>NW_028258145.1:26058025-26663827 GCF_053883595.1 Heterocephalus glaber | reverse complement strand
TCTCCCAAGATAAACCATAGAGATTGGAGTGACCTCCACAAAGTTGCACAATGTTACATATGATTTTAGTCATATAGAAAATGGAATAATACATATGTTAAATAACCAACTTTGTCCTCTTTTAACTTTTTTAGGAAATGTTCACCACTTACAAAGAGATGTTATGAATAATACAATTAACACCTATCTATACCCAAACTAGTTTGAGAAGTGACACATTAATAATATAGTGAAATCTTCCTATGGTACATTCATATAGTGGAATTGTAAGCAGCAAAAAAAAAAAAAAAAAAAAAAAAAGAATCATAGCATGTCAGTAAGAATACATTTTAAAGTATAATGTTGTATTTTTTATAAGTAAATTTGTGGAATAGTATGGTAGAATTACCAAGTGTATATATCATCCTAAAATAATACAAGGGACATACATTATACACTATATTTATTACATCATATATACATATCATGTTGTATAAGTACATTTCAGATAAGTACATTATATAATACATTATAGCATTATATACTGTGCATGTCTCCTGTACAGTGTATGTGCATATGTAGTTGAAAACCTGAGTAATAAAGTGCCAAATATTGCTTATGGAAAACATACACATAAGTAATTTATTTACTTTTGTTTTTAAACATATTATACCATCTTTAAAGGAAAAGTAATTTTAGTAGGACAATATAGTAATGGAAAGCCAACATCTGCCTGCTGTAATTTTGAGAATACACATCAGGCCTGGCAGTAAAGTTCTTTTGCATGTATTGAGAACTAATTAACATTTATTGCTTGTTTACTAAGTGGAAAGTATTAAAATGATAGTGTTTTCACATTAATACTCATAATCATACAGTGAAGCAAATATTATTCAGGAATCACAATTTCATTACCTTCCACCTTTTGCCATTTCACCTTGCAGTTATTCCCTCTACTTTCAACCTTTTTTACATTTCAACCTCATCACTTGCCTGAAGGTCCTCATATCACTGGAATCTCTCTCCAAACTTGTTATTTTCTTGAACATGGCTAATGGTAATCACCAGTAGATGCTGGCTGAGTAAGATCCTCTAACCATCATCTACCCACAGAAACATCAAATTGAGGGTCTATTCATGCAAAAAACTATCTTCTTAAGATCTAAGAAAGCCATAGGAGAGAACATAGCACCTTGCTTTGGTATAATAAAAAGAAAAGCATTGAAAAACATGGGACAGAAAGAGTTGCCTGTTTCTCCCCTTTACCATCTCCAAGAAGTGAGAATAGAGTTACCTTCCATTTGGGGAGTGAAGTCCAGGCCTCATAGGTGTAACTCAGTAACAGTCCTGTCATAATAAAACCAAAACCAGTGCCAGTCAAAGCCTCACAAACCTTACCTTATGACACATTGGAACTGCAAAAGTGAGGTGGCTGACTGCTTCCACCATTTGTCCTTTAATCTAGGGAAGCAGAGTAGAAAACAAGAATCCTCCCACTGGAGAGCAAGCCACAAAGTCTACCACAGAACTTTGTCTTGCAACTCAGGTTTGAGCTGACTGTGATGAGACCCAATACAGAGCAAAACCCAAGAAGCTCATACCCATGCTAGAGCTCACAGACACAGTCTATAGTTCTGCCTCAGCATCAGGCAAATACCTGAACATTGATGAGATGCACTTAAATTTGGCCTCATCATTGCTACCCTAGGAGTTGCCTGAGACACTGCCCCCCACCATCAACTGCACAGGCCCTAGTGGCTGGTAGATTCAAGTGCAACCCATGGTGGCAAGAAACTATCTCCACCACCTGTTCTTCAACCTGAGGGAGTGCAACTGTCTCCAAGTCAGTGCTCACAGAGCTTCTAGACCTACTCCTGAAACAATTAGAGACCTGCCTTCTGGTGGGGTGATGCATATTTTGGCCTATATCAATATCATGGGCCTGAAGTCACCCCTGAGATTGTTCAGATCCTTGTATTTGTGAGATTCAGGTGTTATCCAACTTAACATTACCTTTGGTAACCAATGGACTGGTTTCACCAATACTACTCCAAACTCAGACAGCATGGGGTAGAGTAAGATTCCATTCTCTATGTATTCTGTAGTACAGAGTAGAGAGCATATAACTTTGTCTTGGAACTTAATGCCAGACTGGTGAAACCTAAAAGTGGAAAATCTTAATAGGTCACATCCCTAGTTCTGCCTTGTGACTAAATCTCTGGAATAGCTCTGGTGCTGGGTGGACACACAGAGATCCATTCTATTGGATTTCTGAACAATAACACTTAGAGCTGATTGCAGTGGTCTTGAACCATGACTGCATTAGTAGTAAGTAGTCCTTAGCAGTGTGGATCTTGGTCCTACCACAGTCCTCTGCAGGTTGTGAGATCGGGGTGTAACACAGTTTGGCAGTATTGGTGGGTAAAGGCATGGCATAAGACCATGAGGTGCTCCCCACCATGGGGATTCTTCCTAGTGCTGGGCATAATCCTGCAATTCACAGGCATGAATGTGGATGAAGGATCAAGGGTTAACCTCAGCTCCAGGAGATGCTTGTTGTGATGGATGACTCTTTCTAGGTATGTCCTCAGTACTGTACAACATGCCAGTGTAGGGAGTAGGGGAAGGGGACGTTACCAGGACCTCTGCAGTAAGTCCTAGTTTCCTGTGAGCCACGGCAGCACACGGCGAATTATAGGAAAGGTAGACAAATGAGACTGAGAAGAAGCTGAGCTTTGGGTCTGATCAGTGCTGCTCTGGGCAGCAAAGACAAAAGCCCCTTAGCTTGCAGCACCTTTTATTCAGTACATCGGGAGAAACAGATGTAACAAGTGAAAAATAGAGTTCAGTACTTCACATTGGGATAAACAAGGTGTAACAAAAGGCTGGGTGGGGGCAGCGGAAATCTAAGAACAATGAGGAACTATGCAGATGAAGATTTGGTTCCTCCCAGGGTGTCTCCCGCAGGTGTGGTCTTATCCTGGAGCATTACAGCATCACGGGATCATTGAGATCTCCCTTGTGACCTGAGGCCAAAATGGAATTATGTCTTGGAGTGTTATAGCTGGCCTGTAGGCCGGAGAACCAGGCTTACTCAAATGATTTTTCCCTAGAATTATGTAGCATTGCTCCCAACATGCCAGCTGTGGATTTGGGACAAATCTGAAATTGGAACACCCTTTAGTGCTGTAACAGTGACAATGAACCAACAGTGGACTTGCAGCAAACCTGGGCTCAGGACACAATCTTTGCTGAAATGGTAGAAGTGACTACAGGTCTAGAGAAAACCAGCAGCCTGTTTAGAATTTCTGGAAAAAGAGGCACAAAAAACAGGCCAGATTTGGAAGATACCTAATCTTTCAATGTTTAGATAATGTTACACGTTAACAAGCAGCAAGACCTTTCAGAAAATTATCACCTCATGTAAGAGTAAAAATAAGGTGCCCCAAACTACGTAGCTAATAAGCAGTGTGGACAAATTCTGGAATAAAAAATTCAAAACAGATGTTTAAGAAAGCTCACTGAGCTTCTAAGAAATACAGAGACATTATTCGATACTCTAATAGAGGAACTTCGCGGAGAGGTGAACACAATTTTTAAAAATAAAATAGAAATCCTTGAGCTACAAAATACATGAAGCAAATTAAAAATGTAATGGAAAGTGTCAACAGAAAGTGATCAAACAGAAAAAAAGAATTAACCCAATCAGAAAATGGCTATTTGAAAGTATACAGAGGGGAGAGAGAAAAAAAAAATGAAAAAGAGTAAAGAAAAGCTGTAGGAACTTTGGGATAGGACTGAAATTACAAATATTTGGGTTAGTGGGGTTCCAGGGTGACTTGAGAATGCCAAATGAGTAGAAAGCTTATTGAAATAGATAAAAAATTCCCAAACTGGGAGAATACAAATATCTAAGTATAAAAAGGTCAGTGGTCACCAGTTAAATTTAACTTATCCAAGATTATCCTCATGATATCTTCTAATCAATTTGTCAAAGGTGAAATATAAAGAGAACATTTTCAAGGCAGCTAGAGAAAAGAACATAATAAAACATGTGAGTGTCCCAATTTGTCTTATAGATGACTTCTCAGATGAATCTTTACAGGCCAGGAGAGAGTAGCATGAGATTTTTTAAAGTTTTGAAGAAAAAAACCTGCCAACAGTGAATACTGTTTTCCAGCAAAGTTATGCTTTAGAAATGAAGAAACAAAGATATTTTCAGGCTATAAAAAGCTGAGAAAATGTATCTCCACCAGACCTGTTCATATAAGAAATCCTGAAAGGGGTTCTTTAAGCTGAAAGAAAGTGACACTAATAAGTAAGAAGAAAAATCAGAAAATATAAAACTCATGGGTTAAAGTAAGTACACAAATATAGAATGCATTAATATTGTAAGCATAGTGTATAAACCATTCATAACACTAGTATGAAGATTAAAAACAAAACAAATAATGTAATAATTTAGTAATGTAATGTAGTTACATTTATTAATGTTTATTAAGTAATGTAATGTACATTACTAAGAAACTGTCATTATAGGAAAATGTAAAATGTTACATCAAAATTCAAAATGTTGAGAGAAGTGGAGTGCAGTGTAGAATTTTTAATAAATATATTTTCTCCCTTTCTTTTTGTTTCTTTTATCTTTAAAGTAATGTTAAGTTGTTATCATGTCAAAATAGCTTTTTACAATCCAAAGATTTGTGGTGTAAATCTTCTGGGAATCACAAAGCAAAAATCTGTAATAAAGAGACAAAATTAATACACAAAGAATCAAAGCATGCTACTAGAGTAAATCACTAATTCACAAAGGAAAACTTAAGAGATAGATAAAATTTTTAAAAAGTAGAAAGGAACTTCACTATAACTACAAAGCAAATTATAAAATGGCTGTGGTAAGACTTTACCTATCAATAATTACTTTGAATGGATTGAATTCTCCTGATAAAAGATATAGACTGAGTGGGTTTTAAGAGAAGACTTAACTATTTGTTTTTTACATTAAATTCACTTCACTTCTAAGGAAATACAAACTGAGAGTGAAGAAGTGGAATAAAATATTCTATATAAATGGAATCCAAATTAAAGAAGTAATTACCAGAAATATACCAGATAAAATAGACTTTTAAACAAAAGCAGAGTACCCCTTCTCCTCCTGAGCACACACAGAGCCATCTCTAGGGTAGATCACATGAAAAGCCACAAAATAAGTCTCAATACATTTAATAAAATGGAAATATCGGACATATTTTCTGATTACAATACAATAAAACTAGAAATTGATAGAAAACTTCTGCAAACTATAAAAATACATCAAAATTAATTTACTTTGCTTTTGTGATGTTATGGTTTTAACCCAGGGCCTTGTGTGTGTTAGAGAAGCACATTACCACTGAACTCATTCCCAAGCCAAACAATTTACTCTTGAGCAACGAACAGATCAAGTTAGGGAGGAAATTTTAAAAAAATTCTCAAAACAAATGGGTATCGATCACAAGATACCAAAACCTATAGGATATGAAAAAAGCAGTATACAGAGGGAAGATCAGTGTTTAAAACAGAAAAGCAGATAAAACTACCTGGATGTAGTGGTGCTCATAATCCCAGAACTCTGGGTGACTGAAGAAGGATCACAAATTCAAGCCCAGCAAAGACACTGTCTCAAAAATAAAAAATAAAAAAATGAATTGGGGATATCGCTCCATGTTAATACCCTAAATTCAATCCCCAGTAACACACACACACACACACACACACACAAAAAGAAAAGCAGAAAGAACTAAAATAAATTACCTTTCACTGTATCACAATGAGCTAAAGAAAACAGTAACACCTGAAATTCAAAACTGGTAGGAGAGAAATAATAAAGATTACAACATAAATAAATGAAGTGGAGATTAAAAATAATATGAAAGATAACAAAATGAAGAGCTGGTTTTTTGAAAAAATAAAATGGACAAACCTTTCACTAGACAAGGAAAAGGCAGAGAAGAGTCAAACAAAATCCGAGATTAAAAAGACCTTACATCTGACAACACAGAAATAAAAAGGAAAATTACAGATTATTACTAAAACTATGTGTACCTAAAAGAAATGAAGAAATTCATGTATACATACATCTTGCCAAGATTTAATTTGTAGATACCTGGACAGGCTAGTAATAAGACTGAGTCACTATTGAAAAGTTTCCCACAAAAGAAAAGTCTAGTACCAGACAGCTTCACTGCTGGGATAGATAAAGCAAAACTAATACATATTTTTCTTAAATTATTCCAAAAAAAATTAAACAAAATTAAATTCCACTAAACTCATTCTGAGTCTAGTATCATTCTGAAACCAAAAGAAAAAAAAAGGACATGACAAAAAAGAAGACTACAGGTCAATATTTTTGATGAACATTGATAAAAGATCATAAACACAACATTAACAAATTGAATCAAAGAACACATTAAAAAGATTATTCATCATGACTAAATGTGATTCATCCCAGAGAGGCAAGAATGATTCAATATATCCAAATCAATAAACACTATTAACTACATTAACAGAATATAGGATAAAAAACTTTTTGATAATACAGAAAAGGGAATTTGATAAAATTCAACAAGGTCTTCCTGAATACAAAAATAATAAAATAAATTAGGCCTACATGAAACATACCTCAACATAATCTCAGCATAATAAGTGCCATTTTAGTAAATCAATGGGTAACATTATACTGAATAGGAAAACCTTGAAAGCTTTCTAAGGTCTAGATCAACACAAGGATGTCCATTTTAACCACTTTTATTCAATATAGTACTGAGTGTCCTAGTCATAGCAATGATACAAGAGAAAGCAAATAGGGCTCCAAATTGGAAAAGAGAAAGTCAAGTTGTCACTATTTTCAGATGGCAGGATCTTATATATATAAAACCCAACACTGCACCAGAAAAAATGAGAACTAATGCATGAACTTAGCAAAGTTTCAAGATACAAAATTAGCACAGAGAAATAAGTTGCACTGGTATTTGCCAATATCAAATTACCTAAATTAGAAATCAAGAAAGCAATTCTACTTAAAATAGGTACAAAAACTATCCAGGAATGAATTTAATTAAATATATGAATGATTTCTATAATTAAAATTATAAAACATTGAAAAAAGCATTTGAAGAGAACACACACAGAATATGAAAAAACATCCTGTGTTCATATATATGAAGGATCTGGATTATTAAAATACACATATTAGGTCCCATCACTCAAAGCCCAGAGGAAAGGGCTTTTGGGCTGCAGGCTGTCCCCCTGCTCCCAGCCCAGAGGAAGGAGATTTGGGCCACCATACAACCTGCCATTCCCAGCCCAGAGGAAAGGGCTTTTGGGTTGCCTTCTGTCCTGCCACTCCTGGCCCAGAGGTAGGAGCTTCTGAGCCACCATCCCACTGCTCCTGATCCAGAGGAAGGGGTTTCCTGGCCACCATCCCTACCTCAAGTCCCAGCCCCTGTCCCACCTCTCCCAGCTTAGAGGAGGACAGCCATGCAGTCTCCAACAGCACCCCCACTGCCCCCCTCCAGTTGAAATGAGAAAACACATAAATAAGTCTCAAAATTGGACTTCCAGATCACCTTCAGCAACCACAAAGGGAAATGAGATGGAACACTCTGATACTCAACCACTTGGACCAACTGAACTGGCAAGAAAAGGGGATCTGGAAAAAATGAAATCAGAAATAATTTCTCAGATAACAGGAGAAAATGTGCTCCTAGAGCAAGACATGATTAATAAATCTAGAGAGGAGCTGAGGAACATAATGGAATCCCAACATAGGAAACAAATGGAATCCATAAAACAGACTCAAATAGATTTCCAGGAGATGAAAAACTCCATTGAAAGTCTACACAGCAGAATGAGCCAATGTGAGGACAGAATTTCAGATATAGAAGATAAGATTCCAATTAATGACCAGGAAAAGAAATATTGCTTCAAAATTATAATGGAACATGAGAAATCAATCCAGCAGCTGCTAGATGATTCAAAAAAGAATAACATAAGACTGATTGGAATCAATAAAGAAACAGGAGAGAGTAGAGATGACATAAAAAACAAAAACTGTTCACAGAAATAATGGCAGAAAACTTCCCAAGCAGGGGAAAAGAGCTTGACATACAGATAAGTGAGACATATAGGACTCTAAATAGCCTTGATCAAAAAAAATCTACACATAGGCATGTGATTGTTAAGATTCCAGAAACTCAACAGAAGAACAAATTTCTACAAGCAGTCAGAGAAAAGAAACAAATCACATACAAAGGAAAGCCCATCAGAATCACAGCAGACTTCTCAATGCAAATCCTCAGGCTAGAAGAGCTTGGAGTGACCTATTCCAAGCCCTAAAAGAAAACAGCCTCTAACCCAGATTGATGTACCTTGCAAAACTATCTTTCAAAATTGATGGAGAAATAAGATACTTTCATGACAAAGAGCACCTTAGGAACTTCGTGAATACCAAACCAGCACTCCAAAGAATTTTACACAATATCCTAGGAACACACATTGAGGATCACAACCCCAGGAAGCAAAGCAGAATGAACCCATCTGGCAGGACAAGAAATTAAATGTAAAGGGGGAGAACCCAACAAAAAGAAAAAGTCATGGCAATGACAAGTCAATACGTTTCAGTTATAACAATCAAAAGAAATAGACTGGCAGAATGGGTCAAGAAGAAAAATCCAACAATATGCTGCATACAAGAAACACACTTAATTCAAAATGAAACTCATAGAATGAAAGTTAAGGGGTGGAAATGAATACTCCATGTGACAGGAACCTGAAAAAAAAGCAGGAGTAGCTATCCTCTTGGCAGATCAAGTAGATTTCAAACCTACACTGATTAAGAGAGATGAAGAAGGACACTACATCCTTGTAAAGGGAAGAATCCAAGAGGAAGAGATGACAATCATAAATATCTATGCACCAAACACTAGTGCATCCAACTATATAAAACAAATACTAATGAACATGAAAAGTCATATATGTACTAGTACAATAGTAGTGGGGGATCTCAACACCCCACTGTCACAAACAGATCAACTAGACAAAAAATAAGTAATGAAATACTAGAACTCAATCGAACTCTTGAACAAATGAACTGAACAGATGTGTACAGAGACTTCCACCCCACAAAATCAGAATACACATTCTTCTCAGCTGCACATGGGTCATTCTCCAAAATAGACCACATACTCACACATAGAACATGTTTAAGTAAGTGCAAAGGAATTGAAGTTATCCCCTGAATATTATCAGACCACAGTGCAATGAAATTGGAGATCCATAGCAAAAGAAACTCAAAAAATTTCATAAACATGTGGAAATTGAACAACACACTTCTGAATAAGCAATGGGTCAAAGAGGAAATTAAAGAAGAAATCAGACAGTTCCTTCAATTAAATGAAAATGACAATGAAACATGTCGGAATCTATGGGACACAATGAAAGCAGACTTATGAGGGCAGTTCGTAGCAGTGAATATTCACATTAGGAAAACAGAACGAGCCCAATTAAACAACCTGATGCTGAATCTCAAGCTTCTAGAAAAAGAAGAGCAGGACAACCCCAAAGCTCATACAAGGGAGGAAATTATAAAGATCAGAGTAGAAATCAACGCAATGGAGACTAAGAGAATGATACAAAAAATCAATGAAGCCAAGAGTTGGTTCTTCGAAAGAATCAACAAAATTGACAAACCCTTAGCCAACCTTATCAGAAAAAGGAAAGAAAAGGCCCAAATCCATGCAATTAGGAATGAAAAGGGTGAAATGACAACAGACCCAGCAGAAATCCAGAAGATCATCAATACCTACTTCCAGAACCTATTCACCAATAAGATGGACAACACAGAAGAAATGGACAGATTCCTAGATACATATGAATTACCAAAGTTGAACGAAGAAGACCTAAAAATTCTGAACAACCAAATATCAATCAATGAAATTGAAAACGTAATAAAAAAGCTCATCAACTAAGAAAAGTGTGGGCCCTGATTGTTTCACTGCTGAATTCTGCAAGACATTTAGAGAGGAACTACTGCCACTACTGTTTAAATACTTCAATTAAATTGAAAAGAAAATACTACCAAATTTATTCCTGGAAGCAAGCATCACCTTGATCCCCAAAGCCGAGAAAGACCCAACCGAAAAGGAGAACTATATGCCAATCTCACTAATGAACATAGATGCAAAAATCCTTAGTAAGATACTGGCAAATAGAATGCAGAAAATCATCAAGAAGGTCATACACCCTGATCAAGTGGGATTCATCCCAGGGATGCAGGGATGGTTCAACATAAACAAATCAATCAATGTAATACACTGTATCAATAGAGTTAAGGACAAGAACCATATGATTATCCCCATAGACTCAGAAAAAGCATTTGACATAATCCAACATGCATTTAGGATAAAAATCCTACAAAAAATTGGAATAGATGGTCTCTACCTCAAACTGATAAAAGGCATCTATGAAAAACCAAAGGCCAATATCATACTAAGTGGTCAAAAACTGAAATCCTTCACACTAAAATCAGGAATAAGACAAGGATGTCCACTATCACCATTCTTGTTCAATATAGTTCTGAAAACATTAGCCACAGCAATTATACAAGAGAAAGAAATAAAAGGAATAAAGATAGGTAATGAAGTCAAATTGTCATTATTTGCAGATGACCTGATACTCTATATCGAAGACCCCAAGAACTCCACCAAAAGTCTTCTAGGCTTAATAACCAAATTCAGTCAAGTAGCTGGTTACAAGATCAACACACAGAAATCAATAGCTTAACTCTACATGAATGACAGACTCACTGAGAGAGAATTGGGCAAATAATTCCTCTCACCATAGCATCCAAAAAACTGAAATACCTAGGAATCAACCTAATGAAAGAACTCAAAGACCACTTCTCTGAAAACTATAGCACTCTGAAAAGAGAAATTGAAGATGATATCAGAAAATGGACAGACAGCCCCTGCTCCTGGGAGGAAGGATTAATATAGTGAAAATGGCCATACTTCCTAAACTGCTGTATAGATTCAATGCAATTCCAATTCAGATCCAAGCAGCATACTTCATGGACCTTGATAAAACAATCCAAAAATTCATTTGGAACAAGAAGAGACCCAGAATAGCAAACACAATTCTAGGTAACAAAGACATGCAGGTGGTATCACAATCCCCAACCTGCAACTATACTACAAAGTGCTGTGATAAAAACAGCATGGTATTGGCAAAGAAACAGACCTGAGGACCAGTGGGTCAGATTTGAAGATGCAGAAACAACAACAGGCACACTCAGCCATCTCATCTTCAATAACGGAGCCAAACACCCTCACTGGAGGAAAGATAGCCTCTTTAATAAATGGTTCTGGAACAATTGTGTTTCAACTTGCCAAAGATTAAAACTAGATCTATGTCTCTCACCATGCACTAAACTAAAATCAAAATGGATTAAAGATCCAAATATTAAAATAGAAACTCTGAACCAGTTGGAACAGAGGTTAGGTAGAACTCTTGAAGACATTGGTGTAGGAAAAGATTTTATGAACAAAACCTCAGTTGCCTGTGAACTAGCACAAACAATCAACAAGTGGGATCTTTTCTTATTAAAAGGCTTCTGCACAGCAAGAGAAACCACCAGCAGTGTGAAGAGACAACCCACAATGTGGGAAAAAATCTTCACCTGTTTTCCTCAAAGGTCTATTATCTTGAATCTATAAAGAACTTAAAAAGATCAGACCTCCCATATTTAAATACCCAATTCAAAAATGGGCATCTGAAATGAACAGACATTTCTCAGATAAAGAAGTAGAAATAGCAAATAAATACATGAAAAAATGTTCAACATCACTGGTCATTTGAGAGATGCAAATGAAAACAATGCTGAGATTCCACTTCACTCCAGAAAGAATGGCTGCTATCATGAAATCAACCAATAACAAATGCTGGTGGGGCTGTGGGGAAAGAGGAACCTTGCTCCACTGCTGTTGGGAGTGTAGACTGATGCAACCACTGTGGAAATCAGTGTGGAGCTATCTCAGAGAACTGGGGTTGGAAGTCCCATTTGACCCCACTATTCCACTGCTGGGGATCTTCCCCAAAGAATTAAAAGAATCATACCACAGTGATATATATGCACCCATGTTCATAGCAGCACAGTTTGTGATAGCTAAAACTTGGAAACACCCCAAATGCCCATCAACTGCAGACTGGATAAAGAAAATGTGTTTTTTTGTTGTTGTTTTTTTAATTAAATGGAGTACTACTCAAGCATAAAAAATGAGAAATTAGAGACATTTTTAGCTAAGTAGATGCACATTGAGGCCATACTCTTAAGTGAAATAAATAGAACACACATGTATAAATACTGAATAGTTTCTCTGGTGTGAGAAACTGAAAGTGTAAATAAGGACTAAAATGTATAATAGGTAATGTGAAATAGGAAGAACAGGGGCAAAGGGGAAGGAAGTGGGAGGGGTAGGGGAAAGGAAAGAAAATGGAATTAATGTGAGAAAATGGAAAAATAGGAACAAACTCTTTGTAAATAGGGAGGATGGGAGGGGTTGAAGGGAGGGCTAGGCAAGGGTAAAAAATAAGAACCAAGAGAGACTATGTAAAGGTGCAAATTTTCAATGATGAATGTCATTATATTGTATACCTAAAATGTATCATTGATTAGAATGAATGATCGATAATGCAAAATAGGAATAAAAGGTCCAAAGGGATAGGAGTAGTGGGAGGGGCAGCGGAAAGGAAAGTAAGGGAAGGAAAAATGATGAGAAATGGAAAAAATGGAAATAAAGTCTTTGTAAATAGGGAAGGGTTGAGGGCAAGAAGTGAAGGCTAGGAATGGGGAAAAAATAAGAACCAAGATGCATCATGTAAAGGTACAAGTTCCCAATGAGAAATGTAATTGTGTTGTATACCTAAAATGTACCAATAAAAGAATTTAAGAAAAAAAAAACACGCATTACCCAAAGTTACCTACAGATTAATACAATCCCTGTCCAAATTTCAATGATGTTTTAAACAGAAGAATCCTAAAATTTATACAGAACCACAAAATACCCACAAGTAGCTAAAGTCATTTTGAAAAAAAGGAAAAAACAAAAGACCTCACAGTATTGACTTCAAAATATACTACAAATTTATATTAAACAAAAATACATGCTATTGTGACAAAGGCACAGAGATCAATGGAACAGAATGGGGTGCCTAGATTTATACCTGTGCATCTAGAACCAACAGATTTTTGACAGAGATGCTAATAACATACATTGGAATATGATGATCTTTTCAATAAATTGTATGCTCATATGCAGAAAAGTGAAACTAGACCCCTCTATCTTACCAGTTACAAAAATCACCTCAAAATGGATTAAATTTGAAATGTATGATCTGAAACTATGAAACTATTAGAAGACAATATAGGAGAATATTTCAGAAATTTATCAGGGGTAAAGATTTTTTTGGATAAGACTATACAAATACAAGAAACAAAAGCAAAATAGCCAATTATTATTCCTTCAAATTTAAAATCTACCCAGCAAAAGTAATAATTAATAGAATGGAAATACAACCTATATAATGGAGAAAATATTTTCCCTGTATGTATTTGGCAAGGAATTAATTTCCAGAACATGTAAGGAATTAAAAACATCTCAACAGCAAAAAAACCAAACAACCTGATTTAAAAATCTTCAATAAACCTAAATGGACATTTCCAAAAAGAAAATAATCAAATGGCCAACACATATAAGAGAAGAATACTGAATATCACTAATTATCAGAGAAACGCAAATAAAAACTATAAAGAGACATCAACTCACTGCAGCAAGAAGTGGTATTATGAAAAAGAAAATAGAAGACAAATGCGGGCAATAAAGAAAACTGGCACATGTGCACAGTGGAATAGTCAGCCATAAAAAGAATGAAATCCTGTAATTTTTAAGAAGATAGATTGATCTTCAGATCATTATGTTAAATGAAATTAACCAGAAATGAAGACAAGTGCCACATGATCACTCTTATGTGTAGAAACTAAAGAAGGTGATCTCACAGAAGTGGAGAGTAGAAAAGGGTTTTCAGGCTGCAGATAGTAGGTTAGTGGCAGGGTAAGGAGTAGTTGACCAATGAGAACTAATTCAGGGTTAGGAGACATTCTACTGTGCTATTGAAAAGTAGAGTAATTGTAGATAACAATTATGTACTGTACATTTCTAAAAAGCTAGAAGAGATTTGAATATATCCCCAGAAAGAAATGATAAATGTATGAAGACCTATGTATGTTTAATCTAATTTAAACATTACACAAGATATACAAGTAATCAAAAAACACATAGTACACTGTTAATATATATAATTTTAATGTTTTTTAGTATTGTTTTTTTAAAATCCCTTGATGCATCCTGCCTTGAGCAGAAAGGATTATTCACTTCTTTGGGGGAACTCATACAGACTTCTATTCCCATCCTTACAAGAGTGTGTTAGAATTATCTATGCCATGGTAGTTTCTCTTAGTCTGTTTGATTTTTGAGTAAAGAAACTCTCAGGATTTAGGTTTATGTTTAAGCCTAAAATATATGTTTGTTGAATTGAACTGGTTGGGGGTAAAAAATTGAAGCCTGCTTGGGTGTTTAAAAAATAGCTGCAGCAAAATAGTAAAAGAAGACATTCCTTTGAGGACAGAGCTTGTAACTTTTAATAAACCAAAGTTCAGAGATTTGACTCTCAGAACTCACACAATCTCTGCTCAGATCTGAAGAGAAGGAGGGTTGAAAGAAAGGGCACACTGGAAGAAATCAAGATGTGCATATGCCATAACCTCACCTAAAATTATCTAGTCAGTAGCTGAGAGAAAGCAAAGCAAAGGGAAACAGTGTTGGTAACTTGTGACTAATGAAGCTATAAGAGAGAAAAAAAATAAATAAAAGAAAAAGGTATTGAGATGTCATAAGATGAATGCAAATTTTTTATGCATGATCATTCACAAAATGTTTTAATTTGCCTCACCTTTCCTTTGTGAACTAATGAAGTCAGAGAAAACCCACAAAATAAGTTGAAAAACAGGGTAAGTTGCATTATGTGATAAGAACAACATAAATTAGAATAAAATTCACTGTTGAAAACACTAAGGATAGAAATTAGACAATACATAGTCAGTATTACTTGTTTAGTACTTACAACTAATTCTAAGGTTTCAAACGATTTTAAAAATATAGGCTACGCTCCCTGTTCTTAATACTATCACTACATCATTCTCCAATTATCCATGATGAGTTTGTTACAAGATGCCCAATAGATGCCTAAAGCTTCAGAGAGTACCAAACTTTATATATTCTAGATAGGGTTTAATATAAACATTTCCTATACATAGATACTTCTGATAATGTTTAATTGATCTACTAAACACAGTATCTAACAATAAATAAAAATAAAAATATAATATATTGTGATAAAAGTTACATGAATGTACTTTCTCAAAATATCTTCTTGTACTGTAAATCTTAGCAACTTCAGTGTATAATCTTTTTGATTCTCTATTAAGTCAAGAATTTTTTTTTATTTTCTGTTAAAGGATGCACTTTATGGCTTCTTTTTTTGGCATATCTGAATCACCAGCATCACAACTCTTGTGCTTTGGGGCCATTATAAAGTAAAAATAAGGGTTACTTATGCACATGCACTGTAAAACTTTGTTAATCGGGTAACTAAGACTGCTGCTAAAATTATTCCATATGCAGCATGGAGAGCTTTGTGGGCAGGACTGAGTGGGATGGCACAGGATTCTACCACAGTATTCAAAACAACACACAATTTAAAACGTAAATTGATTTTTTATGTTGAATAAACTTTTGACTTCTGGAATTTTCCACTTAACACATTTTTTTATCACAGTTGAACATGTGTAACTGAAAGTAAAGGAGTGAATCCACAGATTAATAACTACTGTACAGTATCTTATTGGGAAAGTAAGTTTTATTTGAATGAAATAATTAGAAAATAGCACACAATTTTGAGGTATGGATGCTATGTTTTGTAGAAGAAACTTGTCAATTGTCAGACATTGTTCTTGGATATATATGAATTATTTGTTTTCTTCTATCAAAAGCTGAGGAATACAGGCTGTTTCTTGTTTATGTATAAAGACCCCAAGTCTCCAAGTAACAAAATGTAAGCAGGAAAGTAGAGTCATATAAGTAATTTAATATAAAGTGTTTCTCATTCACTTCAGAAATGTTAATTGATATCATATTTTCTACCAGATCAAGTCTAGTAAGTAGTCAGGCCTAGTAATCAAGGCTGTTGCAGAATTTAAGCCAGGGGGGCTAGATTTTGTCCCTGGTTCTCTCAGTAGCTAACTTTGTTCTCAGACAATTCACTGCATATTAGGATATTTAAAAAGCAAAATTTAACAAAGGTACAATTTAGATAACCTGAAGTTTGTCACTTTAAAGTCAACAATTCAGTGCCATTTGCTTCATTCACAATGTTATTACTACCCACTCCATCTACTTCCAAAACATTTTGACTGCCCCTCAATAAAACTTTGCTTAAGGTTAAGAAACTTAAGCAGTTTCTTCCCAATGTCTTCTCTCTCTACCCCTAACTATCAGTCTGCTGTGATTACATAGATTTAACTCTTCTGTATATTTTATAAAATGGTATTATATAATATGTGATCTTTCATGTATAACTCTTTCCACTTGGCATAACATTTTTAAGATTTATCCATGATGTAATATGTGTCAGCACTTCATTCATTTTTGATGACTCAATAATATAGTCCATGTCCATTTCTGAGGCTAGGAAGAAAGACAATATGATTGACAATTACATTAGGAATGATATGATGGGAGGAGGGAATCCTGTCTCCAAACAAAAATTGAATTTCTAGGTGGACAATGTTAACAGTTATCTACTACGTTAACCTTTGCCTATTGCTTTACTTGCTTAGTTGCAAAGCTCTTGATTACTAAGGTGTATTTTACTTCCCTTCTTTGTTATTTTCCCATTTTTACCAGAGCTAGAATCTACCAGAAAATAATTCTAAAGTACGAGAAGCAAAAAAATAAAGGCAATTTCATTTTGGTTTCAGATGCCCTCAAGAGTTATTTACAGAGAAGGGAACCCAAGTTAAGGGAAGACTGGTTAGCCCAGAAGTTAACAGCAGAGTAGCTCTTATTAAGTAAGACAGCCACTAAGATTCTCTAAATTCAGGAAGAAATCTTTCCTTATTTCAATTTTAAACTTAGGTACTCTTGAAATAACACCTGCATTCCCACGTTCATTATTAAAAACAGCCAAGATGTGAAATAAACCTAAGTATCCATAAATGGATGAATAGATGAAGAAAATGTGGTATTCCAAGTGAAAAAAGGAAATTCTCCATTTATACTGGAAGACATTGTGCTACATGAAATAAACCAGACACAGAAGAATAAATACTATATGATTTCATTTATATGTGGAATCTAATAATATTGAACTCATAGAAATGGAGATAGAATGACGGTTACCAGAAGAACCTGGGCTGGTGTGGATGACATAGGAAGGAGAGTCAGAATGCAGAGTTGGTCAAAAGATACAAAATTTCAGATAGATGGAATGGGTAAATCTTTAGATCTACTGCACAGCATGGTGACTATGGTCTATAATAATGTTTCCTTTCAAATAAGAGAAAATTTAAATGTCTAAACATAACAATGATAGGTAAATTAAGTGATGGTTAAGTTAAGTAGCTTGACAATCATTCTAAGTTATACACAATTCAAAAACATCATATTGTTCTCCATAAAAATATGTAAGTATTATTTGTCAAGCCATATACAATTATGATTTATTAATGAAAAATAATGTTAGTAAAAGAGATTATGTGCTAAACAAAGCCTTGCAAATAAAAATACATACATGTATTTGTACTCTCTAAACTCCTGAATTTCAGATTAACTCTGAAGCTTTGCAGTTTTGCCTTTTTTGGTTTTTCTTTTTTAATCTTTATTTTTTTATTGGTACATATTTGTAGTACATGATGTTTACATTTTTATGGGGAATTGATATATGCAAATAATGCATCCTACTTCCTTTTTTTATTCTCTTTCCCTTTTCCCCCTTTCACCTCCATTCATCTTTCCATCCCTCAACTTTTCTTTTGTACGTTTGCAATATATAATGTTTATAATCCTTGTGTAGTGTTGGTACTTGTACATAACACATCTTAATTTCTTTTAAAGGTAGAATGATGCATGAACTTGCTAGAACTACCATAATGAAGTACCACAACTCATTGTTAAACAACAGAAATGCATTGCCTTAGAGTTCTAGAGGCTGGGAGGCAGCACAGTATCAGCAGGACCAGCTCTATTTGAAGGCAATGAGGGAAGGATCTATTCTGGATCTCTCTCTTTGGGTTCCAGATGACCATCTTGTCCCTATGTCTATTTAGTTTGCTGTCCTTTTACACTTGTCCAAAT
Source organism: Heterocephalus glaber (assembly GCF_053883595.1). Taxonomy (NCBI): domain Eukaryota; kingdom Metazoa; phylum Chordata; class Mammalia; order Rodentia; family Bathyergidae; genus Heterocephalus; species Heterocephalus glaber. Next base: position 26,645,342 of record NW_028258145.1, on the reverse strand, counting down.
CCCTCCCTTTTGTAAGAACACCAAACATATTAGATTAGGATCCACCCTAATGGCCTCATTTTAAATTGACTATCTCTGAAAAAAGACCTATCTCAAATAAGGCCACATTCTGAGGCACAGTGTGTTAGGATTCCATTGTACTTTGGAAGGAAGGTAAAACTATTCAACTCATAACAGATGACTGTAATTTACCATATAAATCAAGACAATTTCAAGAATGAAATGGTAAACATAGTTGTTAAGCAGGACTGTTCTAAGCAAACCAAGAGGTAGAGTCCAATTAGGGCCCAGGCCTGGTTGGGTGCTTCCAAGGCCCTGAGGGGCAGCTTCTACTTACTATTCTCTTTGCCATGTGAGTTGTTTGAATTTAGTATTTTTTTAATGCAAACACTATTCTAGGAGAGGCTCCATTATTCTGTCCAGCTGTCAAATTCGGGTGGTGTTCCTTTCCTATTCCTTGATCTCAAGGACTTGTATATAGTTGAAACTTACCCATGGGAGCTTCAGGGAGGGGCAGTTCAGCCAATTGTTTCAAGATCACTACCTGGCTGAACTAAGTCCACACTGGGTCTGTCATTCATTTCAAGGAAGGCTAGAGAACAGAGTCAGGTCTCAAGTGTTTTCAAATTTCGCAGCATTTATCATAAGGAGTATCTCCATTAGCTAGCTCTGACTTCATAATTAGACTTCTACTCAGACCTCCCAGACCATTGCTTGAGGCTGACAAATCCTGCATTACACAGATTAAACCAAGCCCTGACTTCCCAGAGAGGGAAGAAAAAATTACTCTTTATGACTTATGTGTAAGCATATGTCCAGGGATACCTCCAGGCAATTAGGACACTTTTATTCATTTGCATTAGTGCCTACTACCATCTTCTTTGTGTGTTGCATTCTGGGTATACAACACAGAATGAGATGGACATAATTTCTTACTTTGTTAGGAGTACTTAAAGCTTACCAGCCATTAATCAAATACAAAAAAAGTAACTGTCCATCTCCCCTAACTGAATGTGACATTGTTATATGACTCTGTCTTAATATTTTGTTTCATGTGCTTGGAGTCCCTTTTCAAGGTCATCAGTTTTCTTTCTATTGTCCTTGGAGCAGTACAATTGGTCAAAGCCTGCTTCTCTGAATGAAATCTACTTAAAATAATGATGCTTCCTCACACATAAGACTAGTGAAAATGCAATCAGGATGAGGAGAGTTTTCTCTTTCATTACAATACTCTGCTTTTGTGTTCTCTCTCTCTCTGAGACATATGCACATGTGTGCACACACATACTCATTCACACACTGACCTACACATTAGGAAATGGGATAGATATGAAGGCTCTGGGTTCAATCCTCAGGGCCATACCAAAAAAATCTTAAAAAACAGAATGAGAAAATAATTAATTAAATATCACAAAATATCTATTAAAAAGGATTTTGAAGATTTCCAATACAAAGGAATAATACACATCTGAGGTGGTAGATAAAACAAGGATCTTGATCTTATAATTACAAATTATATGTCTATACTCAGGTGTCATACTATACCACATAAATATGTTCAATTAGTATGTGTCAGTTAAAATATTTCTTAAAAATACAAAAATAGATCCCAACAGAAAAGGAAAAGTTGTTGGTGGATTAAAGTCACCAATAAATGCACAAATCCCCAAGCTCCAAAAGAAAATATCTTGAGGACTTTTGTCATAATAAAAGTTCCCCTGTGGCTTTGGCCTGTTTTCTCATTCCATTTTGCTTGGCTTCAGGTTTACCTCTCTTACAAGAAACTTCTTCTTCAAGATACTTCTGGAAAATCCTAGCCAATATTTCTTGAATAATTCCTTCCTGAAATTATACTCCTTACACAACCCCTTTGCCCATCACTTATCTCCCCAAATTACTCATTCAGCCTAAAATAGCCTGGATTCACTTACTCAGTGACCTCATTCAAATTTGGCTATCTCTGTAAAGCCCCTGTTTACAAATAAGATCACATTGTAAGTTACTGGGGATTAGGATTTCAATATATGAATTTGGGAGGGGTACAGTTCATCCCCTAATAGCTTCTAAAACATTAGAAGACAGAATTTTATGTAAATGCTGTTCTAACCAGTCAAGAAGAGCAAGGAGCCATGTATATAAGCCTGCTTCTTCAGGGTTAGTAAATAGTAAAATGAACCTGGAAAGGCAAAGAGGAGATTAAATTGTTCCTGTTCATGCTTTCTTGGGTCAGATAGTCCAAGCAGCACCAAATATCTGGGCTTTTCTTTTTGTGAGATAGCTTCTGTCTGAATTTGCCCAAACCTGGAGAAGCCTGACTGAAGTGTGCCCATTGGACATTATGACCATGCAAAGGCTGGGCTGAAATATCACTTAGTTGATGGTGCTCAGTGATCAAACCATTGTGGAGTTTTCCTGTTTTGTCACTAGTTCCCACATTGTAGGAAGAATATCAGCAGGCAAGCCGCATTTTCTTCTGCTGGAAATAACTCTCACACTGTGCTGTGTGAATGCTTTCTTCTTTAACAGAAAGATTCCAGAGTTTTGGGCAGATATTTCTAGGTCTCATTATTCCTAAATTACTTAAATTAGTTATTTATAGTGCAAGAAGATCCTATTTAATCTCAGGCCTGAACTATAGCTTATTTTATTTCACTAGAACAGAGATTCTTATTCAGGGGTTTCTAAATTAAATTTTTCTGTGGGGAGGGGGAAAATTCATGACATTTTATGCAAAACTGTGAGTGCAGGTGTTTTTCCTGGGAAGAGGTTTAGACTTTACATTAGATTACAAGATGTGTACTTTGTCTTATTAATCTGCATTATGGGAAAACTTCTGAATTTTCCACTGTATAGCAGAAACAATTTTCAGTACTTTTGCTAGTACCTTTTATAATATTGTCGTGGTGTTTTTATGTAAGACATTTTAATATTTCAACCATATTACATTTTATTTATACCTACATTACATTGTTTCCTTTTATCTTGGTTTGCTGCCTTGTTTCATCTGTCATCTCTTTTTTAATATTTTAAATTTTATTTAGAGCAAAAGCAAAAGTAGATCTTATTTGAAATATATTTTTTCTGTAGTAAAGTTTTCTGTAGTAAGTCCTCCTTTTTCTATAGCTCTTCCTCATATTATTGAGTACTATATTAACAAATCCTTTATTTTTTTGGAATATTTCCACAAACTTTAGGTTAATTTTTATCCATTTACCATCTGTTTAGGTCTGAGTTTTGTTCAATATAATTTTCCTAAATCTGAAGAGATTTAGCTAAGGATGCAACTAGATTTTTCTTCAGTTGTAAGTAGGGCTATATTGCATTTAACTTTCCAATCAGGAAAGTGAATATGGATATTTGACAGAGCAGATGCAATATGTGTTTGAATTTTTAAAATTCTTTATTTGAATTTAACACCTTAATTAGGCAAAATAATGCCCCTGTTTCCCAAAGAAGTTCACATCCTAGTTTTCTGAACACATGAATATGTTGTTACCTGGAAAGGAGGAATTAAGGTTGTTCATGAAATTGAGGTTTGGCTGTCAGCTGACCTAAAAATTTGGGAGATTATATTGGATTATCTAGGTAGATTCCATCCAATCACAAGCATCATTAAAAGGGAAGAAGAAATCAAAGGAGGAAGTTAATGTAGTGCAATGTGAGATCTCTGTGGGCTATTACTGACTCTGAGGATGGAGCAGACAAGGCTTAAGGAACACTGTTGGCCTCTCAAGCAGGAAGCAGGGTAGGTGAGGAATAAGATTCTTTAGAAAGCTTTTATTAGGGAATGTAGTACCTTTGCCAACAGCACCTAGTTTTAGTCCAGTGAGACTTGTATCAGACATTTAACCTAAAGAACTAAGACTGAATTTGTATTGTTTTAAGCCCCTTAGATTGAAAAAATTTGTCACAGCTACAATAGGAAACTAATACAAGCCATGAGCTATTTAGATTTTCTCTTTATTTTGGCCTAGACTTTACTTCACATTACTTTATGTTTGCAACTTTTCCTATTGTAGAAGGCAATAATGACTTCTGCCAAGATCCCCTCTGTGTTTTTTCCTTGACACATTTTTTTTCATGTAGAATCCGGAATTTTCCCTATGTGTTTTTATTCATTTTGTCCCTTGTACTATGCTAGAATCCCTCCATATTTTTGGAAGAAAGTGGTCCTAGTTATTTTTTATTTCCTCTTCTTTCTGATTCTGTCAATTGTATTAAGCAGATGGGGACTTTAGACACCTTTGCCTAAGTAATCGTTTTACTTAGAGATCCTTTTTATTACAGAATATAAACTGTTAATTAACAGTATCAGTTTTGCACAGAAGATTCCTTTATGAGGTCTTTTTTGCATGTCAGTTCTGATGCTTAGAATATCATATGAACATAAAGCAGTGTGCCTGTGTGCATTAATTTTGGGACTTCCATATCTAAAATTATGTCCTCTCAAAATTCATATGATGAAGCTGTAATGCTTAATGGAACTATATTTGAAGTTGGAAACTGTAGAAGGTAATTACAGGATGAGGACCTATCTGATAATCGTGATGGCTTTATAAGAAGAATAGAAATCTTACCTACATACATAAAGAAAAAAATCACATGGATATGTAGCATGAAGCTCCTACCAGGTGATCTCAGGACACTGGGAAGCAAGATGATTGTGAGTTCAAGCCCAGCCAGGGTAACTTAGTGAGATCCTGTTCCAAAAGTAAAAAACACTAAATAAATAAGTAAATAAATAAATAAATAAATAAGGTCTGGGGATTTAGCTTAGTGCAGAGACACTGGGTTCAATCCCCAGTACCACAAAAAGCTTCTCAGACTTTCCAGGCAAATAGTCCTTAAAATGAAAAACTTACCCTGCTGGGTCCTAGATCTGGGATTTCTCAGATTGTACAACTGTGAGAAATAAATTTCTGTTGTTTGAGCTGCACAGTTGCATTATTTGGTTATAGCGATCTGAGCCAATTAAGATAAGAAAATATGGGATTCAGCTAAAACTTCCATGTATAATCTTTATACAAAGTGCGATAAAAATATATGGTAAATGTTTAGATGTATAAAAAATATTATAATAAAAAACACAGTGCCCATTAAATCCCAACCAGAATGGTACCCATAGCTTTGAACATGCTTATCCAATTGTTCTTGCCACTTTTGGAAGCATTTCTGGAAGTCCTTTTTTATGAGTGTCTTTAGAAGATGTGGTAAATATAGGAAATGCTGGTCCCAACCGCCATCCAATGAAAAGACAGGCTCCTGAAAATATTTTATCATGTCCTCATTTAACTTTTTGACCAGATTTAGCACTGTGCAACTCCTAGCTCTTCCCCAAAGTAACAGTGACCATAGAAAGTAAAGAGTTTGAATAGATTTATGACATCAAAGCTGCTATGATAGCACAACTAAAGACACAAAAGATACAATAAATTTTAAAAATTGAAACTTTCACAATATTTTTTACCATACTTCTTCAGAGGGTAGGCTGCACCTAAACTCTGCTCATGACAGAGGCAGGAAGAAGACAATATCTATTGATTTCTTCATGGAGACTGAGAGACTATTCTACCATAAGGTTGTTTTTGTTTTGTTTCATTCTTTAGGATTCTCTCCCCTGGATTCTTTTTCAAGGGAAGAATTCATCCCAAGGATTAGATATTTTGCAGGACTTTTTCCTCCCATAGCACTTCTCTGCTGCCATAACTCAGTTTTTTTTAGACTGGGTCTTTCAAGGGACTTCTGATAATAATATTTGAAATTGTCCCAAGTTTTACAAGATTTACTTCAGCCTTCAGAGACAGGAGATACAGGAGAGCAGGTCCTGGAATAGGATAGATCTTCACTGCAAACCTGGTTTCCTTGGTTGCTGGTTTTACGAAGATGATAAAATTATTTTACTTCAATGAGCTTTAGATTCAGCATTTATACGATGGGAATAGCTATTGGCTAGCTGAAGGTTAAGAGGGATAACACATTTTAAATCATTTAGCACAGATCCAGGCACATATTTAGATCTCCTTAGCTGGCAGCCATATGATTTTATCTTTAAAAAAGAAGCTGGTAGAATGTTTCACTATCCCCACCTTGCGATCTCCCCTTTTCTCCTTCATTTTCGATTCATAAGCAGTTACTTTTTTTACAAATATTTAACTTGTTGAGCATTAGTTCTGTTTCTCTCAGTCTCTCCCATCATTTTTGCCAGTTTTGGAGAAACAAAACATTAAAGAAAGCAAAGATGCAACAAAAGGAATATATTGATATGTTCTCAGCCTAGAGCAGACTCTACTACTCTCAAAATTTGCTTGATTTTCAATGTTCTGGTTTTCATTTTCCAACAGAGATAGAGAATTTTTGACTTGCATTTTTCTTAGCTCTTTACTCTGTCACTTCTTTAATTAAAATAGGTTTTATCTTAATCTCACTTATGAATTTTCTAAAGTATACAATTTGCTGATATAATTATAACTAACAGTAATTTGAGTTTGTCCTTTGCAGTTGATTTTAAAGGATATAAATAAAATTTCTTTTGATTTAATTCTGTACTATGTTATTTATCTGTCATGGTGAGAATTTGAAGTGTTCCATATATTCCCTGCACATATATTTTTAAATACCCAAATCTTTCTTTGAGTTTCAAGTTTTTTTAGTCAATTCTGGCAAACATTTCTAAAGCTTTTTTCAAATCACTGTGTTCTGTAAGGTAGAACACATATTATAAAATTTAATATTGATTTCATACCTGTAGTTTTGTTATAGAAATAAATAATTTCAATGATGTGAGCCCCTCATAGTGACTTTGAAAGACAGAACTCTATTCATTACCTAAAGTATATTGGCCAACCAAAATATCCACCTTCTTTCATTATTCTTCATTCTGAATCATTTGAGGAGGGGTCATATGCAAAGGAAGGACTGCTGGCCATAAGAGAACAAGCTTTATTCCCTCTTAAGAAAAAAACAAAAGAAGAGAATCTCTTTTTTTCAAGTGTCGTGGTTCAGTGTGTCAACATGGAACCTTGATGAACAAAGAAAAGTGTAGCAGATCGTGAGACAATCCAGGGACATAGAGTCAGTGCTAAACTCTGCCCTGGTTGCATGAATTTACTTATTTCCTTCATTATTATTAAATCAAATTCCCTTTTCAGTATTAAGGATGGAATCCCAGGCTATCCACACATTAAATCAGCTTTGAATTTGGTTTTCTGCCACACATACAAATACTACTAGCAGAAATACAGAATAAAGTGAATGGAATTTATGATCTGTTTTAGTTGTTTAAAAAGTTCTTGATCTTATCTATAACTTTAGGAAATGGTTTAGTAAGTGTTATGGTGCTGCATTACAAATATATATATTTTTGTCTTCTAATTTGATATATTCATATCATCTTTTACATTTCAAATATTAGCCATCTACATAAATGCAGAATAGCCATATTTGTATAATGTTATGAATCATAAACTCTGATATCTAGATAGTGATCCAGTTTCTTATTACTTTTGTACATTGCATTGTTAATAATTCCCAAGGAAAGGCTGAAATATATACACACACACACACACACACACACACACACACACACATATAGTACATATAACATATACAATATCCTAATAGGTCTAAATTTATCCCTTAGGGCTGGGGATCTAGTTCAGTGGTTCAGCCACCTGCCTTGCAAGTGTAAGGTCACAAGTTTGATCTCTGGTACAAAAAAAAAAAAAAAAAAAAAATATATATATATATATATATATATTTATCCCTAAAATACTAGTATTTGTGAAGATAATTTATATGCAAACAAAACAAATAAATAACTAAATTTAATAGTATTTTGCATACATGTAGGCAACAGAAAAGTTCTATGAGCAAATGAATAGAAAAATGCTGCAGTTGGCTATTTCACTCCTACTTGGTATAGCTCCAGTTTTGAATAATGCAAGACACCCTATAAAATGTTAATCTCTCCTAAAACTAACCTTAAATTTCATCTCAGAATAACAGTAGAAGGCCAATGAGAAAAGGAATTGATTCAAAAGGCTCTTTGAAATATTCATTAGAAAAAAATGGGTTACTATCTCTAATAGGCAGACACTTTTCCCAACCATAAGTCCACTGATAATCAAAATTTTATTTTAAGCACTCAAACTTATGACTCTGATCCTTGTTAAAATATACATGCTCCTTGGAAGAATGAGATATACTTGGGTGTAGGCAAACATGTTTCCAGTGTCTTGCTGATTTTCAATCATATGGTGGAGAGCTCGTGAAACATTGACACCTGTTGAGGAAGGAAGATTTAAGAAAGGAAGAAGCTATGAATCAAAGACAAACTCTATCTAATCTTTCTTTTTAAACAAAAATGGTTATATGGTTTTGGTAGCCATGTGTACAAAATTAAAAGGCTGTGAAATTTTGCCCAAGACTGGAAAGATTGGCAATGGAGTGAGAAATTGGAAAAAACAGTTGGGATTTCCTTCACAATAATACACACACACACACACACACACACACACACACACACACCACACATGCACTCACAGACATAGGTGTTTGAGACTTTATAGAGAACTCCTAAGTATAACTTTACTGTATACTTCTGGTGTAAAATTTTGGATAGATTTAGTTAAATCACTCCCCAGCTGCATCTTAAAAACCAGTTCAACTAAAAATAAAATTTAGAGGATATACTACTATCCCACATGACTTGGAGCAATTTACTCCTGGGTCAAGGCAGAAAGGCCTCATTTCTCCAGGGCCTAAGGATCATTGCTATAGCATACAGCTACCACTTACAATGAGTACTGTCATAATTTTTCTATTATTTATCACCTTCTGAAGAATGGGTTTGCTGTCATTTCTTTGCATGCATGCCCACTTCTTTAAATTAATTACCTAGAAAGTAGTTTAATAAGTCAAAGTAATGAGAATTTTAAATTTTGGATACATGTGGTCTAATTACCTGCCAGCAAGAGTGTAACGATTTTTTCACTCACTAGCAGTAGTTCGTGGTAACATTTTTGTTGGCACTGTGAACTTCTCTTTGCTAGAGCACATATTTTATGAACATGTGGTCAGTAATCATTCTGAAACTATGACAAGCCATAACAACCAATTGGCACAATTTAATTTTTATTACAATTTTCATTGTTGTAAGTTTCTATAAAATTGTGAAAAAGTTTCAGTGGCACTTTCAAGTGGAACTTTAGTGGATGAAGGGTCTCCCTGTGGATATAGTTTTGCCTGGGATAATAGAGTTCTGGGCTTGCTTCATTGAGCACATCACACTGGAGCTGAATGTGCATAGCTCAGCAACACAGAGCATTGGGTGTCATTATTAACAATTTTGTCAGTTTTACTTCCTAAACAGTTTTTGAGTCTTGAGTCTCTTTCTTCATCCTCCCTGTAGCATGCATTTGATCTACCACCTTCTCTTACCTGTACCACTGCAGAGGCTCTCATGGCTCACTCCAAATGCACTTTCACCCTCTCAAATCTGTGTTAAATCCTGGAGCTAGAGTAATCATTTTAAAACATAAACTGGGTTGTGTCAGCCATCTGTTTAACTAAAATCCTTCAACAAACTCTCATTGCTCTTAAACTAAACAATCTTTACAACAGCCTTTAAGTCTAAAAGGGATTATGATGCTGGTTGACCTGTATGGCTTCATCTTGCTTTCTGATCATCCTTGTTTTCAGCATTTCAGTTACACAGAACTTTGATTTCCAAATCTCTTCCATTTTTACTTATATCTCAGAATATTTACACCTTCAGCTTCCTTTAACTGCTACAAAATTCTTTCCTTTCATTTCTGTCTCATAGTTTATATCTCATATGTTTAAACTATCATCCCAAATGTCATTTAAATTTCCTTTTGTCCCCAGCTTATAATAGGTTATATTTGATTTTTTTCCTATAACATCTAGTAGAATTTGTGTTATTATTTGGCTTATTACATTACTGTTCCATGCAATTTGAGAGAAGCCAGAGAACAGGGAAGAGAGGAGAGTCTAAGAAACCAAAGAAAGATCTTTTTGATTCCATATCACAGGGTAACCATCACTTGCACACTGTGGCCCCCTACCCAGCACTGGATCCAGCCTGGAGACACATTTAACCTGCCCCTGTAGGGCTTCTATGAGCACTTAATAAGATGAAATTGGTACCAAGGAGGAGGCTTCCAGGCCAACATACCACTGCTCCCAGCACAGAGGAGGTAAGCCACATGGGCTCCAGGAGCATCCTCCCCCCACCCCACCCCCATAAAAAATGAGAAGACATGGAAACAAGCCTGAAAAACAGACTTCCAGATCACCTACAGGAACCCCAAAGGGAAATAATTGGAACACTCTGGTACTCAACCACCTGGACTCCCTGCACTGGCAATAAAAGAGGATCTGGAAAAAATGAAATCAGAATAATTTCTCAGCTAACAGCAGAGATTGTGCCCATAGTGCAAAACATGATTAATAAATCTAGAGAGGACACAGATAAAATAATAGAGGAACTGATGGAATCCCAACATAGGAAACAAATGGAATCCATAAAACAGATGCAAAAAGATTTCCAGGAGATTAAAAACTCCATTGAAAGTCTATGCAGCAGAATGAGCCAATGTGAGGACAGCATTTCAGATATAGAAGATAAGATTGCAATTAGTGACCAGGAAAAGAAAAATTGCTTCAAAATTGTGGGGGATCATGAAAAATCAATCCAGCAGCTGCTAGATGATGCAAAGAAGAACATAAGACTGATCGGAGTCAATGAAGAAACAGGAGAGAGTGCAGATGACACAAAAAAACTGTTCACAGAAGTAATGGCAGAAAAATTCCCAAGTAGGGGAAAAGAACTTGACATACAGATAAGTGAGGCATATAGGACTCCAAACAGCCTTGATCAAAAAAAAAAAAAATCTATACATAGGCATATAATTGTTAAGATTCAAGAAACCCCACAGAAGAACAAAGTTCTACAAGCAATTAGAGTAAAGAAACAAATCACATACAAAGGAAATTCCATCAAAATCACAGCAGACTTCTCAATGCAAACCCTCAAGGCAAGAAGAGCTTGGACCGACATATTCCAAGCCCTAAAGGAAAACAGCCTCCAACCCAGATTGATGTACCCTGCAAAACTATCTTTCAAAATTGACGGAGAAATAAGGTACTTTCATGACAAAGAGCACCTTAGGAACTTCATGAATAAAAAATTAGCACTACATTTCTGTTTGTTAGTTATCATATCTCATGCACACAGAAATGTATGTTACATAGCAGATGATCATTAAGTACATGTGAAATGATCAAATGCAAAATTTCAGAATGCCTACTTCTTAAAGAAGACACAAGCAAAATGATATGATTTGATTGAAAGTTTTGTGACCAACTACCCATAGGTGAGTGGTTTCCAACGAGGAGTAATTTTGCCCTTCAGGGAACATCTAGCAATGTTTGGGCACAGTTTTGGTGGTAAGAACTGGGAAATGTGACTGGTATTTAGTGTTTCAATTTCCTCTAATGTATTGGTTAGCCCAAGTTGAAGAGGCCTGCTCTAGGGTATACTGTCTTTGAAAGATAGAGAGTTCACTCAAGACAATTAGAGAGGACTTTATTTAGGTGATGTTAGGTATTAAAGTCTTCATTTTTCCTAATCCAATCTTTCTCATTGTCAGTACTACAATATTTGTAGTAAAATGAAGGAATGATATTGAAATTACTTTAAAAGTACTTCACTGGCAATGACTAAGCAGAATGTATTTTTTTTCAGAAAAAAACAAAGCAAAGTATCATGGCTATATTAGCTGACCATCATTTCTGATTATATACTACTTATTATTTCATGGTTTTTTAGATGAAGAAAAAACTTTAATGTATTTATGAGCAAAATAAAAATAAATTGCTTTGTTAATAAACATCTAAATGTTAAATTACATAACAACAATCATTTCAATATGTTATTTCTTATTTTTCATGTTCACGGTTACCTCACCATGACTTAGTAAATGGCTCAAACTCCTCAAGCAGGGTTCCTCCATTTGTTGAAGCATATATTACATATGTATTTCTGGAGACAGGATCTTAGATTAGCGAATTCTAGCTGAATCTCAGTGTTGATCTGTCTTAGGAGGCAAGGTAACAATGAAGACTGCGATTATTAACAAGTAGATAGATATGGGCAGTTAGAGCAAAGGAATGTGAAAAGACAAAAGGTTTAAAATGAGGTGCATAAAATAGAGGTAAATCATCATATTTTGCACTGAATAGTGCAAGACAAGGAGATGGAGAGAAAATATTGAGGTGATATTAGGAATAAGGAAACTCATTGAAAGTGAGTCAAAAATAAGGATTGTACTAAAAATGCAGGCAGACACAAGATATGCATGAGAAAAGGGTGGAAATGGAATGAGTTTCATGGGTTCATTCACAGCAGCTTAGGAAGATAAAATACAGAGAAAAGAGAAATAGAAAGAGAAGAGGAAAGCAGAATTTACTCTTGCCTATTTGTTTTGGTAGATTTGCTAGTTGGTTCCACGAGTCTACACTTGCTGCCTTAGGATCACACCTAAAGAAGGGATTGGAGTGAGTTCGTTTAAGTACATTCTTTTCTTTGGTAGCTTAATTTTTATTGCCTCAGGACTCTCCCTAACTATATGAAAACTCTACTGGGTAAAAGGAAGAACATATGGCTATACTTAAAAATTCATAACTATGTTGCCTTTCATTTCTAACTTTTATTATGACAATGCATAAACATTAAAAAATTTTTAAATGGCACATGGAAATAAGTAGCATTTGCCTGCATAGAACCACCTCGCTCTGTAATTTGTCACTTCAGATATACCTATTTTCAATTTGTCAGCTCTTTCTACTTCTATTTCATTTCATAACTCTATTTTATGTTTATATTCCTATTTCTTAATTTTTCTATTACACACATTTTTCCCTTTTAGTTTGGAAAATAGATTTTCTCTTACATGTTATTTCTTAGTGCTATGTCTTACATCTAAAATTTTCCCCGAAAGTCTCATGTTGCCAGGTGGGGCTTTTGAAAGGTGACTGGAAAATGGGGGCACTGAATGTGCTGTTAGGGGACGGGGCCTGTTCTGAAGAAGTGGGTCTCTGCAGGGTGACACCTGGAAGGTTACTCTCTTGTCCTCACTCCTTTCTTACTCTGCTTTCTGGCTGTTATGGTGTGAGCAGCATTCTTTTGCCCTGTCCCTTTGCCATGCTGTTCTGTCTGGGAGTCAACCAATTTTAGACTGAATCCTCTGAAAACAACAAGGCACAATAGATTGTGCATGTTCAGTATTTTGTCCCCACAGTGGAAAAGCAGACTAGTCTACCTACTCTCACCACTCGTCCAATTTCATTATCCTACTCTCCCCATATGATTATGCTACATTTTTTAGTGAAGTCCATGTTCAACATGTAATTTGTCATTGATAGATAAATATTGTTTATAACTGAGCCAGGTAGTATTTATGAAAATCATACTTTCTTTATTATAATATAATCTGTTTTACAAAAATTATTAGTGATCTCATTTTTTAGTTATTTCATTTTCCTTTCATCTTCAGACAAATGACTTTCTATGGTAAACTCTTATTAGATTAACAGATTTTCCTGTGGAGAAACAAACTCCTTTTAAGGTATCTGACCTTGGCTCTACCCTATTCCTTTTTAGGCATAGGTCCAGAGCTCCTCCCAGGATTTCCAGCTGCCTTCATTCTTCACATCCTTCAAAACTTTCTATTTGTGTTGACTCCCTTGGTCAATCTAATTCCTGGTTGACTCTTTTGAGTTTTTTGGAAAACATTCTCCAGTAGAGCCTCAGAATTGACATATAAGAAGTAGGTTTGGGAGAACTTATTTTCCTGGAGATGACTTTTAAATCATCATAACTAAATGATAATTTGAATTGACATAGAAATTTAAGATAAATGAAATTTTTACTCAGAAAGTTGAAATCATTCTCTGTTGTTCTATAGCATCCTTTTTTAAACTCAGGAAGTCTTATGATATTAAGATTTGCATTTCTTTAAGTGCACTTATTTATCCCAAAAGTCTTCAAGATGCAGTTATGAATCTATTTCAAAAATTAATTTTTTTCTGGAAATTCTATGAACGCTTTTAAATTTTAAATTATTTTCTGTAAAATTTTTCTGAGTTTTCTGCAAATTTTACTTTGCTATTGGGTTTCCTGGACAGATGTTATAAATTTTAATTTTCCTTTTCTCAGTTCTAGTTTTCTTTTTATGAGATTTCTTCTTTACCTTTCAATGCCTTCATTAATATTTGTCATTTTTCTATCATACTTTCCTTTGTCAAAATTACATTGTGATTTTCTTTAATGATTTTCAAACCTTTGAAGCTATTAAATATGAATGCTGCAATAACATAAACATGACTGCTAAGTGGTTTTCTTCTTATTCCAGAATTGTTTTCTGTTTTCTACGAGTTCCTTTTCTAGGTTGTTTTTGTCTCTGTCTTTCAGAGTAAAAGTTTTCCTTAACTGGCTGGTGATAGTTGCAAGCCAGTCACAGAAACGACTAAGGCAATTAAAAAGTCTACTGGAGTTTGTGTGCATGTGTGGGCCTTGTTGAGTTGTGTGTTCTCCTTAGAGCTGTTGTGTGAGCCTTCTCAGTATAGCAAAATACTAGGGAAAATAATCTACCACTTCTTCCTCGCTTTCTGTGACAGACAGATGGGAAAGCATAGTCCCAGGATTGCAAAAAACAGAAGGTTAAAATGGTAACTGTTCCTTATATAAGCTTTTGATGATAATCCTATTTTCAGTCTTTTACCAAATCCTCCTATCACGTGAATACATTTGTTGTTTTCTATCAGGCTCCGAGTTGGATCACCACCCTCAGTCTTCTGCAAAATTGGTGTTGGGTTCTGCTTTCTACTTCTTATTGAATCAGCTACCCACTGTTACATCTGTTTTCCAATATTGTACACTCTATCTGCTGTGAATTATCTCCCATTGTCTTTGTACTTATAAATTTACATTTTTTTATTCTCAATATATCACTGAAATTGAAAAACATTTCTTCATAAATAGATAAACAGTAATGGTCAATATTCCATATTTAACCAAAAATTAATCTTATTTTACTTTAGTATAAATCAAATACATTCATACCTCTATAATATATTAAAGTAAAATAGAACTCATTGAATTTACATGGATTCAGGTATTATTGTTTCAGGAAAACAAAAAACACAGAAACATGAGGAAGAATAAATTTAGATAGTAAAGGTTATTCTACATATCCAAAAATCATGTTAAAAAATATGTCTCAAGAGTCTTCCTCAACTAAAGAAATAAGAATCTTTCTTATTATTATGAGAAAATATGCCTACAGTGTGATTTCCTGAAGTAATACTAGGACATTTCCCAGGATATTACTTTCTTTCTTTCTCTCTCTCTCACTTTTTTTTTTTGCAGTACCAGGGATTGAATTCAGAATCTTGCACTTATGAGGCAGGCATGGTGCCACTGAGCTAAATCCCCAGCCCTTCCCAGGATATTTCTTGAGATTTCTTTAAACTTGACGTAGGTTTTGCCTTTAAAACCTAATCTCAATGTATGAAACAGACTCCATTGCTTAAAAATATTAAAGTAGTCTTAGCAATATTTTTTGGAGAGGGAGAGAAATATCACCTCTAAAATATTTTCCACATCATCCATTTTTTAATCTTTATTATGTCTGTTTCTTTCCTTTGCTGTTTCTTCTTCCCACCTTCTCCTTCCTCTGCTTCCCATTCTCTCCTCTCCCTCTCTCATTCTTTACATGCCCCGTTTCGGTTTTCACTGGAGTAGGATTAAATGTGAGATACAATCTGGTTTAGAGCTGACGAATTTGTGGTTTCTTCTATTCAAATACCAGGATATTGGTGTTAGAAGGATGATAAGAGGCATTTAATGGAGGCTGTATCCTGATCTAAGAATTTCTTCCAGAAAATTTGGCACTAGGGTTATAGGTGGCACAATTCAACTAGAGACCTAGAGACATACCAGGAGTACTGTGTTTGTGTGTGTTTGTGTGTGTGTGTGTGTATGTGTGTTTTAATTTTGTTTTGGTGTTAGCATGATTCCATTGCTAAAGAATTAAGTTACTTAAAAGATGGTTTTTTACTCCAAGCTGAATCTATAACTTTGTAAAAATATTTTCTTGTTTATAATAAAAGCAGTTAAAACTGACATGTTCTTGTGTACAGATTTTATTGTAAATCACCATTAGAGTAACAGATCACTAAATTTTAACTATTACACAACTTCCTTCATTTTTAAAGAAATACAACTACACTAAAAAGTCCACTTTAATCAGATTGGTAGTCCATTTTCTTTCACTCAAGATGAAAATGATCATGATATTGGTTTGTACTTTTCTTGTTCTTCAATTTTTATATTTTAATATTCACATAAACATGTATTATCATTTTAAATTTCAAAGTTTTGTTAGTGTTACACATTATATACAATTCTGCCCTTTTCTTATTCACTCATTACCCTTTTGAAATTTATCCAGTCTGATCTATATAGCAAGAAATCATCTATTGTATATAATGTAGAGTTTCTCTGAAGACTATTCAACTTTTATATGTCCATTACTCTAATGAAGGGCATTTACTGTTCACAAATCCTATAATTAGAAACAGTGCTGCAATCAGCATGCTTTGTGGCACACAAGCAAACTTGCTCTGGGGAAAAGAACTGGAAATGGAAAGGCTTGCTGAGGTTTACTGTTACATTATTCACTGTATGGCACATTAATTTGGGAACCTGCATCTTGCACCCACGTGGAAGAAACTTTGTTCTTTTGCCATGTGATGCCACCATGGTGCTCAAAAAATTTCATTACTTGTCTTCTTATGAATTTATTATTGTAATCTTAAGAGGTTTTCCTTTAGCTATTTTGATGTGATGTCATCCATTATGACATCAAGATGAAAAGTTGCTTTTCTTCATAGAAGGCTTTTCCTGTTGGATTATCTATATTTTGATTTCACTATTATACTCAGGTTTTCTTTTATGTTGGCATATTCTTCCCTTCATAAAAGAATTTCTTTTACACATACTCACATATCAATGTTCTTTTGTTAAACTTTTTTTAGTGGTAAGGAGGGGATGATTGCATCCATTTACATTTTTGGCCAAACAGACATGGTCACAGCTTCTTCCTTGCTTGTCTTACACTTTTGTTATATGCTTTATGTCTCTTTCTGAATGGATTTACTTTTTAAAAACCCTTCAATTTCAACAGTATGTAGTCTGTTTTAAATTTCAATGCTGATATATTTAAAGCAACATTTTTAAACAAATGCATGTATATAACAAAAAACCCCCTAAAATTCTGGAAAATTTTCCAATAGAGGTACAGTTTATTATATACTCTAATTTATTTCCCTCCATTCATTTCCTGTCATGCTAAAATAGTTTGAGATTTTCATTATAGTTCATTGTCATGTACATTATATACCCTTTTGCTAATTTTTTTTCTGATATCCTCATCTTTTTTTGTGTCCCTATATACAATATTTAGATTTACTTGTGAATTTAAAATTTCTATGAATTTATTAGTTATTTTATATCCTTTTCATTTGATACTTTCTTCAGTTTCTTGATGAATATCTTTAAGTATCACAAGGATCTTTGACTTCTATATTTGGAAGATATTTAAGTATCCATAAATACATAACTATAATTATATATGTGAATATCAATTTTTAGTATAAAAATTCTCATGATGTATTTTTTTCCAATTAGTCTTTATTGAGTTTTTTCTTTGGTGCTGTAGATTAAATGCAGGGCTTTGTACATGCTAGGCAAGTGTTCTACCACTGAGATGCATCCCTAGCTTTTCTATTTTTCATACAGGGGCTCAAAAAGTTACTCAGGTTGGGTTTGAACTTTTGATTCTCTGGCCTCAGGCTTACAGGTGTGCATAATTCTTCCTAGCTACTTTTGATATTCTATTTGTTTTTTATTAGTTAATGAATACTACAAGGAGAATTCTGAGAGAACTCATTTCTTCCTTTATAAGTGAATTTTAAAATTGGTACACAGAAGAATTTTTATCTTAAAATTTATAACCTTTTGGGTAGATCTAGGTTTCACCCTCTTTAAGGTTAATCAAAATGAAATTATGGATTAGAAACTGTTGAATAGCAACAAATCCATGTGAATTTTCTGGTACATGTTACAATTTTTTAGTTCCTCAATACAGGCTGTCTACTAGAACAATGTCATAAAGGTTTTCTTTTATGTTTTCTCCTTCTAGTCTTATAATTTCAGATCTCATAATTAAATCTTTAATCCATTTTGGTATATAATCTAAGAAAATGGTCTAATTTCATTCTTCTGTGTGAATTTCCATTTTTTCAATACCATTTCATGAAGAGACAGCCCCTTCCCTTTGTGTTCTTGATACTTTTGTCAAAAATCAACTGATTATAAATGTATGAATTTATTTCTGTGTTTCAAAACTCTTTCATTCCTAAGTGTATCTGTCTTTATGTCAGTGCCATGCTGTTTTGATTAGAATTGCTTTCTAAAATATCATTTTAAAATTAGGGAATGTGACACCTGCAGCTTTGTTCTTTTTGCTCAGTATTGTTTTGTCTTTCAAAGTCTTTTGTGGTTCCATATACATTTAAAGATTGCCTTTCTATTTGTGTGAAAAATGACTTTGGGAATTTGTCAGTGGGATTATTTTCTGAATTTCCTTCCTGGATAGTTGATTATTAGTGTATAGAAATGTTACTAATTTTTGTGTGTTGATTTTGTATCTTGCAATGTAATTGAATTCATTTCTTAGATCTAACAATTTTTTGTGGTATCTTTTGGGTTTTCTATCTGTAAAGTCATGTTGTCAGCTAACAGACAATTAACTTTTTTGTTTACTATTTTAATTTTTTCTCTTGGTTAATTGCTTTGGGTAGAGATTCTAGTACTATTTTGGAAAGAACTATTGGCATCCTTATTTTGGCCTAGATTTTAGGGAAAACACTTTCAACTTATTACCACTGAGAATGATGTTAGCTATGTATTTGTCATATATGGGTTTTTTTGTATGTTTAAACATATTTCCTCTTTACTTAATCTTAGTTTTTACAGCAAAAGAGAGATAACTTTTGTCACATGCTTTTTCTACATCTATTGAGGTGTATATATGATTTCATCCTTCATTTTATTAATGTGATATAACATGTTTATTGATTTGCATATGTTGAACCACTCGGAATAATCAGACTTCATGATGCTAAATGATTCTTTTCATGTGTTCTTGAACTGTTTGTTGAAAAAATTTATATCTATGTAGGGATAGTGATGGGGTGGTGATCTATGTTTTATTTTCTTGTATTGCTCTCATCTCATTTCAATATCAGGGTATTTCTAGCCTCTTAAATGAATTTGGAAGTATTCTCCCTACTTCAACTCTTCAGAAGAGTTTAAGAAGAATTGGTATTTGTTCCTTAAATGTGCGGTAAAATTTAGCAGTGATTCTGTCCGGTTCTGGGATTTTCTTTGATTGAAAACTTTACTTTGTTGGGGGTTTATTGGGTGGTTTTTTTTGACAATTTATGGCTCTCTTTATGATTTTGATATTTATTTTATTTTTAATTTATACATAATAACTGTACACATTTATGAGAAACACCATAATATTTTGTTACATGTACACCTTGTTTAATGATCAATTAGGGTAATTATTATATCCATTACCTTAAACACTTATCCTTTCATTGTGATGGGAGGCTCTTTATTACTGATTCAACAGGTATACACATTATTGCCTCTTCAGACTTTTCACTTCATGATTCTTGGTAGATTGTGTGTATCTAGAAGTTTCTAGGTTATCTAGTTTACCGACATAATTGTTTATAGAAGTCTCATGATACTTTATATTACATTTTTATCAGTGGTAATGTCTCCTCTTTTACCTTTGATCTTATTTATTTGAGTAGTTTTCTTTTTTCCCCTAGTAATATAGCTTAGGAATTTTTGTTTTATTACTGAGCTGCATCCCCAATCATAGGTTGCTGATTTGTTTTGATTTTGCTTATCTTTTCAAAAACTCTTATTTAATTGACTTTTTCTATTGTTTTTATAGTCTCTCTTTCATTTATATTTGCTCTGATTTGTACTGTTTCCTTCTTTACACTAACTTTGGGCTTATTTTTCTTTTTCTTGTTCTCCATTTGTGGGCACAGAAACTTACTTTACTAGTAAGGAAACACATAGACTGAAAATGAAATGATGGTAAAATACTTTCTATGTAGATAGAAACTAAAAAAGAGAAGGATAGCTATACTTACATCAGACAAAATACTTCAAATCAAAAGCTGTAGGAAAAAGATTATATAATCACTATAAAATGATAAAGGATATTCACCAAAATATATAACAATTAGAAATATATATGCATCCAAGATCAGAGAAACTTAAAAACATAAAGCAGTTATTAAATAATGTGCCAGGTATGGCGGCTCATGCCTGCAATCCTAGCACTGTCAGGCTGAGGCAGGAGGATCACCATGACTCCAAGGCCAGTCTGGGCTACATAGCAAGCTCAAGGCCACCCTGAACTACATAGCACGATGCTGTCTCAAAAAATAAATCTAATGGAAGAGTAGACTACAATGATATGACAATTAGCAAACTCAACTCCATAATTTCAAAAATGGAAAAGTCATCTTGTCAGAAAATCAGTAAAGAAACTTTGGACCAAATGGATCTTACAGACATAGATAGAACACTCCATCCATTAACTGCAGAATACACATTTCTCTGAAGTGCATATGAAATACTCTCCAGAATAAATCATATGTTAGCTTGTAAAACAAAATTTTTTGAGAGACTGTTTCATTGTGTAGCCCAGGTTGGCCTTAACTCAGTAAATAGCCCATGCTGATCTCAAATTTGCAATCTTCCTGTCAGTCTCTCAAGAGCTAGGATTACAGACATGCACCATCATGCTTGCCTTTAAAAACAATAAATTTTAAAGTACTTAAATGATATCAAATATTCTTTTAGATTATAATAGCATGGAACTAGAAATCAAAGCAGATGAAATCTTTGAAAATACACAAACACTTAACAAAAACTTTTAAAAAACCAATGAGTCACAGGAGAAATAAAAAAATAAAATATCTTGGACAAATAGAAGATAAATGTCACATAGCAAGGTTATGAAATACAGCAAAAGCAGCCTTAAAAGGAAAATTTATAATTATAAATGCCTACATCATAAAAGAACAAAGATCACTAATAACCCATGGCATACCTCAAGGAACTAAAAAAAGAACAAATTCAGCAAACTGAATTTCAGAAGGAAATTAAAAAATTCCAAGTTTTAACAAGAGAACCAGCCTCTTTTCACAAGTATGTTTCTGTTCTTGCTCAAATTTATATACCAGTTATGAAATTTGTCATGCCCAGTTCTTATTAGGCCTAGATTTTACTATAATATTTGATGAACAATCCCAGTTTCTTCCCTGATGTTTTCTGAGTAGGGAAAGTATCCTCTCATCAGAGTAGAATACCTTCACTTTAGCACAATACATTTCAGCCTTGTGTTTCAGGACAACAACCTTGAGGAAAAACTTGGTTGAGGCATATTCATGCCACTTACAGACTTTGTTTTGGGTGTTCCTGATCTTGGATTCCCAGCCTTGGAAGTATTGTCACAAATACTATTGACATAGGGAAAACTCCTCCAGATCAGCTAGTGCTGTTTCTCTCACTGTCTTTCCTTGGAGTCAGTCTCATTATGAAATGTTTAGGGTAAAAATTACTTCTGTTAAATATTTTTTGAATATTACACTTCTTTCTTCTAAATGAGCACAGTATGATATGACATATAATGACTTTTTTGAATTCTATCTCATTTGCACTCTAAATGCCATTATTTCCTAAAATATTTAGGATGAGTTTGGGCTCTAGTTTCAGAGCTCAGGTATTTCTAATCCTAATTTCTCTATATTTATCTTCTACCCCTTATTGGGCATTGTAGGGAGTGGCAATAAGGTAGTGGCAGAAGGCAGTAAACACTTCTTCTGCAACAATTGTTCCATGCCTCTCTAGTTTTTTAGAATTGAGTATGCTGTGTCTATGCGGTGAATGATAGTAGTCCTAAACATTTATATTGAAAACTGTTTACTGGAAATGGAAATTACAATGGTGTAACATATGAGACCACCTCAATCTTGATACATAAAGATAGCTTTTTGAAAACTGAGATTTTATTATGAAATAATAATTAAATCACTGTTGTGTGCACTTTTCCAAGCCATGAAATGACCATGAAAAATGTCAACATTTTCCAGGAAGTCATCATGAAATCAGCACAGTATTTTCCATCAAAAATGGACTGCTGTGGAGCTTAGAGCTATGATTGCTGTAGGCATTATATCTGTGCTGCTCTAATTAAATGTTTCTTGTCAGAAGAAAAAGCTTTTAATATTTTTTAGGACTAATTTCATGACTGCATACCCTGGGTAAAAGAGGTTTGCAGGGATGAATGGGAAATATGGTTTTGTAGGGTCTGGTTTTACTTTTAGTTAGGCACTTGTGACTATAAGAAACTTTAATAAACCTGATTTTAAAGGAAAGAACCTGCCTTATGGATTTATAATCCAACATGACTTGTCTGTTTCCACTTCCTCCACACAATCTGTTATAAACCCACAATGTGGGTTTCTTTTAGCTTCCTCACACTCAAAGCCTACTAGTGCTATAGTAGATTGCTTGCAATCTTCTTAGTATGTAAAAATTAGTAAGGTTTAGAGAGGTGTACTATTACAGTCTAATCAGTAATATTAGGAAATCCATATTCCAATCTACTCATTCATCTTTAAAATAATACGAAACCACAAAATAAAAACTGTTTAGTCTTCTATGTTAGAAATTATCAAGGAGCTACAATCAATTTTTTTTTTTTGGTACAGGGGATCAAACTCAGGACCTTGTGCTTGCAATGCAGACAGCGGAACCACCGAACTAAATCCCTGGCCCTACAATCAAGTTTTTAAAAGCTATTTACATGTAGATTTTCTTAGGAAGAATTTTATCTAAAATGTATAGTATTAACTTGTATATTATTAATAAAATTACCCAATAATTTCAACATAAAAGTACATATTCAACATTTAGGTAGAGGTATATATGTATGGGAGAAAATATTCCACTATGAGGTAAAATAGAATTTATTTAAATTTTTGTAAAGATATTTTATAACTGCACTTTTATATAGTCTTACCTAGAAATCGATAAAATCTGGAAGAGTACATACCAACACATTAAAAATTCCTTTCTGATGAGTTAGGCTTACGGATGATTTTTATATCTTTCTTCTGTTTTAATTTTTATATTCTTCTGTAATAAACATGTATTACCTGTGATCCAAATGTAAAAGAAAGATACAGTTATACATAATACATATATTTAAAGCATTTCTAATTTAATTGCACTTGCTGCTAGAAATTTCACAACATTTGGCCTGGCTCACTGAGCTTCTCAAGTGATACCAGGCTGTTTATATTAGAGAGTACTACAAATTGGATAACCAAAAATCTCCGAGAGAGAGCTCATAAAATGACATGATTGGATGGAAACCTGAACAGATGGGATAGCTACACCATGAACTACATTAACCCTGCTGTTCTCAGACTTCTGGCCAATAATACATTGAAAAAATACCATTCTAAAAATAAGTTGGTGAAATGGAAGATGTTAATGTATGAATTGGGACTTGATAAACAGAAACTTGTTAAACTGTTTCACTATTATTAAGACCATTTTTTTATAACTATGAAAATACTTGAGCTTCAGAAGAATTCTGGAAAGATGAACTGTAATGGGAGTTGAGGGAACAGCATCCCAGCATGTTTCCCAGCAGCTTGACTGGCGTCAGTATATTACACTGAAACTAGTGTAAGTGGTGTCTCAATATGTGCATGATGATGGGAAGCAAAGGGAGAGTAGAACTGGAATTGGCTAAATGAGAAGAATAGGACCATTTTTCCGATCTGGATTTTCCAATCATTAGTTGAAAATCAATGGCAAAAATAAACACACAGTACTGTGGAAAACACATTTCTTTTAGTTATTGAGAGGTCAGAACATAGTTCTGAGATATCCACCCAAAAATATATTCTTTTTTTTTGCAAGAAAAAAAGAACTTAATAATATTGTAAGAATTCAAACTAAAAATGTGAATAAGAATAGAAATTTATAATTTTGAAGATACTTCTACATAGTAGTTTAGACCTCAATAGAGATCTAAAGCATTTCTTTTTAAAATTAATTTATTGGTACATTTTAGGTATGCAAAACAATGACATTCATCATTGGAAATTTGCACCTTTACATAATGTCTCTTCTTTCTTATATTTTCCCCATTGCCCGGCCCTCCCTTCAACTCCTCCATTGCTCCCTATTTACAAAGATTTTGTTTCCATTTTTTCATTTTCTCATATTAAATTCATTCCCTTCTTTCCTTTACCCTACTTCTCCAACTTCCCCTTCCTCTTTGCCCCTTTTCTTCCTATTTCACATTATCTATTATACCTTTTAGTCCTCATTTACACTTTCAGTTACTCACCCTAGAGAAACTATTCGGTATTTACACCTGTATGTCCTGTTTATTTCATTTAAGAGTATCGCCTCAATGTGCATCCATTTGCTATAAATGTCTCTAATTTCTCATTTTTTAGGGCTGAGTAGTACTCCATTTTAAAAAGAAACCACATTTTCTATTTCCAATCTCCAGTTTATGCACAGTTGGGCTGCTTCCAAGATTTAGCTATTCCAGTTGTGCTACTATGAACATGGGTGCACATATATCACTGTGGTATGATACTTTTAATTCTCTGGGAAAGATATAAAGCTGGGTCAAATGGGACATCCAGTCCTAGTACTTTGAGGTATCTCCATACTGATTTCCATAGTGGTTGCACCAGTCAACACTCCTATCAGCAGTGAAGCAGTGTTCCTCTTTCCCCACAGCCATGCAAGCATTTGTTATTGATTGATTTCATGATAGCAGCCATTCTTTCTTGGGTGAGATGGAATCTCAGTGTTGTTTTCATTTGCATCAATCAAATAACCAGTGATGTTGAACATTTTTTATTTGCTATTTCTACTTCTTTGTCTGAGAAATGTCTGTTCATTTCATATGCCCAGTTTTGGATTGGGTCTTTAAATTTGGGAGGTCTGATTTTTTTAAGTATATATTCTATTTTTTTTTTTTTTTTTTTTTTTTTAGTACTGGGGATTGAATTTGGGACCTTGCACTTGTGAGGCAGGCAATGGAACCGCTGAGCTAAATCCTCGGCCACTAAGTATATATTCTAGATAGAAGAACATTGTCTGAGGGACAGCTGGTGAAATTTTTTTCCCACATTTTGGGTTGTTTCATCACACTATGGGTGATTTCTTTTGCTGTGTAGAAGCTTTTTAATAAGAGATCCTGCTTGTTGATTGTTTGTGCTAGTTCAAGGGCAAATGAGATTTTGTTCATAAAATCTTTTCCTACACCAATGTCTTCAAGAGTTCTACCTAACCTCTGTTCCAGCTACTTCTGTGTTTCTATTTTAATATTTAGATCTTTAATCCATTTCAATTTTAGTTTAGTGCATGGTGAGAGATATAGGTTTAGTTTTAATCTTTGGCACATTGAAACCCAATTTTTCCAGCACCATTTATTAAAGAGGCTATCTTTCCTCCAGTGAGAGTGATTGGCTCCTTTGTCAAAGATAAGGTGGCTGAGTGTGTCTGGAATTTTTTCTCCATCTTCTAATCTGTTTTACTTGTGCTCAGGTGTGTTTCTTTGGCAGTACCATGCTGTTTTTATCACAGTAGCTTTGTAATATAGTTTCAAATTAGGGGTTGTGATACCCCCTGACATGTCTCTGTTGCCTAGTAATGCTTTTGCTATTCTGGGTCTATTCCTATTCCAAATGAATTTTTTGGATTGTTTTCTCAAGGTCTGTGAATTATGCTGCTGGCATTTCATTTGGGATTACAGTGAATCTATATAGCAGTTTAAGAAGTATGGCCATTTTCACTATGTTGTTTCTTCTTACCCAGGAGCAAGGAATGTCTTTCCATTTTCTGGTATCATCTTCTATCTCTCTTTTCAGAGTGCTATATTTTTCAGAGAAGCAGTCTTTGATTTCTTTTGTTAGGTTGATTCCTAGAAGTAAATACTTTGGATGCTATTTTGAAAGGAATTGATTGTCCTATTTCTCTCTCAATGAGTCTTTTGTTCCTGTACTGGAAAGCTATTGATTTTTTGTGTGTTGACCTTGTATTCAGCTACTTTACTGAATTTTCTCATTGAGTCTAGAAGACTTTTGGTGGATTTCTTAGGGTCTTCTATATAGAGTATCATGTCATCTGCAAATAAATACAATTTCACTTCTTTGTTTCCTATCTTTATTAATTTTATTTCTTTCTCTTGTCTAACTGCTGTGGCTAATGTTTCCAAAACTATATTGAACAAGAGGGGTAAGAGTGAACATCCTTGTCTTGTTCCTGATTTTAGTGTAATGTATTTCATTTTTTGACCATTTAGTATGGTATTGGCTGTTGGTTTTTCATAGAATGCTTTTTCTACATCTATTGGGATGATCATATGTTTTTTGTCTTTGGCTTAATTGCTAAAATGCATCACATTTATTGATTTGCTTATGTTGAACCATCCCTGCATTCCTGGAATGAATCCCACTTGGTCAGAGTCTACGATCTTCTTGATGATCTTCTGCATTCTATTTGCCAGTATGTTATTAAAGATTTTGCATCTATGTTTATTAGTGAGTTTGGCCTATAGTTCTCTTTCTCGGTTGGATCTTTCTCTGCTTTGGGGATCAAGGTGATGCTTGCTTCAAGGAATGAATTTGGGTGTATTGTCTCCCTTTCAATTTCATTGAAGAGTTTAAATAGTTTAAAGAGTTTAGATAGTGCCAATAGTTCCTCTCTAAATGTCTTGTAGAATTAGTCAGGGAAGACATCAGGACCCAGGCTTTTCTTAGTTGGTTAAATTTTAATGATGTTTTCAATGTTATTGATTGATATTGGGTTATTTAGAATTTTTAGGTCTTCTTTATTCAACTTTGGTAATTCATACATATCTAGGAATTTGTCCATTTCTTCTGTGTTCTCCATCTTATTGGCCTATACATTCTTGAATTAGGTATTGCTGATCTACTGGATTTCTGCTGGGTCCATTGTAATTTCACCCTTTTCATTTCTAATTGCATGGATTTAGTCCTTTTCTTTCCTTTTTTGGATAAGTTTGGCTAAGGGTTTGTCAATTTTGTTTATTCTTCTGAAGAACCAGCTCTTGGCTTCATTGATTTTTTGTCTCGTTCTGTTAGTCTCCATTGCATTGATTTCTGCTCTAATCTTTATAATGTCCTCTCTTCTATTTGATTTGAGTTTGTCCTGCTCTTCTTATTGTAGAAGCTTGAGGTTCAGCATCAGGTTGTTTAATTGGGCTTGCTCTATTTTTTTAATATAAGTATTCACTGCTATGTATTTCCCTTGTAAGACTGCTTTCATTGTGTCTCACAGATTCTGATATGTTTTACTGGCATTGTCTTTTAGTTGTAGGAACTGTTTGATTTCTTCTTTTTTTAAAATTTCTTCTTTAATTTCCTCTGAGACTCATTGCTTATTCAGAAGTGTGTTTTTCAATTTCCATGTTTTTATGAAATTCTTGCATTTTCTTTTGCTATTGATCTCCAACTTCATCAGCCTATGGTCTGATAATATACAGGGGATAACTTCAATTCCTTTGCACTTACCTAAACATGCTCTATGAGTGAGTATGTGGTCTATTTCAGAGAATGACCCATGTGCAGCTGAAAAGATTGTGTATTCCAATTTTGTGGGGGTAGAACATTCTGTGAACATCTGTTACATACATTTTTTGAAGAATTTGATGGCATTCTATTGTTTCATTGCTTATTTTTTGTCTTGTTACTCTATCTATTTGTGACAGTGGGATATTGAGGTTCCCCCACTATTATTGTATTAGTGCTTATTTGATTTTTTATGTCTGTTATTATTTGTTTTATATAGTTGGGTGAATTAGTGTTTGGTGCATATATATTTATGATTGTCATCTCTTCTTGGATTGTTCCCTTTACAAGGACGTAGTGTCCTTTGTCTCTCTTACTCAGTGTTGGTCTGAAATTCACTTGATCTGCAAGGAAGATAGCTATTCCTGCTTTTATCATGCTCCTGTCACATGGTATATTGTTTGCAACCTTTTAATTTTCAGTCTGAATTTCATTTTGAATTATGTGTGTTTCTTGTATGCAGCATATTGTTGGATCGTGCTTCTTGACCCATTCTACCAGTCTATTTCTTTTGATTGGTTAATTGAGACCATTAATATTGATGGTTATAATTGATATGTATTGATTTTTTCATGACAATTTTTCTGTTGGATTCTTCCCCTTCACATTTAATTTCTTTTCATGGCCAATGGATTCATTCTGCTGGACTTCCTGGGGTTGTGATCCTCACTTTCTTTTCCTAGGATATTGTCTAAAGTATTTTGGAGTGCTGGTTTGGTATTCATGAAGTTCCTCAGGTGCTCTTTGTCATGAAAGTATCTTATTTCTCCATAAATTTTAAAAGATAGTTTTGCAGGGTACATTAATCTGAGTTGGAGGCTGTTTTCCTTTAGGGCTTGAAATACATCACTCCAAGCTCTTCTTCCCTTGAGGGTTTGTGTTGAAAAGTCTGCTGTGATTCTGATGGGCTTTCCTTTGTATGTGATTTGTTTCTTTTCTCTCACTGCTTGTAGAATTTTGTTCTTCTGTTGGGTTTCTTGAATCTTAACTATTATATGTCTATGTGTAAATTTTTTTTTTGATCAAGGCTATTTGGAGTCTTATATGCCTCTCTTATCTTTATGTCAAGTTCTTTTCCCCTGCTTGGGAAGTTTTCTGCCATTATTTCTGTGAAGAGATTTTTTTATGTCATCTGAACTCTTTCCTGTTTCTCATTGACTGTGATAAGCCTTATGTTTTTCTTCTTTACATCATCTAGAAGCTGCTGGATTGATTTCTTTTGGTCCTTTAGTATTTTAAAGAAGTTTTTCTTTTCTTGGTCACTAATTGCAATCTTATCTTCTATATCTGAAAGTCTGTCCACACGTTGGGTCCTTCTGCTGTGTAAACTTTCAATGGAGCTTTTAATGTCTTGGAAATCTGTTTGGATCTGTTTTATGGATTCCCTTTTTTCCTATGTTGGGATTCCATTATGTTCCTCAACTCCTCTTTTTTTCAATCTGTGTCCACCCTAGATGTATTAATCATGTCTTGCACTATGGGCACAATCTCTGCTGTTATCTGAGAAATTATTTTTGATTTCATTTTTTCCAGATCCCCTTTTGTTGCCAGTTCAGGAAGTCCAGGAGGCTGAGTATCAGATTGTTCCATTTAGTTTCCCTTTGGGGTTGCTTTAGGTGATCTGGAAGTCTGTTTTTTCATTTGTTTGTTTGGTTGGGGATTTTTTTTTTTTTGTAAGTCTGGTTTTGAGACTTTTTTACATTTCTTCTTATTTCAATGGGGGGGGGTGCTTCTCGCCCCTGTGTGGTTCACCTCCTCAGCACTAGGAGCTGTGGTACTATAGCCTGGAAAGCTCCTCCTCAGCTCTGGGAGTGGTTCTGGTACTCAGCCTAAGGCATTTCTTTAGTGATGTAAAAACAACAAAAGAAAGACATGTAGTTCCATCTTTATTATTAGTGACTGATTGTAGAAACTGTGTTGCCAGAAAGTCTGGTTTCTTATCACAAATCTGTCATAAACTAGCTTTATGGCCTTAAAAATCACTTATGATCTATAAGATTCAATAGCCTCTTATGAAAAAAATGAAGCTACATAGATAAAAATCTAAGGCCCTTCATAAACTTATAATTCTGATGCACACATATTTTAGAGTTAGGTATTTTAAACTAAAGTTATCTAGAAGGAGTACATCCCGCTGAAGGTGAGGCTATAATGATACAATATTCTCAAGCCTGTTTCTTAAAGGCATTTTGCAAATTTATTTTTCAGTCAGATAACATGGAGTGAGTTGGAAGAGGTTAGGTTGGAGAGTCTTTTATCGCAAGCGTAATTAAGGAAATTGCCCTTCTTTCAGTCACATTTTGTGTTTTTCATGGTTGAAAGCCCAGAGTAGGCCTCAAGTCCCAAACTCTGATTAATGACTCAGCTCTATCCAGCTCATGTCTGCCTTTTTCCTGCCAAAAATCTGACTATTTCTAAATGACTAATTTGACCTTGCTGTTGGTAAAATATTAGTGATGATTATCTCTAATTAATTTGAAAAGTAACTTAATTCTTTAATCCAGAATCAAAGACATAAGCATAGTCACATTAGGATAAAACTATATGAGAAACTCACTTAGGGGTTTCTTTGAGGAACTGAGTTATGAATTGGTAGTTAACAGAATATTTTGGGGAACTTTTCCAAGATAGCCTACCAAACTTATACCATGATTCTAAAGAATTTCAAAATTGCTACTTTATGGCTATAAGAATTTGTTTGGTTTTTGGAAAACTAAAATAAATGCCTAAAGTAACTGCACAGGATGATAAAAGCAACAAAGTACATAATATTCTCATATTCATTTTATTTAATTATTAGCAATTAATAACAAAATACAATTCATGTGTGCACACATGAAGCAGTTTTTGCTACATTTTAAAAAATCATTTTTAGTACATTCTTACACATGGTAACTAATGTTACCCATTTGCAAATTAAAAGTATGAGGGATGAAAAACTACCCTCCAGAAAATGTTGGACATGTTAGTATGAAATAAAAATGAAATTTACAGTTCACATTAGAATAAAGTCTTTCCTGAAAAATATTTCTGGCTGAAAGTGACTAATTTCCTTTCCAGAGAGGAATAGGCCTGGTGCAGATAACAGAACAAAATCTTGTGAAATTTTCCCCAAATTATGCATTTGTAAAAGAGTGAAAATAAAAGCGAGATCAGTAGAGACTGCCATGAAAAGACAGAAGAATAGAGAAGTGATAAAACATTAAAATATGAGTTAAAACTTCATTGTAGATATCTTCGTTACTTTTCTTGTTGCTGAGAAAAAATACTCAATATCCAAAGTAAAGGAAAAAGGTTTATTTAGCTCACAGTTAGTAGAGGTTTCAGTCTATAACTGGCTGGCTCCAAGGCAAAGTGGCACACAGCAGAGGGTCACTGCAGATGAGAAACAGTTCATGGCACACACAGTATCAAAAGTATCAAGGAACCTTAACAGTGTCTTTCTGTCCCCTTTATCTTATTCAGACTTCTTAGCAAAGGTAGCACTCACATCCTTAATCCTCATGCCTTTATGCCTAGCATAGTACCATAAATCAATCGCACACTCTAGATTCAGCCATCTCTCAAAAGGCCTCATCTAAGACTTCATGAGGCTTTGGGCGGACATGTAGACACAAATCATAACCCTAGAATAGGCTATTAGATTCTCCCAATTGAAATTATCACAATGGACAGCCTAAAGAATATGCTAATGAGGACCATCCTAAATTCAGAAGAGGACAGAACCTACATCTGTAGTTATCCTATTTATTTCATGATTATTGCATGCCATACCCCCCACTCTGTTCAACTGACAGTTTAAAGGTAAAAGTTGGGTAATATGAATCTCTAGATAAATGTTTAGTTCTGAGTATTTGTTCAGCTATTATTTGCTTCAATTTAACTCTAAGCTTCAGAATGAGACCACTAAGTTTGACTATAGGAGTAATAGATATACAGTTCTGGTGTCAAATATTTGAAGGAGAGGTACATTTTTAAAATCATCTCTAGCCAAGTAACTCTTTTCTGCTACTCCTGAATATTAATTACTATTTCTTGATTACTTTGTTTATGCTAAATACTTTGCATATGGTTATCAAATCACAGTCATTCACAAATTGATTAAACATTAGAGGAGTCAAATGATTTTCCTGAGTCACACGACATAAAAATAAACTCAAAAATATACAAAAGATTGATGGAAAATAATAAGAAACTCTCCATCTCCTAATTATGTTCCAGTAGGAATTCCAATACATGGGAAAATCTGAAAGAAACTAAATTCCTACTACTGAGCTTTAATAGTGGTGTCCTCAACTATGCCTAAAACAACATTGTCGACAAAGTGACCCAAATTCATCTTATGCCCATCATTTTCTTCTTAAGGTTTTATTTCTTTCCTCTATTGCTTTGTTGCTGTTACCCAAAGGACTTGCTCTTTCCAGTAACTGTTGAGCTACAAGGCAACCAGCAGTTTGGATATTGTGTGGTTAATAGCTCAATAAGTTTTACCTTACAATATTTCTGAAGTCTAAAATTCATTCAAAACTAAAAGTATAGGTCCTGGCTTGTGCAGAAGAAGTAATTTGAGGTGGAGCAGTCTCTCCAGAACTCCTTCAATCATACCATGGAGATCATCAGTCAGGAAAACCCAACACTGACTCATTGACTCAGTTCATAGACTGTGCACAAGGCATCTTTTCTTCCATCTCTGAAAGCTCTATCAGACTTTGTGAGAATGTTTTCCCCCAGAGCACAGATTCTCTACAATTTTCAAAAATGAATTACTGTGTGCCTATGTCCTCTTTAAAGGTATTTTCAATTGATGTACTGACCCAGGAGAATAGGTAGAAGCTTTCAACTTCTATATCAATGAAACTTGGAAAACGCAAAGTTTTTCAAGCAAGACAATTTCTACATAGGTTCCTTAGCAATTAAAGGATGGTTAAAAAAAAAAAAAAAGCCAGTTTTAAAATTGAAGCTACTTGTTCTCCATCTGTATCCAACAAAACTTCATGCCTTAAAAATTCTTGCAAGGGGCCGGGGATTTAGCTCAGTGGTTCTGCTGCCTGCCTCGCAAGCACAAGGACCCGAGTTTGATCCCCGATACCAAAAAAAAAGAAAAGCAACTACTGAGTCTCCTTGAGCTGCCTCCCACTCCCCACACCTTAATCCTTTGGCCTGGGATTTAGCTGAGTGGTTTCGCTGCCTGCTGAGCAAGAGCAAGGAGCCGAGTTCGATCCCCAGAACCAAAAAAAAAAAAAAAAAAAAAAAAAAAATTCTTGCAAATAGTCCATCTTATATTATGATACAGCCAGTAAAAACAAAACTTCAAAATTATTTAAACTTACACCAAAGATATTTATCCTTATTATCAGTGCTTTTAAAAGTCTGAATGGCTGGATTTATCTGAAACCCTTTTTTAAAAATAAATGTAGATGGGATTGAAGCAGATTATATGATTTTGAAAGGTAGTCTTTATGTTCTGTTTCAATTATAAAAGTAGTTTTTTTAGTATACATTTTCATGTCTCTTTACCTTGCCAGATTTCTATAGAACAAAATTATAGCCTTAAATGTTAAACAAGGGTATCAATGGCAAGTTATTACAGAAAAAAATTTCTTTATCATTGTGCATCCTTTTGTTCTCCCAGAATCCTGCACCTGTGAGAGGGATTTTGGACTGAAGCATTGGAGCCATTTGGGGATTCCCTTGGATCTAACATTCTGTTGGCTGTGAATTGTACCCCATTTTGTGCTACACTGCACTTTATTTCCCACATTTGGCACTTTTAGAGATAATTCCTCCAAATAGACACAGGGAGCCGTGCTTGGTATTCTTTAAAGGGAACAAATAGTTGAGCTAATTGTTTTAAATGCCTCCAATGAGATAAGTGGCAGGATGCTGGAATTGATCATCTAATTACCTATTTGCTATCACAGAGAAGAGGAAAATCTTGCTGCAATTAACGTTTAGGGAATGCAAACGTTGTCATCTTAAATCAAGGTAAAATATAATAATCACATTAGGGACTTATTACAGAAAAATCCAAATGATTTGTTAAATGTTGGGGGAATTGGCTACTTATATTTTTTTTTACCTAATTGAATGTTGGCAACTGTAATATGGTATTACTAAAGAATTATTCAGAATTTAATTCTGATTTATAAAAATTTTCACTTATAGAACTTTGGATGCCATTCCACTTGGTGTCAAAAGAAGAATGGCTACGAAGTTCTCAGTTCAGAGCCAGCCACTTACCCATGAAGTGTGCAGTTCATGTTCCAGAAAAGGGCAATGGCAAAGCAATCTTGCTGACTAAGCAAGCTATGGCATTAGTTATAGGAAAGTATGAAAATATCGAACATAATGTTCACAAAGAAGATTTGTTGCAGTATATTAACATTGCAGAACCTTCTTTTATTCTTCTTTCATTTCTGGTACACATATATTTATTCTATGAATAGTAATATTATGATCAACTCAGTGGAAAGACAATAATTATCACAGAATAAATAAAAGTTTCAGGCTGGGGATTTATCCCAGTGGTTTCACTGCCTGTTGCCGAAGTGCAAGGACCCGAGTTCGATCCCCGGTACCAAAAAAAAAAAAGGTTTCAAAGAAAATGTATACATGGATGATTTGCTCATTCATTCACATTTTGCTGGTTGTCTTCATAAATCTGGTATATCAGTTGGATGCTGTGCCAGGTAAATGTTGACTATAATGGCTGCACATTGATGGAACTCACTGCCCTTTTGTTGTAGAAAGATCTCAGTCTCATCTCTATTTCTTATTCATCACTAGCAAAGTGGGAGTACTTTTTCTTGGGCTCACCTTTGCTAACCTGTAGAATGACTTGGGTGTAGTTTAGAGAGAAATTGGCCAAGAAAGAAGTTTGTAGCATTGGACTATGACAGATAGGCTTCCTTGCTCTGGCATTATTTCTATTACACCACTGTAACCTAGAAATACCAGGGGAAGTATGTAATACATCACCTAGAGGACACATTTATTAATTCACTGGGAAAGGCCAAATCCAGGAACAATGGAATGTGTTTTTACTCTAAGATATTACATTAACATTTGGAGCAATAGTGGAGAATTTTTTGGTCCAGTCCTATCCTCTTGCACATAAACCCCTGTGATGAACATGAGAACCTTTTGGAAGGTGAGTGTAGTAAAATGGGGTTTGATTTTAGAGATTTTGGATTATAGCTGTCAGTTTAAATACTCTCCCTCTCTCTCTTTCTCTCTCTCTCTCAACACTTTAGAGGAGGATTAACTTTCACAATATTTGGCACACCAAGATTTGGATAGATATATACTAAGGAATGGAAAGAAATGAGATGAGGACTTGGGTAATGGGGCAAGAATTTAGTGGTTACATTTCAATTTCAAGTGCAACTGAAGACTGCTTAATTAAGTGTGATTTAGAGTCAGCGGGATCTACTATTAAGAAAGATAACTTTCATTTTTATAATCAGAACCAGCCCACTCAGCAATTTCATTGATAGGAACATCTGGCTTATGTGTTACAAAATCTTGCAGAATGGCAAGGCACCCAAACTATGGTTATGGCTATGAAAGATAAAATCTCATATTGGTGTGTGTGTGTGTGTGTATGTGTGTTAGTTTTTTACTGCTCTGACAAAATACCTGACAAAATCAGCTTAATAGAGCAAAACTTTATTTTGACTTGTGGTATCAGAGGTTTCAGTCCATGGTCAGATAGCTTCGAGGCAGAACCATCGTGCCGTAAGGACAAGTTAGAAGAAATGTGTTCAGCTCATGGCAGCCAAGAAACATCGAGGGAATGAGAGCTAGAGCAGAAGGGGCTAGGACGAAATATAGTCTCCAAGGTTGTGCCTCTGTGATCCACTCCCTTCAAGTAGGCACTACCTCCTGTTTCGACTATCTTCTGATAATGCTATCAAACTCTGATCTCACAAATGGATTAATATACTTGATGAAGTTAGTCCTTATGATCCAATCACTTCCCAAAAACCCCACCAGCTGACAAACTCTCCTTCAGCACATGAACTTTGGTGAGACATTTTAAATTTGCAATATAACAGTAGGGATTAATTTTTTCTATGAGAGTCAAGACAAGTTTACCCAGAACTTTAAATTGCAGATAGGCTTACTTGAAACCATCTCTTTTGAAGCAAGTCAGAATTCATAAAGGCCAAGAATTGGGATTCATTTCCAGTGCTAGGGAGGACTATACATTTCTGAAGCCATGCAAGTTTAACAGTAGGAAATTTTCATATTTTTCTATATTGTGGATGTGAGAAAGGTATCATATGCTTATGTTTCCTGATGACCTCTCAGAATCTTTGGAAATGTGGGACACTACATGTTTGAGTAGAGATCTTTAGATTTTTGAAGATTTTAGGAATTTTAATATTCTAGTTAGAAGATAGCCTTAAAAGAAAATTTTCACCAAGTAGATAGATTACTAAAAAGAAACTTTCTATCTGGCATCAGGAAGATTTAAATAATATGGAAGGGATGATGCTATGGATTTATTTTGGTACTTATATTTCTATCTTTGTAAAAGTAAAATGAATATCACTAAAATAAAATAGATTTAATTATTTTCAGAAAGGCAATAATTTGGTGGACAAAATTAATATCCATTTAATGAACTATAAAAGTAACCAAAGTACCTAGAAGTCATAAACAACCAAATTATTGGTTTAGAATATTTTTGCCAGTTTTCTTTCAAATTCAAGGAAAATCTTCAACTTCCAACTGAAAACATTGTTGTATATATTACATAAAGATGGGTACATGATTAAACAAGCAAAGAAGGTCTTTTTGGCTATAAATGAACTAGCAAACAAAATTCTGAAAAAGAACATTATTACTGAAAGCATTGTAAAGATCCTATCACTTAGGGCTTATAAAAGTCATGTCCATTTAAATTAATATTTTTTAAACCTACAAATGAAAAGATTTAACTTATAAAAGTCTTCAAAGTCAGCACTGAAGAAAGGGTTGTTACCAGCCCTATCTGCAAGCACTTATATCCAGCACAATGAATATTTGTCCCTACAGTTGACAGATAACAATAAACAACCTGACTAATAAAAAACTTCAAAATGAGCATAAGAAACCTTGCATCTACCATTCCATGCAATTTGATTTTAACCATTATATTTTGATCATTTCAACTGGAAGAATGTTTGGGAATATTTAAACCAGATCATATTCTAACAACCTTATACAATAAGAGAGTCATTAGTCTAATCAACAAAACACTAATGAGGACCTAATATCTGCAAAACATTTGAAGAAGTGAAGAAAACTTGGGAGCTATGCCCACAAGGGGGCAACTAGCCTCCTCAGAGTTGCCATTAGCTAGACTCCAGAGAGTGACAAGGACTTTGGGAGATAAACAGAAGCCTATTGAATTTTCTTTTGATGATTACAATAATTGTCTTTACCATACAAGAAAAAAATGTATGGAAATAATGTACAATTCTGTCAAGTTCAAAGATATGAAGAAATTATGTAATGACACAAAGATTTCTATGGAATTCTATTAGTATGAGTTTAGAACAAGAAGAGAGGATTCTTAAAGTATATTAAGAAAGCAAAATACCAGTGAAATTAAAGTACAGAAATAAGTGAATTATAATTTTAGTATAGATTACAAACATCTATGATCAAATAAGAACATAGCTAAACATATAAGACTGCATGGGGTCTTTTTGGTTAAAGCAACTGCATAAGGGTTGAGATGTTCTCTCTGGGACTTTGGAAAAGTTGCCTTTGTGTCTGTGGGCTTTGAGTGTGGATAAGCTTACCACAGATTACTGCATACAAAGAATTTCTGGGTAAATGCTTTTTATCTTTAAAATTATTATAATTAAGTATACAAATAGTGAAGGTAATAAAATCCATTAGTATTAATATTTCCTTTTAACTTTAGGTATAGAAGGTATATATTCAAGTGCTGAAAATATAATAAGAAGAAAATTTTGATATATTAAACTATTTAGAAGACTATTTGATAGCATCCTAGAATATATACGTGAATACCTGATTTAGACTAGTGATTTTAAGTTGAAACTGCAAGGCACTTTTCCTAATGTAAATAATGTTGAAATGTTATAAGGAATGAAATCATTGTACTTGCAAGTGCAATTGATGAGCTTTATAAGAATCACTTAAGTATTGAAGTATATTTTGCTTATTAAGGAGACAATAGAAGTACCCCAAAAGGTTGATTATACTGATAAATTCAACTTAAAATGTTTACAGAAAATTAACTGTTTAAAACTCTAATAGAAGTCATTTTCAAAGTGTATATGTTTATAAACCATAAGATTTTTAAACTGTACTTTTTTAAACATTAAAGAAAAACTGTTTTTAAAATTGTTTAACAAGTAAAAAAACATTTTTTCCCCCTGTACAT
Organism: Heterocephalus glaber; assembly: GCF_053883595.1. Taxonomy (NCBI): domain Eukaryota; kingdom Metazoa; phylum Chordata; class Mammalia; order Rodentia; family Bathyergidae; genus Heterocephalus; species Heterocephalus glaber. The sequence continues at coordinate 26,607,064 of NW_028258145.1, read as the reverse complement.
TAAAGTTACCTTTAAGGATACCAAAGGTGATATTGGTAGATAAAGGAAAAAAATATAAAGAAAATGATGCATTAAATGTCCCAATGAAGAGTGGATGAGCAAATATGTTATGCAGAAAGTAAAACAGGTTTTAAAGAAGTGACTGCTTACTATAGTTTGAATTGTTCTGTAAAGTTCAATTAAAATATATTACAAGATACCCAGGTTCATCCTTATGAACAAAGTTGAACAGACATTTAAAAGTTGCATTACGTTGTGGTGTTAAAAGGAATAGAGGTCAATTATTGGCAATGCTTTGTTTAAAATTGAGAAGATGCTCTTTTACGTGACAGTTTCTGAAAATATTATCCTTTCTTTAATGTGAAGATGTCAGTGTGTTTTATTGATTTATGTTTTTGTATTTAGTGTTCCCTAAGTGTAGAAATGTGCCTGTTTGACTTAACAGCATTTCTTGCTCAGTATTGAAAAATGACCTCATTCCTTTGTAAGTATTAGTCACATTTTAATGGGGACATATTCAATGTTTGTACAAGAACTCCCGAATCTTTTGAAAGCATTATCATCACACATGGGTGAATTTCAATTACCGATGGTGCCGCCAATTCAGTGTTCTTCGTACATTATGATCACAGAGAAAGGTGAGTTTTTGCTGGTCAGTGACTGAAGGCCTCCTGACTTGCTTTCTGTTTGTATCTTTTTCGTTCTTAAGTGTTGCTACTCCGAGTAAGCAGATGTGGTATTCCAAAGTATGCTAAGCTTTGAAAATGTAAGATCATTCTCTCAGTCTGATCATTTCTTTAAATTAATATATCTTTATTACTTCTCTTTTGGTACACGGGGAAAATGAAGCACAAGTAGAATCAGGGTTTGAAATTAAAACTCCAGGAAGGAAAACAGATGTTTTTCTTTAAGGAAAAGAAAAAACAAATGGTTGAAAACAAAACAAAAGGAACACTTGAATTAAATGTGGAAAATGGCTTCTGGGAAAGCAGAAGTTCTTTAGACCTTGGACTGACCGTTGTCACATGATACGAGGTGCTTTGCTTTTTCCATTCAGGAAGCACGAGATTGAAAGAAGATGCTTTTAAGTGCTATTCTGAGTAAGACAGGAGGTAGGAATCAAGGAAAGGTTTTAGAATCCATTAGGTTGCTCTTAAGACCCCCTTTATCCACCTGGAAAGTTATTTCCTCCACTGTCAATGGCAGATAATAATATCTATCTTGCTCTGTTGTTGTGTGAAGTGCTGATCACAGTGCTGATGTAGAACAGACACTCAATAAAAGGAAAGGGTTTTGAATGCTAATGAGGGGAGGTAAAATCTGCTCAGACAAAGAAAAAACGACAAACTCTTCCCTGAGAGTCATTTCCTTCATCTGTTATGTCAGGTATCAGAATTCTGTTCTGTGGGTTGTAGTGAGAATGAAATCAATAAAGCACATGGAAATGCCTCCCACTGAGTCTGGTTCATCATAAGTGCTAAGTGCAGCTTTTTTCCCTTCTCTTCACCTACAGACTTGAGGATAAATGTTTTCTTAGTGTTTTGGTGCTTATAAATTTCAAAATTTATGTAACATTTTTAACAGGACCTTAACTATAAAAAATATATTCTAAAGAACTAGGGTTGAATAGAATACATTTTATGGTCAATTAAATTAGGAACCAAATAATTATAAATGCAGGAATATGCCTACTTCATAAGGAAAACAATCATATTTTTAAAATAGAAGAATAAAGATAATGGGAAAAAATATAATCTAACATCACCCAATTAACAGAATCTTTAGTACTGAACAATGTAATCTGGAGGATCGAGAGGGATGTTGACCATCAATTTCTATTAAAAAAGACATTAGAATAGATCAGCAAAGCTAAGTTTTTTTGGCTTATTATAGCAAGAGAGAGTACCTCTCTTGACACTATTTTACTAGTAACTTTGATTAGATGTGTTTTAAAGTTATTTTCAATAGAAGATATATCACCATGACACTCAGGTAAAAAAATGGATGAAAAAAGAAAAGAAAAAACAAATAGAACTTTTTTGTTAATTACAATTGAGACACATCTGCCAAGCAGGGCATTAGCAAGCCAAAACTGTAAGATATAGCATAGATATAGTAAGAGACATGAGATCACTGATTTTTTGGGTTTTCTGTGGATTAATTAATTTAAATAATTAATTTTCTGAACTTCAGGAGGTAGGTACTGACCTTAACTGCCTAGTTCCTGGCCATGGGGTGATTCAGGCAGGTGGACAGTGGCCATGAATGTGAGAGCCTACAAAGGGAGTAATTGGGATAGGGATTTAACAAGCTGCTCAAGAAGAGGAACTGTCCAGACTCTAACTAAATATATGGAACTAGGTCAACACAGCAATTAAAGAGAAAACAACAACATTAAAAATACTAAAAGACTATATTACAGGAAGATATAAGGGAGAAAATGTATCATGTATTGAAGCCTGGACTCATACAGTGTAATGTGAATCTTTCATGGCAGGGGCTGATGAAACCGGGCAAAGATGACAGCAAAATTGTTTAGTATCAGGGGAACATAGAGGCAAGAACTTGGAAAATGAACTTTGATAAACTGTTGTTTGGTAAGCCAGCTATTTGCCCAGGTGAACAAGCTATAGTCTTAAGAAGGAGGCTACTTGACTAGATACACAAATTGTTTTGTGGGACTGCATAACTCTGTAATTATAAAACCTCCTAGCCCCAACTATGATTGAATGTGAGTTAATGGATAAAGATGCTTGTTAGTTTTGGGACACTAGATAAAATCTGTAACAGACCTAAAGTCCCAAAGTAAACTACTCAACTCCTTGTTTACCCGGAACTGATGTTCCAGACACCACAATCTACAGAACAAGCTGCAAATGTCTGCTGACCATCAATACGTGACAGTCAACCACTAACCTTTGTCCCTTTTCTTTAATTCTATATGTTAACTTCCCCCTCAACCCCCTATAAGAACAGCCTTGGACTCTGAGCCAGTTGCCTCTCTAAGCTACTTTGCTTTGGGAGTGCCGTCTGGCCAGACTAATAAAGGTCTGTTTTACTTTCCAACTTGTCCAGTGTGTTCCTTCCCGGGTGTTCTTTGCTGCAGTCAGCTCCTTGGAGCATTTGGCAAGGCCCTCTGTCTTACAGTTTACTGGACACATCTTTCTATAGGAAAATACTAACAGTAACATTTTTTCAGGCTAGAATGTCTTGGAACAAAAACAGTAGGCATGTTGACACAGGTGGCCTTAGTTTTAAGTCCTAATATTTAAACACTGTGGATTCAGATGGGTTTATTTTTCAGAGGATAGAATCTGGCTTGTTTTTTTCCATTTTATGAATAATACAGTCTACACTTGGGAGGCAATTAACATACATGAAGTGATCACAGATTCACAAAGCAATCATGTATGTACATATGGATACATGAGAAAATTCAACATTTGTACACATACTAAGCAGGCTATTACATGTGATATTGTATAATTCTGAACATAAAGCTGGGGACTCAAAGAAGGAGTAGATTAGTCAACATATAATTAACAGAGCATGAAATGAGAAATAGAGAAAGACTTCAAGTCTAATTTAACCTGAACTTGTCAAAAGGTGGTGTTTCTACTTGAAGGAGTCACTATTGGGCTTTAGGACAAGAACTATATAGTTTTTGTTTATGTTTTCAATCAAAATATGGTATAGAGCACAATATTAATGGTTGGACAAGGTTTCTTGAATCACAGAATAAATAAATTTGATAGAGAAAAGTTCTTGACAGAGAAAAGTTTGATAGAGAAATAAGTATTGAGTTGAGTAACAAATTGGGTGGAACTGGAATCATTTCAAAAAAGGTGAAAAATGGCAAATGAAAAAGATGATTTCTTCTCGGGACAATAAAACATTAATTTTTCCCAGATCTGAGAGTAATTTGTAATAGGGCTGGTGAGGTAAGACTAGTCACAAGAAACAAAAGACCTGATAAACCGTAATTATATAGTTGACAGACTTGACAGTGATTCTTACCCGTCTTATAATGATCTCCTAATAACTAAGGAAGTCAGTCATCTTTGGTAGTCCCGGGACCAACTCTAGAAGGATGATGGTGACTTCCACATCTGTGAAGGCTCTCATATTATAATCATATGTCATATTTGCATTCTACCTTATAATTTGTCTTTGTTAGTTTTGGAGTAAAAATATTGATTTCTTTCAAATCCTTCAATAAAACAATCACTCTAGGAATATGCTCTATGTTTTATCGAGTACATTATTTTGCCCAACTTGGTCCTCCTTACTCAAACTTTATGCCATCTTCTGCCTGACAGCCACTTGAAAATACTTAGTAAGGAAATGATATAATGGAAGCAAATAATTCTTAGAGAATACTGATCTACAAATGGCTGTTTATAGGCAAATGTGATTGAGGAGAACATTTTTAAGGTGGGAAAGTGAGAAGAGATCTGGTAATCTGATTGTATAGTAGCAAGGACAGTGCAGGGAGTTGGGATGTGGGTTTAATTTTGCTAGTCATTTTGTACATAAAGTTTTATCGGACACTCATTTACATATTGTTTTAGGGTTCTTTTGTGCTCAGTGCAGAGCTGATAATTGGAATGGAGACCAAATACTGTAACTTGCAATGAAAAAAATACTTCCTGATGCTTTACAGAAAAAGTTTTCTGAGCTCGGCTTAAACATAAGGTGGTGTCAGTGGGGTTGATGTGGAAAGTGACCCATCTGAAAGTAATCATGAGGCAATTGTTGACAGAAAACTCCCCAAAAGCAAAACTTAATTTACAATTTATAGGACATAGGTTTTGAAGGAAGTAGGACACTTACAGTTTATATATTTAAAAGGCAACTTGAGATTTTTCAAGCCTGGGTGACTCAGAAAATTGTGGTGTCATTGGTAGACATGGGCTGATGCAGAGAAAAGCCAGTTTAGGGGAGCTCAATCTTTTACATATTGATTTGGAGGTGACAGATTAACTCCCAAAAAGTAGCTAATGAGATACTGGAAATATTGACTTGTAACTTAGACACATGGTGATGGTGGAAGATTTATTTTTAGAAGTCATCAGCAGAACTGACAGATGAACAGTCAATATACTTTGTTGTCAAAGAAAATAAAAAGCACTTCACCTGATTCATCATTGAATGGGGCATTAGGAAAACTATGTGCCTGTTCCTACCATGGCAATGTCCAGCTTACTATGTAGTTTGTCTGGTTGTCCTTTGATTCTCTGTCAATTAAATATCAAAACAAAATGGTCAACACTTCTGACCTGTTTTGCAAAAACTGAATAATGTATTTGAAACACTTTCATAACTCTGAAAAAAAATCACTACAGACAAATTCTAAGGATTATCCTTATTATAATCCAGGGGAACCTGATTATCCTTCAGATATTATAAGTAGTATGGGTCAAATTATTCCTTTTGTGAATGCATTGAGCTGTAAAATATATGATTCGAAAACTATAACTTGATCCCAGCATTAAGAATGAGATTCTATATTTCCTTGGGGAAAAAGGAGTAGAGAGACTATCAGAAGGGTTTATAGGTTGTTAGAATTTGTCAGACTTTAATTTAGTTTTACAGTTAAGATGTCAGTTTTAATATATGATAAATGAACTGAGATTATCTTTCTAATATTTTAGGGAGTATAACAATGGACTACTTATATTATCTTTAGCTCAGAATGGGTAAAATTATAATGCACTGAATTAGCATTTACCACCACCTAGCAACTCTCATGTTCCTTTTTGGACCATGATATAAACAATAACCACACTTACACTCCCCCAGTTTGGCCAGTAACTTGCTTCCTCTCAAATAACACTGATTTGATATTCAGTTACCAAAAAGTAGAGAGTGTGGAAGTTAGAGCCAAGATGCAAGACCTCTGTTCAAGGTTTTCATTCACTTTGTCATTAATTATACTACCTAAAACTTACTAATATAAAATATACGAACAAAAAAATCAACTCTGTTTTGAGTAATGGGGCGTAAGCAAACAGAAATCTTTTTATTATACATGGGTGATTGTCATAATTAACTTGTATCACCTTCAAGGTCAATATACATGCCTTTATAATGCTCTTCTAATAAGCGTTTGGTCACTAGCATTTTCTGTCATGTTGTACAAATAAAGAAAGATTAAAGTTATGGAGATGGGAAAAATTGATGCAGCTTAGAAAGATTATTAAGAAAAGTAGCTTTATTATTTATCTGTCAAGGTTGATTCCAAGGAGAAACAATGCCATTAGCAGTATCTTGGGTAATCGATATTTGCTCTAATCCTTCCAGCAATTCAAAAGGGAAACGGATTAACAGAAAATAAAACACCAATATCCCCATATATAAGAACATGCTGCAACCATGCCCATGTTGTTATGCTGAAGATCAGAAGTTGAGGTGCTTTGACCATATGCAGAGGAAGACATTAGAGGAGACATCTGTCTTCTCCAGAGCTCATAAAGTTTGAAACCTTTCCACCAGCCATCAGGTAAAAAAAAAAAAAAGTTTCTCAGACTATAAGTAACTGTATTGAGCTATGAATAAATACAATCTAAAATAATGCTTAAACAAATTAAAATTTGTCTTCCTATGTAGCAAGAAGTATGAGTTAGATATCCTGGCATGGTGTCAGTCTTCACAATACCATTAAGGTCAAAGATCTCTGCTTCTATTCAGCAACTGCAGCATGTACAAGAGCTGATCAAAACAGACATTTTTTGAAAATTACAGTAAATAACACAATGCCATTAATCCCTCGCAAAATAATTCCCCTTGAACAAACTTATGCTGTATTTCTTGCTACTTCTTGAAGCAGTTCTGGAAGTTCTCTTTTGAGGGGGTCCTTAAGAGGTGTTGTAAAAATAAATACGGTGAATGCTTCTGTCAAGTGAAATCCAAGGGAAAGGCAGGCTCATGATTATAAAAACATTATAGTATGTCTTCAACCACATTATTCTTTGGATCTGGCACAGTGAAGCTTCTGCCTCTTCTCCAAAGTCAAAATGACCATTAAAAGTAAGCATTTTGAATCAATGCAGGACATTGAAGCAGCTGCAACAGTGTCATTAAAGGTATTCATGAAAGAGGACTTCCAGAACTGCTTCAGGAAGTGAAATGAATGGTGAGATAAGAGTGTCTGAAGTGAAGGGGAGTGTTTTAAAGGGGATTAATGGCAATGTACCTTTTACTCTAATAAATTTTTTAAATTAAATAGTTTCTGGATTTTGTGGTCACTCTTCATATCTCCTGACTCATAATCATACAAACTACCCTGTTGTCCATTTGAGTTTTTCTCCTTTCCTTTGGGGGGCTCCAAAAGCATGCTCCAGACAGGACAAAGGGAAATTAGTGTTGGTGATGTGGTTTATGGCAACGCAGTCTGATTCCTTTTAAAATAATTTTCTACTTTTCACATCTCATTGGATAAAATGCTGATTGTATCATAAGACAGCCATTGTCTACCAAGGGAGACTGAAAAACTGTTTTGGACTAAGTGCATTGCCACCCTAATAACATTAGGATTCTATGGAAAGGAAGATGGAGGGAATTGATAATGAGCAGTGCTACCTTTCAAAGGTGCTGATTTCATGTCTCAAATACTCTTTCACAATGGCGCTGTTTTGTTCTGATGCTGCTCAGGTCTGGTTTTTGATACTCACAGGCAAGGTCCACAGGTAAAGAACATGGAACATTGTGAGTTCCGAGATAGAATTTTTTCTTTTGTGGAATCCATGTAAAAAGGCAGTATAAAGAGTATTGACGTGGAGGGAAAAGTAAAAGATGAAAAGAGAAATGATCTTGAAAGCTCTCTTGTTCAGAAAATGTAAAAATTATTCTTTCCTTTAATTCCATCTGCCTTTCTTCATTAGAAAAATCTGGTGTTAAAACTGGAATAACATAGAAGTAGATAAAATATCTGTTCCAGTCTTAAATATGAGATATTCCAGACAGTTTTAAAACATATACTATAATATATTTATTGAAAAGAAAAATATACTATAATATATTTCTACTTTCAAGCACTGTCAAAAAACGAGTTAAATGAAGTTACTCCTTCTGTTAGAGAACAATTAGGTTTCATTTTTAACAATAAATTTTAATTCTTAAAACAGTTTTAAATTGATGTAAAAATTAATTTATAAAGTTAGTACTGATACCCATAGACCTGCATCTGGTTCACCATGTTATTAACATATTTTATTGGTGTGCTATTTGTTACAGTTAATGAACTATTCATTGATTGTGAGAGTTTCTTAGATTTTGCTTGTATGTCGTGACTGACAGTTTTGAGGAATACCAGTAAGGCATTTTTTTGTTTGTTTTTGTGTTTTTTGAAGCAGGGTCTCCTTTTGTAGTTCAGGCTAGCCTTCAACTCTCGGTGATCCTCCTGCCTCAGCCTCCAGAGTGCTGGAACTATAGGCGTGTACCACCACACCCTGCCTAGTAAGGCATTTTTAAAAATATATCTATTGAGAATTACTTGATGTTTTTCCCCTTTAAGTATTTTATTATTTTCCTTGTTACAAGCTCATGTTTTATATTTTCTGTGTCCTAGAATCAGTTATTTCTCCAAGGAGCCCTTGTTTCATTCTGCTGGATAATGATATTAGAGACCAAAATATGTGTGTGTTTATTGCCACTGGGATACAATCATTTTTAGCTGTCAGAGCAGGGATTCACACTAACTAAGTATAACACCTATCAATAAATATTTTTACATGTAACTACCTATATCTACACAAACATGAACATAATTTCAAATTGAAGATTGAATTCTAATCCATGATCACATGAATCATGGTAGCTACCTCTGCTTACTTATCTGTAATGACCTACTTGTAATGGTCTACTACCACAGTAAGAAGTCTAGTTTCCACTACCTTCTGTTTAGTTCATTTTTCAATTATAGTATATATGCATAGTAATGTCAGAACTCCTAACCTGTATCCCCATAAGCAATAACCGTACTAGCTAAGCAAGTTATTATGTAAATTATATTTTCCTTTAGTTTTACAAACTCCACTTATTTGCAGTTACTTAGTTCATCACCTTTTCTCCCAATCCTTTAAGTGAGATTATGTTATACATTTGTAACTCAGTTATTTTGTCATATTGTTTATTCTATCTGTGAATTTTCCTGACCATCTACATGGCTTTTTGTTCAATTTATATACGTTAAGGTCCACATTTTGTGGTGCAAATATTTGTGGATTTTGACAAAGGCAAAAGTATCCATTTTCTGTATTAGTCAATTACCCATTGTTGGGACAAAATACCTGACACACACAGTTTAAAGAAAGACAGGTTTATTTTGGCTCATAGTTTAGGGATTTCAGTCCATAGCTGCTTGGTTCCAAGGCACAAACAACAGAGTGGAAAAGCATGAGAGAGGAAAGCTACTTTGTTCTAGGTGACTGGGAAACAGAGAAGGGGAACAATGCCAGGGAGGAAAGGGCAAGGGACTATACATAGATTCCAAGGTCATATTTCCATGAGCCGGCCAGAAATACCCAGAAATATGGTTTACTAATCCCCTCAGTGGCTTCCAAGCCAATCAAGCTGACACAAGCATGTGTAACCACCAAACTCAGCCATTATGTTTTCAAATATTTTATTTGCTCTATTCTCCCTTCCTCCTCCTTCTGATATTCCACTTATACCTACATTGTACCTTTTGAAATTGTCCTTAGAAATCTCTGCTATGTTTCATTCAGTTTTGCTTCTCTACCTTTCAGTTTGGTAAGTTTCCATTAACACATCCTCAAATTCAATGATTCTTTCCTTGGATACATCCAGTGGCCCATAATGAGCCCCATCAAAGGCATTTGTCATCAGTGTTTTGAGTGCTAGTCTGGCTTTTACTTTTTTCTTAGAGTTTCTATCTCTTTGGTTACATTAGTTGTCTGTTCTGGCTTATGGGGTTTTTTTTGTTTGTTTGTTTTTTAGTAGAGCCTTTAACATGTTCATATAGTTTTATTTTAAATTCCCTGCCTGATATTTGTGTTTGGCTTCAATGCTTGCTTTGTCTCTTTAAATTGTGGTTTTCTTTTTTACCTTCCCTTTTGATATTGCTTTAAAAGCTGCACATGATGCATTAAATAATAAAAACTGTGGTAAAAAGGCTATTAGTGTAAGGTTTATGTTGATTTGTCTAGGATGTTCAGTGTGCTTAATGTTTGTAAACATAGGTGCCACAAGCTTCAGATTCTTCTAGCATTCTTGTTTCTATGTGTTGTATTTGGCACATGCCACAGCTATTACACTGGAGACTGTTGATGTGGTTGTAAGGTTAGGTTGTAAGGTATGAAGCAGGGGAAGCATTTCATAATGTGATTGATCTCAATATTTTAGTGGGTCCCTGGATTGTGAGCTTTGCAAGTATTTTCTTATCTTTGTCCTTCTCTTTAATAAGGCACAACAGATAGAAAGATTTAGAGCTGGTGTTATTGCTTGTATCTAGATGTCCCCCCAAGCCTCATGTGGTCATAGATGGGGAGTTTTAAGGGTGGCTGGATTTGGGTGCATGAATGTGGATTAAGGGTGTGGATAATGGAAGTCACAACCTGGGTATAGATGGCACCAATCAATAGGCTTGTTGTTTGGATGGAAAAGAACAGAAAGAAAGCTTCACTACTGGCTGCCTTCTGCCTGCCATACTGTGAATTTCTCCTCTCTGATGGCCCTCTGCCATGCCATCCTGCCTTGGAGCCAGCTGACTATGGACTGAAGCCTCTGCAAATTGTGAGCTGAAATAAAGCTTTCTTCCTTTAACTTGGGATTGGATATTTCATCTCAGCAATGAGAAAAGTAACTAAGATAGTTGGTAAATAGCTTATCTTAAGTGGGTTAAGGATATGGTAAGGTCTTTTCCCCTGGAGTATAGATTTGCTTTTCAGAGTCCACTAGGTATGGTTTCTCAATGTTTACTTTTCCTCTCTCCCTGTCTGAGACTGGAAATAATCTTAGCACTTCATGGTTAAAGCTAGTGACTTTCCTGGGGGTAAAATCCAAATAATTTTGGTCCTCAGTATTTTTCACTGTCATACTGGCCAATACTCAACTTCTAGGAAGTTGTTAAAATTATCATTTAAGTGTCACTAACAGTTAATGGCTCCTGTTGTGTATGCTTTCAGATGAGCTAACATTTACTGTGGCTCTGTATTCATATGTTTCTACAAATTTAAGGGGAGAACTTTACCCTACAACCTTAGTTTCTTGATGGATATGATTGCTAATTGTTTTTTTTCCCCTTGTTGAAGAGATGGGAATGATGACTTCTAAGCTATACACCTGTCAGAGCTGAAACTCAAAGCCACCAAATTATCTTTTGGTGGCAGCAAAACGCATACTAGTAGTGATATCTTAGTCATTCTAATATTGCTTTGGTCCATACCATAGGGGTTAGGGCACATCCTTAGCTACACATTCACACCCTTGTGGCTCATTAATTAGCACAACTCATCAGGAGATGTCAAGCCAAGAATTTGATTTAGTCTTGCATCACAGCAGCCATAGGAGATGTTCTCAAGCAGCCCATTCTGCCCTTAGAGAGCTTTTCTGGGCAGAACAGCAATGTTGAGGTTCCATTCTTTGCCAAGCTCATTGAAACAGGATCTTTTTGATGTCCCAGAGTAACAAAAGCCTGATGAAAAAGTAATTCCAGCTGCTCAGAGTGATTTCACCAACACAGGCCACTTTGGATCATCATCTGGAAAAGTTTGACTGGAATGACATGAAGATTAAGATAGTAAACTCTAGCAGGAATTGGGAGTAATTTATCTTTATTTATTGCTTTAACTAAAGCATATAATCTTTTATCAAAGTAGGCAGGGTTGTTTAGTGGTGATGTTGTTATCTTCCCAACAATGATTGCTTTCTTTTTGTTGACTCACTGTTAGCTAGTATACTACTTTTCTACAGCCCTATCTGTATAACAGTATGACCACAAACTTAGTGACCTGAAAAAAACATACATTTAAAAGATCAGTTTTGTGCCTCAGAAATTTAGGGACAATTTGTATTGGTTCTCTTAGAGTCTCACAGGTCTGCAATCAGGATGCTGGCTAGTGCTTGGGTTTCATCTTGAGGTTAAATGGGGAAGCATCCAGATTTATGTGGTTCTAGCATCATTCACTTCTTTGCAGTTGTATGACCTGGGATTTTAGATTCTTGCTGGTGGTCACTTAAAGGCTGTTCTTGCGTATATGGGCATGCCAGTGTGGTCCCTTGTTTCTTCAAAGACAGTAAGAGGTTTAATCTTCTCAAAGGACAGAGGTCACAAGCCTCTGAAATGAAATCATGGATGGGACATCTTATGACATTTGGCATATTCTTTTGGGTAAAAGTCAGAAGGTCAACAGCCCACATTCACGTAATGAGGGTCCTGTAAACATGCAAATAGCAAAAGATAGATAATTAAAGGGCCATCTTAGAGTTTGTTCACCAAAAATAGTTATCCTTTTATGAAATTTTTATAGTCACTTCTATATCTGGCTGAGACACATGGTGAGGGAAAGACTGCTAAGGTGAATCTTACAGAGAAGTGAGATATCTTTCATTCAGTTTGGGAATTGCAATATTTTTTAAAATATAGATTGCATGTAAGTAAATATAGTAATTGTACAGTTCTTACACAGGATGGTAATTACATAATTCTTGGTTATTGTTTTAGAAAATGCACAACAAGAAAACTATATAAATTTCAGAGTTTTTAAAAGATACACTTGTTTTATTATTTATAAAAGAATGTATATGTACTTAGAAAATAATAACACACTCATGTAAGAGGCATAGTTACTCATTTTGCAAGCCATGACCAGAACAATTATGGATTTGTAGAGAGTTTTAAAATCATAATTCTTTTGATATTTTCTCAATGGGATATAAAGAAATTCCCTTTCATAAAAATTAATGCTAAAGTAAATACTCTGAGTTTAAACTATAGTATACATAACATAACACAATGTGGAAATAGATGTAATTTTCTTGGAAGACTAAAAATACTGAAAAAGAATATTGATGCAATAAAACTGATGAAGATGCTTAATTTTTTCCTAATTATAGTTTTTCAGGTATCACATGCATTATGGGACTTACGTGTATTGAATGGCATAGAAGGTATTCACCAAAATAATATTGTGTGGATATTCCTAGCCAGAATTATCTTAGTGATTAGCTGGTACTTATACCTGATCATTTCTTGCTGGTACTTAAGCACCTAAGAATGCAAAGCAATAAACAAAACAGTAGCAAACAAACAAAAAAAATAAATAAAGAAATCCACTTCAAATGGATTAACATAATTACTTCAGCCAGAGAGTGACAACAAAGTGACAAAACACACTTGAAACATAGATGTTTTTGTAGCCCACCTTCTGCTTGTACACACCTGTGCACTTTGTAAATGGCTCCATATGCTTAATCAAAAGAAATCTAATTGCCTTAATTTACTTCATCTAAAAGTAGAAGAGTAAATTATATGTTTAATTATAAACTTTCCACTTTGGGCAGCTATAATTAATGACTCAAGGAATTGTGCAATAAGCCAAGAGCAACCTTTTATTACTCCTGAGATACCTGAACAACACCAGCGTTTCAGAGCCAGTCAAGTTCTATTAGTACAGAAATCAAAATGCCTACCTGAAGCATTAATCAAACAGCACCTTCGTGCACAGAGACTTTTAATTATATATGCTGTGTACTCTCCTCATGGATTGTCTGCACCTCAGGATGGTAATAAATGTTCTATTCTAAGTAATGATGACAAGAAAGGTTTTTTTAAATTTAAACAAAAAAGTTTGCAAATGCCACCTCAGATTTCTACAACCTTACCAAGATGTGACCTGAGGTCTGGAACATAGGGAATTCTCCCCTCTAATACAGTTTTCAAGAAGTCAGTGCCTTCAGAGATTGGAGTCTAATTTCTATTTTCTACTTCAGTTCACAAAGACAGTGAGGGGCACCTCTCTATCTATTAACACAGCTGTTTTTTTTTTCTCCAGTAACATTCAGGGTTGCATTATTAGGAGGACTCACATCTATCTACCATATTGAGAGAGTGAACATATAGTTTCATATCAAAACCTGCACTCTTTATTCCAGGGCACCATGCATAAATTTGAGAGTTGACTAGCAAAATCAGGTGTCATCCTCTGAATGGAACAAAACTGATTTAACTATTTAGCACAAGAGCTTCTAGTTGTTATGTATAGGATTGGTTGGTTATTTTTTATACATAGCAGTATCGTGTCATTGATAGAGCATGGGCTTTACCATGAAATGGCCTGGGTTAAATCTCAACTCTGCCATTTATTATTTAAGGAACTTCAAACAATCTATTTAATCATGCTGAGTCTTAGTTTCTTCATCTCTGAAATGGGGACTCTGAAAATGCTTTTGGAATTATTAACTTAAAAATAGTAATGAAAAATAAAGCTTTAGAAATAGACCATTTATCAAGTTGAAAACATCCATCATGTATTAAAGGAATATTAAGAATAAATTCAGATATCTTGCTCACCCACTCAGAATCTCACAAATTTAGACTGCTAATGAAAACACTGGGCGTGGGTCATAGAAAAATGTAAATTTAAAGGCAAGCCTCCAATGAACGATGAGCTTCCTGATTATTCCCAGTCATATCTCCCTATCCCCTCGTATTCTCTGGTCTTCTGTCTACACTGGGAAGTTGACACCTCAATTATATCACTTAGTGTTCTTTGTCTATGTCATTCAGTTAGTTTGGCCAATGACAGGTACTAGTGTTGTACCAAATATAATTTACAGTGCTGTAGCTCTAGGTGATATAACAGAGTCAGGCTGAGAAGAATCGAGCACACATCCTGTAAGTTGGAGGCAGGGTTATTTTGCTAGCAGACTGATTGGGGACTTCTCTGCAAAGCAAACAGTCCCATCTGATTGAACAGGGTTTATATAGATTTGGGAAAAGAGGGCTGAGGATACAGTGGCAAGACACTTAACATTAGTTCATTTGTTGAGGTAGATACATTCAGCTCATACAATTGGATAGAAAGGTACACTAGGATTCATCTTATTTAAATGTGGTGTGAAGAGGGGGTCACAGAAATCCTATTGAAAACAATGGAAGAAAACATGTCAAGGCAAGTCTGAGTGAGACCAGACATGTTTTAGGGGTCGGAATTAGGAGAAGCTTTTTGCTTCCTACCTGGTTAGCTATAGCACAATCTCCTTCTGGTCAGAAATCATTTCCCTGTTCACTAGCAGATGAAAGTTTTTTGGAGGAGAAAGATTTCAGGTGTTTTTTTTTTCTTTTCTATCCCTGCTTTATCATGGATTTCACTACAGTTCTGTTGTCTGTTTTAGATAGTAGCTCTTAAAACTTGAATGAAGAATGAATGTACATGAGTGCGTGTTAAAAAATGGATTTTTGGTTTCCACCTTCAGAATCTATGATTCAATAGATATGGAATGGAGCTGAAGAATGTGGATTTCTAACAAGTTCTCAGGTGATGGTGATGTTATCTAGAAACATCTGTGTGATATCCAGTACTCTAGGGCAAGTTCATAGTGCAGCACCTCTCTCATGACCACAGTTCCCTGTGTTTCTGATAATTCTCTTCCCTTCCTTCTTGGCCTAGAATTAGTAAGATAACAAACTCTGTTGCTTGATGATGAGGCCACTGCCTCATTATACCCTGTTAGATTCCTGATAATCTAAACTCTTAGAAATAGGGCTTTCATTATCTTTCACTAACCACTTTTAAGTGTGCCATTTTATTTTTCCTCATAGATTTTAACTGATAGAGATAAAGAAATGACTCAACATTAAATAATTTTTTTAAAAAAATTATTGTTATTCATACACATTTACAGTACTAATTATTACACTCATTGTGGGGAGTTGGTACATGTATGTAACACATCTTAATTCCTTTTATAATTCCTTTACCCTGCCCTTCCTCTCCCCTCCCTCCATTTCTCAGTCTTCTTCTCTTTTGCCAAAGATCTTCCTCATTTCCTATTATCTATCCATTATTTTGCCCTTTAACTTATTCATATTTTAGTTCTCTCATTATTGCAATATTTAAGCTTGATATATTTCACTTAACATTATATGTGGGGGTGTTGGCCAGAGAGATATATAGGAGATGGATATGCAAAAGTAAGAGAATTTTGGAGCCATATAACCCAACTTCTTTGAACATTTGGTTAGAAATTTTAAAGTAGCCTGCTGGGCCACATATCCCAGTAGGATCAAAAGGCATTGTCTTGAACAGCACTGCCGGCTCCCACCAGCCGGCTGGGAGGTGGAGCTACGTCCAGGGGCCTCTCCCAGCCTAGCCACAGCTAATGACTTGAATGCAACCTAAGACAGAGACATGCAGCGGAGCTACTCCTGAAATTCTTGGCGCATACAAATTGTTTGACAGTCAAGATCTCCTCTGTCACGTGGAAGATGCTGAATCACCCCGCTGCAGACAGGCAGGTCTGCCCACGCCCTACCGAGGTCCTGAGTCACACGGAACATGCCGAATCAACGTGCTGCAGACAGGCAGGTCTGTGCACACCCTACCGAGGTCCCGAGTCACGTGGAAGACGCTGAATCACCCTGCTGCAGGCAAGCAGCCACCTGGTTCCACACTACAAAGACGCAGAAGACACCAGACCACCAGAACAAGGTACTGAGTCCCTCTGCTCCCAGCCCAGAGGTAGGGGATTCTGAGCTGTCGTCCCCCTGCTCCTGGCCCAGAAGAAGGGGCTTCCAGGCCACCATCCCTCCCACCACTCCCGGCCCAGAGGTAGGGGCTTCTGAGCCGTCGTCCCATTGCTCCTGGTCCAGAGGAAGGGGCTTCCCGGCCACCATCCCTTCAGCTGCTCCCAGACCACAGGAAAGGGCTTTTGGGTCACCAACCCTACTGCTGCTCCCAGCCCCTGTCCCACCTCTCCCAGCTCAGAAGAGGTAATCCCTGCAGGAACTAACAGCCCCCGCCCCAGTTGAAAGGAGAAAAGCCATAAATAAGTCTCAAAACCAGACTTCCAGATCTCCTACAGCAACCCCAAAGGGAAATGAGATGGAACACTCTGATACTCAACCACCTGGACCCACTCAACTGGCAAGAAAAGGGGATTTGGAAAAAATGAAATCAGAAATAATTTCTCAGATAACAGCAGAGATTGTGCTCATAGTGCAAGACATGATTGATAAATCTAGAGAGGAGGGAAGGAACATGATGGAATCCCAACATAGGAAACAAATGGAATCCATAAAACAGATGCAAATAGATTTCCAAGACATTAAAAACTCCATTGAAAGTCTACACAGCAGAATGAGCCAATGTGAGGACAGAATTTCAGATATAGAAGATAAGATTGCAATTAGTGACCAGGAAAAGAAAAATGGCTCAAAATTATAAAGGAACACAAGAAATCAATCCAGCAGCTGCTGGATGATGCAAAGAAGAATAACATAAGACTGATTGGGCTCAATGAAGAAACAAGAGAGAGTGCAGATGACATAGAAAATCTCTTCACAGAAATAATGGCAGAAAACTTCCCAAGCAGGGGAAAAGAGCTTGACAGACAGATAAGTGAGGCATATGGGACTCCAAATAGCCTTGATCAAAAAAAATCTATACATAGGCATATAATAGTTAAGATTTCAGAAACCCAACAGAAGAACAAAGTTCTCCAAGCAGTCAGAGAAAAGAAACAAATCACATACAAAGGAAAGCCCATCAGAATCACAGCAGACTTCTCAACACAAACCATCAAGGCAAGAAGAGCTTGGAGTGACATATTCCAAGCCCTAAAAGAAAACAGCCTCCAACCCAGACTGATGTACCCTGCAAAACTATCTTTCAAAATTGACAGATAAATAAGATCCTTTCATGACAAAGAGCACTTTAGGAACTTCGTAAATACCAAACCAGCACTCCAAAGAATTTTACACAATATCCTAGGAACAGACATTGAGGACGACAACCCCAGGAAGCAAAGCAGAATGAACCCATCTGGCATGACCAGAAATTAAATGTAAAGGGGGAGAACCCAATAAAAAGAAAAAGTCATGGCAATGACAAGTCAATATGTTTCAGTTATAATCATCAATGTTAATGGTCTCAATTCACCAATCAAAAGAAATAGACTGGCAGAATGGGTCAAGAAGCAAAATCCAACAATATGCAGCATACAAGAAACACAATTCAAAAGGAAACTCATAGACTGAAAGTTAAAGGGTGGAAAACAATAATCCATGCGATAGGAACCCGAAAAAAAGCAGGAGTAGCTATCCTCTTTGCAGGTCAAGTAGATTTCAAACCAACACTGAGTAAGAGAGATGAAGAAGGACACTACATCCTTGTAAAGGGAAGAATCCAAGAGGAAGAGATGACAATCATAAATATCTATGCACCAAACACTAGTGCACCCAACTATATAAAACAAATACTAACGGACATGAAATGTCATATATGCACTAGTACAATTGAAGTGGGGGACCTCAACACCCCACTGTCACAAATAGATAGATCAACTAGACTAAAAATAAGTAATGAAATACTAGAACTCAATCAAACTCTTGAACAAATGAACTTAACAGATGTTTACAGAGTCTTCCACTACACAAAATCAGAATACACATTCTTCTCAGCTGCACATGGGTCATTCTCCAAAATAGACCACACACTCACACATAGAACATGTTTAAGTAAGTGCAAAGGAATTGAAGTTATCCCGTGTATATTATCAGACCATAGTGCAATGAAATTGGAGATCCATAGCAAAAGAAACTGGAAAAATTTCATAAATATGTGGAAATTGAACAACACACTTCTGAATAACCAATGGGTCACAGAGGAAATTAAAGAAGAAATCAGACAGTTCCTTCAATTAAATGACAATGACAGTACAACATATCAGAGTCTATGGGACACAATGAAAGCAGTCTTACGAGGGAAATTCATAGCAGTGAATATGCATATTAGGAAAACAGAATGAGCCCAATTAAACAACCTGATGCTGAACCTCAAGCTTCTAGAAAAAGAAGAACAGGACAACCCCAAAGCTCATACAAGGGAGGAAATTATAAAGATCAGAGGAGAAATCAATGCAACGGAGACTAAGAGAATGATACAAAAAATCAATGAAGCCAAGAGTTGGTTCTTTGAAAGAATCAACAAAATTGACAAACCTTTAGCCACCCTTGTCAGAAAAAGGAAAGAAAAGGCCCAAATCCATGCAATTAGGAATGAAAAGGGTGAAATTAAAACAGACCCAGCAGAAATCCAGAGGATCATCAATACCTACTTCCAGAACCTATACACCAATAAAATGGAAAACACAGAAGAAATGGACAGATTCCTAGATACATACGAATTACCAAAGTTGAACGAAGAGGACCTAAAATTTCTAAACAGCCCAATATCAACCAATGAAATTGAAAATGTAATTAAAAACTTATCAACTAAGAAAGCCCAGGCCCTGATTGTTTCACTGCTGAATTCTACAAGACATTTAGAGAGGAACTGCTGCCACTACTGTTTAAACTCTTCAATGAAATTGAAAGGGAAGCAATACTCCCAAATTCATTCCTGGAAGCAAGCATCACCTTGATCCCCAAAGCAGAGAAAGGCCCAACCGAAAAGGAGAACTATAGGCCAATCTCACTAATGAACATAGATGCAAAAATCCTTAAGAAGATACTGGCAAACAGAATGCAGAAGATCATCAAGAAGATCATACACCCTGATCAAGTGGGATTCATCCCAGGGATGCAGGGATGGTTCAATATATGAAAATCAATCAATGTAGTACACTATATTAATAGAGCCAAGGACAACAAGAAAAACCATATGATTATCTCCATAGACACAGAAAAAGCATTTGACAAAATCCAATATGCATTTATGACAAAAACTCTACAAAAAATTGGAATAGATGATCTCTACCTCAAACTGATAGAAGCCATCTATGAATAACCAACAGCCAGTATCATACTAAATGGTCAAAAACTGAAATCCTTCACACTAAAATCAGGAGCAAGACAAGGATGTTCACTATCACCATTCTTGTTCAATACAGTTCTGGAAACATTAGCCACAGCAATTAGACAAGAAAAACAAATAAAAGGAATAAAGATAGGTAATGTAGAAGTCAAATTGTCATTATTTGCAGATGACATGATACTATATATAGAAGACCCCAAGAAGTTCACCAAAAGTCTTCTAGACTTAATAACCAAATTCAGTCAAGTAGCTGGTTACAAGGTCAACACAGAAAAATCAATAGCTTTCCTCTACACCAATGACAGACTCACTGAGAGAGAAATAGGGCAAATAATTCCTTTCACAATAGCATCCAAACAACTGAAATACCTAGGAATCATCCTAATGAAAGAAATCAAAGACATTTTCTCTGAAAACTATGACACTCTGAAAAGAGAGATTGAAGATGATATCAGATAATGGACAGACATCCCCTGCTCCTGGGAAGGAAGGATTAATATAATGAAAATGGCCATACTTCCAAAACTGCTATATAAATTTAATGCAATTCCAATTGAGATCCCAGTGGCATACTTCATAGACCTCGAGAAAATAACCCAAATGTTCATTTGGAACAAGAAGAGACCCAGAATAGCAAAAGCAATTCTAGGTAACAGAGACATGGCAGGGGGTATCACAATCCCCAACCTGCAACTATACTACAAAGCTACTGTGATAAAAATATCATGGTACTGGCAAAGAAACAGACTTGAGTACCAGTGGAACAGATTAGAAGATGCAGAAACAATGCCAGACACACTCAGCCATCTCATCTTCGATAAAGGAGCCAAACACCCTCACTGAAGGAAAGATAGCCTCTTTAATAAATAGTGCTGGAAAAATTGGACTTCAACTTGCCAAAGTTTAAAACTAGACCTGTATCTCTCACCATGCACTAAACTAAAATCAAAATGGATTAAAGATATAAATATTAAAATAGAAACTCTGAACCAGTTGGAACAGAGTTTAGGTGGAACCCTTGAAGATATGTAGGAAATGATTTTATGAACAAAACCTCAGTTGCCTGTGAACTAGCACAAACAATCAACAAGTGGGTTCTCTTCTTATTAAAAGGGTTCTGCACAGCAAGAGAAACCACCAGCAGTGTGAAGAGACAACCCACAATGTGGGAAAAAATCTTCACCTGCTCTTCCTCAGACAAAGGTCTACTATCTCAAATCTATAAAAAACTTAAAAAGATCAGACCTCCCAAATTTAAAGACCCAATCCAAAAATGGGCATCTGAAATGAACAGACATTTCTCAGACAAAGAAGTAGAAATAGTAAATAATTACATGAAAAAATGTTCAACATCACTGGTCATTCAAGAGATGCAAATGAAAACAATGCTGAGATTCCACTTCAGTCCAGAAAGAATGGCTGCTTTCATGAAATCAACCAATAACAAATGCTGGCGGGGCTGTTGGGAAAGAGGAACCCTGCTCCACTGCTGATGGGAGTGTAGACTGGTGCAAGCACTGTGGAAATCAGTATGGAGATACCTCAAAGAACTAGGACTGGAAGTCCCATTTGATCCCACTATTCCACTGCTGGGGATCTTCCCCAAAGAATTAAAAGAATCATACTACAGTGATATATGTGTGCCCATGTTCATAGCAGCACAGTTTGTAATAGCTAAAATTTGGAAACAGCCCAAATGCCCATCAACTGGAGACTGGATAAAGAAAATGTGGGGTTTTTTTGTAAAATGAAGTACTACTCAGCCATAAAAAATGAGAAATTGGAGACATTTATAGCTAAGTGGATGCACATTGAGGCGATACTCTTAAGTGAAATAAATAGGACACACATGAATAAATACCGAATAGTTTCTCTGGTGTGAGAAACTGAAAGTGTAAATAAGGACTAAATGTATAATAGGTCATGTGAAATAGGAAGAAAAGGGGCAAAGGGGAAAGAAGTGGGAGGGCTAGGGGAAAGGACAGAAGGGAATGGGATTAATATGAGAAAATGGAAAAATAGGAACGAAATCTTTGTAAATAGGGAGGTCTAGAGGGGTTGAAGGGAGGGCTGGGCAAGAGTGAAAAATAAGAACCAAGAGAGACTATGTAAAGGTGCAGATTTCCAATGATGAATGTCATTATATGGTATACCTAAAATGTACCAATGATTAGAATGAATAATCGATAATGCAAAATCGGAAGAAATGGTCCAAAGGGGTAGGGGTTGTGGGAGGGGCAGGGGAAAGGAAAGATGGGAAAGGAAAAATGATGAGAAATGGAAAAAATGGAAATAAAGTCTTTTTAAATAGGGAAGGGTGGAGGGCGTGAAGGGAGGGCTAGGAATGGTGAAAAAATAAGAGCCAAGATTCATTATGTAAAGGTACAATTCCCAATGAGAAATGTAATTGTGTTGTATACCTACAATGTACCAATAAAAGAATTTAATAAAAAAAAATGCATTGTTTTAAGGAATGAATGCTCTTGCTTTTGTCCTCCCCACACTCTGATTTATCATTTAAATCAGTGCCAGGGGCAGTCATTTATCAGACCACCCTGCTTGTCTCATGTCCTTCCCTTGTTCCTTACATGAGTTCCTTCCCAGACACCCTTCTTTTCTCTTTTATTCTTGCTTCCTGGTTCTATCAATAAAAGGCCAGAGAGGATTCAGTTCAGGGCTGTCCTTAGGAGACTTTCTCATGCTGAGGGCCTCTGTTAAGGGCAGCCCCTCTGGGCCTACTTGGAGCCATAATTGGGCACTGACTCCTGGTAATCTCTCATCCTGTGGGGCCCAGGGATTTATCTCAGTGGTTCCAGTGCCTGCCTCACAAGCACAAGGATCTGAGTTCGATCCCTGGTACCAAAAAAAAAAAAATTGTGCTCAATAATGCGTCATTTTCCAATATGTTTCTTAAACAACTTGAAAAATCTTTAAATTACTCAGCATAGATAATTACATTATTGTTAAAAGCTAAACATACTGTTTTCCTCCATATTCTCTAAACCTACTAATTAATTATTCTAAGCAATGTTTTAAAACTTCAAGGTCAGTTTTTGTCTCTTAAAAGATAAGTTTTAAAGTCTTCCTGCTTTTGTCTATTTTTTTTTTTTTTGCATAAGACCTTTTTGCCTATGAGAATTATTTTTCTATTTCAGGAAGCATGTGTTTACATTTTTTTTTAAAAAAGGTTATTCTTAACTATTCTCTTGTGAACTTTTTCACACAAAAATTGAGTTAAATAAAAAGAGGGGATTCTTTAATGAGAATAGCAGAGTTCAGCTGTGTTGCTGTCAGGGTGTCAGAAGTTGGAGGCTCAGCAGGCATAGGGTCAATTGTCTCCACTATGAGATTCTCTCATCTTTGCACTTAAAATTCATATGGCCTGTAGGTTACTTCGTGGAACTTTGAAGAATGAAGTCCCTACCATCAAAACAAAAATCTAAAAAAGCAGTAACACAGTTTTTAAAACAAGTGTCATAAAGGTCTTTGCTCTCCTAAGTCCTAGATATAAACAATCCAGTCTGTCTTGAGTTTCACACGTCAGCCAATGGTTGGGTGCTATTATTGTGTTAGGAACTGTGTGAAAGTTTCTGAGGCAAGAGAGCTATGGTGGTAAAGTATAAATTTGCAACTTTATAATTAGAACAGAATTTAAACATCAGTAAAGAAGACCAAACATGTACACTAGAATTTTAAAATATATTATGAATTTACTTCACAGTCATGTTTTTTAATGTTTTTTTTCTCTATAGAATTGGCATTTCTACCAATCTTTAATTTGAAGTGTCTTGGAGAACTAGAAATAAATGTGCCATCAAAATCTGGGCCTAAAATCTAGAGTGAAACATGAGATTGTAACAATTGAATTAGAATTTTTTACTATGCTAGAGATCAAACAAAAAAGCAAATATATGTGTATAGCATCATTTTAACTATTTTTCTGACTTATTTCAAAATTTATTGCATTGTGGTCAGAATACCTCATTTACTGGAACTTCTTTTGTGGTATGTCAATTCTTCTGTTATTGCTTGGGAAAAACATTTTGTATATATTAGTTCAATGTGTGATATAATGTATTTCTACATCACATTTATTTATTATAATTTCATATTTTCTTATCCTTAATGTTCCTGCAAATTCTATTTCTAATTCTTAAGAGGGCTGTATTAGTTATTCACTACTATTATAGGCTTGTCAATTTCTCGATTTTTGTTTTACATAGATAGATTTTTTTATTGAGTCCAGTCAGTGTTATGATAATAATTTCTTCCTGATAACTTGTTCTTTGATTGCTGACATGGCATAGTCATCTATCATATCCCACATCTTATCCATCAGCATGTTTCTGATCAAAGTTTATAATTTGTATTGATTCTACCAATTCTCACTACATCTATTATTACCCCCTGGCTGAAAGTAGCAATGTACTGAATTTCTGTTGGTTACTGCAGCATCTTTCTACCTCTCTTATTTTCACCAGGATCTTCCTAGGGCATATTTTCAACAAAATACCAGTAGTTCTATAAGGGATTACCAAGTTGTCAACCTGGCATTCTCCACTTGACTACACTCCTGTGAAAAATGACCCTAGAGAGCAGCCCTATATTTGCCTTTATTGGGGTTCTAATAGTTCAGTAATTCTGGCTTGTTTTCATGTCAGTTTCCTAGCATACTGGTATCAGAAATTTGGACTTGTATCCTACAGAGGACAGAGAACTGGAATTTTGATTTATTGGTGAGGAATTTTCTCATCCAAATAGTCTTAGGGAGATAGTAAACATTTTTACTTTTTCTCAGGAATAATAAATATATATTTCTGCTTAAAATAAGTTAATAGAAATTTTGGTATAGCATTCCATGAAGAGGTGTTGGTTCTTCAGCTTCATAGAGGCTTTAAACAAACCTCTAGTCTGTGAGGACAGTAGAGAACCAGTCCCTAATCCACAATCTAAATTGAGGACCAAATCCTTGTAGGCTGTCACACTGACAATCTTTCTAGAGATTTACCTCTATTAGTTTCAACCTTGGCTGTGTGCTGTAGTATTTGCTTGTGTGTGCACACCTTGGTGTGCCCCTGTGTATGGATGAATTTGGTTTTATGTATTTTTAATGTAGAGTTACTGGTTTAGTTTATATAGCAGGAGAGTGTTCCATTGGTGAGAACTGATTAGATCAGGATAAAATTAAGAACTAATTCTGAAAGTTATTCTTTAAATTATTTGAATAATCTTAGTCTCTAAGAGAAATTTATTAACTTTGTTCTTTTCCCTTTCTTTCTTTCTTTCTTTCTTTCTTTCTTTCTTTCTTTCTTTCTTTCTTTCTTTCTTTCTTTCTTTCTTTCTTTCTTTCTTTCTTTCTTTCTTTCTTTTTTGCCAGGAAGTATTAGGCCATAGGAATCCTGCCATAAACAAAACACACCTTTTATTTGGACTCAAGAAGCTTAAAGCTGAGTGGCGAAAACAGGTATAAAGTCACAAATGAGTAAAATTACCAATCAAGACAAATGAGGAAAGGTTAAGACATAATCTTGCAGAAGAAAATAAAGTTGAGACCCAGAAACTAATTTGGGTAAAATGGTCAAAAATAACTTCTGTAACTTCCAAGAGAAACCAGAAGACAATTTCATTAAAATGGTGGATATTACAACTTTGAATCATTTATTTTGTTCTTTAAAACTGAAAGTGTGATGTTAGCTATCAATTTAAAAATTTAAGTAGCTCTTAGGTTAACTGTTGCTTGGGCGGATTTAAAAGTCACACACACAAAATATGAACTACAAACAAACTGCAATGCTGACTTGGTTCACATATAAATCCCACTGGGGAGAAGGCATTTTAAACTTTTCCATGTTATCAAAATTATTTTAAGTAACATAAATTTCTGGAAAAAAATGGAAAGGAATGAAAACTTTTAAGGACCAATTTTTCTAAAAATGGCATTAGATGTGACTCCTTGTAGGCATTAGTTGAAGTATGACTATTTCTCTTCTAGATATTTTCCCAAAAAGAGTTAAAGACATCATATTTCAGTGATCCATGCATACCCACTTTTATCGCAGCTCATTCATTTTTTTTTCTTTTGTTCTGGGATGGAACTCAGGACCTTGAGCTTGCAAGGCAGGTGGTGGCAAAACTGGGCTAAATCCCCGGCCCTATCACAGCTCATTTTTAATAGTTAAATTTTGGAAATGGTCTATATATCAACAGATGAATACGTGAAGAAAATGTGGTATTTACACACAATGGAGCAGTACTCACATAAAGAAGGGCAAAGTTGAGTTGTTTATAGGAAAATGGATGCATCTTGAAACTAGAATGTTAAGTGAAATAAATCAGACAAACAAGTTTAAATGGCTTTGCTTATAGAGAAATCCAAAATACAAATAAAGAACAAAATAACAGTTAGATAATAGGAAATAGAGAGCTAAATCTTTCACAAAATGGAAAGGGACCAAGAGATTGAGGAAAGGAGTGACAGGGGAGGGTTAGTGGATGAGAAAACAATTGAGATGGTTACGTACATGTACCAATTCCCCACAAGGTTTGTAATTATTATGTACTGCAAACATATACCAATAAAAATGAAAAGAAAAAAACGTAAAAAATTCATTCCTACTTTTCTTGGAAACCTTTTGCTTGATCTCAGGTTCATGTTTTGTAGAAGTGTAAGTTTGTGAAATGCTATATACAGTTTTCTGGACTTAAGGCAAGTATTTCTCTATGGATAGCAAATCTCTGAGAAGTCCTGAGAGTTTTAAAATTTCATGTAAACCAACATCTCCTAAACTTATTTGCTATAGAATGTTGTGCTCTGTATTGTGTGCATAAACATACTTTAACCAACTACATGACCAGGATTCCCAAGAATATACTTTTGGGAGATCTCCCCCACTCTTATGTCTAATATTAACAATTTTCATTTCTGTCTTGGTAATATTTGTTCAGTTAAAAATTGATAGAGGAAATATTGGGAGTAAAATCGTCTTATTTTTCCAGAATATTTGAAATATCATGATTTCAGTTCTTAAAATGTCTTTAGGTAACAGCAGGGACAAACATGTATTCTAATCTATATAAGACAGTCCCAATTTATACTTTTCTCTTTAGTGTGAAGAAAATCATACTTTGAATCATAAATTATTTATTAGTAATATTGTTATTTCCAATTATAATACTTGCAAAAAATGATAAAGTTAATACTCTGTAAACCAGGCAACTTACATCTGTAGAAAGGCAGCTAATTGTCTAATTTCAAATTGAAATGATTCCTTTCAGAAAACAAATTCAGAACTTCAACTACAATGTCAGTTCAAGTTCAATCATATGTCTTCCTCTCCCACATGCTCATTTAAGAATTCATTGGTATAAAATAAAATGGAAAATTAAGAAGAAACAGAAAGACGTACACTATCTCTGGAAGCTAGGAAAGTGCATCCTGTACCAGGTGGAGTCCTGCAAGAGAATTCTGTACATACCACAGTTGAGGCCAGACTGCAGGACATTAGAGGTCAACTCAGCCCATCACCTCAAGAGAAGTATTAGCCACAGGTTGGAGGACTATACAATATTGGGGTTTGTATTTTTTATCATTATGTTACAAACTACCACAGCCTACTGGCTTCAAATCACTCATATGTATTACCTCATAATCATTGTGGGTGACCAGGCTAGCTGCTCAGAGTATTAGCAGGCTAATGTCAGTTATTGCCTAGGTCAATAATTTCATCTGTGGCTTGGAGTCTTCCAACCTCATCCAGATTGTTAGCAGAATTCAGATATTTGTGATTGTAGGACTGAGGTCCCTATTTTCTTTCTGGTCAGCCAGGGGTTAATCTCAGAACAAGAAGACATTCACAGTTTCTAGCCACAGAGCCCTCTCATGATATAGTAGCTTTATTTCTTCAAATCCAACAAGGTAGTCTCTCTCTAGTTGGTGAAGAATATTTCATAATGTAACCTATTCACAGGAGAGTTATTTCATCTTGGTCAGAGGCCCATACCAACACTCAAAGAGGGGGTGGATTTCGCAGGGGGCACACACACAGAGGGGTGTCTCAGGATTCTCTCTAGCACAGAGCCTCAACACTACATGATTTGTGGGATGACAAGAAGATAGGACTTGAATATCTTAACAAAGGTGCTCCCCTTATAATTCCCAGAGTAGAAATGTATTTGATAATTCATCCTGAGAAAAAGAAAAATCTTAAAAATAATAACATTGAACTGGCATGCCTCCTTTTCTCCTAATAGGAAGCATGAAGCAGCTATTTTTTTTTTTTTGATAACATGAATTTGAAGCTAAACTACATACAGCTGTCCCTCTGCATCTGCAATAGATCAAAAATATCTGGAAAAAATGCATCATATTGAACACATACAAACATTTTCTTGTCATCATTCTCTAAACAATGCAGTGTAACAACTAATTTACATAGATTTGCATTGTGTTAGGTATGATAAACAATTTAGAGATAATTTAAAATGTATGGTAGAAAGTGGGTAGGTTCTGTGCATATGCAACACCAGTTTATGCATCCTTAGATTTTGAGACTTAGACTTGAGCATCCTTAGATTTTGGTATCTAAGGGCATCCTTAAACCAATCCCCTGTAGATTCTTGGAGATATTCTTATCTTTCTTATTTTTAATGTTTCTGAATGATGCTTTTGAGCATGAAATAACAATTTTGAAATGAACCTTATGAGATAATGAAGAAAACAAATGTAAATTATACACTTTAGGTCTGGTCTCTTCCTACTCAGAGTACAAAGAATTCCCTTTTTTTTTTCCTCCAAAAGTTGCATTACAGAAGAGAAGATGGGAAAAAGAGAAAAGAGGAAAGCAGAGAGAAAATCCAAGAAAGTTTAAATAGAAAAAGAATAAAATGAAATTAAAGATGAATTTAATACTGGACTGTGAGAGGAAAAGTTGTTTCCCTTCATGGTTTCCTGAGGTAGAAAATAGAAAATAAAGTGGCCTTATATGGATGTCATTCCCTTCACCTTGCCACCAATGGAGAATTTGGGCTTATGAGGCAAGCTGACTCTTATTACTTCAGGACAAAGCCTCCTAGACTATGCTTACCAGTTACATTTTAGAATAGACAAATCTACTTTAAAAAGTGAAGAGATCCCAACACATTGTATGTCATTTCCCTCTTCCATCCCTTCAGTACTAAATCTCCACTGAGCACTCTGAAGGGAAGAGGGACATTGCCATGCTTGCAAAGAACTCACAGGAGTTACAAGCAATAAATATAATGTAAAATAATACATGCAAAAATAAAATATAATGTAATATATACTAAAATCTAACAAATAATATAGATGTAATGCAAACTAAAATATGGAAAATCTTTGGGGGGAAGTCACTGATATTTAACAAGGATAAAGATAACTACACAAAAAGGGTGTTATTTTGTCTTACATCTTAAGAACTGAACTTTTTTTAGGTAAAGGCTGGGATAGGATGGAAGTGAGTGGGAAAGAAGTGAATGGTAGTGAATTCAGTATGCCCTACAGTGTGATAAATCTCAAAGCTCATGTGTAAGAGTCACCTTAATGAAGAGAAGTTTCATCAAATAAATTAACAGAGGCAAGGTTAATTTGTGCTATTAAAAGTTCTTCAGAGCAGCCCATTTTTCACATACCAATCATACAAAGAGATGTTAGTAATAGTGAGAAATCAATTGGAAGGAAAGCAAAGTACATCTGGGAGAATGTTGTTTCACTCAGTAATTCCCTGGGTCAGCCCACAAAAGAAATAAGAATAGCTTTATAATAGTAATTCTTTCCTCTTTGCTTATTTTGGCATGCACATAGTTAAGTACTGATAAATTTCATTATGGAGGCAGTTTGTTTGTAGTTTGCAGAGAGTAGACGCACAGGGAATAGGGATTCTCACACCTGATTCCCCTTTTATGCTCATGGAAATGAGTCCTTGGAGGCAGCTTTATCTTAACAATGTTCTAGTCTAGCAAGGACCTTTTAAAATCTGGATAATATCACTTATGTACTCAGAAAATATATGATAGCTCTACATTTGTTATTTTGGATCCAAAGGAAAATGAAAGTATACTGAATGCATTACTTCATTTACTATAATACCTCTTGCTCAGGTAGTTTATTAGTCTGGTTTATGAAGTTAGTTTTCGAAGACAATGTTTGGTTGGATTTTAACCACAAAGGCATGCCTTCATTATCTTGCAAGGGAAAAGGATTATTAACATTATCCAGCATCATCTTACCTGTTTATTCATCTCTTTTTTATTCATCTCTTTTTGATGCAGAACTATGTACACATTTTTTGGAAGAGTACTTGATTAGCATGCATGAGGTTATTGTTTAATAAGTAGTTTTCCATATATATAATTATAAATCCAAAACACAGTTTAATTACATTGCTGGAAGGCATGGACTGCTTTTGAAATATATGTGTGTGTGTGTGTGTGTGTGTATATATATATATATATATATATATATATATGCATAGAAAATTTTGTATCTAATATCAGGGGGCTTATGGGTCTAAAGCCTAAGGGGTTCCATGGTTTTCAGAAGAGGGATCCCTGACTCCATGCATTATGTTTCATTTCTTTGTATACATAGTAGATCCTTTCTGTAGTTTCTGAACCTCATTACCTCTGATTCTAAAAAGCTTTCCACTAATGGCCATTTCCAAAAGAGTAAGTCTAGATGAGTATGCTTAACCCCCTTTCCTCTGCTCCAGCTGATTAGATTGAGGTGAACATGTGTGAACATTGAGGTGAACACCACACAGGAAAGTCAACTTACTTGACGGCCATTAGCAGTCATTTTCTTTAACAAACTATACAATAAGTAAAGTCTAAAGACAAATACAAAATACAATAATTTTGCATAAATCTCTGTCAAAGGATAACATCCAGAATTTCTGTTTCATAGATCCATAGAAAAAAATAAATACAACATTGAACAAATTATACGTGTAGGCAAAAGACAAAGATGAAGACCTGAATCCAGTAAGAAGTTGTTCAAATTCAGTAGAAATCAGTAGTGCAACTTCAAATAACAATGGAATACTATTTTCCACTAAACAGACTGAAAAAACTGCAGAAGTCTGAGAGCACCAAGTGATGCTAAGGATGTGGCTAAATGCTGGCATCTGTTACTCTGGGTGTAATTATAGGGAGAATGACTATTTTAGCACTTTCTGTTCTTGCCTGCTTTTAAAACACAATTCATAATTACAAATTTTAAGACTTTCTCAACTCCTTGAGACAAGTAAATATCCTAATAATTACCTATATTTGTGAAGTTGTCAAGAATTCTCTTTTAATGCAACTTTGCACTTTCATATTTTAGGGGTATGTTACTATTTTTAGCAACTTTCTAATATTTTATAATTTTTTCTAAAACTTTATTTTTGAAAACATTTAAAAATATCCATTCTCTTGATGCTTTAGTAGCTTTTGGAATAGAGTTGATATCATCAATTCTCATTTGAAAAGTATTATTAGTATCTGGCATTCCATTTCCTTCATTTACTCTTAGTATGGTCTTGTGTGTTTTCTTTTTAGTTATGATTAACTTTGCTGGAAATTATTCAATGACCTTTAAAAAACATCTCTTTGTTTGTGAATTAATTCTATTAATTCCTCTCCCTTTTTTTTTTTGGTACCAGGGATCAAACTCAGGCCCTTGCACTTGCTGGCCAAGTGGCAGAACCACTGAGCTAAATCCCTGACCCTTTTCCTCTCTTTTTGATAGCTTTTACCACTGTGCTGAACGATACTTCTGAATTGATGCTTGTTTTTAATGTAACTTTGGAAATGTATCCACATACAGGAGATGAAGCTCTCTTTTACTTATCATCACAACCCTATTCTAAGTCAAAGATTCTACTTACTATTAGGGTGTCTCAAGGCTTTTGAAAAGTGGAAGGCATTCCTGTGCATGGCAGTGCTAATGGGTATCTATTATCAAGCCATGTAAGACAGACACATGAGTGATATGTAGAAAGCTCTGAATGGATGACCCTCCCCAGCCATGATGAACATTGCTCACTGGCTATTCATCCAAAAGCAATATCCTCTATAAGCTAGAAATACTGACCAGAATACTTGGTTCTCTCTCAGAGCACTCTCTCTGATCACTTGTAGGGCAGGTTCTCCTTCTCTCCTCTCCTAAGGTCATTCTGTAATCAATACCCTTATTACACAGGGGCAAGTGACTGCATAGCCTTCTAGTGCCTAGATGTATATCATTATGGCAATAAGCAACATATATTCTTCAAGATTTTACATGTTTTGATTGTAAAAACTTCTTTGCATTATCTTTAAAAAACCAACAAAACTACCTCTTAGAAATTAAAAAAAAAATTTAGTATTCCAATCCTTCCAAACACAAATGGCAACATTCAGTTTTGACATTTATTTATTTATTTATTGTTTTACTTATTTGGAGTCTTAATTCTTTAAGGTACAACAAGTTGGCTTCTCTGTTCAACTAGCAGAAGGATCATACACAGGAAACCAAAGCAAAATTAAGAAAAGATATTTCAAAGTATTAACTTGCTATATTAATATTTATGGTACTTTTTCCTTCTTGAAAACTTATGTGTATTTCATATTTAACTCACATTACTTCAGGCATGAATTAGCAAGCAAGGATCTGAGCAAGGATTACTGAGCTCAGATTCTGGGGTCAGATATATACAGCTTCATTTCCATGACTTTGGGTGCCAGCTGGGCCTTGTACTTAAACCCTCTGAGGCCCCATTTACTCATTTGCAAATTTGAGCTAATACCACCTATTTCATAGGATTTTATGAAGGCTAGATGACAAACTTAAATAAAGCATTATTCTGGCTTGAAGCAAGCATCTTTCATCTTCATCGATAGCATCTGCAAGAAAAAATTCAATTCTTGATAGTTCTATTAAGACTATCTTTCCTTGGTTTTTTATCACACTGTATCACTTTCATTTAATCTAAAAATCAAATTTGCCTACATCTCTGTTACTCTTTCATATAGTGTATAGTTTTGAGAACCTGAAGTATGTGTTTTTTATCTCTATGAGTTTCCTACATGACTGGTATCATCCCTTAACTGACTACATTGTTCTGGAATTTACTTCTTTTCTTTTTTCTTTTTACTTTTTACTAGCTTATCAAAAAAGGCATGATACTTACAGTTTTGAAGGAACAAGAAACTACAAACTGAGAGACCATCAGCCAAAGCTTTGTTCTAGCATAATCACTTTAACTAAAAATTTTGAAAGTTTTTATTGAAACCAGTCAAAAGTTTTCAGCTTGATAAATTCCCACAAAGATCAGTCTCATGCAGCCATATCAAAGATCAAGAGGTTGAGTATTACCACAAACCAAGAGATTTCCTATTTTTTTCTCCCAATTCCAATTGTAGTGTCTTCCTCATAGGTAACTGCACTGAAAGAATCTGACCACTGCTATATAAGGCTGTATACAGTAACTCATAGTGTTCAGTCCTGCCACTGATAGCAACCATTACTCACTACATTTTACCAAGCCTCATCATTGAGATCTACTGTAATTTCTCAAGACTTGTCCTTGGCAGGTAACCACAACTTGCTTTCATTGAACTCTCCCCTACATGTCCGTATAAAAGACCTCATATCTTGTATGAGAGTACCAGTCTTGTTTCAGTGCTAGAGCGGTCCCTCTTTGGTTTGTTCTGAAATGAACTTGTCCTGTTGGGCTCTCTTTGTTTCTTTTCCTCCTTTTTTCCCTAATATGCATTACTTTAACACTACTGCTATAACAATCTGAAACAAACTTTGTGGACATAAAACAATTTAGTTGTGGCTGCTGTCTATCCTGCTGCTCCTGGCCCAGAGGCAGGGGCTTCTGGGCCACTGACCATCCCACTGCTCCCGGCCCAGAGGAAGGGGCTTCTGAGCTGCCATCCTACTGCTCCCAGCTCAGAGGAGGTGAGCCACGTGGGTGCCAACAGCAACCCCCCCCCCCCGCCCAGGTCAAAAATGAGAAGACAAGAAAACAAGTCTCAGAACCAGACTTCCAGATCACCTACAGCAACCAAAAAGGGAAGTGAGATGGAATGCTCTGATACTCAACCACCTGGACTCCCTGAACTGGCAACAAAAGAGGATCTGGAAAAAATAAAATCAGAAATAATTTCTCAGATAACAGCAGAGATTGTGCTCATAGTGCAAGACATGATTGATAAATCTAGAGAGGAGGGAAGGAACATGATGGAATCCCAACATAGGAAACAAATGGAATCCATAAAACAGATGAAAGCAGATTTCCAGGAGATGAAAAACTCCAATGAAACTCTACAGAAGGCTGGGAATTTAGCTTAGTGGTTTTACCACCTGCTGCACAAGCACAAGGACTGAGTTCAATCCCTGGTCCAAAAAAAACCAAACAAACAAAAAAACAAAAAAAGAAAGTCTACAGAGCAAAATGAGACAATGTGAGGACAGAATTTCAGAAATAGAAGATAAAATTGCAATTAGTAAGCAGGAAAAGAAAAATTGCTTCAAAATTGTAAGGGACCATGAGAAATCAATCCAGCACCTGCTAAACAATGCAAAGAAGAATAACATAAGAATAATTGGAGTCAATGAAGAAACAGGAGAGAGTGCAGATGATATAAAAAAAACTCTTCACAGAAGTAATGGCAGAAAACTTCCAAAGCTGGGGGAAAGAATTTGACATACAGATAAGTGAGGCATATAACACTCTAAATATCCTTGATAAAAAAAAATCTACACATAGGCATATAATTGTTAAGATTCCAGAAACACAACAGAAAAACAAAGTTCTACAAGCAGTTAGAGAAAAGAAACAAATCACATACAAAGGAAAGCCTATCAGAATCATAGCAGACTTCTCAACACAAACTATCAAGGCAAGAAGAGCTTAGAGTGACATATTCCAAGCCCTAAAAGAAAACAGCCTCCAACCCAGATTGATGTACCCTGCAAAATTATCTTTCAAAATGGATGGAGAAATAAGATCCTTTCATGACAAAGAGCACCTTACCAAAACAGCATTCCAAAAAATTTTACACAATATCCTATGAACAGACATTGAGGATCACAACCCCAGGAAGCAAAGCAGAATGAACCCATCTGTCATGACCAGAAATTAAATGTAAAGGGGGAGAACCCAACAAAAAGAAAAAGTCATGGCAATGATAAGTCAATGCATATCAGTTATAACCATCAACATTAATGGTCTCAATTCAACAATCAAAAGAAATAGACTGGCATAACGGGTCAAGAAGCAAAATCTAACAATATGCTGCATACAAGAATCATAATTAATTCAAAATGAAACTCATAGACTGAAAGTTAAAGGGTGGACAACAATACTCCATGCGACAGGAACCCCCCACCCCCCAAAAAGCAAGAGTAGCTATCGTCTTTGCAGATCAAGTAGATTTCAAACCAATACTGATTAAGAGAGACAAAGAAGGACACTACATCCTTGTAAAGGGAACAATCCAACAGTAAGAGATGATAATCATAAATATCTATGCATCAAACACTAGTGCTCCCAACTATATAAAACAAATACTAACGGATGCGAAAAGTCATATATGCACTAATACAATAGTAGTGGGGGACCTCAATACCCCACTGTCACAAATAGGTAGATCAACTAGACTAAAAATAAGTAATGAAATACTAGAACTCAATCAAACTCTTGAACAAATGAACTTAACAGATGTTTACAGAGTCTTCCACCTCACAAAATCAGAATACACATTCTTCTCAGCTGCACATGGGTCATTCTCCAAAATAGATCACATACTCATTCATAGAACATGTTTAAGTGTAAAGGAACTGAAGTTATCCCCTATGTATTATCAGACCATAGTGTGATGAAATTAGAGATCCATAGCAAAAGAAACTGTAAAACCTTCATAAAAACGTGGAAATTGAACAACACACTTCTGAACAAGCAATGGGTCACAGAGGAAATTAAAGAAGATATCAGACAGTTCCTTCAATTAAATGAAAATGACAATGCAACATATTGGAGTCTATGAAACACAATGAAAGCAGTCTTACGAGGGAAATTTATAGCAGTGAATACACATATTAGGAAAACAAAATGAGCCCAATTAAACAACCTGATGCTGAACCTCAAGCTTCTAGAAAAAGAAGAGCAGGACAACCCCAAAGCTCATACAAGGGAGGAAATTATAAAGATCAGAGTAGAAATCAATTCAATGGAGACTAAGAGAACGATACAAAAAATCAATGAAGCCAAGAGTTGGTTCTTTGAAAGAATCAACAAAATTGATAAACCTTTAGTCAACCTTGTCAGAAAAAGGAAAGAAAAGGCCCAAATCCATGCAATTAGGAATGAAAAGGGTGAAATTACAACAGACCCAGCAGAAATCCAGAGGATCATCAATACCTACTTCCAGAACCTATACACCAATAAGACGGAAAACACAGAAGAAATGGACAGATTCCTAGGTACATGTGAATTACCAATGTTGAACGACAAAGACCTAAAAATTCTAAACAACCCAATATCAATCAATGAAATTGAAAATGTAATTAAAAACTTATCTACTAAGAAAGCCCAGGCCCTGATGGCTTCACTGCTGAATTCTACAAGACATTTAGAGAGGAACTGCTGCCACTACTGTTGAAACTCTTCAATGAAATTGAAATGGAAGCAATACTCTCAAATTCATTCCTGGAAGCAAGCATCACCTTGATCCCCAAAGCAGAGAAAGACCCAACCGAAAAGGAGACCTATAGGCCAATCTCACTAATGAACATAGATGCAAAAATCCTTAATAAGATACTGGCAAACAGAATGCAGAAGATCATCAAGAAGTTCATACCCCTTGATCAAGTGGGATTCATCCCAGGGATGCAGGGATGGTTCAATATACGAAAATCAATCAATGTAATACACTATATCAATAAAGCCAAGGACAAAAATCATATGATTATCTCCATAGATGCAGAAAAAGCATTTGACAAAATACAACATGCATTTATGATAAAAACCTTACAAAAAATGGAATAGATAGTCTCTACCTCAATTTAATAAAAGCCATCTATGAAAAACCAACAGCCAATATCATACTAAGTGGTCAAACACTGAAATCCTTCACACTAAAATCAGGAATAAGACAATGATGTCCACTATCACCACTCCTGTTCAATATAGTTTTGGAAACATTAGCCATGGCAATTAGACAAGAGAAAGAAATAAAAGGAATAAAGATAAGAAATGAAGAAGTCAAATTGTCATTTTTGCAGATGACATGATACTCTATATAGAAGACCCCAAGAACACCACCTAAGGTCTTCTAGACTTAATAATCAAATTCAGTAGAGTAGCTGGATACAAGGTTAACACACAAAAATCAATAGCTTTCCTCTACATGACCAATAGACTTACTGAGACAGAAATAGGTCAAATAAATCCTTTCACAATAGCATCCAAAAAACTGAAATACCTAGAAATCAACCTAAGAAATCAAAGACCTTTTCCCTGAAATCTATAGCACCCTGAAAAGAGAGATTGAAGATGATATCAGAAAATGGAAAGATATCCTTTGCTCCTGGGTGGAAGGATCAACATAGTGAAAATGGCCATACTTCCAAAACTGCTATATAGATTCAATGCAATCCCAGTTGAGATCCCAGCAGCATACTTCATGGACTTTGAGAAAACAATCCAAAACTTCATTTGGAACAAGAAGTGACCCAGAATAGCAAAAGCAATTCTAAGTAACAGACATGCCAGGGGGAATCACAATCCCCAACTTTAAACTATACTACAAAGCTACTACGCTAAAAATATCATGGTCCTAGCAAAGAAACAGACCTGAGGACCAGTGGAACAGATTAGAAGATCCCAAAACAACTTCAGACACACTCAGCCATCTCATCTTCGATAAAGGAACCAAACACCCTCACTGGAGGAAAGATAGCCTCTTTAATAAATGGTGCTGGAAAAATTGGGTTTCAACTTGACAAAGATTAAAACTAGATAGACCTATATCCTTCACCATGCACTGAACTAAAATCGAAATGGATTAGAGATCTAAATATTAAAATATAAATACTGAATCAACTGGAACAGAGGTTAGGTAGAACATTGAAGACATTGGTGTAGGAAAAGATTTTATGAACAGAACCTCAGTTGCCTGTGAACTAGCCCAAACAATAAACCAGTGGGATCTCTTCTTATTAAAAAGCTTCTGCATAGCAAGAGAAACCATCAGGAATGTGAAAAGACAACCCACAATGTGGGAAAAAATCTTCATCTGCTATTCCTCAGACAAAAGCCTACTATCTTGAATCTATAAAGAACTTAAAAAGATCAGACCTTCCAAATTTAAAGACTCAATCCGAAAATGGGCATCTGAAATGAACAGATATTCCTCAGACAAAGAAGTGGAAATAGCAAATAAATACATGAAAAAATGTTCAACATCACTGGTCATTCGAGAGATGCAAATGAAAACAACACCCAGAGTCCACCTCACTCCAGAAAGAATGGCTGCTATCATGAAATCAACCAATAACAAATGCTGCCGGGGCTGTTGGGAAAGAGGAACCCTGCTCCACTGTTGGTGGGAGTGTAAACTGGTGCAACCAGTATGGAAATCAGTATGGACATAACCTAAAAGTACTAGGACTGGAAGTCCCATTTGAGCCAGGTATTCCCTTGCTGAGTATCTCTCTCAAAGAATTAAAGGAATCATACTACAGTGATATATGTGCACCCATGTTCATAGCAGCACAATTTGTAATAGCTAAAACTTGGAAACAGCCCAAATGCCCATCAACTGGAGACTGGATAAAGAAAATGTGGATTTCTTCTAAAATGGAGTACTACTCAGCCATAAAAAATGAGAAATTAGAAACATTTATTGCTAAATGGATGCACACTGAGGCGATACACTTAAGTGAAAGAAATAGGACACACATGTAAATACCGAATAGTTTCTCTAGTATGAGAAACTGAAAGTGTAAATAAGGACTAAAAAGTATAAAAGATAATGTGAAATAGGAAGAAAAGGGACAAAGGGGAAGGGGAAATGGAAATGGTAGGGGAAAGTGAAGAAGGGAATGGAATTAATATGAGAAATTGAAAAAATGGAAACAAAGTAGGGAGGGATGGAGGTGTTGAAGGAAGGACAGAGGAAGGGAGAAAATTATGAACCAAGTTAGATAGATTATGTAAAGGTGCAAATTTCCAATGATGAATGTCATTATATTGTATACCTGAAGTGTACCAATGATTAAAATGAGTAACTGATAATGCAACATAAGAAGAAAAGATCCAAAGAGGTAGGGGAAATGGGAAGGGTAAGGGAAAGGAAAGAAGGGAAAGGAAAAATTATTAGAAATGGAAAAAAAAGGAAACAAAATCTTTATAAGTAGGGAAGGGAGGGCCGGGAATGGGGAAAAAATAAGAACCAAGATGCATCATGTAAAGGTACAAGTGCCCAATGATAAATGTAAATGTATTATATACCTAAATGTACCAATAAAAGAATTTAAGGAAGAAAAACCAATTTAATTGTTTTCTCTTATACTTCTTTTAAAAATTTTCTCTTATACTTTTAGAGTTCAGTAGTTTAAAATAAAAAAATTTGCCAGGATTCATTTTGTTGATATGTTGGAGCTTCAAATTGTTTAGCTTTGTGATCTTTTTCAGGGATTGGGGCAACAACTTTCTAGGTGTTTCTGTATAAGCCTTGGGGTACATGACTGGTCCCTTTATTCTCTGGTCTGGCACTTTTCTTCTCCTCTCATTCTTAGGCACGATGAACTAAGCAGCTTTGCTTCCTCATGCCCTTCAGCCATGATTTCTCTGACATGAGGTCAGCCAATCATGCACTGAAACAGTGAGTAAGCAAACTGAACTTCTCTTCCTTTAAATTATGTGTGTTACATATTATATATCAGCAATAAAGAAGCTAATACAGAAAATTGGTGGGGTCATTGGTGTGAATATACTGGACCACGTGGTTTAGAAATCTTTGGAACTGGTTTGTCTGGGGCATCTGGAAGATTTGGAGATGTTGGATAGAGAAGCCCTGGGATGCTACAAGCAGAGCGTGATGGCTGGTTCTGCTCAAAATTCAGAAGACCAGAGCGCCAATAGGCATGTGAACAGTAAAGTCCAGGCTCAGGAAGTTTCCACTGGGAACACAGATTCCATTAGCAGTTGGACTAGAGGCCATGAATGTTAGCAGAGCATTTGTCTACATTTTGCCCAGGTCCTGAGACTGAAGGAAACTGGTAGATATCAAGGGTAGTGAACTGATTAATACGGCTGTGGAAATTTTGAGAGTCTAACATTCTGGATATAGTACGGGTATGGCTGGCTGCTTTTAGCCAGATTTATAGTGAGCATCGGAAACAAAAGGCAGAGGAGAAAAATTTAAGTTAGTATACAGAAAGAACCATGTGTAAAGCTGGAGGGAAGGAAGGAGTGGCTGCTAAAGTGACTAAAATAGTGACATTAATAAGAAGCAAAGTACTGTCTGTACAGGAATGAGAAGAAAGATTTCTTGACGGCATACCAGAAATCAGCAAGACCCCACCACTGCAGGCTCAATGGTGCAAAAGCATCAACGTTGCTTTTGAGAAGACAGTCTTTGGGACAATTTACTGAAGAAGGGATTCCTAGTGAATTGTGAATTGGTTCCCTGCATTTTTTCCTATGCTCAACTTTTCCTGTTTCTCTCTTATAATCCCTTGTGATTGTATTATGCCTACTCAGAGAATCCAGGATAACCACCTCATCTCAAGGCCCTAAACTTATAAACATATCTATAGCTCCTTTTGCCATATAAGATAATTATACTCACAGTTCCAAGGATAGAATGTAGAATCATACAGGTTATCATTCTGCTTGCCACAATAACCCTCATCCTGACTTATAATAACTTATATCAGTTTGCTTATTTTGCATGTTATACCAATAAAATCTTTATTTAATTTTACGTTTGGGTCGACAGTGTATTTGTGGTTTATCCATTTTGCTTTTCAGAGAAGTATGTTAATAACTATCAGATATTCTAGGTATGAATATATAATAATTTATCCTTCTATTATAAGTGAGCTTTAAAAAATTTTGTTATTTTTAGTTATAGTAAAGAGTATTATTATAAATAATCTTGAATATTTCTTTTAATGTGTGTGTTTGTTTCTGTTAATTTAGGTGGAGGAATGAAATTTCTGGGGCAGAGAGCCCACATATGTTCCACTTTAGTAGATATGTCCAACTCTGGCCAGCTTTCTAAAGTGATGTACTAATTTATATTTCTGGTATCAGGGTAGTAGAGTTGCAATTGCTCTACATTGTTGGTAACAGATGATATGTGTCAGTGTTTTACATTTTGGTCATTCTGGTGGATATATAGTGTTACTTAATTGGGGGTTTGATTTGCATGTCTACTACTGCTGAGCTCTTTTTGATATCTTGTTTTTTGGATATCTTCATCTTGTAAAGTGCTGTTCAGGATTTTGCTCACTTTTCTACTATGCTTTATGTCATTAATTTCTCTGAGATCTTTGTATAGTCTGTGCAAAAACTCTTCTTTGATTATATGCATGACAAATATTTTCTCCTACACTGTGGCTTGGTCTTTTAATCTCTCAATGGTACCCACTAATAAATAAAAGTTCTTAATTTCAACAAATTTTACATACCTTAGGATAAAAAGAATGTTCCTAAATACCTTCTAGAAGCATTGCATTTTTATTATTCTTTCGGTCTTAAATGTAAATGGAAATTAATTTTGTGTATATTATTATA
Source organism: Heterocephalus glaber (assembly GCF_053883595.1). Lineage (NCBI taxonomy): Eukaryota > Metazoa > Chordata > Mammalia > Rodentia > Bathyergidae > Heterocephalus > Heterocephalus glaber. Next base: position 26,565,273 of record NW_028258145.1, on the reverse strand, counting down.
TAATGGTCATGATTAAATTTCTATTATTTTGGACATTTTTCCTTTTTGACAACTCTATATTAATTATCATAGCTTAGTAAGTCTTCATACATAATAAATCTGTCCTTCAATTTTATTTTTCTTTTTCAAAGTCAGAACAGATAATTTTGTCTCCTTAATTCTTCCACAAGACCTTTCTTTTACAGCACTTCATCTAGCTACCGTTCTAAATGCTTTCCTTCTTCCATGGGAAAATTGTTAGGTAGAGTCTGCTAGTATAATCTTCATGTGATTATTTCCAGTTCATTCAATATTCTCACTTCCACTCACCATTTCTCCCCAATAATCTAGACACCTTTTGAGGAATCCAATGGGCAGAGTTTTGTCTTCATCTTGTTTGATTTCTCAGAAATGTTTAAAACTGTTGTCTATTTTTTGCTCCTTGAAATTCTTTTTCTCTTAATTTCCAGAAGAATACTTCCTCCTCAACATACGTGTTTCTTCTACCTGACATGTTATTTTTTTCAGTCTTTTCTTTTGTCTAGTTTCTACTTTACTGAAACTACAAATATTTCTTTTCAGGGGTTGACATTCATAGATTTAATTAGTTAATTTTAACCATTACTTTGGGTTGTTACTTTGAGATTTGTTTGTTATGGTAAGAAAATCCTCAACAATAATGGTGTTAAATGATACCAAATCATGTTTGATGGTATTAGACATGTAAATTAAAACCAGAATAAGACGTCACGTCACTGTATATTCATTCTACTGGCTACCATGAAAGAGCACTAACAAATAACAAATGTTGGGAAGAATGTGGAGCAATCAGAACTCTACAGTCTTGTTGGTGGAAGTGTCCATTTGAATATTATTTTCAAATTTTTGAAAGCAACAATATTGCTGTCCCCTTTGTTCTTTTTTTCTCAAACTCTACATATATATTAGAACTTTTATGTATCTCATATAGCTCATTTTAAAAAATATTAACTATCAGTTTTTGTATTCATTCTTCAGCCTACACAATTTCTTCTTTTTATGTTAAAGTAAATATTTTTATTCTGATTTATTTCTCAATTTATTTCTCAAATTTTGCCAGTTTTTAGTGGCAAAATTTGGTTCCACTGAAACTCCATAATGCTCTGGAGAGCTACTACTTTACAATTTCTTCTGACCTGGATTTCTAGTTTCTTTTCTTTTTCTCTTATTTGTGGTTTAATATATTTAATGAGTTCTTAAACTGAGGGTTTTGTTTTTGTAATTTTTCATCTAAATTTTATAGATTCCATTTATAGAAGTTTTCCATTTTATGTCTATATTTTCAGATTATACACTATACAAATCATGCTTTAAACATAATAGTCAGAAATATTTTTATGTTATCAACTATAAATTTTTATTAGTACATATTTGCAGTACATAATGTTTATATTCCTTCTGTAGAGTTGGTACATATACATAACACATCTTATGTAACACATGCTGTTTCCACCCCTTCCATATCCTCTAGCCCTCTTCCCTCCATCCCTTGATCCGTTTCTCATTTGAGAAAGATTTATCTCCCTATTTCCTATTGTCTATCTTTTAAAATTTGTATTTATAATATGGATTTTTAAACTTTGCATTTAATTATTTCAACATCTAGGTATCCTGTTGGTCTATTTGTCTTTATTATTCTTTCCCTTAATCTTGATACACTTCGGTGTGTGTGTGTGTGTGTGTGTGTATCTGTGCATGTGGTATTGAATTCAAGGCTGGATTTTTCATTATGAAATAAATTTTGAGACTCTGGAAGATAAATCCTAAACAGCTGGCTTACTTTTGCTTCTGGCAAGCTGTTTAGATAGTCAGTATAGATTACTTGCATCCATTCTGGGACTGAACTGCTTTCAAATTGAACTTTGCACTCACATGTTCAGCTGAAATCTTGGAGTTTAAAAATGGTTTTTCCACATTAGCAGACCTTGTCTACAATTTTCGTTTCAAACAGCACTGAGCCTTCACAAAATTTATCTGATTTTTAACTTATTAGCTGCCACTTTCTGTTGACTTAATTTTTGTGAGTTGAACAGTCTACAAATCAACAAATGGTTTGAGTAGTAGCATGTTATATGTTCCATTTCTGCTTTTTAGTTCTTTCTGGGATGTTGACATTCTAAGTGTAGGCTGGCTCAGTAGCTTTGAGTTCCATTTTTGGTCATTCCAGCTTTGAAAAACTGCTCAGAATTTGAATTTCTTTCTTTGTTTCATAGCTTCCCATTTGCTCAGCTTTGTGAATAGTTGGCCCTATTATTCTTAAAAATAGGCAAAAAATTTGAGGGGAAAAGCAGCAGAAAAGGTCAGGTTCACATCAATACATTTTTTTCTCTCTGTAGAATATTTTATCATCATCAAATACTAGGTAGCTTGGTGGCTCTCCAATGATTTCACATGGCTTATTTTTTGCAGCCAGATCTTTCTTTGTTTTCAGTGGTGAGGTCTTCTCTTAAGTTAATTTGTTGTAGCTAGAGTGGGAAATCCTCAACTTATTTTTGTAGAATTTTCCTGAAATTTATTGAGGAGTATGTTAGATACAATTTTTATGTATTACCTATTTTCAGTCTTATTTCACAATCCTTCTTGTGTCATTAGTTTTAATTCAATTTTTAATACACACATTACATTATGTACATAGATAATCATTATTTAGCTATTTCTTTCTTTTTTTTTTTTTTTTGGTGCCGAGGATTGAACTCAGGTCCTTGTGCTTGCGCAGCAGGCGGTGAAACCACTGAGCTAAACCCCCGGCCCCTGCTATTACTTTGATATTGGTCTTTTTGCTTGGGTTCAAAATGTTAATTATTAAAAATTATTATAAAAATAGAATTGTCTATTTGTCATAAATATTTATGAAATTTTAAATTTGAGTCACAGTCATAATCATTGTCAGTAAAAGTAGAAATATTGACAGCCTAGGTCAGTGACAGAGAACCTTTTAGAGCATTCAATGAAAACAAAGAGCCAGCCATGTCATGTCTGCCATAGGTTCACTACCAATGGCCTAGATGATTATTATTATTATTATTATTATTATTTTTGCTTTGGTACCAGGGATCAAACTAGGGTCCTTGCGCTTGCAAGTGGCCTAGATTATTATGATAAGTACTCCAAGAGATCCAAAAATGGTGACAAGTGTTCTAGACAACATTGTTTGGAGATGAGAAACAGATTTAGAAAATGAACATAGACTAGCTTGTCATCAAAAGTTTATCAATGGTACATATAATAATAAAATAGTCAAAAGAGAGACTTCATCAAACACTGAAAGAATGGAAAAAACTTTTTGAAGTCAGTAAAATCTTAGATGGGTTGGGTTTTACTGAATAAAGTGAGGTAAGAAGGTATACTTAATCATTTTCTAGTTTCTTTTCTTATTTTTATCTAAGCTTGTTTTGAAAGTATTAGCCCAATATACTTACGTTTGCATTTTCCTCTGTCTGAAAAAAAATAAAACTTCATCATTGATAGGTTTTTCATGCTCTGTAAATCTGTTTCAGTTGAATAAATACATTTAACCTAAGGTACTGGATCACAGAGAGCTTGCTGACAAATTGCATAGCTGGCAAAACTTTATATGCAAATATAAGGATGGGGTTGTTTTGGTTTGCTAATTTGAAATACAAAAAGTTTATGATCCTTATTTTTCTACCTACCTTGAGACAAAGCCAGGACGTGCCTATATACCAGGGACTGACAGTGATTTTGAGAAGAAAGAGTGTGAACTAACACAAAATCTCTAAAGGTATCAATGAGAAAGAATATATCAAACACTTCGTTGTATATATATTATTTTACTTAATTACCTAATTACACTATAAGAGTAAGTATTATTAATCTAATTTTAAGGTTAGAAAACTTCAAATTCAAACTCCTAGAAAATGATAAATCTTCACCTGATGTCCTTCTGAAGTTAAAAACATAGTCTTTCTATTAAAACATTGATGACTCATTTCTGTTAATGAAGACCATAAAACCATATTTAAAATGAAACTAGCAATTCAGGGAAAGTCTATAAATTTGTAAAAAGGTTGTCCCATTTGAAAATGTGTATTCCACTAAATGTTAGCACACATAGTCATTTAATCATGCATATTTATCCACACTGTCACAGCTCAGGACCTTTGACATAAGTTGATTTTCTGAATCCTTTTTATAAAAAAAAAAAATTCAAGTTCTATAAAACATCCTATCAGGACAACCCTGGGGTCAAGACAGCAATTCATTTACTCTGTCAGTATGAGATCAACCATAGTTTGTTGATGTACAATAAACACACAATAAATACATATTTCCTTTTTTGCTTATAATCAATGCAGGTGAAGTTGCAGATGCACACAATTTGCTGACAGCACTGTGAGTTGGTTCAGTACTTATAGAAAACATACATAAATATTCTTTCAAGAAACATAAAAATGTTTATTCTTATTGACCCAGTCATTACACTTCTGGGAATGTATCCTAACTGACTAATTTAACAAATGGTAAAGCTATAGACAATATTAGGTCCTTTTAAATTGCAAAGAAGAGACATACTTTAGGTTATCTAAGGTGATGAGTAGTATTGTAAAGATGTAAAGTTAAGTTCTGAAGATCTTCTCCAACTAGGGGAGCTGGGGGCCACCTTCATCATCTCAGTAGCCCAGTAACAGTGGCTTATGTTTTAGAAGGTCACATGTATTTCTTATGCTTTTACTGCTTCAGCTTTTGTCTTGAGGATTATCTCTGTCTTGGAATGTAATATTTCCTTTGATAAAGTGCATTTAAACTGACTAAATCTCTTTACATTTATTAAGTGGAAATAATAATAAATCTATAGCAGTGGTTAGCCTCTTTTGTTAGTTTTCTGTTTACCAGTGGTGGTTCTAATACCTTCACACTTAACAACTCATTTAATTTTCAAAGTACTTCTATGGGATAGATAATTCTATTACACATTCTATTATCATTTTACAAGTGGGACAAGTGAAGAACTGAGACTTCAATAAATATAATCCCGTCTTTCTATCCAAAAAGTGAAAACACTAAGCTTCAAAGATGGAAGGTTATTCAACACTTTGCACTGCATATCAAATGAAGATGTGGTTAAAAACAATATATATGTGTATATATGCTTATATTTATATATATGTTAAATATATGTTTAAATATATGTTTATATATAAGAGGAGGTAGGGAAAGAGAATGACAAAGAAATAATTGAGGGGAAAAATGACAAAAATAGAGCTTTTGCAAATGAGAAGAGGATCAAGAGTTGGAAAGGGATGGGAGGGATTGGGAGAGGTAGGAGATGAAAAAAAAGAATTAATATGGGTTGTGTACATATATCAACACACTACATTAAATGTAATCATTATGTACTGCAAACATTTACTAATAAAAGATAGAGGGCAAGAGAAGAGAAGAACATAGAATTTTTTCCTCTGTTAGGAGTAATACTTTCTCCACTATGACAGATGTGAAGGAGAAGATAGATGTAGAAGCAGGTATAGGAAGATGAGGACGGCAGTCTTGTAATTTAATCAATAATGCATGGATGAGTTTATTCATTAAAGATGGAGATAGACTCTTTGAGAAGCTGGGGTCAAAGAATGATAGCAATGAGGGTAATTAGCAAGTAAACACTAAAAATAGGAGTTACTTTCAGGCAGCATAATATATCAAACTGTATTTCAGCTATTGTGCATTTTCTACTTCTGACAAGATTAGGGATCAGAGGTCTTTGGAAAATTTGTTGGGTAATGACATAATGTAACCAGGAAGATTTTCTAGTCTAGCAGAAGGGATAGTGATCATAAACAAGTGATTTAATTTACTCAGGTGTTAGGGTGGATTTGCCCACATACAGCACTTACTGAAGAAAAGTTTCTGATGTGACAAACATGTTGGATAAGTATATTCAATGTTTCAAAATAGTCTACTTTAGTTCTTTAAAATGAGTGGCTCCCTAATAAATCAAGAATAGTCTCCAAACTGAGCTGATTTTGAACAAGAGGGGCCCATTGTTATGGCTTGTGGCTACATGTCCCCCCAAAGCCTCATGCTGTCATATGTGGGGCATTTCAGAGGTGGCTGATTTTAGGGCGTGTGATGCTAGGATTAAGGGTGTGTGCTTACTAAATTAATCCACTGATTGGTTTGGCATAGTTCTGGGTGTGGATAATGGGAAAGCCCATTCTGAGTGTGTGTAGACCCACCCAAAGTGTGGGTATCCTGGAAGGGATAAAAGGGAGAGGCATGTTGCTGTTGTGGCTTTCCTTCTTTCTTCACAGCTTTGCTGCCTTCCTGTCTTCTGGCCAGCATGAACTGTTTCTCTTCTGCAATTCACCTCTGCTACACCACCATGCCTTGGATCCATTCAACTCTGACCTGAAACTTCTGCAAACCTCAAAATAGACTGAAACCTCTACAAAATAACCCTTGTTCTTTAACTTGGGGTGTCTAATATTTGGTCTCAGAAAAAAGATAAGTAACTAAGACATCATCCCTTAATAAAGTTGAACTCTTTAGACAAACTGTCAACCTTATCCTAAATTTCAAGGGAGCCAGAATAACTAGAACAATCTTGAAAATGGATATTTCTCAAACTATTACAAAGCTACAGTAAACAAGACAGTGTGGGTCTGGCATAATGATAGAAAAACAGATCAATGGAAATCAACTGAAAACTTAGAAATAAAATTCTCAAGTAATTATAGGTCAATATTTGACAAAAGTGACAAAATAATTCAGTGCTAAAAATAACATAGTTGGCTACTGATATTCATGGGTTCTACCTCAATAGATTTAATCTACCACAGACCAAAACATATTTGAAATAAGTGCATCTATGCTAAACATACATAGATTTAAAAATAACTATTCTCTAAACAATACACTATAATAACTACTTACATGTCATTTATAGTATATGAGGCATTATGAAAAACCTAAAGTATACAGGAAGAAGTGCATTGGTTATATGCATATGCTATATGGATAGGGTGTGCATAGATTCTATACAAATTTTATATAAAGGAATGAATTGTCCATAGATTTAGTATCCATGAAGATTTCTGGGACTAGACTCACACAGATACTCACTATTTTTGTAACATATGGTGCTTGGACAGTTAGATATCCACATGCAAAAGAATGAAGTTAGACCTCTGACATTTTATATATATATATATATATATATATATATATATATATATATATATATTTGTCTCAAAATGGTTCAAATGGTTTAAATGTAGTGGTTAAAACTGTAAACTTTAAGAAAAATCAAAGATATATATCTTCGGGGTATTAGGTAAGTCTGTGTTTTAAAATATGACACCAAAAGCACAAATAAAAAAAGAAACAATAGACAAAATGGACATCTTCAAAATTAAAAGTTTCTTACTTCAAGTGGTACCATAAAGAAAGTAAACATATGTTCCAAATCTGCGAGGAAATATTTACAAATTATGTATGTGTTAAGGGATTTGTATGTAGAATATATGAACCCTATAATCAGGAGTAAAAAATAATCTAATTAAAAATGGAAAAAAGATCTGAATATAGTTTTTAAAGGAAGATATACAAAGATATACAAATGGTCAGTAAATATATGGAAAATACTGAACATCACTACTTATCTGGAAAATTCAAGTCAACCAAAATGAGATATTTCTTCATACCTACTGGTATAGCTAGAATTAAAAAAAGGATATAATTGATAATACATGGTGAAATTGCAAACCACAAATATGAACATATAGTCAGCTTGGAAAGCAGTCTGAAACTTCCTTGATTGGTTAGATATAGAATGACCTGGCCATGCTACTTCAAATACCTACCTAAGAATAATGAAAATACATATCCACATAAAAATTTATATGTGAATGTTTATAGCAGGATTATTCACAGTAGCTAAAGAGTGCAAACAGTTCAAATATCAACTGATGGAACTGTAAGTCAAGTATGGCATATCCATACTGTCTTAGTTACTTTCTCATCACTGGGACACAATACCAAATGCCCATAATGTGAAGAAAGAAAGGTTCATTTTTCCTAACAGTTTGTCTTAGTCCATAGTCCTGGCTCCAAGGCAGGGCAGTATGGCAGAGGGGCATGGCAGAGGAGGCTTGAGCATAGCATGGCAATAGGAAGCAGAGAGGAGTGAAGGGACAATGGATATATACTCTTCCTGGCCATGCCCACCAGGCTTCACCTGCCAACATCACACCCAGCTATAAGCCCATTATTGTACTAATCCAATATCACACACTCATGGTATACTCACCTCCCAAAAGCCACACCTTTGAGCACATGAGGCTTTAGGGGAGATCTAGATATAAGTCTTAACACATACCATATACTATTACTTGGCAATAAAAAGAATGGAAATACTGAAACATATTACAATGTGGATTGACCTTGAAAATACTAAGTGGAAAAAAACGGTCACAAAAGACAAGATATTGCATCATTCTATCTTTATTAAACATGTGTAGATTTTGGAATAGGCAAATCTAAGAGGATGATAGTATATTGGTGGTTACCTAGAGCTGAAGGCAGGGGTAGATGAGTCATTTAAGATGCCATGTATAAGGGGTATGAAGGTTCTTTAGGTGTAATGAAAATATTCTAAAATTGGTTATAGTGATGGTTATACAATTCTGGATATATAAAGGGGCACAAAATGGTAATGGGTCAACTAAATTATATGCAACTATATATCTATAAGGCTGTTTTTAAAAAGACTAAAAGAAATACTTCTGGTTCCTCTGTGAGCAATATCATACAAACCAGTATGGAGATACCTCAAAGAACTAGGACTGGAAGTCCCATTTGACCCAGCTATTCCCTTGCTGGGTATCTTCCCAAAAGAATTAAAAGAATCTTACCACAGTGATATATGTGCACTTATGTTTATAGCGGCACAGTTTGTAACAACTAAAGCTTGGAAAAAGCCCAAGTGCTCATCAACTGGAAAGTGGATAAAGAAGATGTGTTTTTTTAATAAAATGGAGTACTACTCAGCCATAAAGAATGAGAAACTAGAGACATTTATAGCTAAATGGATGCATATTGAGGCCATACTCTTAAGTGAAATAAATAGGACACACATATTAAATACCAAATAGTTTCTCCGGTGTGAAAAACTAAAAGTGTAAATAAGGATTAAAATGATTAAGATGAATAATTGATAATTTGAAATAGGAAGAAAAGGTCCAAAGGGGTATGGGAAGTTGGAGGGGAAGGGGAAAGGTAAGAAGGAAAAGGAAAAATTATGGGAAAAGGAAAAAATGAAAATAAAAAGTGCTTGTAAATAGGGAAGGGTGGAGGGGGTGAAGGGAGGACATGAAATGGGGAAAAAATAAGAACCAAGATACATCATGTACAGGTACAAGTATCCAATGATAAATGTAAATGTATACCTAAAATATACCAATAAAAGAATTTAAGTAAAAAAAATTACAATTATTTGAAGCCCATACATGGCAAAATAAAATAAAACAAACAAAGCAAAACACAAAAGTGATTTTTCAGAGAAACTCCTGAGTTGGTGTCAAGAAAAGAAGATTGTATAATGATTTAATGAATCTAGAGCCAGAGAACCATGCACTCTTAATTGTATGTTATTGCTATTTAGTAAATATTTGTGCATGACTGAATGAAGTAGCTTAAAAAATATCACAGGAGATATATTCTGGGTTTTTTTCTTGTGACAAGACTAATACAGATGTTCTTAGCTTGCAAACCAAAACTTTATTTTACCCAGTTCTTTGTAATTTTCTAGCTTTGAATGTTTTACACTTTCTGCTTCATTTTTTTTCTTCACATGTTCCCTTCATTCTTTATAAGGTATTTTTTCACTGTTCTATAAGAACTCTACTCTTAAAATTTTATTAACTCTTTTCTCTTTGATCTCTTCAGTTTCTACTGACTTTGAAAGTTTTATTCTTTATAGAACTTGCCTCTGCCACAATTTCCATACGAGATGAATTTTAGCTTAATTCTATATATTCTACTTGTATTTATGTGTTTTTAAAATTAGATAATTTTCCTCCTCTTGAGATTTTCATATGAGTTTAATTTTTCCCTTCTGTTTCTCTCTCTAGTGCTTTATTTTGGCCAACTATTTCTGTGCTCTGACTTAAAGTGAGTAGGACTCTCAATTCTGAACATGAAAGCTTTACTTCTTGCAGAAACTCCACTTCCTTATCTCCATCTTCTCATAGAATGGCTTGACATTTGTAACCTATCTATACCTAAAATCTAATATTATCAGTAACGATTCATAAGTCGTGATTATATCACCACACTGATCGAAGAACATGAGATATCTAAGGGCAGAAAAAAGAATATCCCAGGCTTGACCTAAGACTTCTCAATTTGAATAAAGAACAACTTCTCTTTGATTTGGTTGATTAAGCAATTTGGTTGTGAACTTCAAAGCTCAAGAGTCAAAACAGATTTGTATCTTAGAGATGAGGTTCTAAAAGGGGATCCCCAAAGCATAAGTGAGGCCCAGGAGCAGGAAGACAAAATGGTTGGTATTCAGAGAGTGACAAGGTATGTGGTCTGCATGGGGCTGAGCACCAGCTACGTGATACAATCTCCAGGAGGGGAGTTCAGTCCATGGGAAAAATTCACAACCAGTAGAAAGGCTGAGAGAAACTGAAGCAGAGATCCAGGACTTAATATATATGGCAGATGGATGTGGGAAAAGGTCACATTATCTTGGTTATCTGGTGCTTGGCAGCAAAGCACACCAGCCTAGGTTTGACTTTAAAGAAAATTTGGACATCAGGAAAAGTTATGGGATCTTAGACCTGGAATGTTCAGTCCCACTAGATGTTGGTCTGAAAGTGTGTGTAACTCTGTGGCTCTGCTCTACAGATCAACAGTTTGGGTGAAGATGCACTGACAGGTATGTGGGGCTCTGTTAAACTAGAGAGACATCAGGAGTTTGACAATGGTTTGGTGGCCTCTTAGTCCTCACTTGAGACCTGGGAATCACAAAGACTCCCACACATCTTCAGTTCTCTAAATTCCTTTTCTTTTCCCCTTTTGAAACATATTTGTATGTGTAATCATGTTTTAAATTCTGGAGCACAATTCTAGTCTAGACATCAACTTACTCCTGAAGAATTGTGATCACTGAACATGCGTTCTGCTTCTCTTTTGCCTTTCACTCATTCCTGTGCAAAACTCTCAAGATACTATCCTTAAAATCTCATATTTATCATGTTCTGCAGCATTTATAACAATTTACAATTTGTGTCCGAATAAAGCAGAATTATCTGGTGAGAATTCAAAGCCTTCCTTAATCTGATTTCCATCTGCCAATACAATCTTTTTTGTCAATTTTTGTATATGACATTCTCTAAGTGAAGAAAGGTTTGGGAAGCAGCCAGCTTCCTGTCTGACTTCTGTTTCATACTTCCTGTGACCATGAGAGATGTACCTACATTCTATTGTTTAGTTCTTCATCTCTGGGGTGATTTTTCCCATTGCCTGGAGTAATTTTGAAGATCAAGGAGATGATGTGTATAGGGTGCTGAACAGATTTATAGGTATGCATCAGCCCATAAAAAATTGGGTCTATTATTTTAACTACTTTTTTGATAGCTAGGATATGACAACTAATTAATTTATTATTCATTGGTACATTTACTTGTGCTCATTCTATGTTTATTATAGCTCTTCTTTATTTTTATTTCAGTATGTAGCATTTTGAAATTTCAGAGTTGATTTCTATTTCAATACATTTTCCACAGGTTGAGAAATTTTGAATAAAGTTATTGGATAATGTTATTTTTGAAGCTTCTATTCCATTAACACTTCAATTGAAATGCGTTTTCTTAAAACCTCTTAAAATGAATTTAGATATTAAAACTTTTATGCATTACATTACTTCATCCACTTATTTATTAATTTATTCAACAAGAATTTATTTAAAGTCAATTTTTTTAAGCGCTGGAAAGGATGTAGGGAACATGAAGAGCAGGAAGATAATCTGTGGCTGAGACGAGTTGCCCCTAAACATCTGTTCTTCTTATATAAAAGTAGAATTATGAGCTGAGAAAATATAAATAAAGATCACATTTCCCAGCCTCCTTTACAGGAACCTGTGGTCATATGACTGTGTTCTGGCCAATGTGATGTACACTAAATTGTTGGGTGACTAATTCCAAGAAACTAATTTAAAAGACAAGTGGAGGGTGCCCTTTGCCCCAATCCCTCCTATTTCCAGTCAGTGTTTGGATTGTAGAGTGATGTCTAGACCTACATTTTGGACCAAGAGGATCAAGGCCCTGCACTGTAAAGGAAGAGAACAGAAATTGGAGTTGAATTGGCTTCAGCTCATATCTGCTTTGTGTTTCCAATACCTGAACTGGATCATGAGCGAGAAATAATCCTATTTTATTTAAGCTCAATTTTTTTGGATCTCTGTTAGTTGAGGCTGAGACTAACCCTTATTGCTACACATTCCAAGGCTTCCTTCAAAAAGCTTAACCTTATGGGACACGTATGTTTATATATAAACCAGTTGCTTGCACCAAGAGAATTTAGAAAGCCAAATAATATTAGTTTATAAATGAACTTTACTGTTTTTCACATTTGCCATTCAATCATGTAAATAACTTTTTAAGTATTTCAAATGAATGCCAATAGAAATGGTTGGAGGAAAAAGATTCTTAACTGATTTTTTATAGTCTAAAAAGTTCATACTGATATATTATAAAAACAGAACAAAGTTGTTTAGTATACTTTCAACATACATGAAAAATAAATAAAGGGGAAGGGGAAATTGGAGGTATAGGGGAAAAGAAAGAAGGGAATGGAATTAATATGGGAAAAATAAAAAATGGAAACAAAGTCTTTGTAGATAGAGAGGGGTGGAGGGGTTGAAGGGAGGGCAGGGGAATGGGGAAAAAATAAGAACCAAGATGGATTATGTAAAGGTGCAAATTTCCAATGATGAATGTCATTATATTGTATACTTTAAATGTACCAATATAATCAATAAAAATATATATATATTTGAATATTTTGGTTACAAATATTATTGAATTTCTTTGGTAGCTGATATAATGAAGCTGGTTTATATCTATAGTAATATATAAAGTTGGTCCTGAGACAAGAATTTTATCATAACCCCAGTCTTAATACAAAAATCACTTACAAACTTAACTCCTTTAATTTTTAGCCTACATAAAATTATAAAGATTGTTTTAGTGTTACTTTTCCATCCTTGACTAAAAAACATTATTTTATACCATTCAATTTAAATGCCAAGTACTCAATTAGCATTTGTATAAATATTTTTACTCCTATAGGGTTAGCTCTTTCATGTTCATTTAATTCTGTTCAAAGGTTAATTTCTTCTTTGCTATTAATAAATGATGAATTATATCCATAATTATTATTATCAAGAGAAATTACTATATTTATCAAAAGCACATGTAGCAATAATTTGCATCTTGTTCTAAGAATTACTATGAAAATTCATTGTAAATTTCTCCATAAATTTTCAGGTAACATTTGCTATGTGTCACTGTCATGCAGTAAATATGAATAATTCAAAAATCATCTTAAAATGGCTGTAAATAAAGATAAAGAGAAATCCTCATTATTCAAAAAATTCCTTTTCGAAAGCTTATTTTTAAAAAATTCAGGTACTTCAAAAAACTATATTAACTGCACATTTATTGTAAGCTCTCTCTAGTAAGTCTCTCAATAAAAATCAAATTTCAAAAGACTGTAAAGATAAGGTTATGTATTATATACCACATGTTTGAAAGGTTGTTTTTCACTGGGAAACAAAGTCAAAATTCAACACTACATTTTGTGCCTCATTTCTCTATTCTATTTTGGGAACATCTCTATTCAATCACTTGAAAAGAATTGCTATCTGATATGCACCTTTACCGAAATTTAGCATGAATAGCTCATTCTTGAAAAGTTCAATAGGATAGATTGTGGAAATTTATTCTATTAACACCACATTCTTTAAATAATTTTTTATTAACACATGTTTGTAGAACATATTTGCAGTCCTTGTGTGGAATTGATACATGTACATAATATATCTTAATTCCTTTGTTTTCATTTCCTCTCCAGTCACCCTTTTTTAAAAAAAAATACGTGTTTGCAATACTTTGTTTGGATTTCTTTTGTGGAGTTGGTATGTATACATAACTCATCTTAATTTCTTTTTTCATCTCTTTTTATTTTTCCCTTTGTGTATCTTCCATTCTCACATTGGCTATGGGTTTAGCTATGTGGCTACTTTGCTATTATGTACCAAAGATAAAAGAAGAGTCCTTAGACATGCTTGTCTTTCATGCCTTGCCTCTGGGAATATTTTCAATGCTGTATGAAACAGGCTGGGATGAGAAACACACTTTTCAGCCATTTCAACTCTTTAATATGAAACCTCAGATATTCATAAGGGATCAAATTGAACCATCTAGGTAAAACAAAGCATAACATCTAGCTGATTGTAGCCCGTCAGTAGGCCCAAGCCAAACCAATAGAACTGCCACTTCAAGCAACAGAATTATGTAAAATAATAAACTGTTGTTTCGATCCAAACTATTTGAGTGTTTTATTACGCAGCAGTAAATTATTGATATAGAAATTAGCTTTCAGTAGCAGTATATGGGAAGGCCAATGAGCTCTGTGGAAGCAGGCCCATTACAGCTATTCTTACATCATGAAATGAGTTCTTTGTTTGGAGACAAGATTGACAAAGGTCTCTGGGGCATAAGAATGACTTTATATGACACCACAGGTGGTGATATTGCCAGAGTTATAAAAGGCAGACCAATATACCACAAGGACAAATTAATTAGCCTTTCATGGTAGAAGGAATCAAATAAACCAATACAACGCTCAATTTTTAATTATAGATTTTTTTGTGTCAATAAAATTGAGTCATTTTAAAAGTCAATTAATTAAAGGAAATTCCTAATTAACACTAACAAGGGAAATATATATGTTCTGCACTGAGTAAAGGGATGACTTTATGCCATCTCCTAAATGAAATAGAAGATTAGATCCAGAGCACCAGTAGTTTCTTCACTACTACCAAAACACTAGGTCTGAGTTGAAATGTATCTTTTTTTTTTTTGGTACTGGGGATCGAACTCAGGACCTTGCGATTGCGCAGCAGGCTCCAGAACCACTGAATTAAATCCCCGGCCCTGAAATATATCTTAATAGTGTGAGAGAATGTGGAATTAAAGTTCTAGATCTCACACTATATTTAGTGGAAGGTTGTGCTCCTCTTGAGCCATTACATCACAAGGGACTTATAGGAAAGGGAACTCTGCCAATCAATAGAAGTAAAATTCTCGTTGTATTTGAGCTGCTACAAAAGTAATTTTAAAATTCTAGTAGATCAAGGAATTTCCCCATATATCCTTGCATCTGGTTGAAGTTTTAGGCTCTCATAATGAACTAGAGAACATTAAAGCTTCCCTTACCATTATGGTGGTCAGGGGCCCATTCTCTGCCGGTCCATCAGAATCTTTTCTGTCATGTGAAGCAATAGAGGAAAAGCCCTCAATATAAGAAAAGGGCTCTGTGGTTCAAATAAGTAGCTGATATTTCAAATGTCTCCAGGTTAGAAAACTGATTTATGTCAAACATAACAAGGTACTGGAGAAGTTATTTTTACAATCTCAGAGTCCAGAAGGTAATGTATTTAATGTAAAGCTATGAGAGACATAAAGAAGACCTAATATCCCCCTTTCTTGGTCTTTTAATTTTTTCTTTCTATATATCTATCAAAAACTATATAAGAGAACAAAGAAAAAGGAGAATCATGCTGATTATCCAATCTACTCAATGTTATATGCTCTTTGGGATTGTACAGCTCCAAAATATCTAGTCTTGTGATTGCTTTTTCTCCTATTTTTTAAAAATCTGTAACTGAAATACTTTAAAAAATCATTTGGTAATAAACTGTAAGCTAGTTAGAGTGTAATGTAAGAAATCTTATGGTCTTGAGACAATTCAAATGAAAAAATCATAAATGCTCTGTGGTCATTCTATTTAACATTTGAGAGGGTGATGCAATATGATGGAATTCAACTGACTTCCATAATTCTCTACTTAGCCAAGCTATGATATCTGTGTGAAGGTCACAGGCAAAAACTCAAGAATACCAATCACAAATCTTTCCTGAAGTATTAATGAAAGTTATTTTAGGTCTAAGAAATTAAGAAAGAACTCAGATACGTGGGCACATGATATTAAGCAAAAGTTGGCAAGCTACAGCCAATAGACTAAATCCAGTTTCTGTTTTTGTAAATAAAATTTTATCAGAAAACAGTTACTCCTGTATAATCATTATTAACAAGTACTTACACACTAAAAGCATCTGAGTTTAGTATTTACAACAGGCCACATGATGCATGAAGAAAATGTACTTTCCACCTGGCCATTGTTCTAGACCGACTTCTGTCCTGTGGGCCATGGTCCATCCAGGCCACTCATTAGGATGAGTCATTCAGAGGTTGTGTTTCCATAGCCTTGACTTAGCTCCTTGTTTCTTTCCTTCTTGCCCTTGGTTGCTGTAACCCTTCCATTAGAGCACTGATGCCTAAGAAACACTTTGATAGACTTGTCTTTGTTTACCAATTTTTATACATAATTTGTTTGGTTTCTAAAAATTTCTTCTTCTAAATATCCAGTTGCCTTTATGATAACTGAGAAGCTAATCTAATCAGATTTTGTCTTTTTTTACTCTTAGGGTAGGTAGAGTATTTTTTGAATTTTCTATTATCTCTCTAATGGATTCTTTAAAAATTAAATGTAACTTCACAAATTTCATTTATAAATCTATCAAAAAGAGAAGACTGTATTTTCCTATCTATGTGTATTAAACTACTCTGCTTGTCTATATCATCTTATGTCAACTTATATCATTTATATGTATCTCTATCACCCCATCTATGTCTGTCAAATTTGTAAGAAGCTGTTATACTGAGATGTAGTTTTCTATATCCATCTTTTGGTTTTGCAGGGCTTTAAATTGTGACTGATTTCAACTTCTTTATTGAAACTTCTATCTACTAAACATCAAAAGCAATTTATATTTACTATATGGCAGATATATAAAACTAAGATATTTTGTACATTACCTTATTAGTACCAATAATAACTCTACATACTTTATACCCTTAATATAAAGTCCCTTTTATGAAGTTTAAGAATCAAGAGACTTGTTGATGGTTACCAAGCTAATAGAGAAAGGATTGAACTCTGGTCTTCTGTTTGTCATGTTACTTCATGTATAAAGTGAAGGATGGTATGTTAGCTGATTCAAACTCTCACTTTGCAAAAAGAAAAAAAAGGCAGAAAGTGAAATGTCTTTTTGAAACTGAAGCCATGAATGAAGCTAGTCAGGATTTGCATCCAGATTGCATGACTATGAATTCTGAGATCTTAAGACACATTTTCCCCTTAGCAAAACCATCAATTAGTATAGCAGTAGTTTTTCTGTATTTGAGTGAGCCCATTCAAACATGCCTCTGAGGAGCATTCAGGATGCTTACTAGTGACTATGTGTTGTGTCTAGTTATTAATTAGGAAGTACTTCAATTTGTGGGAGGATATTGGTGACTGTCTTCTATTCAGGAAGAAAATAAATGTATTTTTCATGGTTCAGATGCTAATGTAAACCCATATTCTATTCATGACTCCTTATGAAAGAAAAATTAATTTAACTAAGAGTGTACATGTTTCCATGCTGTTACTGCTTAATTAAATTGATTAGACTCCTGGCTGGACCATTATGTCAAAGTTTTCCATGCTTAAGACAAAATATGTGTAGGCAGGCAATTTATTTGGATGACTCTAATATGAATTTGGAATACCTAGGACGATGGGTCCTTTGTAATGTACTGTTAATGAGTCATCTTAATTACACTTCAGAAAAAGACCTTGACAACACTTCATACTTTACATAGAGGGAATCATTATTTTTTCATATTCTCTTTTGACAAAATACTGAAGCATCAGTTTTATATAAAAGAGATATTTACCTGGATTTCTTTCTACTATTTATACTAGGAATTGACAAGCTATAGTCAATAGGCCAAATCTGGCTCATAGTTTGTTTGTGTAATAAAGTTTTATTGGACTCTACCACAATCATTTATTTACATGAAATCTGTAGCTTCTTTTTTTCTATAATATCAGAGTTAATTAGTTGTGCCGAAAGACTGTAAGGTCTGCACACTCTAGAGTGATTACTATCTGGAACTTTACAGAAAAAGCACAGTGATCAGTACTATTACATAATGACTATTATTTCAAAGTACTAAATGAACATATTCCAAACTAGGCAAATTAAAGTTTATTATCATTTATGATGTTTTCTCAGACTAAATTTTGTTAGAAGGAAATTTGCCTTGCCATTCATTCATGCTGAGAAATTATAGAGTTACTTTGTGCAGGATTACATTGTACAGTATCCTATATAACTGATTTTTTTTCTGTTGTGAATTTTAAAAGAGGAAATTTATTTAAAAATATACTAATGCTATATATGTCTTCTATGTGGAGTGAGTAAACAATTTATAATTCCAATTGAAATTCTTTTGAAATTGTTTGAGACAACTGGTATAAGCTGACTTGATTGTAGACAAGTTAAATATCCAGTTAAATCTCTCTCCTCCATACTATTGGTGCTTCAGGTGAGGTAATATATTTGATCACTAGAGCCACATGTCATATTCCTCTCTCTCTCTCTCTCTCTCTCTCTCTCAGAATTGTACAGTTCCCTGCCTGCTTTCCATTACTTTAATACATTGGGATAATCATTAATAGAGTTATTACCATTACTGGCAAGCCCTTTCTTGAAATGAAGTATAGAAATCCATCAGGTAAAGCCCAGGAGATAAAGGTGACTTGATTGTAGAAGGGATGAAAGGCAGGAGCCCCAGAGGTTCAGGTCCTTCTCTCCATTTCTCCGTGGTCTCTGGGTCTTTGACTCACCTCTGCAGAGTGTCTAGGATTCTGAGATATACAGTTTGAAAAGTATTGTACTATGGAAAAATAATTCAGGTTAAATTTTGTTTCTCTGAGATATTAGTAATGACATTTACTTTCTAGAGAACTCAGTGATTCTCACTAGAAGGAGATACCAAGATGGGGTGTGATGAGGTATATCACAGAAAGTTTTAGAGAAATAAATAAAACTTCTCACAAAAACAACATACTGTGACCTTTTTTGCTGATGCATTGAAAACAGTTACAAAAACCTAGCACACCTTTTGGTAATAGTTGTCAATGCCATGAAGATTTGGTAGCCAGACTATTAATTAGTCTACTAATAGGTTCACTTTGAATAGGTCATTTCATTCTCTGTCTTTTTCTGTGAGCTAAGTCTGAAAATTCTTTGAGAGGTCTATCCTAAGGAAATGACAGATAAACTGAATGCTCTGACTGCTCCTAAGTTCCAATTTCATGTGCTTTAGAAATTGGGTATCAAGTTTTCTGAACATTTCAGCAAAATTAAGCTGTAGTGTACTCCTTTTAGATGGGAGGTTAACTTGAGCACCCAGTGCAGACATTCATCACTAATGCATACATACAAGTGGATGAAGATCTCAACTTAAAAATCTCTAAAACTCTGAATACTCCTAAATATGTCTTGAGAATCACATATGTGTTTGGTACAGAAATTATCCTGTATCTATGTAAGCAGTTTATGAACATATGGGTTACTTGGAAGTCACTCTGGAATATTTTTTAAGCTAAATGTTCTATTCTTTATGTATTCCTGCAATTTTACAATGGACAGTGCTAACTTTCTCCCATTAATGTGTTGCTGCAATCTCAGGAAAGGATTCAACAAATCTCTCGCCACTTCCAATGCCTTGAATAGCCTTCTAGTTTCTGGTTTCTCAACACAAGAAGTTTTTTGAAGTGTATCTCCACGACTCTGCTTTTTGATATCAGTTATTTATGGGAATTAACATGGAGAGATGGAACAGCAGGTCTGTGTGGGATGGTGGCAAATCAGAGTCTAAAAATGAGTGACGTTTGTTGTAATGAGGTACATACATTTGAGAGAGAGGGTGGTAGAGGCAGAGGGAGAGAGAAGAAGAACATAATATGATTTGGTTTATTTAAAGGCTTTGAGTGAAAAATAAATCATTTGAATATGCTCAGGTAGAAGTTCTCCTCTTTATTTTTGTTCAAATGTCTTGTCATTCCAGAAAGAGACAAATAAAGCAACCAGGGAACATAATATATTTAAAGGAACCCCCCCCCCCACTGTTTTCCTCTTATTACAGCTGTGTATTTTCATTTCTATTACAGTCAATTCATCTGTGTCTTTCTTGCTCAGATAGGTCTGGATCTATAGACACTTGAAGCCCCAGTGCTTTGTTTTACTTCACTAGCAAGGAAGCCCAGTCAGATAAATTTTACTTTGCCATAAACCTGGACATCATGCTATGGTATATTTGTTACTTGTAGGCAATTTACAAGAGGAATTAAGCTCTAATCAGTTGAAAAATTACAACCAAATGGCAGGTCTTTATAAATAGTATTCCATGGTAACTATGCTGGGATTATCTAATTCATTAAGTATAATATATTAAAGAGGACAGATCCTTTCTTTAATTAGCCAATAACACTAAACTCTCCAGTGGGTAGGCAATAAACTTCTCAGGTTGATTACATAGTGTTGTATATGTAATTGCTGTACTAATGGTAGAGCTCTTGCTGGGTTGAAGTAGGATTCTCTTTTCCTTTGAGAAGACTTAAAGATGGATGTGTCTGCCAGGAAATTTTTCTCAAATGTAGCTCTATAGAAGAAGTAATAAAAGTAATGTGAAATTGACACTACTGTAAGAACTTGGCTGGCCAGAGGAGTCAATGCCCTAGACTAGACTAAGAACTTCTGAAGTGAGAGATATGCAGAAAGTAGCTTGTCCTCTTAAGTAGTGTTATGGTAATAATGTTAGGATCAGTTCATCCAGTGTCTGTGGTAGACCTTGCACTTTACATACAAACCTCCACAATAAGTACTGTTATCATGACTATCATAAGGAAACAGGAATAGATACATTAATAATTGACTGGTAATATAACAGGAGGACAGAGCAGAGCTGTGAACTGAGCCAGTGTTTTACCACCACATCAGCATTCTCAAACTCTGCCTGGAGGTTTCACTAACACATGGCTTCTTTTTGGGGGGTTTCTCTAGGTTAGGACCCGAGACTCTGTATTTCTAAAACGACATTAGGAAATATGGATAGTTCTGGTTTCTGGGCACACTTTGAGCTGTGAGGAACTAGACTGTAGAGTTTGTTGTCACAAATGAAAGAGGGAAAGCTAGAGAACATTTAGTCATTCTGCCAGATTCACTAAGGAGAGCACTTTTCTTAAAATATGCTAAACTGGTTCAGTGACTAACTCTCCAGGGTTCAGTTTCTTCCTTTATAAAATATCCTGACCCCCCTCACATTTGGGATATGAATGAAAAATCAGTTCAGATATCCATGGGAAAGATCAAGAATAAATTATGTAGGAAGGTCTCCTACTTACCTAGTGGCTCCATCTGAAATGGGACACTGATTTATGAAGAGGTGAAGAAGGGGAGCTAAGGAAAGTCAAGAGTTAGGTCTCTTCTCTGAGTGTCCACTTTAGTACACATTTTCCATTTTTAGTACACATTTTACTAAAGTGTCCACTTTAGTACACATTTTCCAAAGCTGTTTCTTAGGATTTTCATCAAATTGATCTCCAGAAATTCTCTAAGCCTTATAGTTTAACTCTTTTTGCACATTTCTGGAAGCCTGGAAAGAGGTTTGTAGAAACAAGGGCAGTTTCAGAGTTAGTGATGTCAAAAGTCTTTGTGCTCCCTGGTTTCCCCTCTAAGAAATTAACTTGTCTTCCTGGGAGATGGGAACCAGGACACTGATGCTGAAAGCAAAAGCTTTACTGGAAGGGTTTCAGTGATTCACCGAGCTCACAAGAACACTTACATTATCATGTGCAGCAGCAACTGACACCGTGGAGGGTGTTCTGTATAAAGTGTTGCAGTGAAGATTTTATATGCTTTAATTAGTCCAGAGCTATATCACTTTCATTTTAAATAAGAATCATGGAAGGCAACAGTTTTCTCAGATCACACAGTCAGTGAGTGGCAGAGCTGCAGTTTTGCTCAGGGACCTCTGACTTCTGAGCACACACTTATAGCGGGTTTGCCTTGCTCTGATTGTAAAGGTCATCACACCTATACTAGTGTTTTTCAGCTGTATTTTAAAGACAAAGATACACAGAATCCACCCCCAAAATTATGAGTCAAAGTATCTGGGGTAGGATCCAGGCTAGCATGTTTTGGAAAGATGGCCTGGTGATTCTGGTGTAGGAGTCAATGCCTGCTGGTGTGCATGGTACATTATGTTCAGCACTGGCTGCTTTATTTATCCTCTCAATCCTGTGAGATCAGCACTGGTACCCTCATTTCATAAATGGGAAGCCTGGGCTACATGCATTATGTGAACTGAATAGGGCTGAAACTTGAATGCAGGTCTTCTCACCCAACCATTGCAAAACCACTGACTGTCTTCTAACAAGGCTTTCACACTGAGCTGCATCCCTAGTCCTGTTTATTTATTTAATTTTGAGACAAAGTCTTGATAAATTGATAAAGTGTCAAGGCTAGGCTCAATCTTGTCATCTTTTTGTGTCAGCTCCCCAGAGTGCTGGGATTACAGGCCTGTACCACTGTGCCAGTTTAACTAAGGTTTAAAATTGCTTCTTGGGTGTTTTGACACAGGTGTCAGCATACAAGAAAAGAAAAAAAAGGGGAGGGGAGTGATGGGAGAGAGGATATCTTACTAAAATCCTAATTACCAGTAATGCCTTTTGACCTTTCAACTGTCACTGTCCTCTCCCATGACTGAATCCTCTCTGCTGGGCTTCAGTTGTATCTTTGTTCTGATGCCACTCACATTCCAGCTTTCAGCCACCTTCCTCTTTTGGGAACTAGACCTATGTATATTCAATTGCCTATTGGGATAGCTGCATGGCTGCCACACTGGTGCCTTCAGTTGAACATACTCTGAAATCACACTTAACATATTCCTTCTGAAAGTGTTCTCTTCTTTCGTTCCTATGCCACTGGAAAATGCTACTACTTACTCAGTTAGAAAGCCGGTTGACACCCTTGAAATTTCTCTCATTCTGTCAATGCTAAACCAAATTCTCCTTAGTGTTCCTTTTTGACATCTCCCTATTCTGTGCATCCAGCCTCTACCTTAATTCTAGGATCAACCTTAATTTCATGTCATTTTCATCCCTTGCCTGGATACCTGCAAGATCCTTGCTGCATATCTGCCTGATTTCATCCAGTTCTACCTTGATTGTACTCTGCATTGTACACAAAGTGATCTTTTTAAACCAACAACTAATATTAGAATTCTTTAATGGGTTTTCATTGATCACACGAGACATCTAAATTTCTTCAAATTCATTCCCCCAAATACTTTTAATATACATTCTGTTAGCTGATCATGAGTTACATCTTGACACATACCCTTCTTAGTCTCAATAATCAAATATCACTGAACTAGGTTACTTTTGTGAAAACTTGCTACCTTTTCATACTCATGCTTCTTTTGCTCTCTGGGACTGCTCTCTGGGGACTCTCCTGTCCTTCCCTGGCTCCACTCATATTTTCTTTTGGATACACATATTTTTCTTATTAAACTCCCCTGACCTCCTTTATCTGGACAGAATACTCTACTTACAGCTGTCACAGAAGCTCTGAGTGCTAAATTCCTCGAGACTTATTTTTTCTCTCTCTTCTAGTGAGAATGAGTTTTGAAGGCAGAGCATATCTTTTGTCTGTGTGCATTGTTTAGCATGGTGGAGACTCTAGCTTTTTGTGGTGAATGAAGTAATAAAAACATGCCTGATTCAGTGAAGCACAACTGCCTAGAAAGAAGAGAAATGCTTCTGCTGAATCATTTTAACTAAACATTAAATGAAAATGTCAGGTATTTAAGGTGGAAATAAAACTCAGAATCAATGGGATGACGCTATTTTTAGAAACTTGTAAACCCTGACAATCCTTAAGAGCCAGATTCAATAAAAAATATTTAGGAACATTCGCCCATTCTCTACTTTCTTCTGGAACAGGTTAAAAACACTTTCATGTTTCTAATAGTTCTATTGATCTTCTCAATTTTTAAAAGACTGTTTTTAGTGATGCCACAAAAATGGTGTGTACAAATGAACCAAATGCTAGAGCTTGGGCTTGAAGTTTTATGTGTGTAAATTCAACAGTCATTAAATGATGCAGTCTTAAATTTCATTTCTTTAAGACACAACTTCTTGTATATTTTAGTCACAAATTATTCCTCAAGCATTATTTCCAATTCCTTGTGCATGTATCATAAACATTTTAATGAAATATATGTAGGTAACACTACAACAAATAATAAGGGTAGAAATTAATAAATTATTACAATGTGAATACACCTATTTAACCACCACCCAGATTAAAAAATAGAACACAATCAGAAACTAGAAATCCCCTCCAGTCTCTAACCTTAAGTTCCTACCTTTACATTCTTCTCCATATATAACCTTTAACCTTCTACTAATTCTATCAAGTCTTCTTGCACATGTTTGAACTTTATTTTGGAAATCAAATCATCTATATTCCCTTGTATCTGGCTTCTGTTATTCAGTATTGTTTGAAATTCATATGACAAGTTCTGTTGTATCTTGTCACATGCTATTGTGTATAGTAAATTAAATCTCATAGCTCTATTTAATTCATGAATGGAGTAAAATTTATTTTTTTCTATTACTGACAGATAATTGCACTTTTTATGGTTTATTTTGGCTATCATAATAGTGTAACTGTGCCCATTATTATGAATATCTTTTGACTTGTGTAATACACATCTCTTTAAGCATGAACTTAGGGATGGAGTTGCATGATTGTAAATTATGTGCATATTTGACTTAAGTAGGTTATGCTTGTTTTCCACAGTTCTTGCACCATTAAACATTTCCATAGCATTTAAAAGAGTTCCAGTTTTTATAAAATCTTGCTAAATTTTGGTATTATGACATTTTTAATGGTAACTTTCAAGTGGATAGTAATATCTTGATTATTTTTTATATTTCCATGATAATAAGATTGAGCAATCTTTTCTAGTTCAACAGTCTCTTGAATTTCTTCATTAGTTATATAGGTAGTAAAGTCTCTCCCCATCGTTTTCTATTGGGTTGTATTTTGCTTGTTGATTTCTATATCTTTTAAAATTCTGGTTTGAGAGTTCTGTTAACTGTATGCATTCCAAGTATCTTCTTCGACTTGAGGTTTGCTTCCCCTCTCCCTTGTTTTTATGAGGCAGAGTCTTGCTGTGTAGTCCTGGCGGGCCTTGACCTCTCAATCTGGCCTGAAACTAACAATTCTCATGCCTTATTCTCTCGAGTACTAGGATTATAAGCAGGCATCATCATGCTGATATTTGTTTTCTGACTTTCTTATTTTTAATGTATTCTAGTATGTTAATATTTTCCTTAATGGTTAATGCTGTTAATGCATCTTTGCTTATCCAAAGTTTGCAGGCATATTTCTCTATTTTGAGAAATATCCTGTTTTCTCTTTTGAACTTTGATCTTAATCTGCCTAATATTGAATAGTCTGTTTGGTTTAAAATTGAGGTCCAAATGTTTTTTTTCTCTTTTTGTACAGTAGATGCAACACAAGTTAATGAAAACATTTTCATCTTTTTACTGTTCTATAGTGCCATATTTGTTGTATATATCACTAAGTGACCATATATCAACATATAAAAACATACTTCATGATTTACTATTTGTATTGTTTTGGTTTATTTATCTCTCCCTGCCATTTCACTTCATAACATATGACATTCAATATATCAAATGGAATATAAATACATATATATATATATAGAGAGAGAGAGAGAGAGTCAAAAATGTATACACACTTCAGGAATAGAAAAAATGTGTATAAATATTTTAATACTAAATTTATTGAGACATCATGAAATTAACACAAATACCTTTTATTTATTTATTTATTTATGATACCAGGGATCGAACTCAGGACTTCGTGCTTGTGAGGCAGGTGCAGCACCACTGAGCTAAATCCCCGGCCAAAACAAATTACCTTTGACTTCCTCAGTTACAAGAGGTGCTCAAAGTGATGGTCATTAGCTTCCAGGCATTTACTAGTATGGCAAATTTTTTCATGGTTAACCTTGGTAATTGAGCTTGCTGTACATGCATTTTCAATCTCTTCTCTAAGGGCAGCAGTATGATGACTTTTCTGTGATATACAACATTCTCTAGGGTCTTTGATATGAGGATAATGCCATCTGTTGAAAAATATCATATTATTTTTGTTTTCCTGAACTGTGTATTCATTTTTCTGGAGGATGCTATATAATTACAGAAGTTCATAGTTGACTGGATGGATGTTTCATGTTTTTTCTAAATTAGCTCAATTAAACATTAGATAAATAAATATCAAGAAGTTAGAGAAAAAAATTTCAGAGACAATGTGAATTTATTATCAGAATAAATAATTGTATAATATCTTTTCATATATGGTGGTTTAAGTCTTTCACCTTTGCTCTTCTTTAAGTGTTGTCTTGATTACTCTTGAAACTTTGTAATTCCATATAAATTTTATAATCTAGTTGTCAATTTCTACCCCCAAATTGCTATGATTTTAAAGATTAGGCTCACATTGTGATTATAGATCTATTTGAGGAAATCAATATAATTATTATATTGAGGAGGAAATCAATATAATTACTATATTGAGTCTTCTAGTTCATGCTTATTTTCTTTCTCTCTATTATTGAGGTATCATAATTTTGCTGAACAATAAGCTATAGTTTTATGTGTAGAAGTAATATATTCATCACCATTAATTTCTATCTTCACTTCACTAGATTTAGAAATCACTTCTTTTTTTTATTGTTGCTATTTTAGTCTTTAGGAATTTAGGTATAATAATATTAAATTTCTAGGAACTAAAAATTTAGTCATAAAGATAGAGCTAACAGGAGAAATAAATAAATCCATGTAATGGAAAATTTTAATGCACTTTTCTCAATAACTAATACAAGTTGGGGGAAAATCAGTAAAATGTAGAGAAAATTTGAACAGCATCACTAATAAATTTGGCTTAATTTCTATATTCAGAATATTGAATCCAAAATCTACATAGTGATTTAGGAGGGCTATAACTACCAACCTGCTAGATATCAAATGTGTCTAGTTTTTGTTCCCGGAAAATAAATGAATTCCAGGGAACAATAGAAGAGTGGAAAAGATTAGTTGAAAATATGTAGTCAAGAGGGGAGCATAGGTGCTCAAAGAAATGAGGCACACACAGTTAAGAACTGGGGATCTTTTATGATTTCTGGGAGGTGGAAATCTGTGGAATTTGACAATCCATAGTTTTAGTCTTGTTTTTAGTGTTACTCTTAGTAGTCTTACTCTTAGTGAGTGAATTCTTATACCTTCTTAGTGGATTAGATTTGTATGTATATGAAGTGTCTTAATTTTTATCAATATTTTAAATCATTCATTTTGTTTACTATTTGTGTAAATAGGTACCTTTTATCTTGATTGATAGTCACATGATAATTTCACCTTTCTTTTGGTTTTATCTTTCTTATAATTATCTATTTATAGTTTTTCTATTGTGTACAATATGGAAATCAGATTTCTAAGATAACGCCAGATAACTTGATCTTTGTCCTTGTAAAATCTCTCCTTAAGAGAAAGTAGCATTGAGAATAGAAGGATATAATTCTTATCATTATGTAACATTATATGGCAAAGAATTATGTACATGTAGTTTGAGTTACTTACCAATACACTTTGAGTTACTCAAAAGAGCGATTATCCTGTTATGGCTGAGCTAATTGACAGTCCTTTTCCAAGTAAAGAGTTTACATTGGAGAAGCAGAGAGAATTTCAGAGACAATAAAAGGACAAAAAGAATGAGGTCAAAAGAGATATTCTTTCAATGATTCTTATGATAGAAAAGTCCACTAGAAAGAGATTAAAGAGCATCCTCCAAAACCTGAGAGCCGACCTCTGGTTACTTGCTATAAGAACTGTGGACTGTGGAGCTGTTTTTCACTGGCGATAAAGTGGGTTTTTCCAACAATGATGATAAAGCAAACTCTCCCAGGTTCTCCAGATGAAGATGCCTGTTTGGTTTGCTGATACAAAGACTCTAATCAGAGGATCCTTAAACTGCACAGACTTTGCACACAGAAGTCGGAGTCACTAAATGGCCAGTATTTTAGCCACGATGTTTATGCTAATTTGTTTTTCATCAATAGAGAATTAACACATATTAAATACATATTTAACTGTTGTTGGAGGATCTTACTTTTTCTTGGCTTATTTAATTTGTATTTAATGTAATTTTGATAGACTTTGAATATAGTTTCCTTTTCCCAACTTATTTTTGGCTTTCTCACCTGTCTTTGGCTTTTCTTTTTTGACAGCATTAAAGTGTTTTCAATCCATTTCCTTCTCTTTCAGTTTTCTAAACATGCAATCTTTTGCTTTTTTCTTAGTAGTTGAACAATAGATTACAGTATTCATTCTTCTTGTATTAGAGTCTAACATAAATTGTGCCAATTTACTTCTTCCTACATAACCTAAAATATCTCAGGGCACTTCAATTCATTTATCAACCTTCTGTGTTATGCTACTGTTGTTTTGATTTTTTTTCAATATTTTGAACCACATAAAGTTATTAATAGTGTTCCATGAAGTAAAAATTCATTTATTTATTGCCAAATACATTTTCCCTTTCCACTCTTTTCATTCTTTTATTTCTAATTTTCATTTTTGCCTAAATACAACCTCTTTAGCATTTTCCTTAGTAAACAGCTGCTAGTTTTTGTTACACAGAAATGTTTTACTTTTCCTTTATTATTGAAAGACATTTTTGGTGAATGTGGAATTCTACTGTGACAGTTTTTTGTGTTTTCTTTTTGCCCCCAGCACTATAAAGTTACCATTCTATTATTTTCAGCTTTTACTGTTGAGAACTCAATGTAAAGTATTACCATTGCTCTCTTGAAGAAAATATGTTTTTCTCTGGCTGATTTTATGATTTTAGCAGTCTCATAATGGTGTGCTTATGATAATTTTCTGTGTACTTATTCTTGTTGGACTTTAAGTGTTTCTTGAATCTATGGGTTCAGGTCCTTTATTTGTTTTGGAAAATTTTTGGTTATATACCCCCCCCCCCCCGCCAAAGATGGAATCCAGGTTCTCATGCAAGTTAGGCAAGTAACACTAAGCCATATCCCCAGTCTGGTTATTGTCTCTTAAAGTGATACTTTTACTACATTTTCTCTCATATCTCTTATTTTCTTCTGGAAAGAGATATTTTAACTATATTTCTATATTTTAAATGAGATCATTCTTTGTTTCAGACTAAATATTTTCATTCATCTTTAGTTCATTACATCTATTTCTACTCTGTATTAAATCTTTCTATAGAGTGTTTAGTATCAGTAATATTTTCTGTTCTAGAAAGTTCTGTAGGTTACTTTTCTCTCATTGCTGGGACAAAATACCTGACACCCAAAGTTAAAGGGGAAAGGGTTTACTTAGCTCATAGTTTGTAGAGGTTTCAGTCCATAATTGGCTGACTGCAAAGCAGAGTGGCACATTGCAGAGGGGTGTAACAGAGGAGGAACAGTTCATGGCACCCACATAACAGCAAAAACAAGGCACCTTTAACAGTATCTTTCTGCCCCTTTTATCCCATCCAGACTACCCAGATTAGGGTGGTGCCAAACAAATCACTCATGTGTAATGGTTTAGTAATCACATGCTCTTAATCCCATCACCACACATCCCAGATTCAGCAACCTTTCAGAAAAACTGCATGAGGCTTTGGGGGGACATCTAGACATAAGACACAGCAAAGGTCTATTTACCCTTTCAATTTATGTAACAATTCATCATCTTCTTTATAATTTCTTGAATATATTTATTATAGATTCCCTCAAGTCAGTGTTCCATGACTCCAATACCTACAGCTTCTGTGATATTTTTAATGATTTTTTTCTTAATCTTCAGTCAGGGACCTTTTTTTCACATTATTTTAACTGAACAGCTGGGCATTACACATGAACATTTTTAAAAATAAGTTAAAACTCAGAATGTGGTTATCTTCCTCTTAATTACCTTATCTTCATCTAGATGGTAATTTGATTTTTGTAACCAGTAAGTGTAAGGACAGATCACCTGTATCCATTTTGCTATTGAGCTGATCCCCATCTGGGATTTAGTATTTGTGAGGGTTGATTTTATTTACTATTACTCTTAAAGTGTACTTCTACAGAAGTCCCTAATTAAATCTTCTGATGCTTGTCAAAATCTACTCTTTGTCAGTTTGAGACTTGGATTTTTGTTTCCCCTTGTTGATGAGTTCTAAAAAGCTCCATACATCTTCAGTTTTTCAGCACTGCTTTCTGTTCAGCTTTTCAGCTTTTTATTCTAAAGAAAAAAGGAAAAGTAGAAATTGTATAGGAAATAAGCTCTATCTGCAATGTTCTTCATCTTCATGATGTATGTTATTTCACCTATTTCTGCATTTGGTGCTACAGGTCAATTCAATCCAGGTAAATGAAGGTGTGTTAGCAGTTTATCAGAATCCATATAATAATTAACTGCTCCTCTTAAGAAATTCCTAATTGAAGTGACTTTGCACCAGAATGGTAATATATTTTTATGTTCTTTTAGAATATGCTTTAATATTGTTATATTAATCAGTTTCCCTCTTGTTGAGACACAATACATGGTACAACTTAAAGGAGGAAAGGTTTAATGTTTAATGTTTAATGTTTACAGTTTCAGGAGATTAAGTATATGGTCAGCTTGCTCCAAGGAAGAAAGATCAAGGCAGCAGGGTGTGATACAGCAAAGGTGATTGGCTAACTGTGGCCTGAAGGCAAAGTAAGGGAGCAGTGCCATGCCAAAGAGAAATAGGTGAGGGACTATATATAGTGCTCAAAGCTAGACCTCCATGACCCATCCAGATACACCTAGAAACACGGTTTACTCATCTGTTAGATGTTTGGAAATCCAATGAAGCTGACATGCATGTATTAGGGTTAATGATCTGTCTCAATTGTGTCACATGAAGTTTATAAAAACATAGTAAATCTGGTCGTAAAGATATCATTATCTACTTAGGCTTATGAGAAAATTGAAAATCAGACAGATTAAATCATTGTCCAAGACCTTACAAAAACATCTGTGGGGTGATACTTTATAGACTACTAAGCCAAGTGTGGGATCTTTCTTCAAAGTAGAATCTTTTTTTCATTTCATCCTTTTCTCTCTTCTCTCTCTCTCTCTCTCTCTCTCTCTCTCCTGAGAATTGAACCCAGGGCCTTTGAATTGAGCTATGTCCGAGTCCTTTTCTGCTATTTTCTTTGAGATGGAATCTTACTATGCAGTTCAGGCTGGCCTGAACTCACTATGGAGCCCAGACTGGTCTTGAGATTACTGTTATTCTCTGTCTCAACCTCCTGAGTGCTAGGATTGCAGGCGTGGACTGCCATGCCTGGCTGCTCCCTAGTCATTTTTAAAAATGTTTTTATTTTGGGACAGTGTCTTCCTAAGTCACTAAAGTGTCTGTCTTAGTCACTTTCCCATCCTTGAGACATGATACTTGACACCTGCACCTTAAGGATGGAGAAATTTTGGCTCACAGTGTCAGAAGTGTCAGTCCATGTTCAGTGGGATTAAACACAGAACAGCATGCTGGAAGGACTTGGGTAGAGAAGAAAACTGTTCAAATTATGGCATCCAGGAATCAGAGAGAAGGGAGTAGCTGGGGAGGGAGATATGCCCTTTCAGCTCATGCTCCCAATGACCTACTTTTTCTGACCAGCAAGTCAGCTATATCACCACTATGATTCAATCACCTTCCAAAAGCCCCAACTCTGAGTAGATGAAGCCTTTGGGGTACATTTTGAATCTACACTATAACAGAATGCATGATGACTGAGATTGACAATTCTCCTGCTTCTGCCTTTCAGAGTGCTGCAGTTATAGGCCTGTGCCACCATACTTCATTTAAAATAAGATCTTAAAATGGGATAATTCACCCTTCTAGTACACCCTCACTTCAATTAGGAATATCTTAATTTTTTGTGTTTCTCTTGAGCCTTTTCTCAGAGGATATCTTATTCTGCGTGTTTCCACTGATGTATCAGTTCCTACAGGGAAAAAAATGACATATCCTTATCATTCAGGAATGTGAAGTTTGCATCAATTTCATGCTTTTTTCCAACCTTTTTGGATGGCACCACTTTGCTTATTGAATGCCCCACTTATTCATGATCCTATGCAGTTAAACACCCTGTGGGCCTGTAAGTGATCTAAAAGCACCAGGTTTCCCGAATAATAAGTTTTCCATCTAGGAGCAGATGGCTTATATTTCACACCATCATGGGCCAATCCTGACAACTGTTGAAATATGATGAGATAACCATAGCTGCTGTTTGGAAAATCTTAGAGATATATAGTAAATAGGAGGCCTAGTGTTGAAAAAAAGTATTTGTCTCATTTTTTTATCTATAAACAGAGTGTTTTTGTTGTAGTGGTCTCAATACACATGTCAAGATTTTTAATGTTAGTCATACACACCTTGATTTTCAAAATCTTCTTTTGACAAACTTTCCTCTTTGTGTGTCCATGTGTTTCCAATTTATCACAGGTTCAGAGTAGAAATGTATAAAAAGATCCTAACACTTCTTTTTCCAAAATATTATCTTAGAATTTCAGACAGAATTGAAACACAACACATTTCATAGTGAATGTGAGAATACAAATGAAAATACAACACATTTTATAGTAATCTAGACAAAGTATGTCTACAGCTTCCTTCTTATGATTTACATATTTTTGTTAGTCTCCAAATTCATGTTTAAATTTTAACCTCTACAGTGGTACTACTTAGAGGTGGGTTCTTTCTTGGGTGATTAACTCATAAAAGTAGAGTCCTTATGAAATGGAAGTACCAAGAGGTCCCAGAGAGCTGCCTGGTCCCACCATATGAAGACACAGCTAGAAGTCACTGTCTATGAAGAAAAAAGCCTCATTACACACTGAGCCTGATGTCACCTTGATCTTGGACTTCCTCCAAAGCTGTGAAAAATAAATTTCTGTTTTTTATAAACTACCTAGTCTATATTTTGTTATAGTAGCTCAAACAGGATAAGACAATACCAAATTAACCATTTTAACATATAACAAAACTTACCAAGAGAAATTTACTGTGTAAGTCAAAATACTCTCATTTACATTTTAAATGAGTGTGTGTTTGTATGTGTGTATAGATACATGCATGTTTGGAAACACACACATGTATGGTAATACCTTAGTCATGTTGGATGTATATCCTCCACAATTGTCTTGAGAGTGACCAAAGTTTTGGAGATGTTTTCTTCTACTCCAATAATATATGCAAATTGTGTAATGGTAACAAGTACCCTTACAGTCAATACCTTTAAGCCTCAGTGGCTTTTCTCACCAACGTCGTTTGTCCACAGAGAGTTGGCTGGATTTTCTGATGTGTATCACTATTGTTCACATCTTGGATCTGACTATTAGACCAGGTACTATTTGAAATAGCAGAATTCCTCAGGCAATATGAGGAAATGAACATTAAAGCTCGTGTTGAAATTGTACTCCACAACTCCTGCTCAGATTTCATTAACCAAAGCATGTCACATGACTCTAATTCCACAGGGTAATGAAGTGTAATTCCATCAGAGAGAACAAGATATTGAGAGTACTCAAACATCTACCACAGTTCATCCCTCTTGTTATCAAATATTTACTTCACTCTCTTTTATACACAGAAAATACATTATCTCTTCCAAGTATTATCCCTTTTCCACAGAATTAGCTACAGAAGCAAGCTCAAGTACAAGTTCCCTGAGTGATCGCTGGGATTCTTCTTAGCTGGCCTGAATGTAGCTTCTTTTATTTAGAAGGACAGTGAATTAAAAGGACAAGTTATCTTTCCTGTCACAGAGTCAATGTTCATGGAGGAACAGGAACAGTACAATAGCTATACGTATTCTCATTAAGAGTAGGAGTCAGGGCCAGAGATTTACCTCAGTGTGCCTGCCTGGCAAATGCAAGGTTCTGAGTTCAATTCCTCATTCTGCAAAAAAAAAAAAAAAAAAAAAAAAAAAAAAAAGAGAGAGAGAGTAGGAGACAGAACAAACATTTATGAGTTTATAACAGATTCTGAAATCTCATGATATAGCCACTATGACAAAACTTTACTCCACACCAGCTTTGCAACCACAGTATCCAGAGCAAAATGAAAATGCAGGGTTTCTTGTTTAGAAAAAAATCAACAGAGTATTAAAGAATACAGAGACTGGATCGTTCTGATTCTGGGTCCACCCACAAGTGCACAGGCCACCCAATCAGGAAGCCAGGCCTGGCTTTATGTTTGGGGGGTAATGTTCCTTGATGAGGCTCAGATTTCTCTTCTTGTTGAAGCTTTCTAGAACTTTGTTATCAATAGCCTTTGGTTTCTCCTTTTAGTAATTCCAAGTCATTGAAATTTTATTTTTGGGTGCATTTAAAGAGACAATTGGGGAAAGTGATCTCTTAGATACCGAAGAGATTTCTCAGTCTTCTCCTTGTTCATAAAATGACTAGTTGTCATTTTAACATTTGAAAAGGCAGTCTCTTTAAGACCAGGTTAGAAGATGTTGGACAGTATAACTGTAGGGGGACAGAATTCAGCCCATAGTGGTCCTCAAATTTTTGTAATTTTTGATCCTTTTTCTTGAGACTTATTTTTCTTTCAGTATCTTGTCAAGTAATTACTTGTAATCAACAGATTATGCCTGCATCGTTATTTTTCCATTTCTTTGCCTCCAGCTAAAATTTTATTCAATAATTTATAAAGATAATCATTTTACCAAAGTTTGACTATTATGTAAGAGA
Source organism: Heterocephalus glaber (assembly GCF_053883595.1). NCBI lineage: Eukaryota > Metazoa > Chordata > Mammalia > Rodentia > Bathyergidae > Heterocephalus > Heterocephalus glaber. Next base: position 26,530,230 of record NW_028258145.1, on the reverse strand, counting down.
GATGGACATTCATCCAAATTCAAATACTAGTTTCTTAACCACTTATTATCCAACACTTATTTCAGTGGCATATTTTAATTTAATTATATCTTAAAAATATAATTTAATTACATTTTAATACAAAAGATTTGTGGCATGCCAAGATATTTCAATGAGAAGAATAAGTGTTTGAACAAATAGTTTTAGGACATTTTAGAGTCCATTTGCAAAACTTAAAGGTGAAGAAAAATGAAATTGGACCTGTCCCTAACACTATACACAAAAATTAAGTCAAATGTATTGCAGACCTAAATATGTAAGGTAAAATTTGAAACTTTTAGGACACATAAGTGTTACCTGTTGACATTGAATGAAACAATGATTTCTTAGGTATGACACCATATTACAAGTGAAAAAAAAATCAACTGGATTTCACAGTATTTTCAAAAAGATTTCTGACTCAAAGGACACCATCAACAAAGTGAAAACCCACAGAGTGAGACAAAATATTTGCAAAATGTATATCTGACAAGGGAGTTGTCAGAATATATAAGGAACTCTTAAAGCTCAACAATAAAAAGCTAAATAAGCCAATTTGAAATGATTAAAGGATTTGAATAATTCCCTCAAAGAACATAAACAAATGTCCAATAAACAGATTAAAAGATAATGCCATCAAGAGTGTTTAGAAATGTTAATCACATTTAGAAATATGAATAAGATACTACTTTATATTCAGTAGGATAGCTATAATAAAAAGGACATATTATTACAAATGTTGGCAAATATGTGAAGAAATTAGAATGTTTGTTCACTAACCTTAAAAAATGATATAGCCACTTTGGAAATGGTTGGACAGTTCTTACAAAACTATAAACATATGCCCTAGCAACTTGACTCGTGCGTATATATCAAATGAATTTCAAGCATATCCACACAAAAAACTGTACACAAACGTTCATGGCAATGTTATTAATAAAGTGTAAAGAATTAAAATGTATATTACATTACTAATGGATAAGCAAAATATAATGTATCCAATAAAATAGTATTTGGTGTTAAATATTAATTTTACCTTGATACATCTTGAAAAAAATTTGCTAAGAGAAAGAGACCAGTCATTAAAGACCACTTGTTTTATGATTCTGTTTATATAAAGTGTATAGAATGAAAACATTTTTTAAAGATAGAAAATAGACTAGTTACTGCTAGGATTTGAGACGTTAATGGAGTATTACTGCTAATGAGTGTGAGATTTCTCTGGGGAGTAATTAAAATAGTCTAAAATTAGATAATACCAGTTGTTGCATGATTCTATGAATATGCTTTAAACCACTGAAATGTACACTTTAAAGGTTTAGGTTTTATGTTTTCATAGTTAAATCCCAATAATGCTATTATTAAAAAGGTTATGGCAAAGCCACATATTTATGGCTGTGATAATAAATAACTCCAGATTCAAAATGGTTTCTAGCAGCATTCATTTCTAATTCACAAGAGGCTGAGGATTTAGCTTAGCAGTACAGCACCTGCCTGGCAAGCACAAGGTCTTGAGTTCGATCCCTGGTACTAAAAATCAACCCCCAAAACCATGGGTGTGAAAACACCTCTGTGAGATATCTCTAATTAACATTATATATTAACAGTATATTGCCTGATATTATGATCTGTTTCACTGTTATCCTTACTTCAAGATTTGGGGTGATTCAAAGATGCTATATGGAATGCTGTGGGTCACCATGGGACAAGAAAGAAAGCATATGAGGCTCTTGAAGCTTCTTCTTGGGAATGACAGATATTGATTTTGCTCATTTTGACCAAAGGCAGCTTACTTGGTTATACATGAATTCTACTGGGCAAGAAAATTCAAGCCCATAATGCTTTCAGAAGAGGGAACAAAATATTTGTGGAGTATCCTAATGACATTATTAATTTTGTAAGTAAAGACAGATTGCTGCACTTATTTCTAATATTAACAGCTTTTATTTTTGTGTATTAGTTATTACTGTGTAATGAGCTACCTCAGAGTATAGTATTATATAATAATAAGCATTAATTCTTGTCTATGTGTCTTTAGGTGGACATATTCTGACTTCAAACTATATTCTGTGACATGTCTTTCTCATTCAGGAGAATGAGAAATGCAGGGTGTAAGTGAAAAGAGGCAGTGCTCCATAAAGCTTCAGCTCAGACAGATCTGCTGCTTCCTGCCACCACATTCCACTCTCCAAGATAAGCAAAAACCTTGCAGATACACATTCTCTTCATGGTTTGAGGAGGGAGAAAATCTTCTCTTCCTAAAGAATAGTCTAATCTATCTCATTAAATGTAAGTACTTGTTCTATGCTTTTTACATAGAAGCACACATTTTATTTTCACAATAAATGCAAGAGACAAATATACATCACCTTTCTCCAGTTTACAAAAGAGCAAACTGACGAACAGATTTCTCCTATAAAGGAAGAAATCTGAATTTACATTTATCAAATCTTGCTTCACTTTTCTATGCTACTTAATTGCTGTATTTTTATGTTCATCATCTCTAGTTCCTTGACTATATCTGTCACTGAACAAAGTCCAAAACTTACATCAATGGTACTTATTCTAGATTTTAAAAGGAGATAGTTCCTATAAATTAAAAAATTATGAGCATGCTACTTATCAATTGTTAAACTTTCAATTGTGAAACTGTACTATGGGACAACACAATTATAAATCCATTTTTAGAATAATTTGCTTTTCTTTTTTTTTCTGGTACCGGGGATTGAACTCGGGTCCTTGGAATTGTGCAGCAGGCAGCAAAATCACTGAGCTAAATCCCCGGCCCTGTTTGTTTTCTGTTTAATCATAATTATGTCTATAATAATTTCACAGAAATTGTGTATATATGCATACATTTATGTGTATGTGCCTAAGACATTTATTCAAAGGTAGGAGTTTAAACATATTTGGATTTTTTAATCTTCTCATTTATGTAGATGATAGTCTGTGATAGTTCTACATTTTGGAAAGTTCCACATATCTCTGTCAGCTTATATTAGAAAAACTATGTGAGGATAAGAAAAATAATGATTGAGACTAAAATGTTACACTATAGACATCTAATATATAATATCTCCTTTGCCTTTGGCTTCTACTGAATATTTCCTCAAGATGTGATTGGGTGTGTACTCTTTTCCTAGAGAACTAAGGAAATAAAGGGCATGATCTGACTTCTTCAGATATTATTTCTTTTTCTTCAAAGGGAGTCAAACAGAGTTCCTTAGGTCAAATTTTATTTTTAGTCACATGTCCCTTCTTCTTTCCTTAGTAACAGAAGCAAAGCTTTCAAGTGTGCTATGCTTTTTATTTTTAAAGATGATGAGAAAGCTAGATACACTATATTTAAAAATCTGTTTCACAGGAGGAAAGAGGGGGAAAGGGGTACTTTATGAAGGTTCATGGAGAACAAGGTGGTTCAATTCAATGAAATCATGAAGTTCAGATAAACTGGAAGTCTGCACTGATGATGTTAAATTATCAGTGAAAACATTTTCAAGAACTTTAGTGCAGAAGTTTCTCCTTTTTCTTCTACTTTATGTATATTTTAATTTCAACTGATATCCAGGTCCATAGCTAATTTTAATATGCCTATGAATCACTGAATGTGTTTGAAAATATTCATGTACATATACGTGCACTTCTATATGTGTACTTATTTACTGGAATAAATGATATATACATATTATGAGAATAGAGACATTTGGCTTAGAAGATATTTTGTTTAGAAGGTAATTAAAAGTTGGGCAGTGGGAGGCTGCCCAGAGAGGAGCTGGACAGGCAAGCTGGCTTCAGCCAGAGGTTCGCCATATCATCAGCTACAGCCAGGGACCCACCTGGAGAAGTGCTGTACAGGCACACAAGCAATACCCAGAGGCTTGGCCTGATACCACTGATAAGTGTGAGGAGACCAAAGCCTGTCCAGACAACAGAAACAGGGGTGCACAGCCCCCAACCAAAGATCCTCTCAGACAAGCACTACGTAGGGGTCCCAGTGAGAAGCATGCCTAGATACCATGCCAAGTGTGCTCAGGCACCACCCAGAAGCCTACTCAGACAACAGGTAAGCTCAGGGATCTAGAAGGCCACCACTGTGAACCCAGGAATTGGTGTACTGGTGAGCAGCAGAGTAAATGCTGCTCCGTGGCTTGCTGAGAATTCAAGACCATTGTGTGAACAAAAAGTCAGGTCAACAAAGACATACCAGGCTGCATCTATTGAAATGAGAAGACTCATAAATAAGTTCCAAAACCAGACTTGCAGATCACCTGAGGGAATCCCAAAGGGCAATGAGATGGAACAATCTAATACTCAACCACTTGGACTCCCTGAACTGGCAACAAAAGAGGATCTGGAAAAATGAAATCAGAAATAATTTCTCAGATAACAGCAGAGATTGTGCCCATAGGACAAGACATGATAAATAAATCTAAAGAGGACATAAAAAAATAGAGGAGCTGAGGAATATGGTAGAATCCCAACATAGGAAAAAAATGGAATCCGTTAAACAGATGCAAACAGATTTCCAGGAGATTAAAAATTCCATTGAAAGTTTAAGCAGCAGAATAAACCAATGCAAGGATACAATTTTAGGTATAGAAGATAGGATTGCAATTAGTGACCAGGAAAATAAAAATTTCTTAAAAATAGTAAGGGACCATGAGAAATCAGTCCAGCAGCTGCTAGACAGTACAAAGGAGAATAACATCGGAGTGACTGGAGTTAAGGAAGAAACAGGGGAGAGTGTAGATGACATTAAAAAAACTGTTCACAGAAGTAATGGCAGAAAACTTCTCAAATAGGGGAAAAGAATTTGATATAAAGATAAGTGAGGCATATAGGACTACAAATAGCCTTTATCAAAAAAAATCTACACATAGGCATATAATAGTTAAGATTCCAGAAACCTGACAGAACAAGAAAATACTAAAAGCAGTTAGAGAAAAGTAACAAATCACATACAAAGGAAAGCCCATCAGAATCACAGCAGACTTCTCAATGCAAACCCTCAAGGCAAGAAGAGTGTGGAGCAATGTATTTCAAGCCCTAAAGGAAAACAGCCTCCAACCCAGATTGATGTATCCTGCAAAACTATCTTTCAAAATTGATGGAGAAATAAGATATTTTCATGACAAAGAGAACCTTAGGAACTTCACAAATACCAAACCAGCACTCCAAAAATTTTTGAACAATTTCCTAGGAAAAGACAATGAGGATCACAACCCCATAAAGCCCTACAGAATGAATTCATCAGGCATGATAAAAACTTAAATGCAAAGGGGGAGAATCCAACAAAAAGAAAAAGTCATGACAAGGCTAAGTCAATACATATCAATTATAATCGCTTCTCGGTCTTTTGGCTAAGATCAAGTGTAATACATATCAATTATAATAATCAATGTTAATGGTCTCAATTTACCAATCAAAAGAAATACACTGGCAGAATGGGTCAAGAAGCAAGATGGGCTGGGGATTTAGCTCAGTGGTTTTGCTGCCTGCTGAGCAAGTGCAAGGATCCGAGTTTGATCCCCGTTTCAAAAAAAAAGAAGCAAGAATCAACAATATGCGTCATACAACAAACACACTTAATTCAAAAAGAAACTAATAGACTGAAAGTTAAAGGGTGGTAAACAGTACTCCATGTGCCAAGAATGCTAAAAAAAGCAGGACTAGTTATACTCTTTGCAGTTCAAGTGCATTTCAAACTGACACTGATTAAGAGAGACAAAGTAGGACACTACATCCTTGTAAAGGGAACAATCCAAGAAGAAGAGATGACAATAATTAATATATATGCACCAAACACTAGTGCACCCAACTATATAAAACAAATTCTACCGGACATGAAAAATCGTACAAGCACTAATGCAATAGTGGTGGGGGACCTCAATACCCCACTGTCACAAATAGATAGGTCAACTAAACAAAAAATAAATAACAAAATACTAGAACTCAATCAAAATCTTGAACAAATGAACTTAACAGATGTTTACAGAGTGTTGTACCCCATAAAATTAGAATACACATTCTTTTCAGTTGGACATGGATGTTCTCTAAAATACATAATATACTTGCTCGTAGAACATGTTTATATAAGGGAAAAAAGAATTGAAGTTATTCCCTGTATATTGTCAGACCATAGTGTGATGCAATTGGAGATCAATAGCAAAAGAAACCACAAGAATTTCATAAACACATGGAAACTGCAAAACACACTCCTAAATAACCAATGGGTCATAGAGGAAATTAAAGAAGAAATCAGACAGTTCCTACAACTAAATGATATTGGAATACAACATATCAGAATCCATGGGACCCAATGAAAGCAGTCTGATGAGGGAAATTCATACTGTGAATACTCACATTAGGAAAATAGTGTGAGTTCAATTACACAACCCGATGCTGAACCTCATGCTTCTAGAAAAAGAAGAGCACAAAAACCCAAAGTTCATTGAAGGGAGGAAATTATAAAGATCAGGGCACAAATCAATGAAATGGAGACTAAGAGAACAATACAAAAAAATCAATGAAGCCAAGAGTTGGTTCTTTGAAAGAATAAACAAAATTGACAAACCCTTAGCCAACCTTATCAAAAAAAGGAAAGAAAAGGCCCAAATCCATGCAATTAGGAAGAAAAAGGGTGAAACTACCATGGATCCAGCAGAAATCCAGAGGATCATCAATACCAACTTCAAGAACCTATACGTCAATAAGATGGAAAATACAGAAGAAATGGACAGATTCCTACATACTTGTGAATTACAAAGGTTTAACAAAGATGAACTAAAAATTCTAAATGACCCAAAATCAATCAATGAATTTGAAAATGCAATTAAAAACTTTACCAATTATCATTTCTCGGCCTTTTGGCTGAGATCAAGTGTAAAATCTTACCAACTAAGAAAAGCCCAGATCCTGATGCCTTCATGCTGAATTCTAGAAGACATTTAGAGAGGAACTACTGCCACTACTGCTTAAACTCTTGAATGAAAGAGAAAGGTAAGCAATACTCCCAAATTCATTCCTGGAAGCAAGCATCACCTTGATCTCCAAAGCAGAGAAAGACCCAACTGAAAAAGAGAACCATAGGCCAATCTCATTAATGAACCTAGACACAAAAATCTTTAACAAGATACTGGAAGATAGAATGCAGATCATCAAGAAGATGATATAGACCTGGAAGGAAGCTCCCCCGTCGCCATCCCAAGCTCCTAGGGCAGAGAAGCTGAGCCGCGTGGGAGCCAGAAGCACCCCGCCCCCCATGGAAATGAGAAGACATGTAAATAAACCTCAAAAATAGACTTCTGGATCACCTACAGCAACCCCAGAGGGAAACGAGATGGAACAATCTGATACTCAACCACCTGGACTCTCTGAACTGGCAACAAAAGAGGATCTGGGAAAAATGAAATCAGAAATAATTACTCAGATAACAGCAAAGATTTTGCTCATGGTGCAAGACATGATTAATAAATCTAGAGAGGAAACAGATAAAAAAATAGAGGATCTGAAGAACATGATGGAATTCCAACATAGGAAACAAATGGAATCCATAAAACAGATGCAAACAGATTTCCAGGAGATTAAAAACTTCATTGAAAGTCTATGCAGCAGAATGAACCAATGTGAGGACAGAAGTTCACATACAGAAGATAAGATTGCAATTAGTGACCCGGAAAAGAAAAATTGCTTTAAAATTGTAAAGGAACATGAGAAATCAATCCAGCAGCTGCTAGACAATGCAAAGAAGAATAACATAAGACTGATTGGAGTCAATGAAGAAACAGGAGAGAGTGCAGATGACATAAAAAAACTCTTCACAGAAGTGATGGCAGAAAACTTCCCAAGGAGGGGAAAAGAACTTGACATACAGATAAGTGAGGCATATAGGACTACAAATAGCCTTGATCAAAAAAAATCTACACATAGGCATATAATAGTTAGGATTCCAGAAATCCAGCAGAAGAACAAAATTCTACAAGCAGTGAAAGAAAAGAAACAAATCATATACAAAGGAAAGCCCATCAGAATCACAGCAGACTTTTCAATGCAAACCCTCAAGGCAAGAAGAGCTTGGAGTGATGTATTTCAAGCCCTAAAGGAAAACAGCCTCCAACCCAGATTGATGTACCCTGAAAAACTATCTTTCAAAATTGATGGAGAAATAAGATACTTTCATGATAAAGAGCACCTCAGGAACTTCATGAATACCAAACCGGCACTCCAAAAAATTTTAGACAACACCCTATGAAAAGACAATGAGGATCACAACCCCAGGAAACCCAGCAGAATGAATCCATTGGGAGTGACAAATTAAACATAAAGGGGGAGAATCCAACAAAAAGAAAAAGTCATAACAAGGCTTTTAAAACTTTTGACTTCATCTCCCTAATGAGTGTATAATTCAACCTTATTATTGTACAGATTAGAATTTTTCTGATTCTAGAGTTGCACACCTTTCCTTGTGCTATACTGGCTATTTATCATCTTCTTGTGTCTACTTTTTAATTGGGTTGTCTATTAATGAGCTCTAAGAATTCTTTATATATTCTGCTCATAGGTTATATGCATTGTAAATATGGTCTGTTTAAGGACCACTTTTCATTTTAATGATGTCATTTAAAGTTCTAAATTTTGATGGAATCTCATTTATCAATTTTTTTCTTTTATACATCATGTTTTTTGTATTCTAGGTAGTTCTTGCCTACCCTGAATTCATAAACATTTTCCCTTATAATTTCTTCCTAAAGTTTTATACTTTCAGGCTTTCCTATTTAGGTTCATAGATCCCTTCAAGTTATTTTCATGTATGGAAAAAAAGGGTAGAGGTTAAATTTTTATATACGGATACCAGGTGTTCTAGTGCTGTTTGCTGAAAACTCTATCTCTTCCTCGGCTCTTAAATTGAGTTTCTATTCTATAAAATGCTAATGTTAAATAATCTTTCAAAACTCAGTGGACCATATATGTGTGGTTCTATTTCTAGATTCTCTGTTTTATTCAAATGATCTATATATCTTTCCTTACACCAACATTGCCTTGATTACTGTAGCTTTAGAAGAAGTCTTAAAATTATGTACTAAATGTCTTCCAACATTGTTTTTGTTTTTGTTTTTTTAAAACTTTTCTAGGTCATTTGTACTCCTACATAACTTTTAAATTTCAATATCCAATTCTTCATTTATAGCAAGTATACACAGACCTGAATTTTTATATATACTTTGTGTTTTCTAATCCTGCTAAATTCAAATACAAGTTCTAGGGGCTCCTAGACATTTCTTAGTATTTTCTCTGTGGATGATCATTTTATCTACATATACAGATTTTGCTTCTACCTTGCCAATCCTATCCTAATTGTGTCATTTTATTGACAGACTATTTTGGTGGGGTCTAGGTTTCAAAGTTTAATGGACAGATAAAGAGTTAGCATATCTGCCCTTGTTCCTCACCTTAAGGAGAAAGCATTGTATCTTCTCCATTTGTACAAGGTGTTCTCACTAGAAGTATTTAGTACATGTCTTTAATCTGTTGAGAAGGTTCTGTTCTACTTCTAGTCTCCTGATAGCTTTTACCATGAACAGCTGTAAAATTTAGTCCAATACTTTTTCTCCAACTAGTGACAGGATCATATGGCTTTTTCCTTTCCTCTGTTAAAATGATGACTTTTGGGGGTGGATCTTCCAATGATGAACTAACACTAACATCCCTATAAAAAAAACCACTTTCTACATCCTGCCAGATCTGACTTCTAAGAGTTTGTTTTGTTAAACAAATTTCTATCTATGTTCATACTTTTTTCTTCTATTATCTTTATCCAGTTTTAGGATTAGCACAATGTTGAGTTCCTAAAATGAGGGGAGAAGTGTTCCTTCTTTTTTCTTCTTTAAATGTTTGATATAATTTATCAGTTAAAATGTATATGAGCCTGCTGTTGTCATACAGGTAGGTTTTCAAGCTAGGAATATACTTTCTTTAATAGGTGCTATTCAAATTTTATATTTCCTCCACAGTTAGTTTCATTAATTTGTCTTCCAAGGTACTTCTTAGAAGTTGTCAAATTTATTTCAAAGCAGATTTTTGAAATATGCTTTCTATATCCTTTTAAATTCTGTAAAATCTGTGGTAATGTCTCCTAGATCTTAATATTGTAATTTTAAAAACGTATAATTGATATTGTGTAACAGGAAGAAAAGGTTTAAAGGAGCAGGGGAAGTGGGAGGGGTAGGGGAAAGGAAAAAAGGGGAAAGAAAAAATATGAGAAAATGAAAAAGTTGGAAACAAAGTCTTTGCAAATAGGGAAGGGTGGAGGGGGTGAAGGGAGGGCAAGGGAAGGGGAAAAAATAAGAACCAATATACTCATGTAATGGTACAAGATCCCAATGATGAATGTAACTGTATTTTATACCTAAAATGTACCAATAAACTTAATGGGAAAAAAAATAAAAAAAGAAGATCATATACATTGACCAAGTGGGATCTATCTCAGGGATGCAGGGATGGTTCAACATACAGAAATCATTGTATTTAATACACTATATTAATAGAATCAAGGACAAAAACCATGTGATCATTTCATTAGATGCAGTAAAAGCATTTGATAAAAATCTAACATGGATTTATGATAAAAACCCTACAAAAAATCGAAATAGATGGTCTGTACCTCAATCTGATAAAAGTCATCTATGAAAAACCAACAGCCAATATCATACTTAATGGTCAAAAACTGAAATCCTTCACACTACAATCAGAAACAAGACAAGGATGTCCACTATCACCACTCCTGTTCAATATAGTTTTGGAAATATTAGCCACAACAACTAGACAAGAGAAAGAAATAAAAGTAATAAAGAAATGAAACCATGAAGTGAAATTGTCATTTTTTGCAGATGACATGATACTCTATATACAAGGCCCTAAGAGCTTCAACCAAAGTCTTCTAGATTTAATAATCAAATTCAGTAAAGTAGCTGGATAGAAGGTCAATACACAAAAATCAATAGCTTTTCTGTACACAAAAAACAGACTCACTGAGAGAGAACTGGGGCAAACAATTCCTGTCACAATCTGGAAAAATAAATCTGAAATACCTAGGAATCAACCTAACAGAAGAAATCAAAGACCTCTACTCTGGAAAATATAACACTCTGAAAAAAGAGATTGAAGAGGTTATCAGAAAATGGAATGACATCCCTTCATCCTGGGTAGGAAGAATCAACATAGTGAAAATGGCCATACTTCCAAAACTGCTTATAAATTCAATACAATCTCAATTGAAATCCCAGGAGCATACTTCACAGACGCGGGGAAAAAAAAATCTAAAAATTCATTTGGAACAAGAAGAGACCTAAAATAGCAAAAGCAATTCTAAGCAACAGAGACATGGCAGGGGGTATCACAATCCCCAACTTGAAACTGTACTACAAAGCTACTGTGATAAAAACAGCATGGTACTGGCAGAGAAACAGACCTGAGGAACAGACTAGAAGATGCAGAAACAACTCCAGACACACTCAGTCATCTCATCTTTGACAATGGAGCCAAACACCCTCACTGGAGGAAGGATAGTTTCTTTAATAAATGGTGCTGGAACAATTGGGTTTCAACTTGCCAAAGATTAAAACTAGACCTATATCTCTAACCATGCACTAAACTAAAATCAAAATGGATTAAGGATCTAAATATTAAAATAGAAACAGTGAATCGCCTGGAAGAGAGGATAGGTAGAACTCTTGAAGACATTGGTGTAGGAAAAGATTTTATGAACAAAACCTCAGTTGCCCATGAACTAGCACAAACAATCAAGAAGGGGGATCTCTTCTTACTAAAAAGCTTCTGCACAGAAAGGGAAACCACCAACAGAGTGAAGAGTCAACCCACAACAGGCGTAGGGGGGAGTTGCAAGACGCTCTCCTGCCTAGCTCCTTGCTGAGGGGTCCTCACCATCTTGCTGGTCGTAGGTGGGCATGGCAAGGCCTGTTTTTGCTTTTGTCAATTATTTTGTTTCCTGTTCTTTTTAAATGTTAAGGCATAATGCTATCAAGCAACTTCTTAAATTAAATGGCTCGCCAAACAAAGAGTAACAGGTTTGTGGTTGATTGCCTCCCTCTGGAATTATATTCCAGGTTCATCTCATCTTGAAAAAGAATTGCATTAAACAACCAAAACTCAGTGGCAAAGTTTATTTGAAAAAGTAAAAGTGAATTGTAAGGGAGAAACTGGCTCTGCAGAGTGAACTTGGACTGATTAAAACAGGAAAAAGTAAGATAAAAGTACAGCCTGGAAAAAGCATAGTGGGGAAAGCCATGATAGCAAGCTCTTGTTGGTGTCCGCATCCTTATATGTTGAGGAAACCTGTCAGAACTACCACCTATGGGTCCTGATAGGCAGTGTTAGGATCCCACACCTCAGGCTGATGTCTGGTTTGGGGCATTCTATTGAAAATCTGCTCAAGTTCTTAGGAGAACCCCACATGAAGGGATTTGGGAACTGTTCTGGGAATGTGTTCTGGAATCTTGTAATTAACAGGTCAGGTATACTTTCCCAGCCAGCTTTCTCATGCCCTAAACTCCTATGGCAATATTCTATTCTGCCAACTATTTTTCCTTGAAGAGCAATGTGAGTTTCATTTCTCTAAAATTATATGAAAGCCTGTCTTCTGTATATTTATAAAGTCTGTTAGAAATATTAGACAGATCACCAGTAATGCCCCTTGAAATCATCCTTTTGCTTAAAACACCCACCATTCTTCGCACCCCTGAAACAGCTCTAGAAGTCCTCTTTTGTGTCTTCAGTTGTGTGGTTGTGGCCTCTTCAAGGTCCTGAGTTGATTCAAAACCTTTATCGTTTATGACCATTTTGATTTTGGGGAAGAGGTAGAAGTCACATGGTGCCAGGTCAAGTGAGTAAAGTAGAGGAGGATCCATTGTAATGAAGCGTGACCACTGCAGGGTTCCTGACAGACTACTCAGATGTGAAGTAGGAGCAACTGGCTTTAATTTCTGGCAGCTCAGCAAGAAATTTCTGTCTGCTTGAGAACCGGAAACAGAAATTTACTTTCATTTTTATATTTCTATGTTTCTATGGGGATGGGAAAGAGCAAGTGAAGGTGCTCAAGGATCACTATACAAGCAGAGAAGCAGTCAAGGGCATGCAGTGAGTTCTGGCTGGGGTTTCCAGGACGATTATGCTCTGGTGAGATTACATTATACCTGTGATCATAGCTGCTGTAGTTATAGCTACTGTATGTCTTTCTTAATGGAGAAGAGGTTCAGTTTCCTTTCTCAGTAGTATTTTTATGAGCCTGCATTTCCATTGGATGGAACTTGACAGCAGCATTAATCATATTTTTGATCATGGTGAGATAAGTGTGGCTTAAGTGAAGATAATTATTTTGAGGGGGATTAATGACAACATGTCTTTATTTTAATATTTTTTTAAACAATTTAAACATTCACTATGTATTTTTATCTTACTTTGTATATTTTTTTCCCTAAAAGATGAAGTGCTTATATGGAAAATTCTAGAGCAGGAATGATGGCATGAGGAATTTTGAAAGCAGCATAATCATGATATTGTATTATAATTATGACTTAGGGATTTACCAGTTAAAAAATCTTTTAAGCAATTAATGAGGAGAGGAAAAAAAGCTAAAGTATTACAGCAAAGAAATATGTTGAAATGTCATAACATTAGAGATAAAGGAGAAATCAATCAGTCCAGTACTAAACCTGAGCAGACTGATCTTAGCACAATAATAAAACGGTCATCAAAGTTATATAAAGTACAAATTCCCTGATCTTTCCTTTTCTTTTATCATGGTTCTTTCTTAAGGATTATGAGAAACAACTTAAACAACAGGAAAAAGAAAACAGTGAACTTTTAAAAATAAACAAATATATGAAAAGGCAGCAATAGCTGCAAGATTAGAGGAAGGATATCTTTCTGGAAAATACCAAATACAGGTTCAGAACAAAATTTCTAGACATTGCTGGAAATGTCAACAAAATGAAAGAAAATAGAACTTTTAAAATAATAACTAGAAGACATGTAAAACAAAACCATATGAGATAAAAAGGTAATGGTTTGAGAGAGGATGACAGATGAGATGGGAGAAAGTGAGAAAAGGAAGTATTTTAAGAAAAGTTAAAAATGAGTAGCATAGTTCAAATTCAACTATGGAGAATTACAAAAGAACTCATTATCAATTATACATTTTGATCCTTATTTACACTTTTAGTTTCTCACACCAGAGAAATTATTTGGTATTTACACATGTGTGTCTTATTCATTTCACTTAAAGAGTATGGCTTCAATATGCATCTATTTAGCTACAAATGTCTCTAGTTTCTCATTGTTTATGGCTGAGTAGTACTCCATTTTATATATATACATATATAAAAACATCTTCTTTATCCAGTCTCCAGTTCATGGGAAAGAAATGTTCTAAAGGGGTAGGGGAAATGGGAAGGGTAGGGGAAAGGAAAGACGAGAAAGGAAAAAATATGAGAAAAGGAAAAAATGGAAACAAGGTGTTTATAAATAGGGAAGGGTGGAGGGGGTGAAGAGAGGACAGGAAATTGGGAAAAAAATAAGAACCAAGATACAGCATGTAAAGGTACAAGTTCCCAATGATGAATGTAATTGTATTGTATACCTAAAAGGTACCAATGGAAAAAAAAAAGAAAACTCAGTACTGTTAAACATGAAATCAGATATCTAGGGGGAATTTAACACTATTTCTTAGATGGCAGGGGGAATAGATATTACAAAGACTATTATCAGAGACCAGGAGATTGTGTATCAGAAAGGACACAAATTTATGCATTAACTATTTTTAAAGACAAGGTCTCACTATGTAATCCAGGCTGGTCTTGGTCTCATTATGTAGGCCATGCTTGCCTCAAACTCATGGCATCCTCCTACCTCAGCCTCCTGTGTGCTGGGATTACAGCCATGTGCCCGCATGCCAAGCCCTATACACTCACATTTCAAAGAAGGCATCAAAAGAAACATAAGAATAGTTGTTAGTAAAATAGTAGAAGAAAATTTTCCAGGCTGCACATATGCCCAAGTATCTCTCTCTCTCTCTCTCTCTCTCTCTCTCTGTCTCACTGTGTCTCTCTCTCTCCCTACACACACACACACACACACACACACACACAATAAGATGTTATACCAGAAGTACAAGTGTACTTTAATATTCAGAGTTCGTTAATGAATTGATGTTAGTAAAAATGAGGACTTTCCTTATTGTTAAAAAGAGCATTTAATAGTATTAAAGATATATACATTCAGATATAAATGATACTTTTTTCAAAGAACATTATTTTCAAAAATACCAAATGTAAAGTCCAATATCACACTCAATGTTACAGTCTTGGAAGTCTTCTTATTAAAATGATAAAAAGAAAGTGATCCTTATAAATATATATATTACTCAAGCTGTGTCCTAGAGTTTCTAGATGATGTAATAAGACAGAATATAAATGAGATATAAATAAAAATACTTAAATATTTAAGTAATTTGTAGACAACAGATGAAAAGCATCAGAATATTAAGAGCTCCATGTACAAAATAAACTCAAATCTATACCTGTTGCTGTAATCTTCTTGATTTTATGGCGTTTATTACTTCCATAATTTCCTTGAACAGTTTAAATGATTTTACATTGCAATACATTTCAGATTTTATCAATAGATTTAACTTCTCTGGTGTGAGTTTCCCCATTTTTGTAGCATTCTGTGTTTCTTTGGCACTGAAATTTCCTTAGGTGTTCTCTAATGTGTAATGTCCACATGTTAACCTGACATATGACTTAGATCTCATGGGATTTTTATGTGATGCACTTTCTGGGCTGTGTAAGCCTCATACAGAGACCCTTTTGTGCTTCCACCAGTTTACCTTACATACAGTTTGCAACTCTGAGCCTCTTTGCATAGGAATGTTGTGGCTTGGGCTTCACTCACAGGATAAGCAGGAGGAGGAGTCCATCTGCAGCCCTGGCTGAGTCTCCTAGGAGCCTGTGGCAGGAGCCGGCTTCTATCAACTGATAAGGACTTCAATCGTTTGTATAATACAGACATATCAAAACATGTTGTACTCTATAAATTCATGCAACTTTTTAATGTTTCAATTAAAAATAATAAACAAACATATTTAAATATAAGAAGAAAAGAAGAAGCAGAGATTAGCAGGAGACACGAACAGGTTGCATTTTTCAGGCAAGCAGATGCTCCTGTGTCTTGGCTTCCAGTTGAATCCCACTGAGGGTGCTTCCTCAGACCCCTACTGCTACTGATTGCTACTCTGGGAGGCAATTAAAATCTCCATGACCTGGCAGTTCAGGTTCTTCTCAGTACTTGTGGGCTACTTCTTTTGTTACTATTTATTGTTTTAAAAAATACATGTTTTCAACAAAATTTCTATGTATTTGATGGAATATATGGTGAATGGTCAGTATTTACTCAAAAGTCAAAGGTTTTTCTTTTCTTGTTTTGCTTTACCATTTTTATTAAGGTTAACTAAAATATAACAAAATAATTTAGTAAATAAATTGCACCTAGAATACAGTCATTTGTCTTGCTATTCCTACTCTGTGTTCTACTTTTCATATCAAGGAGCCCCTGAAATGTCTGGAATACCACATAATTTTGCTTTATTTTTTGCAGTTCAGTTATCAAAGTTTTTGAGAATATGTGTAAAGGAATGCAGAATGAAAAGATAAGATTAGAACAATTAAACATAAAATAGGAAGGCACTAGTGAAAAGCAAATAATACACCCCGATTTAATCAGCACACAGAACAAGGAACTTTTCAATGAAAATGTAGGGTAATGAATTTGTAGCAGCTAAAACAAAATAAGTGCTTTTGAAGCATATGGCAAGTTGACTGCATTCTTCTTTGGGGAATCACAAATGCAAATGATTTAATTGACTGTGATTCTTTCTGTCACCTGCATCTCCCCATCAGTTTGGGTCAGTACAATAGGCAAGAAATCAGTGTCCAAGCTTCTGTGATGTTAACACTCCATTAAGCAGAGGATGAGTCACATGTGCCAAACTTAATCATCAGATGTTCTTTACTTCCTCTAAGTTATGGGTGGGATGTAATCAGAGAATTGTTTTATTTGTGCATATTCCAGTATCCCCCATCACATGCACACCAAATCCTACTTTAACCTAATCTCTCTGGTTAATTTAGAGTTATGATTCTATTTTCTTTTTTCTTTTTGGTTTTATAAATCCTGAAAACTTCCCTAAAATAGAGATAATTATGATTCCATGCATTGGAAAGATCACAATCTTAAATTATTCTCTATTGGTTAATTCTTATCATAAAAGGATTACCAATTACCTGGGAAATTGTGTGTGATGAAGGAACTAGGAAATTTACTTTGGAATACGTAACCTTTATGTCCTCCTTGTTTCAGTTGTCTCTTTCCAAGTATATTGCAAAATTTAAAATTACAATTTAAATGAAATTGACTATATGGGTCAATGCTATTTTTTATTGTCAGTACTTGTGGCTCAGATAACACTAAATATTCATTTGTTTTTCCTTCAAGAATGAAATTATACTTGGTAAAGAAAAATTCAGCATTTAACATTTCATATTCAATCTTGCATTTGAGATCACGGTTGATAGGTAATACAGTTAAGTTTAAATTTTCACATTTGTTTTGTGAAAAATTCACTGATGATTTATGACAAAAATGTTATAATTATTTTTCTAAGACATAAGAATATGCATGGTTTTTATTTTTTAACAGTCTGGATTCTTTTTGAAGAAATGAACATTTGTCACTTTTACAAAAAGGAACAATCTAACTGCAAATAATAGTAAATCAGAGAACAATTGTAATGGAAGTTTCAGAATAGACAATTTTGGAAAAACATATCAGTACTTCTATGTATATCTTTTCCTTTATGATATCCATCTTTGTCAGAAACAGATATCTCTTGATTTCAAATTATTGGTAAGTTTCACTGCTGCCTAATGCACTTCCTAAAAGAGTTTTACTTTTTCCCCTGAATCAAAGGAAATTCACTACTAGTCTCCTTGGTCTGGAATGTTCCAGTTTGCAGAAAAATTGCAACCACTCAAGTTTATATAGAGATCGCTCTTCTAACATTTCCATCTTTCATGAATTTTCAAATTTTTCAAGTCCTAGCTAACTGATTTATAACTTTTGAATTTAATCTGCATACCCCACATAATAATCTACAAGTCATTCCAATGCATGCTCTACTTGAACAAAAATTGATTTTCAAATTCTCACTTCCTTCTTAATGATTGCTCCTAGGGTCTAACTAAATGGACTATTTTTCTACATGGTGATCTTTCTTTTACTTTTTAAAAAAGATAAGTCAATTTTCCATTTTCCCCAATTATTTATCCTATGATGCTCATTCAGTAGTTTTATAGAATTGTTTCTTCTGTTTGATATTGATCTATTTATCTCAGATGATTACAGAATTTTATTCATTTATCTGATACTATGTTCTGCATGAATTTCATATCTAATAAGCATTTTTGGTGTTTTGCTATTCGTATATCTTTAATATCACTTTTTTGATTTTCTGTTTTGCATTCTTTTTGTAAGAGTTGATTAAAATATTACAATATTTATCAACCAGAGCAATTATGTTATTTGAAAGGAAAAAATGAATTTTTAAAAAGGGTCACATTACAAACTGGAGGAATTTTAAAGGGAAAATAGTTAAAATAAAAAGTTTAAAATGGAAGAAAGGAAGTAAAATGTTCTTAATTGCTTTGAGCTGAGCTCTTTTATTCTTTAGTTTCAGAATGGCTTAGGAGACAATAATTACATTCTCACTTGTGTTACAGGAATTAACTGAAGAGTTGTGAACTTCATCTTCACATTCTGTACATTAGCTAGCACACTAAGGGTCTTTGGGAGAGTTTGATAAAGGCATATTAATAACTGAAAATAATATTTTTCTCTAACAGATGCAGCAGGAGAAGAACAGACTTAATGTCAAAGCAAATATAAGGAGAGAATTAGGTACTTTGGCCAAACTGTTAAATACAGTCAATAATTTGTTATCATAGCCCAGTGTAAGGGAGTAAGGACCACTCCTTGGAGGATACCTTAGTATATAAATGTTTAATTACAAATAAAAACTAGCTCTAGCTTGAGTGAGTTATTTTTGCATGGTTAACCTAGCCATATTGTATTGCCAGTAACATTCAAAATGAGTAAAGTTTTAATTTTTAAATTATTAAAACTTAACAAAAATGCCTAAGCTTCTATCTTTACACAATAACCTGAATATTGATGTCAATGTTGTCATTTCTAAAGATATAAAATATTGACTCAGAAAAAACATCAATAAACATCTATGTCAAAAACTACAGTGTTCAGATATCATTCAAGGCTGAAGCAGTCAATAAAGGCTCAGTAGCTGAGAAGAGATAAGTTTTGAGCTTCAAAAATAGTGAAGGATAAATGCAGAGTAAGATTTCACTGTGTGCTTGGTGTAAGGATTTCCATGAACAGAATCAGAAGGTAGGGAAGCACACAGCAGGTTATCCCAATGGCTTACTGAAGCTTGGGTGAAGTTGGAAAGACATGAAACATCACATGAAATAATTACATTTCTTCACATTTAAGCAACCTTATCTATCCCCAAAGGGATTCCGAAATGCTCAAATATTATGAGGTCATCACACATTAATACAACTAAAAAGCAAAAGCTAAAGTTAAAAGAGAGATAGAATTTCTCTTTCTTAAAATAGTTCTGTTTGGAAAACAAACAACTCTTATGCTTCTTGGAACATAATAAAAACAAAGAAAACACAAATGATAAAGTATTTTGTTTTTAAATGAGAGTCACACATTTCCTCTTCCTTCAGCCCTAAAGGAATTTGAAATAAAAATACTGAGTAATGAGGATGTAGGAGTAATAGCCTTAAGAACAATTTAAAACTAGGCATTTTTTATGTGGTGTTTCCTCCTTTATTCACACTTGGGAATAGGCCAGTATAAGGAAGTAAGGACTAGTCCTTGGAGGACACCTTCAGGCCAGAGCACCTGGGCTCTTTTCCTATTATATTTATTTTGACTGTAGGTCAGGACTGCCACATCAATATCTGGCTAATGGAGAACAATAAACTTCCCTGAGTGATTAATAATTTTCTCATTAGTTTCTTCCAATAAGCCATAATGTGCTAGCTGTGGCTAGCACATGCACACAAGGGTCATCCACCCTGCAGTTAATTTTCCTAACACAATGTGAAGGTAAGTCTTGGATCACTGTCCATGCTGAAGGTGATGTGGGGAAAGCCAGTCTCAGAGCAACAAAGAACATTCTGCTTCGAGGTTCTTCTCTCTGTTAAACAGTTTTCTATTGTGAATCCTTGGGTGATTCTATCAGTCTGTGTTCTGACATTTAAAAAATTTATTGTTTTTATTTCAGGCAGTACAATTGATCTAATTGATAATATTGTAGCATTAATCATCAGTTGTAGAGGAAGGGAAAAGTGCATCATGTTGTTTTTAAACACAGACATTTCTGAACATCCTGTGATGACATTTCACTGACATTGGTGAGAACTTGGTGTAATGTGGTAAGGGTGGGACTGAATAAGACCTTGAAAGCCAAGGAGAGAACATTTGACTTTTTGTTTTAATAAGTGAGTACAGAATAAAATAATCTGTCATTATTTCAAATGTTTTTCTTAAAAAAAGGCATATTCTCCTTTTATTTTTCCTTTCAACTTGGAAGAAGGCTGAGAGTGAATAATATATAGTTAGGCTGCATGATATGCCAAATAAGTACCAAGAAATAGCTACATTTATGGCATTTATGTTAAGGCCTATTACTGGTATGCAAATTCCCAGCCGATAATTGTTTTCACAATCAGCCCCATAGGCATTACCACGGAGGAAGTAATTATAAAATGGTTAATTAAAAGTAATTATAAAATGGTAAATTACTTTTTATACATCCTCATACATTGTTCAATTTTAACTTAATCTTTGAAATACTGGAATGGTGCTTCCCAAGAACACAGCACCCTTCAGGGAAATGTGGTTCATCAGCCAGTAGCAGCTGTAATTTTTTGAAACTGCAAATTTAAGCTCAGGGATGTTGGAGTCCAACAGCTGGTTTCTCCTCTTGTTCTGTGGTCACTGTTTAAGTCACTGTAGTGGATTTCTCAAAAATGTAGCCTGAGCATCCCCCAGGGTTCTTCAAGTCCATCAGGGAGGGCTGAATGTGCTGTCCATGCCAGTTGAAAGCCACCTTCTCTGAGGAGCTAGCATAGCAGTGAAGACCCTGTGAGTGGAGAGCTGGGTGCAGTTGGTGGAAGGGAGAAGAGAACATGTCTCTCAGTGTGCTGATAACATTTGGCCCATTGAAATGGAATGCCTGGGAAATCCAACCAGATGCTGAAAGGCCAAAAATATGGGAAATATTTTTTCCACAAGGAATTAAGTCCTACTTTAATTATTAAAATGCATATTCCACATCTGAGATGCAATTTTAAAGGATTTTAAAGGTATATAGTACATGCTATAATGAAGATAATTGTTGAATAGTGGGACTAGTGATATGCACTCTGATTTTTGAAGTGACATTTTATACTTCTGGTCTAAAATTTGGAATGGTAAGTACCATGTATATTTAAGATAAAAATGGTTAATTTTGTTGTGTAACAAAGTCTCAATATGACATGGGGCATACTAAACAAGTTTTCATTGCATATCTAAAATTCAAAAGTAACTAGAAATCACAGAGTTTAACTTGTTAAATATAGCAACCCTATTCCAGTTGCTATATTAAATGATATCTTTTCATTAGACTTCCAAACTTGTAATTGCTAGTAAAAGAAATCACTAATAATTTTATTTAAGACCTTACTGAATTTTGTCATTAATTCTGTGGAGTTTCTAGATACATAACCCCATCTTTGGCAAATACTATTTCTGCCTTCACTCCTGATATTCTTATGTTTCATTTCCTTGTAGACTTGCAGGGGATAAAAATGTAGAGCCTGAGTTAAATAATACTGGGAATAGTGTCTGTCTTTGTGAAATCCTCTGTCTCCGGGTTACTATGCATCTCAAACTCATATCTATCACTACTCTCAATTTTCCAACCAAACAGCTAGGAGTCCCATCCTATGTTCTATGAGAATTCTCTCCTGTTGTGCTGTTCCTAAGGATTTTGGGTCTTATATTTCCATGGTGGTTTCATCTCATTTCTAAATTTCTCAGTCTAAGTTAGACCTGATATAGTCTAAATACTTCAACATGGTTTCTGATTTTGTGCCCTTCCTCTCTCCTCCATATTCTGAAGTAGGCATAGTACAACCTGTCTTAAGTACAGATAGCAAAAGGAGGAAGTTTACAGTAAATGTGAGTTTGAAAAAAAAATTTAAATTCACCAATAGGTGTTACTCTCTCTAATGTTCTGCATGGAATATCTCCCAAGTCATTTCTCTTTTATTATGTAGACAGCTCTTCCCTAAACTCTTTTACTGTTTTACTTGAGTGCACCTCCAAAATATCTTCCATATCACAACACTTTCCTCAAGCATGGGAAAATTGCAAATACATATTGCAATTTTTTTCACAAAAGATTTGGTATACTTGCATAATTTGGTGTACACAAAAAACTTCTTGTATTCATTAAGAAGTTAATTTTGGTTAAGGGCCATTTTCCAGTTTCTCTACTATTAGCAATGCAAAGTGCTGGCCACGGAGTGAAATGACAGATTTTTGTTTAATTTGGGCAAGATCAAATTCTGAAGCAGATCCTCTTCAGGGAATGGGGCGGTAATTGGAAGGTGGGTTCTCCTTCCATTTACAATTGTCTTGCTCCTGACTTTCATGTGTCTTCTAATTATTTTTTAACCTTTAATTATAAACGAGGCTGTTACTTTGTGATAAATACTTTTGTTATGGTAAGGGAGTTCTTGACAGCCATGGTGTTGAATTTTATGAAACTACTTTCTGATATCTATCAGGACAACCACTTTTCCCTTACTGCCATCATTGATTAATTTGTGTGTTAAATGATATCAATATATTGCATAATACTAAGCCCTTTTTACTTTTCTGGAAAATACTTGTGTTAGCTGTATTCTTTTAATAGTACACCTAAATATTCTAACACACTACTAGGGCTCATCTGAGAAAGCCATATTTGTCATACTATTTTAGAAAACAATTCATGCTCTTCACACTAAAGGTCCTGCATCACACAGCAAAGGAAGCCCTTTGTAGGAAAGATATGCAAAACCTATTGCCATATGAAATTCTGGTAGAAGTACAAATTTTAAATATGTTTTCATTCTTCAAATGATTAAACTAGCTCTGTAGAATTGCTTTAAATCATTTTTTCCTTTTTATAAGCTCTGAGTTTGTATATTGATAAATATTTGTATATCAATAAATATTCATATATTTTGGAAGAATTTTTAATCAAACTATTTGTATGCAGTGCTGAGAGAAAAAAGGTGCAAGAGAAAGAGCTAGATAGAGAGAGATTTATTCCTTGAAAACTTAAAAACATTCTCTATTTCTCTTAGTATCTTCAGCTTAAAATTAAGTTTCTAATTTCTCTAGAGACAAGTATGCTAAGTCTTATTTTCAGAGAAACACATGCATTTTATCAAAGTGTTCATAGAGCTCCATAGAATTATGTATATAATATAGAATTATTTAGTAGCTTTCAAAACATTTTCTTTATGTTTCTACAGTTAGTACTCTGTTATTTCCCCAAATAGCCATTTCATTCAATTTTACTTTACCCCTAAACCTACCACTTCTCAAGAACACTTTTAGCAAATAATTTTAGTCCCTAACACTTAAAGAAAATGATGCCAATAGCAAACATATCTACTATGTTATCTCTGCTATGTGCTTCCTAGTAATAGTTAAATATTTCTTTAAAAATTTATTTTGAAAATAAAACCTATCTCTAGATAATAAGATCCCAAAATATTTTTGATACTCTTTCTTTCAGAGTAGAATCTAATTTCCCTCCCTTTGGGAATGTGCTGGACTTTGTAAGTTGTTTCTAACAAACAGAATATAGGGGAAGTGATGTCACTTGTATAGTGAGCTTATAAAATTAATCTTCTATCCTGAGTGCACACTCTCTTCCTCTGAGATCCTTTGCTTGAGAGATGATCTGACACAAGCCAACCCATGGAGATGTCCAAGTGGGAAGATCTGAGGCCTCCTTCCTAAGTGATGTAAGTTTTGATACTGAATCTTCAGCCTCAAATAGGTCTTTAGAGGCTGCAGTCCTTGCAGATAGCTTAAGTATAAACTCAGGAAGATGAGGCAGAACCACCCAGCTAAACAGTTCTCATGGTCCTGAGGCTTGAAACCTGTGTGCAGAATTCTACCCCATAATTTTCCTCCACTACTAGTAGGTTGGAAGAAAAAATATGAGAATACTTATTATCTCACATACCAGACACTCTTCTGGATTCATATAGGAGTACAGTTCTAGGTCTGGTTATCTTGTTTGATTGTAAGGAAATATTATAATTATTTTTTCTTTTCTTCTCTATTTCCTCAGCATGCTAGTTCTTAGGGTGGCTCAGGATTCTGACATCATTGGTGCAATTTTAGGCTTTACTAGAAAGTGACAGTCTCACAGGTAAAATGATCCTACTTTATCTCTCTTTTTAAGAAAAGTCCTCTCAGATTCCCTCTAGCAGCTGGTTTCACATCTCATTGGTCCAAATTTTATCATGTGCCTATGTGTTATTGGTTGAATCTTAAATGTTCCTCAAGGATCATATGTTGAAAGCTTGGTTCTGTCCTCAGCAGATGACATTGTTAGGAAGTGGTCAGCATGTCCTTGCAGGGGTTATTGGGACTCCAGCTCCTCCACATTTTTGCTTCCTGGTTGCCATGAGGTGAGCAGCTTTACTTTTCCGTGTTGTTTCACCTTCCCACAGACTTCAAGTAATATTAAACCACGAGCCAGAATAAATCTTTCCTCTTTTTTAAGTTCACTAGCTTAGATATTTTTCTACAGCAATGGAAAGTTAACCACCATTCTATGCCTAAAGCAATACTTTGCCAAAGAGTAAAGAACTTTCATAATCATTTGACAATGAACCTGCTTTGCCCTAGGTATTTCACTGTTTAATATTTACAAATTTTAACTGGTATTTATACCCACATTATATTTATGTAAGTACAAACTGTGATTTACATTACTTATCTTCCTTGAAGATCTATTTATTTTTATTACTTTCAGTCCTATTTGCCAAAATCACAGTTATCTTGTTTGCTTAGGTCTCCCAGATATCCGACCTGTTTCTCTCACATTCTCTAAGCATTTAATGTCTATTAGAGCTGTGCAACATCTTCCCACATCAATAGGAGGATGCCTGCACAAAAGAATTCAGAAAGAAAGAATATTAGTTAAAGTAAGTTTTAAAATTCTCTTATATGGAATTACAACCCTGTGTTTGATCAGTTTAAAATTTGGTAAAGTTAATGTATTAAAATGAGGGGTATCCATAAATGATGTCTTTCTAATTTCATAACATCTAGCTAATGTTCAGCAGAAGTTAATTTTTATTCAGAAATTATAAGACTTTGGCATGGGCAGTTACACTGACCAGCCAACTAGAGTCTTTTTTTTTTTTTCTCCTGTGTTATGGAAATAAATGGCTGCAGTATTCTGTGACAGAAAAGTAGATTTGCCTGAACTTATACATATTGATAAGATTGAATGGAGATCTGACAAAATTAACTTGTGGTGGATTAACTAATGATCAACTTGTAATGCCCAGACGAACTGAGTCAGCATGGTCTGGGTGTGAAAGATCCACCTGAGGATTGTTGCCAATGGAATAAAAAGAGAACTGAAGGGGAAGATCATGGGCTGTTGATTTTCTAGAAGAAGCTTGCTGCAGTTGGTTTTCCTGATGCAAACTTGGCTGTTCTTGTTGGAAGAGCTTGGGTTCTTGCTGTTGCTGGGAATGGCTGCTGTTCTCATCAAGAGACCTCAGGAGCATCACTTCTTAGCTCCAATGTGGATTCCTCAGCCTGATGGCACAAATCTTTTACCCCACCGGTGCAGGTTTTCTGGTTTCCACCACTGGTCTTTGGGCCTTCCTGGTGCAGATCCTTGATAAGAACAAGCATGAGTTATTGCTGTGGGCTCTAGGCCACTGGCTGGACTCATAGAGGACTTGTGAGGGACACTGCTATGGGATCCAGATCCTTGGCTGGATTCTTGGGTCTCTAGTGTATGGCTACATCACTTGCATTCCTCTGCATTTGACTTTTTTGGTTAATATTATAAAATAATCCTATAAATTATGTGTCCTGTGTTAAATATATTTCCTTGCAATCACTGACCACAACATAACTAGGGTATCTTCTAATGACAAACACCTCTTTACTGTTTGGGAATTGGCAATCTTGGCAATGTAATTAATCTAAGATGATGAAATAAAAATATAATCTGTAACAACTCATTTAGTATAATAAAAGTGTAAGCTTTATATTCAGCCTTATGATATAATTAGAATTTTCCTATGCTGTCAAATTCTTAGGCATTTTTTGAAGTCTGACAATTCTAGGTCTATTCACAATTCTCTACATTTAAATGTCCAGACACACTGGTGGACTATGACCATACCAATTTAAGGTTTTTGTGCTAACTGTAGAATATAATGAATTCTATGAAGGAGAGAGTAAAATATCAGTGAGGTTTGTGTAGTGGAATGATAACGGGTTGTCCCTAAGAGAACCATATTTTTTCCTTGTTAATAGGGTTATCAAGATCATTTCCACATAAATTTTTGGGGAAAATCATTTCATAATTAAAGTATGATTATAGCTGTCCAAGGCCCAATGTTGCCTTGCCCATGAGCTGTCTATGACATGTGGAAACATAACTTTTCTGCTTCTGTGATGCTGTGGCACTCAAAGGCAAGATAACATCAGCTGAAGTCATCTTGGTTCCTTGAGAACCAAGTAGTAATACAAAAGAGAAAGGTTTCACCTGGGGTGGGATCAGCCCAACTCATCACACCTATTGTCCTGGGAATGCTCTCTCCTCCCTCAACAGTGTGAGATTTTCATTGACATAGGATCACCTCCACCCCATAGGTCACCTGATACTCTCAGTAATTATTGTGTGTACCCAATAAGTGCTGGCTAGTACAGAGAGTTTTGGTCTGTGCCCATTCTATACTTTGGCCCCCATATATTTTGAAATTACACAAGTCTCTACTGTCTTTCTTTCTTTAGCCCTCACCATCCCCCTTTCTAGGCAGAGGAAATCTGCCTCCAACATAGGGTAATCTCAGCACACCAATAGATATCATTTCTCCTTCTCATAGTATACAAGTGTACTGTAATGCTATTTTTGTGTTAGTTTTATTTTCATTTGGAAATGGAATATACTGGTTACATTTTTTCCTACTTATTCCACAAATAATGTTTGCAATACTGTGTAGTTTTTAATGTTGATACTTCCATTTAATGAATTCATCATTTTATTAAAAATAAAATTATTCAACATTTACCCTCTTATACATTATTTTCTTTAGATAGAAGTTCCTACTTCATCTCTATTTTCTTATTTCTAATTTAAAAACAAAATAAAGAAATCTATGAATATTTGTTAGGAAGTCTTTAAAATATAAAAATTATTGAAAAATATTAAAATTTGGTTATAAATTGCAAAGACAGCCATGATGATGAAAATACATAAACTTGAAGTAACCTAAACTTTCCTCAAAAGAAACTCAAAGTTTCAAATACTCAACATGAAAAAGAAAAATATGAAAAACGATAAGGTTTCATTTCAAGAAAAATAAAAGAGAAAAGACATAAATCCTAAGAGAGAAGGAGGTACAGTAATTATAAAGGTTTGAGCAGAAACTGAAATGGCATAGAAAAAATCAGCATCCTGATACATCTATCATCTAGTTCTTTGAAAAGATCCATAATATAGATAAATTCTGGGTAGGGTTTAGTAATCAAAATGAAAAAAAAAGTAAGAAAAATCTACACATTAACAACTGAAAAGGGAAATATATATTAATGTTTATGTTTTTTTATTTGAAATTTAGAAGAAATAAATAAATATAGATTTACAGAGGAAAAGTTAGTCACTCCAGCTCAATGATGTCTAGAAATTCAGAAGCTAATGAATAGCACTTAAAAAGCAATTTGGTCACAATGGGCAAGTCCAAGGAAAACTCCAATATCTCAATTATTCCTTGATTATATAGAGATTTTTTAGAACATAGAGAATGAAGACTTCCCAATTAACTTTATAAATTGAGCATAAACCCAGTAGGAAATTTTGAGAAACTGAGGATGTGTATTTAAAGACCCCAAAAATCAAGTTTTAAGAAATCTAATGTAGGACTACAACGAAATTAAGTCCGTTACCACTAAGCAGGACTTATTTTAGGGATTCAAGAATGAGTCAGCCATTGGAAATGTATGGCATGAATCATAACGTTCATACTTAAAAAGAATAAAAAATGTGCCAGGGATTTAACTTGGTGGTTCCACCGCAAGGTCCCAAATTTGGTCCCTGGTACAAAACAAAACAAAAATAAATAAATAAAACATATGATAGATGCCAAAATTCTTTCCATATAATTTAACCTGATTTCTTAATAGAACTTATAACATTAGAATAAAGATATTTTAATAAAGAATGAAAAAGAAGTAGGCCACAGCTATTGAACTTTTTCCTTCTTCTTTTGTTAAGACCTGATCATTTTTCAAAATTTTCACTTCTGAGAACTATGGTGAATGACAATTTTTGTTGTTTTTTCAGAACTGGAGCTTGAGCCCTGGGCCCTTATAGTGAGCTACAATCACTCAACTCCTTTTTTAGTTTTATTCTGAGACAGGGTCTATCTAGTTAAGTTGCTAAATTGCCCAGGGTGGGCTTCAACTTTGGTCCTTCTGCTTCAGCTTTACATAGCACTGGGATTTCCGGTGTGCACCACCGTAACTGGCTGACAGGGTGTTGCTACTGGCTATCTTATCACAGTGGTCCTAATCCTGTCTTCATGATTCTTCTATAATGATAAATGAAGGAAATATGGAAATTTAGACTCTATACAGTATAAAGTTTTCTAAATTTCCATACTAGAAAACTAAGAAAAAGATAATTACAAAATTAATATGCTAGAGAAATTTCCCAAATCATATATTTATTTATATAATCAGAGAAAGTTCAGTTTAATTTTATTTTTTCACAATTTCAAGAATTTAGATATCTTGTCCCAAGGCAAAATCATTGAAAGAAATCTTAATCACTTTTCATTTTAGTTGATGGCTTTCATCTTTTTTTGCTTAACAATAAAGTCTTTGAAATATGTTACCTGATGGATGATGATATAACTAGACATGTTTTATAATAGAAGACTGAAATGAAAAATATATTGCCACTTGCTTAACAAAATCCTTTATGTTTTGGAAATTCACCTAGTTTATTCCATTACTTCATACAAGGTTGTAGATAATACAGAAATGGTTTCATGAGAATTCCAGAAAGTCATTCAGAAATTCACAGTCATCCATTGATACTTCCATCATCTGTGCAACTGGCATATATTTCCTTTGCTACCACAGCTCCCTGTTGCTTCCTGCCAGGAAGCAGCCCCACAGGTGACAAGCTTATGGGAGCTCACAAGCCTACTTGGTGATTTGGCATAAAGTCTGCACCATCTTGACCAGTCAGTACCAATATGTCTTAAGAGACAAAAATATCAGATGTGTACAGAAGTCAGATCACTTGTATTAAAAAATAAAATTTCTACTTTAAGTGTTTTAATAAGCATTCTCTGTATTCCAATTAGTAAATCAGGTACTCAGGGGATGATTTTGGAGTTCATGAAATAATTTTCAGTTGTATTATAATTTCCCATGTTATTTATATTTCTAGCCTAGATCTCACCTGGAAATATAATCTTGTTTCACTAATTGCCTATTTAATTTGCTTATCTCAATTTAACTCTAAATCTCATCTCTAAAATTCCTCCTTGTCCAGTTTGATGAATTTCACT
The DNA here is from genome assembly GCF_053883595.1 of Heterocephalus glaber. Classification (NCBI taxonomy): domain Eukaryota; kingdom Metazoa; phylum Chordata; class Mammalia; order Rodentia; family Bathyergidae; genus Heterocephalus; species Heterocephalus glaber. Next base: position 26,500,168 of record NW_028258145.1, on the reverse strand, counting down.
TAATTACATCTCCATCTTTTCAGTTGTTCAAGACATTAACTATTGTCTTGAACATTTTGTCTTCCCTTGGATTCAGTCCACCACTGAGTCTTGTTGAAAGCCCCATGCATAGATTCCAGTCTATCTAATCCAATCTCCAATTTAACTACAGATTAGCTATAGTTTATTTCTATTAAGTCTTCAAATACATCATGCTTTTTCTTCATTCATGCTATTCTTTTTTCTTGGAATATTTTCTCTATCAAATATTACCTGACTAACTCCTATTGATACTCTTCTGATACCCCAACTATTTCTTCCTGTTATCATGCATTATTCTTTTGCTTTGTAACATATATTGCTACTTGAAATTCAAAAATGCTTTTTCACCTCATTTATTTGGTACTGGTATTTCTCTTGTACCCATAAACTGTGTGGGGCTATATTTATGCCTATTTTATTCTGTTCTATTCCTAATGTCCAGCCCTGTGTCTGGGGCCCTGAAGTTATTTTATACACAGTTGCTAATTACAATATTGATCTTGCCATAGATATATCATTATGAGAGAACTGTGTATGTTTACTTTCCATTGGATTCTATGGATACTGATTGGATCATCTTCATAGGTAAGTTGTTCAAAGTCACACTGCTTACATTGATATGTTATCATTTAATTATGAGAAAGGAAAAAAGTTCTCAAGCTGTTCATCACTTAATTATGAGAAAGGAAAAAGTTGTCAACACCAATTGTGTTTCATATTTATAGCATTCATGCTGTCTTTCAGACAGTGTTACTCAGCACATTTTTATTGAATGTACACTTATGAATTGGAGCTCATCAGATAATAACCATTAGTTAAAATCAAAATCTGTTTCTAAAGCTAAGTCATATAAGTCCTGTAGACTATTCTAGTGATCTAGTGGGGAACAGAATGCTTGGTATTCCAAGACATTATTTCTAAAAATTTACCTGTCACTTTAGTATTAACATCGTCTATTATGTTAGCCTGTTTTTCATTGCAATAATCAAACTCATGAAACTGAGTGACTGATAAAGAAAAGAGGTTTATTTTGCTCACAGTTTTGGAGGCAGAAAGTCCAAACAACAAAGTGCCAGCTCTGGTGAGGGCTGCCTTGGCTGTATCACTTCATGGTAGATGGCATCATGGTGGCAGCACGAGCCACAAGGAGAAGTCACATGACAACAAGAAGCCAGAGTGTGAAAAAGGACCAGTGTTCTTTTTTATAACAACCCAGTGCCTCAGGAACTAACCAGTCTCAAGAGAACTAATCCAATTCCATCAGAGCATAATATCCTCAATGACTAATCACCTCTTGCCCAACTCCACCCCTTACACCAAATTCCCTATTCTTAGGGCCAAGAAGCTTCCAGCCCATGAATGCTGGGGGATGCATTCAAACTATATCTAAGGCATAGCATCTATCATTAACTTACACCATTTGAATTTATTTTCTTTCTCAAAAAGGATACACAGAATGGTACTACACTTGATCTTAGCCAAAAGGCCGAGAAGCGATTAGAATGGTACTAGTAACAACAAATTATCTTGCAGAGAATCCTTTTACTTTCTACTCCACAAATACATATTCACGGTAAAAACTTTTAGAAATAAAATTAAAGAGGAAATTAAAAATCATTAAACATTTCACTCAAAAATAATGTCAAAAGCTTAGTAAGTGTATTTCTGTGTTTTTTTCTAGTTTTGCATGTAATTTGTTAAATAATAAATTTCTATACTGATAATGTTAAATATTTCAAGTCTTACAATGACTCTTAACTATTAATGTCTCCAGTTTACACAGGAGAAAACCGGGGCCCTGTAAGAAAATCACATTGCTGGTAGTGAATAAATTGGAATTGTTTTTCAAGTTTGCTCATCTACAATATTTAATTTCATGATTGTAGTTGATTTAGAAAAGTATATTATTATTTTTGGATGTTTAGATTTCTTAAATTTTTGATTATAAACAATCATAAAATAAATATTTTAATACATGTTTATTTGCACAGTATCTTTCTTCCTAGAGAAGATGGCATTTTGAGAGCTAGATAACCAGTGAGAAGTGTACACAGAAATAACCATGACTCACAGTAATGCAAGAGAGAACAAAGAAGAGCTGCTCAACAGAGCATATAGAATTCAAGGAAATATTTTTCCCTCTCATTTTAAGACAAAGAAATTTTGCTATTTTTTTCAATCTGTAGACTTACCTGTTGCTGAAATAATCTCTAAGTAGCCTTATTACCATAGTCCCCACTTATGGAAAATATATTCCAAGACCCCGAGTGGATACCTGAAACTATGGATAGTACTGAACAGCATACACATGGTGTGATAAAAAATACAATGAATATTTAAATTTAAAAGTTGTGTTACAGTAAAAGACACTGTCATTAGTCCTGCCAAAAGTACTCATTTTGAACACACTTATCCCATCATTCTTGCCACTTTTTGGAGCAATTCTTTAGTTGTACTGTTGTGGCTGCCTTGATGTCCTGAATTAATTAAAAATGTTTTCCTTTCATGGTCATTTTGACTTTAGGAAAGAGCCAGAAGTTGCAAAGTACCAGATGCAGTGAATAAGGTGGATGAGCACATACCAAATGTTTTTAGGAACCTACCTTCCTGTTGTATGGCACTTGGCAACAGCATACAAAAGTTCCAAAACTGTTTCAGAAAGTGGCAATAATAATGAGGTAAGTGTGTTCAAAGTACAGGGGAGTAGTGTAAGGGGAATTAATGGCAATATGTCCTTAATTGTAATAATTTTTAAAAATATGAACATTCAGTCTTTCGTTCATGTATCATATACTATATTTTTATCATACATGCACAATTATGATAATTTAATTTATACACTGAACATATAAAAGTTAACAATAATAGAAAATAAAAAATACCACCATATACTATAATAAAAGTTATTTAAAATTTGTAAATTATTTATTTTTGGAAGATTCTATCTAAAGGTTTTTAACCATGGGTAGATAAAACACAAAAATACAGAAAAGGTGAGACTAAAATATTTAAATTGCAAATTTTTCTAAACATCCCCCTTCTCTGGAATTAATATTAACATTTTACTTTTATTTAAAATTTAAAATTGTAATATATTTTATTGTTTAGAAGATTTTAGAAAAATTGAACAGAGGATCAGAGATTTCCTAACCACATGCTTAGCTCTCCTGTTACCAACATTCCCCAGCTGAATGATACACTTGTCATAACTGATGAACCTACATGAATACTTCAATAGTTTACATTAGTAAATTCAATAGTTTGCATAAGGTTCACTGTTGACAACGTATATCTTAAGAGTTTGGACAATACTGTAATAAGCAATCCATAATACAGAGTACTTTCATTTTCCTTTTGAGAATGCTGGGCTCTTGAAGTTTATATGTTCTGGAAGGTCGGCATTTTGTCAGAGAAATGTCAAGTGTTTTAAAACAGAAGAAAAAAAGTGTTGGAAAAGTGTCTAAGATATTCTAAAACAATTGACTAGGAAAACAAAGTTCCTTAGGCCATTAGCTTATCATATGAGCTAATCTATAAAATATTATGAAATATACACCTAGAAAAGGCATTCTCAATTTTCCAGGCTTGACTGAGCAATTTACCTTGTTGTGTGCTGTTAGAAATTGCTGTGGTCTGAATGTTTGTGTCCTTCACAATTCCTAAGTTGAAACCTAATCCCTAGTGAGATGATATTTGCAGATGGAGCCTTTCAGGAGGAGGTCATGGGAGCTTTGCCCTAGTCAGTTGGATTAGCATCCTTATAAAATGCCCTGGACAGCTGTCTTTCCTCTTCTACCACAGCAAACATGGCTGGAATTCATCATCTATGAGGACCAAGGCCCCCACCATGCAGCAAATTTACCAGATCTTTGACTTGGAACTTTCCAGGTTCCAAAACTATGAAAAGTAATTTTGAGTGCATATAGATCACACACTTTAAGGTATTTTTCACAGCAGCAAAAACAAAGACAGCAATGTAAGCTTATTCAACCTTAATAATCACTAGTATAGAAATCTTTCAGCACTTAGGTTACTCTCCCAGTATTAAATTTGCTGTAGCAAATTGTATGACTCTTTTAACAACTCTTGCCATCCTCTTTTCAAATTAAGGTAAATCTATATGCAATAAAAAGCCCAAATATTAAGAGCACAACTAAAAGCGATTTTAGAAGTATATATATATATATATATATATATATATGTGTGTGTGTGTGTGTGTGTGTGTATGTGTGTGTGTGTGTATCCATGCAGCTATCTCTAATTTCATCATTTAAAAATGAAGACATTCATAGTACTCTATTTATGTCAAAATATAGACTGCTTCATTGCCCTAGAACCTTTCAGAGACAAGTGATCAAACTACAACCTAAAACCCACCTATTTATCACAAAGTGCCAACACTCCAATTAAAACTGAATACTGAGGTTTTGGTTTAGAAAAAAAACTCCTACATTAGCATCTTTAGTTTTAAAGAAAAACACAGCCCTATAATATCTCTTTGTTTTCTTTCTAGCCAATTTCCTCCCTCCTCTGCTCTTTGCCCACTTTTCCCTACTGCCAGAGGAACCTGCCGTTTTCATTTTTGTCATTATAACTTTTATTCGGTAGCACTAAATCTCATATAAATTGAATCATATAAGATATATGACTCTTTCTGGCTTCTAATATGTTTCTTAGCTTCATTGAGGTGGTTATATATATATGTGTGTGTGTGTGCGTGCGTGTGTGTGTGTGGTAAGTATATATTTCATTTATATATATTTCATATATATATTTCATATATATATTACAAATTTGGTCTTGGATACTACTGAATGTCATTTCTTTGACTCTACTAAAATTTATCCATCCATTTATTGATTTTTTGGGGAATAATGATCTAAGTCTATTGATACATATTAAAAACTTGCCCTACTAAAGAACTCCCTAAACCACCTTTCCCTCCTTTATCAGCAACGTAAGAGAAGGTCACAGCTCACTTACACTGACAAAATTGCTTTTCAAGTCCATTCCAATTCAATAATTACCAAATAGAATCTCATTTTCAATTGCAATTTAAAATACTGAATTTAGTCTTTAAGGGTTTTTTTGCCAAATCATTTGATTACAGTCAGTCCATATCATTTGTCCATTTTTCTATTTGTATGTTCATAACCTAAAACTTTATCTGAAAGATTGTGTGTGTGTGTGTGTGTGTGTGTGTGTGTGTGTGTGTGTAAGATTTAGGGCTTCTGGGGCTCCTTTAAGAAATTTCACAACAAATCACCCCATCACCACCACACACTTCTGTTGCCTTCCAGTATCAAAACATGTTCTATTCCCATGGAAAGATATTATTACAGCTACATCAATTTTGTAAATCAAAATACCTTAGACACAGAAAGATTAAGCATTTTTCGAAAGATCGTAATAAAAAAAAGAGCTTGCAAAGTTGTTTTTAACCCCTCTACTTTGCTACCCCTCTGTTCAAAGTAGGGTTATACAGGGAAAATAATAATTATTTTGCCTGGTTATTTCAAATACTAAAAGAGTCATAGGAGTAATAATACTAACTACTATGTGTCAAACACTATTCTATGTTCCTTTATATATGTACACAAACACATTGTATCTTCACAACAATCCCATGAATTAGGAAGTACAATATATTAGCCAAAATTTACTGATGAGGAATGTGAAGTATAGAGTGGTAACTACCCTTCCAACATTGTCTGACTAATAAATGACAAAGCTCAAATTTGATCTGAGATAGTATGGATTTAGTAATCATTCTTTTAAATACCAGGCAAACAACTAAGAATAGCTCTGTCACAAATATTATGCCTTAGATGGATGCTAACTAATATCATTATTGAAAGACATTTATTGGAACACCGTTATGGAAATAAAACTCTTTTCCTTGGAGTTTCAGTCTTTTGAAGTTGCTACTTCCTTTTCATCTAACTGCTGTTAAAAAAGTTGGATAGGGTACCAAGATTTAGCAGAGGATTTTGAATGAGACATCTATATTGCTTTCATTTTATACTTTGATACCCTTAGCATGTGTTAGTCTTCAGGCAATGAAGTTATATAACAAGCAATTTAAGAATATTAAAACAACATATAATTTTCCATTTAGATCTGTAGATTCATTCTCACTCTGTTTTGCGGATGTCTAGAAATCTAGTGAGATACATGATACACATTTGCTCCAAATGTCTTCATCACCTTGCAACCTAGTACCTTGGTATATTTTTCTCGTGAGAATCACAAGAAATAAAGCAGGAAAGACAAACTACGAAAGCACATTTAAACCTGTTTCATTGCATTTTCTAATACCTGATTCAGATTATCAGAAGATTAAAAAGGAAACAAGATGACTTGAAATCTTGGGATCCTATCCAAATAATTTAACAAAATTTGTTCTTAATTTTTACTGAAGTAGCATTAATCCTTTGTACATTTATGCAAATATTTTCTCTAAGATTCATTTTTATTAGGGTTTAAACATCATTTATGGCAGTTTGGCTTTGCTGAAGGTTTTAATTTTTATATAGTTAAAATGACATATTTCTTCCTTTAAGTTTCATGCCTTTGAGTTGTTGCACATAAAGAATGCACCATAAAAACCAAGACAGATTTTAGCATTTCTTTGCACAAAACTTTTCCATGCTTCTCACATTCTTGGGAGTAAAGGAATATATCCTTTCAAAGGTCAAAAAAGACCTTCATAGTCTTCTCCTTACTTCCCCTGAAAACTTCTTGACCTCATTTCCTACTTTTTCCTCCTAAGCTTCCTCTAGCCTCATCTCTTCACAGCCATTCAAATATACCGAATGACAACACAGAATTTTCAAGGTTTAAAACAAGATTCTCATAAAAATATGTTGGGAGCACATTTCAAATATTTATTTAATCATTATTGAGGAAACCAGTGGAATGGTAAGGGTACATCAAAGGATGATAAGTGATTTCTATCAAGAGTTATGTACATGTACTACCTCCTCACAATGAATGTAATCACTATGTACTGCAAATGTGTACTAATGAAAAAATAGAGAAAAAAAGTCATTGCAAAATAATGCTGGAAAAAGATGACAGAGCTATGGGCCAGGGATTTAGTTCAGTGGTGCTGCTGCCTGCCTTGCAGGTGCAAGGTCCTGAGTTTGATACCTGGTACAAAAAAAAAGATGACAGAGCTATATGTAAAACTGGTTAATATCAGAGCAATGATTTTGTAACATATACAGATAACCTTTTTTCTGGAAATTAAAAGAAAAATCCTTGTACTACATGCATATGTTTCAGACTTGGGATAGTGAGTTCTCATATTCTTCCACTATTAATCTTTTCAGAAACTTTCTTGATGATACTTGACTCATTACTCATAAATGCATAATTTGAGATTTAAATTATAATTTTATGTCATTAAAATTAATTCTGGAATATTTATAAATTCCTATTGATCATAATTGTAACATTTAAAAATTATAACTATAATTTAAATAATTGGGTTCCTTACATGTATCTAAAAGTAGCCAAAAAGTATGTGAAAAAGTCAATGGATATTGATTGGTATAAAAACTTAATTTAATTTATTTGATAGCATTTTGAAATGATTAATTAACTTATTATGGTACTGTTTTCCAAATAGCATATATTTAATGTAGTACATTGATTTTAAAACTGTTTCTTGAAATTTCAAGACATGTCTAAGGCACGTATTTTAGTTATACACAAGTTGCACACATGCTAGCCTATTTCTGTTGTAAGATTAAAAAAAGCAAATTGATAGTATTGCCAAGTGTGGGGAATGTTATATTATATTCAGTAATAGCCTGATGGAGGAAATACATAAGAATAATACAAAAAGAAAAACATCATCAAGATTACAATTAAAAGTTTCTTAAAGCCATAGAATTTGTTGAATATATTAAAATATTGAGCATATATCTGCTCATTATAAACTTTTTCTGTGAAGCACTAAAATTGAGTTTTATACAATTATACTTTATAAAAATAAAACAATGAGAATGCACACTACTCAATTACTTAGTGTCAATATTTGATCACTCACTGTGAAAATAGATTATTAAATCCTTTTTTCTAATCTAACATGATTAAAAGGATTTTATATTCAAAATTTCCTAAATAGTTATCAGTGTTTCCAAGTACATAGACCCAAACATTAACCTGAGTTTCAGGGGTGTATTTTCCCTTTCAGGACCTGATTCAGAATTAAAACGACTTTAAGGGCATGAATTTAATCTCCTCGGAAACTCTGCCACTGAAACCATCAAGTCTGGAATGTAACATTAAGCACTTCCCCTTCCAGCTAAGGGTGTTGAGTCTTTTAATGTTGCTGTAGAGGGTTTCTGAGTTTCTCTTCAAGGTCTGAGTTGAAATTTACTAAATTGAGCTATCCATTTTTATTCTTCGGGCATGAATGTCACACAGCAACAGATACAAATTCATGGTCTTTATACTTAGCATTCCTGAATATTTCTTAAAGATCAAATGGATACATCAGTGCATCTTCTTCAACCTGTATCTCATCCCTTAGGGCCGGGGATTTAGCTCAGTGGTTTCACCGCCTGCTGCCCAAGCACAAGGACCCGAGTTCGATCCCTGCTATTAAAAAACAAAAGCAAAACCAAAAAACAACAACAACAACAAAACCAAACCTGTATCTCATCCCAATTTAAAGGTTCAAGTCTTAACAATTGTAATTGATGTCAAAAGTTTCTTCACTTTCTAACAAAATGGAATCCCTGCTTCTGTCCAACTCAGAGTGATCTAACTTAGAATAAGAATTGGTTTACTAGTATTACTTCTTCAGAAGTAGTATTACCTTTAATTGCTCAAACCCCAAGACAAAGTTTTTTATAAATTATGTAGCACACAGACAAATTCAACAGGTGGATGAGAAAAGGAGTGGGAGGAAATGGAGGTCAAGGAAGGATGTAGTATTTAGCAGATTCTTATAGAAGGCAACTCTGCCTTATCCTGCAGTGTAGCTCTGGAGAAAGTGTAGGTCAAACCATTTCACACTTATCAATTATTGGTTAAGTTAAGCTCCATTGAGGGATGTACTTCTGAATTTCCATTTGCGCAGATAAATCAGAACACAGTAACCTGCTGACAAAAAGGTTTAGCTTCCTAAGAGATACAAAATGTGATCAAGACGCACAGTTAATGGTTACATTTTAAAAATATCTTAGAGTAAAAGACAGATTGTCATCAATCCCCCTCAAATATTCCACCACTTTCCAACACACTTATTGCATTGTTCTTGCCACTTTTTAGCTAGATCTGAATGTTTTCTTTCATGAAAGCTTTTGTGAAAAAAATAAGAACCAAGATATATCATTTACAGGTAGAAGCACCCAATGATAAATGTAAATGTATTGTATACCTAAAATGGACCAATAAAAGAATTTCAGCAAAAAAAAAAAATCAATGGTACTTCAGTTCAGGAATGCTTTTGTTGCAAACAATTTGTTTCACAAATAGAAACTTTGGCAAAATTTTGCTTTTGTTTACGAACTTTGCATTGGGTGATGAATAGGACCATGGCCATCTTTTTTGCATGAACACAAATGTGGCCATTTTCCCCAGAATTGTGGAATGAATTAACCTAGGTTCATGAGCTGCTGGCAAGTGCCATCCAGTGGAAAGGTAGGCTTATAAAAACATTATGGTATGTTCTCATTTATCTTATTCACCAGATTTGGCACCATTCTGGCTGTTTTCTAAGGTCAAACAACCATGAAAGATAAATATTTTAAGTCGATTCAGTACATCAAGACATGTAGGAAAGTGCAACTAAAGAGCTTTAGGGAGAGAACTTCCAGAACGGCCTTAGAAAGTGGCAAGAATAATGGGATAAGTGTGCTCAAGGTGAGGGGGATTTGGGAGAGGAGATTAATGGCAATTTTTTTAACTGTAATAAAATTTTAAACATTTATTGATATGTCAATCACACCAATATACTAATTGTCTACTTCTGCATAATAAATTATTTCAAACCATCTATTTCCTATTTCATATTTCAGTGGGTCAGCAGTGTTACCTGGACTCAGTTGGATAGTTCTTCCGTTTTCTCTCTTCATGTCGCTCAAGTAATTACAAACACTCGTCAGTTTTTCTGGGGCCTGATAGGTTTAGAACCCCTGGCCTGAGATTAGTATCTCTTCATTCACCTGTTCTCTTTCTCCAGTAGTAGCCTGGGCTTCCTAGTATGGCTCTCAGGGCCGAAAAAATGTGACAAAAGAAGCTGGGAAAAAGGTGGAAGACTAGAAGTCTAGACTTGGAAGATGTCTAGCACCGCATTTGCCACATTCTATTGGACAGAAAGAAGACATGAGTGCAGGACAGATTTACATAATAGAGTTTAAGAGACTCCTCCTCCTGAAAAGAGCTACAAAGAATTGATGATCACTGAAGCAGCAGTGAGTGAAAGCTCACAGAAACTAGTGTGCAGAAATGAGAACAAGAGCTGAGAGCTACAGCCAGGGTACTGGCAAGGTCTGTTATGATTTCTCAGTTTTCCCAAGGGCTCCATTCTTGCTATGTGGCATCTGCTCAAATTGTTTTGTTATGCAGGTAAATAAAGGGCAATTCACTAAAAGGTTAAGAACATTTTATTTAATTTGTGCACCTTGGGAGGGGACTTCATCTAAATAGATTAAATTTTTTTTCAAAAATCTTTCTCTGGGATCATATGTCCTAAAATCCAATTTGGAAAATTTGGTGCTCATTGTAAACAGCTGGATCTAGAATGCTAAATTGATAAGCATTTTTAATTAGTGTTAGACATAGCAGACATGCAACAGATCCTTGTTGAGTTAAGTTACCTGTAGAATGCTAATTAAAAGTGTAGAGACAGATAATAAAAGTAAAGAAAAGGGTGATCACTTAGTATAATATTACACATATCCATTTTGGGACTTCCTTGAAAGAGAAATTGAAAAGTGAGAATACTTGTGGAATTATTAAGTCATCATATACATTATGTAACAAATTAGGAATATTTTGGAAAGAAGATGACATTGCCTATAGTTTATATCAGATAACTTATCTCTGGCTAGCTTAAGCAGGCTAGGAATCTTACATGGTTGTGATATATAGTGACCAAGACTCTGTGCATGGCCAGTCTCTAATCAGGCTCCTTTGAGATTCTCCACTAGACTTTGACCTTGGTTCCTCTCCTTTCTAGATCTACAAAGTTCAGTTCAGAAGAATCCTGTTAAGTCAGTTTAGCAAGAATACCTCCTTGGTGATATCTGCTCATGCTTGTTATCATATTTTCTGCCCTTTACAGCAAATCATCCTGGCCTGCCTTTAGCAAAAAGCCTATGAAGCATTTTAGGAAGAATCCTCTTACCATTGATGTGTCTCTTAGTAATTTTATTTTAATCCCCAGACCTCTTTCTTGGGTTGTTGGTATAGATCCTTAGTTGTTTCTCCTGTATTTAGAGATGAGCCAGATCTCTTACTGTATTAGCCCTGAATAAAGTCCCCCTTACCAGATTGAGAAGGGTCTGAATAATCTTTTCTGTAGCAATGATTGTCATCAATATGAGCATTAAATTTGCCCACTATTATATCAGTCACAAAGTAGATGAGAAACAGCTTTAGTAGAATATCATAATGTTCACATATAATTCATTCTCTCTAGGGTTTATAAGTTTTTGCAAAAGTAAGGTCTAGAAAATCCTTAAAGCAGGATTCAGTCTTCCAAATAACCCTACCTTTTGGGAGTTTTGTGTTAAAGGAACTCAGGGCTTATCCAGTGTGATTGCCTGTTACCATCTTGTTTCTATCTTCTCTTCTTCACCTGTCTAGGTCATTCCACCACTCATGACCCCTCTCTGCTGTATCTATTAGCCTTTCATTTTTCAGTCATGACTATGACCAGTATTCTGTCTTTGGAGTAAGGTTACTCCATTCTTGTGTTTTTGGGTTTTTTTTGGTACCGGGGATCAAATTCAGGACCTTGTGCTTGCGAGGCAGGCGCTGGAACCACTGAGCTAAATCCCCGGCCCGGTTACTCCATTCTTTATCTCCAATCCAAATAGCCCCAATTTGCAAAAGAAAACTGAGATAAGACTATAATCTTTGATAAAACTAATGCAAAATTCAAAATACCACATAGGTATGACACACAGAGAATAATGTATATCTGACATTAGATCTTCTTCACATCTCAAAATACATGACAGTATTTTTGGAGCTCCTATAATCTGCTTTCTTTCCCTCTTATAGGGCTTTCTCCAAAATGTCAACTTGCTTCTATGTCATCCAGAATAGTTTACAAAAAATCAGAGACTATGATTCTGAATAATATTTTCTTCTTTTGAATCTAGGCTCAAGAAAATAAAGGTATCAGATCAAAATAGTTCAACTTCAATGGCTTTTTCAAATCTTTGGTCTTTATGCCACATACATATGGCACTTCTGGTTTGATGCACCTCTGTCAGGTACACTTTGTTTGTTTATTATATTTTAACCCCTTGTCTGGTAAAGAGCAGTGTAAGGGAAGATATGTACATTTTGCCTTCACTCTTCTCAATTTCTCTTTTATTTTCTGCAAGGAACTGGTTAAACTAGGTTATGTAAATACATATGCATGTATACATGTATATATGCATGAACATGCACTCCTGCACACACACACAAACACACACACACACACAGTGCCCTCTAACTAAGCAAAACTCAATTTCACAACATTGTGTAGCCTCAACCCATAGTTTAGAAAAAAACTGCTCCTCTAAAAGAAAAATAGCATGTAAAACTGCAACTAAAACCATCCACAGTCATTTACATTACGGCTTTTAGCAGTTGCACTTTTGACATCATTCAAACATCTTTTTCTGATGGTAATCTCTGCCTAACATTTGCATAACTGAGAGTCCTATCAGAAAAGTGTATTTGTGAAAACTGTATGTTGTTTTCAAGTTTCCATTCCTTTAAAAGCTATGAAATAAAACACTTTTGTGACTTTTTGCAGGTTACACATATGACTTTAAGGCATTTAATTTTATACAAATATTGGTACAAAGGTTTCCTTACATTTCTTATACCACATCCTCAAATGTTGCCATCTCACATAACCACAGTGGAATAACCAGAACAAGTAAATTAATAGTGATACCAATTTGTCAAACTTCAATCTTTATGTGAATTTTACCAGTTTTTTTTATTATTGTTACAGAATCATCTAATGTCAACTTTCAAGCAGAGTTCAAGTTCATGGACCATTTATTTATTTTCCTTTAACAAGCTAGAATGAAGATTTTGCCAAGCAGACAACTGAAATAGGGACTAAGCCCTGGGATGATGGTTTTGTTTTGGTTTCCCCATGGAGCAGTAATGTTTCACAAAAGGAGGACTGAGTGATGATATTGGGTGTGCCAAGTAGGAGTTCGCTTAGTTGCTGACATTGAAAGTGAAAGTGAAGAGCTTGAGTTCCCCAGAGCCTGAGATAAAACTTTGTATACATAATCATTAGGAATCTTCCCCAAAATGCTATTAGGAAAGTGGTATTGGAAATACAAAGGATAGAAGGCCAACCAAGGGTGCCATATTGAACAAAGTCCTCTCAACTTGATCCTTCGGATTATACCTAATGCGGGAGAAAAGAAAACTGAGTTTGGTGCCCTTTGCTCCCATCAATCATTGGATAATAGCTGCTCCTAGGGATGTACATTTGCAGATTTAGTTCTTTAAGACCGTAGGCCAAGTAGTTCTGACACCCTGACCCATTCTACTTTATAGAGAGCGGCAAATGCTGGCTGTCATAGTGAAAGTACACAGGAGACAGTATGGAAGAAAATGATGTGAAGGAATGTAAGTAGAGGACTTCTTTTAGAGTGTGAAAAAATGGACTTCTGCTAAGACCATAAATATCAAGAGACCTAGGTTGTTTTAAGGGCAAGAACAAAATTCTACATAGAAAATATGAGGAAATTGTTTCATAGCAATAAAAATGTTGAGGAAATACAATTAAAAATATCAATATTTGTCTAACCCAATAAAACTCTCCAGAAAGATAGTGGAGAAAGAAATTAATTTTATTTGTTGAGTAAGCATGAAACTACAGTATGGTGTACACATCACAGCTTAAAATTGCAGACAAAAGGAATCTTTCTTTTGTGTATGGCCAAGAGGATACAATCTATCACATGCACATCATCAAGATAAACAATAGATAGTTCTTCAGGAAGAAGACTTGAGAGCATCTACTGTCAAAAGTAGTTCATCCTAATTTTATCTGGTATTGGAGCTCACCATTTATATTAGATAAGTGGCCTTCTCATAAGGAAACAAGCAAAAACAAAAGAAAAACACAAAGAACACAAAAGAACAAAACAAACAAAAATAACAACAAGCCCCAAACCCCATACTGTGTCTTTATGACAGGAGGTGGTTTTAAAACTTGGAACTAAAAGATTATTGAAGTTAAGCTCCTACCTTCTCAGGGAAACTGAGAGATACAGATGCTATGGTCCACCCTTGATATTTACATCTCAAAAAAATTGATCCTTAATCTTCCAGAAGGATTCTTGGGTCATAAAGTGAGCAAATGGTTTGGCCTATCTAGCTTTCAAAAGGATCTGTATGGTTTAAAAGAAAGGGAAAACTACTCATTTATAACACATTTATATAACACATATGTACAGATACACACATTCTTTTCAGACACTATTATGAACAATGATAAAGTGGATTATAATATATAAACTATTTAAAAAAATTAATAATCTCTAGTAACTTTAGTGAAGATACTACGACAAATACATTTTTAAATACGTGTTTTTCAAAAGTTAAGCCACAGGTAAATTGTACCATTGTGCCTCATAGACACAGGTATGGAAATTGTTAACAACAACAACAACAAATCTCATGGTAAGAATTTAGAGTTATGAGAAGTGCATTGAGTTCTTTTGGCAAGGAAAAAAAACATAGACTCTATATATTTTCTAAGTGCTGTCAATTTTGTATGGAAAATATATTCAATGAGCGTAAAGAATGTTTGCCAGAGTAGTAGAAAATTTCATTTTCCTGACATGCTGAAAACCAGATATATTATAGAGATAAAAATGGGATTTAGCAAGCTATAAGGTATGAGCACACTTGTGACTAAAGTCAAAATTCCACCAGCTTTACACATTTCAGGTTTATCCACTTATTTCATTGAGTCTTTAATGAATCTTGGGAAGAGAAATAAGCCTACAGCATAGAATGTAACTGACTATACCAGCATGTTCTGAGTAGCCTAGCATGATTGTGAAAGAGATTGTTCCACACTCCTTCTACTTTCCAGTTCTGGCAGTTGCTCTAATTTACCATAATTTATAGACCCCAAGCCAGTCATATTTAGACATTTGTTTCTGGAAAGGAAAAGGTTGTAAAATGCAGTCAGGCTGCAGAAAAAGTTGACTGAGCATCAATCTCCTTTTGATTCTTAGAAGCACAGAGTAAATGAATGAGAAACTAAATGGGATATTGGAGGTTAGATTGTGTCTTTCCTCACTTAACAAGTGAAGATATTAAGACAGAAGGCAGTGTGACTTGCACAAGATCACAAGGATACTTGGATGTGAATAGGGGCTTATACAGATCACCATTGTGCTGTTGCTTAAGAGCCTTTGTCTAAGCTAATTTTCCTAATTCACACACCATCACTCTATAATGATTTAATGATTTTATTTCTCTTTTTTATCTACAGATGCTAAGTTAAGGGTTTCTCTGGGTACCCTGACATTCTATTTGATCTTCACACTGCATGGAATGCTCCTCTTCTTTGGCATCCACTGTTCCACAATAACTGATCCAGGTTATACCCAGTCCCGTCACTTCTGAGATAGCATTTACTCTGCATTTGGACCTTGCTTACAGCCACATTCAGAAGTGAAAATTGAGATGTGTTAACTGATTCTTGCAGCACTAAACATTATATTTTTAGTCATTCATGCTAAAAGTTTTTAAACATATAGCTTGTGTTTTTATCTTAATAAGTCAACTTTACTCAATAACATAACTTTAAACTACTAGTGGTGTAACACACCTAAAATTGGTGGCATTATTATCTTAGAACAATTATTCAGTAATACTTATCTGCTCTTAACTTAGCCATCTCAGGAAGAAAGATGTGCTGCCTATTCAGAACTTTGGGATTTTAAATAAATCTGTGCCATTATCCTCATTTCCTATTTTTTTACTTTATATCATAAATTATAAGAAGCTTTATGATCCTCAGTGTAATAACTGCAATAAATTTTGAAGCAGAAGATGGACCACCCTGTTTTTGTTTTCTTACCTTCATTAAATGTTCTTCTTTTCTGTCTGTATCCATGTTGACATATCAGTGTACACAACTTTGATAAAATATTACTCAATAAAAAAATATATGAGACATCAACTTTCTGGTGTCATTGGTCCATTTCTACTTCACTTTCATTACAAATTTTTATGAGCTATTAAAGAACAGCCTTCTCAATTTCAACCAAATTTTGGTAATATATTTTGTAAGACTTCTTCCTAAATACACATGCTGCAGGTGCACTAGGCAAGAGATTTTATGCCCTCAGAATTCCAGGTGTGCATCACAACAAATTTTAAATTACAAGCTTATATTATAATGAGATGAAAATTTCTATTGAAAATGAAAATGCTTTCTCTTTCAGAGATTCTACTTCTCTGTATCTTCTCAAGCAAAAATATGTGTAAAAGGATATGTCTGCTGCCAATAACTGGTTTATTGCAAAAGACCATGTGTACTAGGGTAGCTACCAAAAACTGATTATAATAAAAAATAAATGCTATCAAACACCTACCAATATGAACTATTTGTAAAATAGAATACTATTCATAGTGAAGAATATCAAGTTCAATATATATTAACCCAAAAAGATTTTCAAAATCACTGTGAAATATAAAATAAAATGGAAAAATGCTAGGCAGTGTGATAAACTGACTTCAGAGAACAAATCTATTATATAAATGTATGTGTTTGTGTATGTGATAAGTACATACACGTATATACTTTGTGTATTGTATGGTATGTGCAGTCCATTTAATAAATACCTATTGAGTGTTCATCTTGTATAAGGCATTTTTCTAGGGTACTGTCTACATTTGCATGCAAAGGTTTGGATTTAGGAGTGAAAAGGATAAAATTTTGACATCAATTTCACACACTGGAGATTTGGACATTTATGGAATATAAATCCATTTTCATGCTTACTTAGAAAAAGAGAATAGAGAAAATAGAAAAGAATCTAGAATAATCCAGAATTAAGTGTTGACAGTGGCTTCTCTGAAAAAGTGAATGGGAAGGTAGTACAGAGATGCTGAGCTTTCTATGAATGTTTCAATCCTTTGGTAATACATTCACTGATTACCCATGTAAATAAAGCTAACTGTTGTCTTTTACATTTATAGGAGGAAATATAGTGACTTTTAAAATAGCATGAGAGGTTAGTGAAAGTAGGACTTAAAAATATTACTTAGAAACAAATACTGATACTTCTTATTCTTGGGGAAACAGAATTCAGATACCATCCATCCATGACTTACTGCTTCCTGTTGGTCTCCTCATGGCACAAAGAACAGGACTAGACTAGAGCTGTTTTTCCTTCGCTTCATTCATCTGGATCTGGATACTTAAAACAAAGACACAGAAATATCTTTGAGAGAACACAGCTCAGTACCAAATTATGTGAAAAGGTGTGATCTTTTGTGCAGATAAATAAAATAGAAGACCATTACATTCTGAGATTAAGCATCATAAAAAGAGGAAATTAATACAAGAAATAAAAATAAATGCCCCTGAAAATAATTGGTATATTATTTTTAAATTTTTCCACCAAATTAACTATGGAAGGCATGCATAGGAAAGAGTAAAAAGAAGATGAAATAGAACACACAGGCCTGAGATTTAGGCAGATTTCCCTGACATGAAAAGTATGATCATAAGTTTAAAAGTAGATTAATAAACAGAAGATAGAATGAAAAAAATGGCAAAATGAAATTTTAAAAACTATCTCAAACTCAGAAGCACATAAGGAAAGGAAAATGATTCAAGCAGCAAGATTTTTTACAATATAAAAATGAACTAATTTTGAGATCTAAGATCACAAGACAAATACTCAAAGTAATAAGGATATCACATAAAGAAGAAAAAAATGAAATATATTAGAGGGAAAACTTCTAGAGCAGAGTGTCATCAGATTGAAAGTGTTTCCTGAGTACCAGAAAGTGAGACACACAATAAGGCACTTTATATTCAAGTAAAATTTATTCTAAGAAGAAAGAAAATTTCCAAAATCATCCAAGCAAGAAACAGAGAAAAACATCAATACATTTAGACTGAGCTTTTTCAATACAACTTCATTCAATTTCACAATTTAAATTTATTATTATCTTTTAATGACTTTTTACAAGGCTATTATGTTAGTCAGCTTTCTATTACTGTAACAAATATCGGAGATAAATCAATTTTTAAAAAGAGAAAGTTTAATTTAGCTTAGAGGTTTGGAGATTTTGTTTCATAGTTGATTTGCTGTGTTGCTTTGAGCCTTGGCACTACAGTACATCATGGCAGGACTGGGTGGTGGCAGGAAAAATTGCTTACCTCATGGCAGCCAGGAATTGAGAGAGAAAGAAGAAGACACCATCATCTTTGGGGCTATATAGTCAATAAACTAAAACTTCTAAGTTGGCCTCTCCTAAAGCTGCCATACCTCCCTGTAGCACGACAAGATGGGAAAGAAAGCCTTTAACACATGGACTTTTGGGGGACACTTACCTAAACAACACTTATTCAAACCTTGAGATTTTCAAGGGAAAGAGAGAGTGAAACAATTTTAATCTGGTAAAACAATCTAGAAAAATATGAAAATGGCTGAAATAATAAACCAATCTGTAAAATTCAGTAGTAAGGGGTGATATAATAGGATAGGCCTGACAGACCTGAAAAAATGTGAAGAGGTAAGGAAATAGAGGTCTTGATGAAGTAAAAAAAAAATGCTAATTGTATACTCTTTGTCAAAATGCTTATTAATTAAATATTTGCACAATATTTACACAAATAAATGATTTATTTGTGTAAAGAAACACAAAATAAAAATGAAAATATTAATGACCTTTATTTTTAATGGAACAAAACTAAGATTCCCCTTCTAGGTAACTTCCTAGAAGAATAAGAAGCATCATACCACAGTGATATATGCATACCTATGTCTACAGCTACACAATTTATAATAGCTAAATCTTGGAAACAGCCCATGCTCTCAGATGAATGAGGAAATAAAATGTGGTATTTAGAGGAAGGGGCTTCTGGGCCGCCATTCCACCTCTTCTAGCCCAGACGTAAGGGCTTCCAGGACATCATTCCATCACTCTCAGCCCAGAGGAGGTGAGCTATGGAGGTGCCAACAGCACCCCTCCCATCGAAATGAGAAGACACATAAACAACTCTCAAAACCAGAATTCCAGAGAACCTACAGTAAACCCAAAGGGAAAGGAGATGGAACACTCTGATACTCAACCACCTGGATTCACTGAACTAGTAGCAAAAGAGGATCTGGAAAAAATGAAATCAGAAATAATTTCTCAGAAAACAGCAGAGATTGTGCCCATGGTGAAAGACATGATTAATAAATCTAGAGAGGACACAGAAAAAAAAATAGAGGAGCTGAGGAACATGATGGAATTCCAACATAGGAAATAAATGGAATCCATAAAACACATACAAACAGATTTCCAGGAGATTAAAAACTCCATTGAAAGTCTGCACAGTAGAAATGAGCCAATGTGAGGATAGAATTTCAGATATAGAAGATAAGATTGCAATTAGTGACCAGGAAGAGAAAAATTGCCTCAAAATTATAAGAGACCGTGAGAAATCAATTCAGCAGCTGTTAGATGATGCAAAGAAGAACAGTGTAAGATTGTTTGGAGTCAATAAAGAAACAGGAGAGAGTGCAGATGACATAAAAAAATTTGTTAACAAAAGTAATGGCAGAAAACTTCCCAAGCAGGTGAAAAGAACCTGACATACACAAAAGTGAGAAATATAGGACTCCAAATAGCCTTGATCAAAAAAAATCTACACATAATCGTATAATTGATAAGATTTCAGAAACCCAACAGAAGAACAAAGTTCTACAGGCAGCTAGAAAAAAAAACAACAAACAAATAACATACAAATGAAAGCCCATCAGAATCACAGCAGACTTCTCAGTGCAAACCCTATAGGAAAGAAGAGCTTGGAGTGACATAGTCCAAGCCCTAAAGGAAAACATCCTCCTACCCAGATTGATGTACTTTGTAAAACTCTCTTTCAAAATTGATGGAGAAATAAGATATTTTTATGACAAAGAGCACCTTAGGAACTTCTTGAATAACAAACCAGCACTACAAAAACTTTTAGAGAATATCCTATAAACAGACAATGAGAATCACAACCACAGGAAACACAGCAGAATGAATCCATCAAGCATGACAAGAAATTAAATGTAAAGGGGAAGAATCCAATAAAAAGAAAAAGACTTGACAATGATAACTCAACATGTATGAGTTATAACCATCAATATTAATGGTCTCAATTCACCATTCAAAAGAAATAGACTGGCAGAATAGGTCAAGAAGCAAAATCCAACAATATGCTGCACACAATAAACACACTTAATTCAAAAAGAAACTCATAGATTGAAAGTTCAAAGGTGGAAAACAATACTCCATGTGGTGGGAACCCCCTAAAAAATCAGGAGTAGCTATCCTCTTTGCAGATCAAGTGGATTTCAAACAAACAGTGATGAAGAGACAGAGAAGGACACTACATTCTTGTAAAGGGAACAATCCAAGAGGAAGAGATGACAATCATAAATATCTATGCACCAAACACTAGTGCATCCAACTATATAAAACAAATACTAATAGACATGAAAGTAATATTTACAATAATGCAATAGGAGTGGGGAACCTCAATACCCTACTGTCACAAATAGATAGAACAACTAGACAAAAAACAATAATGAAATATTAGAAGTCAATCGAACTCTTGAACAAATGAACTTAACAGATGTGTACAGAGTATTTCACACCACAAAATCAGAATACACATTCTTTGAGGTGGCACACAGGTCATTCTCCAAAATAGACCACATACTCCCTCATAGAATGTGTTTAAGTAAGTGAACTTATCCACTATATGTTATCAGGCCATAGTGAGATGAAATTGGACATCAATAGCAAAAGAAACCAGAAAAATTACATAAACATATGAAATTGAACAAAACACTTCTGAATAACCAATGGATCACAGAGGAAATTAAAGAGGACATCAGACAATTCCTTCAATTCAATGAAAATGACAGGTACAACATATCAGAATCTATGGGACACAATGAAAGCAGTCTTATGAGGGAAATTCATAGCAGTGAATACACATATTAGGAAAACAGAGCAAGTAGAATAAAACAACCTGATGCTGAACCCCAAGCATCTAGAGAAAGAAGAGCAGGACAAACCCAAAGCTCATACAAGGGAGGAAATTATAAAAATCAGAGCAGAAATCAAGTAAATGGACATTAAGAGAATGATACAAAAAATTAATGAAGCCAAGAGTTGGTTCTTTGAAAGAATAAACAAAGTTGACAAACCCTTAGCAAGCCTTATCAGAAAAAAAAGGAAAAGGCCAAAATCCATGCAATTAGGAATGAAAAGGGTGAAATTACAATGGACCTAGAAGAAATCCAGAGGATCATCAATGCCTACTTCAAGAACCTATATGCCAATAAGATGGAAAACACAGAAGAAATGAACAGATTCCTGGATATATATGAATTACCAAAGTTGAACAAAGAAGATTCTAAACAATCTAAACAATTTTAAATAATCCAATATCAACCAATGAAATTGAAAATGTAATTAAAAACTTACCAAGAAAAAAAACCCAGGCCCTGACGGCTTCACTGCTGAATTCTACAAGACATTTAGAGAGGAACTAATGCCACTACTATTTAAACTCTTCAATGAAATTGAAAGGGAATCAATACTCCTGAATTCATTCCTGGAAACAAGCATCACCTTGATCCCCAAAGCAGAGAAAGACCCAACTGAAAAAGAGAACTATAGGCCAAACTCACTAATGAACATAGATGCAAAAATCCTCAATAAGATACTGGCAAAAAAATTGCAGAAGGTCATCAAGAAGATCATATACACTGACGAAGTGGGGTTTATCATAGGGATGCAAGGATGGTTCAACATACGCAAATCAATCAATGTAATACACTATATCAATAGAACCAAGGACAAAACCATATGGTTATCTCCATAGATGCAGAGAAAGCATTTGACAAAGTCCAACATGGATTTATGATAAAACCCTACTAAACATTGGAATAGATGGTCTCTACCTCAAACTGATAAAAGCCATCTATGAAAAACCAACAGCCAATATCATACTAAATGGTCACAAACTGAAACCCTTCACACTAAAATCAGGAACAAGACAAGGATGTCCACTATCACCACTCTTGTTCAATATAGTTTTGGAAACATTAGCCTCAGCAATTAGACAAGAGAAAGAAATAAAAGGAATAAAGATAGGAAATGAAGAAGTCAAATTGTCATTATTTGCAGATGACATGATACTCTATATAGAAGACCCCAAGGTCTTCTAGACTTGATAACCAAATTTAGTAGAGTAGCTGGATACGAGGTCAACACAAAAATCAATAGCTTTCCTCCACACCAATGACAGACTCACTGAGAGAGAAATAGGGCAAACAATTCCTTTCACAATAGCATCCAAGAAATTGAAATACATAGAAATCAACCTAATGAAAGAAATCAAAGATCTCCTCTCTGAAATCTATAGCACTCTGAAAAGAGTGATTGAAGACAATATCAGAAAATAGAAAGACATCCCCTTGTCCTGGATAGGAAGAATCAATATACTGAAAATGGCCATACTTTCAAAACTACTATATAGATTCAGTGCAATCCCAATTGAAATCCCAGAAGCATACTTCATGGAACTTGAGAGAACATTCTAAAAATTCATTTGGAACAAGAAGAGACTCAGAATAGCAAAAGCAATTCTAAGCAACAGAGACATGGCAAGGGGTATCACAATCCCCAACTTGAAACTATACTACAGACCTACTGTGATAAAAACAGCATGGTACTGGCAAAGAAACAGACCTGAGGACCAGTGGAACAGATTAGAAGATGCAGAAACAATACCAGACACACTCAGCCATCTCATCTTCAACAAAGGAGCCAAACACCCTCACTGGAGGAAAGATAGCCTCTTTAATAAATGGTGCTGGAACAATTGGGTTTCAACTTTCCAAAGATTAAAACTACACCTATATCTCTTGCCGTGCACTAAACTAAACTCAAAATGTATTAAGGATCTAAATATTAAAATAGAAACACTGAACCGGCTGGAACAGAGGTTAGGTAGAACTCTTGAAGACATCGATGTAGGAAAAGATTTTATGAACAAAACCTCATTTGCCCGTGAAGTAGCACAAACAATCAACAAGTGGTATCTCTTCTTATTATAAAGCTTCTGCACAGCAAGAGAAACCACCAACAGTGTGAAGAGACAACGCACAATGTGAGAAAAAATCTTCAACTGCTCTTCCGCAGACTAAGATGCACTATCTCAAATCTACAAAGAACTTAAAAAAAATCAGACCTCCCAAATTTTTTTTTCTTTTTTTAAATTTATATAATTATTCTTAGATTTTAGGTATACAATTCATTTACATTTCTCACTGGGTGCTTGTACCTGAACATGATATGTCTTAGTTTTTATTTTTTCCCTCATTACCTGTGTGCCCTTCACCCCCTCCACCCTTCCCTATTTACATAGACTTTGTTTCCATTTTTTTTTCTTTCTCATAATTTTTCCTTTCTATTCTTCCTTTTCCCCTTCCTCTCCCACCACCCCTACACTTTTGGACCTTTTCCTATTTCAAATTATCAATTATTCTTTTTAATCATTTTCATCCTTATTTACACTTTCGGTTTCTCACACTAGAGAAACTCTTTGGCATTTACAAATATGTGTCTTATTTATTTCACTTAAGAGTATGGCCTCAATATGCATCCATTTAGCTCTAAATGTCTCTAGTTTATCATTCTTTATGGCTGAGTAGTAGTCCATTTTATAAAATGATCACATCTTCTTTATCCACTTTCCAGTTGATGGGCACTTGGGCTGTTCCCATGTTTCAGCTATTACAAACCATGCCACTATAAACATAGGTGCACATATATTGCTGTGGTATGATTCTTTTAATTTTTGGGGAAGATAACCAGTAGGGGAATAGCTCCATCAAATGGGACCTGGAGTCCTAGTTCTTTGAGGTATCTCCATTCTGATTTCCACAGTGGTTGCACCAGTCTGAACTCCCACCAACAATGGAGAAGGCTTCCTTTCTCTTCACAGCCCCACCAGCATTGTTATTGGTTGATGTCTTGATAGCAGCCATTCTTTGTAGGGTGAGGTGGAATCTGAGTGTTTTCATCTGCATCTCTCAAATGATCAGTGATGTTGAACATTTTTTCATATATTTATTTTCTGTATTAACTTTTTGTCTGTGAAATATCTGTTCATTTCAGATGTCCATTTTTGAATTGGGTCTTTGAATTTGGGAGGTCTGATTTTTTCAATTCTTTATATATTCTTGATAGTAGACCTTTGAAGTACAGCTGTGAAAAATTTCTTCCCACATTGTAGGTTGTGTCTTAGCTCTGTTGGTAGTTTCTCTTGCAGTGCAGAAGCTTTTTAATATGATGAGATCCCAGTTGTTGATTCTTTGTGCTAGCTCCCATGGTACTGAATATTTGTTCCTAAAGTCTTTTCCTATGCCAATGTCATTAAGAGTTTTACCCAACTTATCTTCCAGCAAGTTTAGTGTTTCTGTTTTAATATTTAGATTTTTAATCCATTTCCATCTCAGTTTAGTGCACAGTGATAGGTATGGGTCTAGTTTTAGTATTTGGCAGGGTGAAATCCAGTTTTTCCAACACTATTTTTTAAATAGACTATCTTTCCTTCAATGAGGGTGATTGGCTCCTTTTCAAAGATAAGGTGGCTGAGTATGTCTGGAGTTGTTTCTGTATCTTTTAATCTATTCCACTGATCTTCGAGTCTGTTTCTTTGCCAGTACCATGCTGTTTTTATCACAGTAGCTTTGTAGTATATTTTCAAATTGGGTATTGTGATAACCCCAGCCATGTCTCTGTTGCCTAGAATTTCTTTTGCTATTCTATGTTTCTTCTGCTTCCAAATGAATTTTTGTATGGTTTTCTCTAGTTCTGTGGAGTATATTGTTGGAATTTCAATTGGCATTTCATTAAATCTATATAGTAGTTTTGGAAGTATGGCCATTTTCACTATATTGAGTCTTTCTACCCAGGAACAAGGTATATCTTTCATTTTCTTATATTCTCTTCATTCTCCTTCTTCACAGTGCTGTAGTTTTCAGTGTAGAGGTCTTTTGCTTCCTTTATTAGGTTGATTCCTAGATATTTCATTTTTTTTAAATGCTATTGTAAAAGGAATTTTTTCTCAAATTTCTCTCTCAATGGGTCTGCTATTTGCATATATGGAGGCTATTTTTTTTTGAGTGTTGATCTTGTTTCCAGGTACTCTACTGAATCTGTCAATTAGGTCTAGGAGACTTTTGACCAAGTTTTTTGGGTCTTCTATGTAAAGTATCATATCTTCAGCAAATACTGACAGTGTCACTTCTTCCTTTCCTATCTTTATTCTTTTTATTTCTTTCTCTTTTCTAATTGCTATGGCTAATGTTTCCAGAACAATATTGAACAGGAGTGGTAACAGTGGACATCTTTGCCTTGTTCCTGATTTTAGCTTGAAAGTTTTCAGTTTTTGACCATTTAGCATGATGTTGGCTGTTGGTTTTTCATAGATAGCCTTAATCAGGTTTAGATAAAACCTTCTATTCCAATTTTCTGTAGTGTGTTTACCATGAATTGGTGTTGGATTTTGTCAAATGCCTTTTCTGCATCTATTGAGATGATTATATGGCTTTTGTACTTGACTCTGTTAGTATGGTGTATTGCATTCATTGATTTATGTATGTTGAACCATCCTTGCATCCCTGGGATAAATCTGACTTGGTCAGGGTGTATGATCTTCTTGATAACCCTCTGCATTCTGTTTTCCAGTATCTTGTTGAGGATTTTTCCAACTATATTCATTAGGGAGATTGGTCTTTAGTTCTCTTTTTGGGTTGGGACTTTCCCTGGTTTTGGAATCAAAGTAACATTTGCTTCCAGGAATGAATTTAGAAGCCTTGCTTCCTTTTCAATTTCCTCGATGTGTTTAAAGAGTAATGGCAATAATTCTTTAAATATCTTGCAGAATTCAGCACTGAAGCCATCAGAACCTGGACTTTTCTTTGTTGGCAAATTTTTCATTACATTTTCAATTTCACTCATTGTTATTAGGGTGTTTAGAATTTCTATATCTTCTTCATCTAACTTTGGCAGTTAATATGTATCTAGGAATCTGTCCATTTCTTCTGTGTTTTCCATTTTATTAGAGTACAGGTTCTCAAAGTAGGTATTGATGATCCTGTGGATTTCTGCTGGATCTTTTGAGGCGTCCCCATTTTTGTTCTTAAATGCATGGATTTGAGCCTTTTCTTTCTCTTTTTTGATAACTTGGCTAAAGGTTTATCAATTTTGTTTATTCTTTCAAAAAACCAACTCTGACTCATTGACTTTTTGTATCATTCTCTTAGTCGCCCTTGCATTGATTTCTGCTCTGATCTTTATAATTTCCTTTCTTGTATGAGCTTTGCTTTTGTTATGCTCTTCTTTTTCTAGTAGCTTGAGTTTCTGCAATAGGTTATTTAACTGAGTTCTCTCTGTTGTCCTAATATGGACATTCACTGCTATGAATTTCCCTTGTAGAACTGCGTTCTTTGTGTCCCACAGATTCCTGTATGTTGTACTGGCATTATCATTTACTTGCAGAAACTGGCTAATTTCTTCTGTCACCCATTGGTTGTTCAGGAGGGTGTTATTCAATTTCCATATGTTTGTGGGAGTTTTGAGGTTTCTTATGTTATTGATCTCCAATTTTATTGCACTATGGTGTGATAATATACAGGGGATAACTTCAATTCTTTTACACTTACTTAGATATGTCTTATGAGCTAGCATGTGATCTATTTTGGAGAATGACCCATGTGCAGCTGAAAAGAATGCATTTTCTGATTTTGTGGGGTGGAACACTCTGTGAACATCTATTAACTCCATTTGTTCAATAGCTTTGTTTACTTCTACAATTTCATTGTTAATTTTTTTGTAGATGATCTGTCTATTTGTGATAGAGGGATGTTGTGGTTCCCCACTACAATTGTATTAGTGCTTATTTGGTTTTTCATGTCCATTAATATTTGTTTTGTATAGTTGGGAGCATTTGTATTTGATGCATATATATTTAGGATTGTCATCTCTTCCTCTTGGATTGTTCCCTTCACCAGGATGTAGTGACCATCTTTGTCTCTCTTAAATAGTTTTGGTCAAATCTAGTTTGTCTGCAAATAAGATTGCTACACCTGCTTTTTTCTGGGTTCCCGTTGTGTGGAGAATTGTTTTCCATCCTTTTTTCAGTCTATGAATTTCCTTTTGGGTTAGGTTTGTTTCTTGTATACAGCATATTGCTGGGTTTTGCTTCTTAATCCATTCTGTCAGTCTATTTCTTTTTATTGGTGAATTGAGGCCATTAACATTGATAGTTATAATTGAGAGATATTGACTCATCCTTGTCATGATGTTTTACTGTTGATGGCTCTTTTGTTTCTAATTTTCCCCCCTTTCCCTTTTGTATCTTACCTTGCATGGTGTCTTCTCTCTGTTGGGGCTCATGGAGTTCTGACCTTCATTGTCTTTTTCTAGGATATTGCTTAAAATTGTTTGGAGTGCTGGATTGGTGTTCATGAAATTTCTCAGATGTTCTTTGTCATGAAAGTATCTAATTTTCCCATCGATTTTGAAAGATAATTTTGCCAGATACAACAGTCTAGGTTGGAAGTTATTTTCTTTTATGGCTTGAAATACTTCACTCCAGGCTCTCCTTGATTTGAGGGTTTGTATTGAGAAATCTGCCATGATTCTGATGGGCTTTCCTTTGTAGGCGATTTGTTTCTTTTCTCTCACTGCCTGTAGAATTTTTTTGTTCTGTTAGTCTTCTGGGATCTTGACTATCATATGTCTCAGTGTAGATTTTTTTTTATATCTAGTTGGAGTTCTATATGCCTCACTTATCTGTATGTCTAATTCTCTACCTGTGTCTGTGAAGTTTTCTGCTATTAATTTTGTGAACAGTTTTTTTAATGTCAATTGTACTTTCTCCTGTTATTTCATGGACTCCTATCAGTCTTATGTTATTCTTCTTTCCATCATCTAGCAGCTGTTGGATTGATTTCTCATCATCCCTTACTATCTTTAAGAAATCTTTGTTTTCATGGTCCTTAACTGCAAGCCTGTCTTCTATATCTGATATTCTGTCTTTAGATTCTCTTAGTCTGCTCTGCATGCTTTCAATGGAGTTTTAAATCTCCTGAATATCTGTTTGAATCTGTTTCATGGATTCCATTTCTTTCTTATGTTGGGTGATCTTGTTTTCCATTTCTTTCTTATGCAGGGCATTCATGGCTTGCAGCATGTTTCTGATCTCATCTATTTTCTTATCTGTTTCATGTCTTTCACTCTGCTCACCATCTCTGTATTTATCTGGGAGATTATTTCTGCTTTGAATTTTTCTAGAGCCTCATGCACCTGCTTTGTTACTTCCTGTGCTCTCAGTTCAGGGTGTCCAGGTGGTTGCTTATCAAACTTTTCCACCTTATTCCCCCCCAAATTTCCCTTTTATGGTATGGAAGCCTGTGTTTGTGGCTTTCTTAAATGTCTTCACATTTTTGTTTTTGGTACTGTCCTTTGTTTAATTCCTGGGTTGATATTTCAAGATTGCTTAATGTAGGTATCTTTGTTGCTTGTGTTTAAAACCCTTGTGGATTGATTGCTTTTCAGAGGTGTCTTCCAGATATAGCTTGTGTTTAGGTTTTGAGACTCTAATGACTCTGAGTATATTTCATTTTCCTTATACCAGGAAGGAAAACTAATTAGATCAATCACAACATGTTAGCCCAAATGATACAATCAGCAATATCATAACATCAAGCACAGCTTAGAAAATGACAATTTATGGTATTTATTAATTTATCACATTTAACTGTGAATTAAATTAAAACTGAGGACCAACCCAACATATATTTATAGTGAATAAACTCTTCAATATAACATCTTTCCCCTTTGGGGTGGGGAGTTAGAAGGAGTTGGGGAAGGAGGGACAGGTAGAAAGTTCAGGAAAGATTAGCAGTGAGGCCAGAAGACACAGGACCATCACACAAACTCTAAGAAATTGTTAAAGGCAAGAGGAAAAGGCAGAATGAATGAGCAAAGATGTGAATAGAATCACCTAACAGCAACAGTGAGGCTAGATACCATACTTACTTTCCTTTAAACCCAATGATAATCAAAAGAAGGAAAAAGAAACGAAAAGAAAAATAAAGGAGAAATCTGAATTCAGTGCAGAAGGAACAAATGGGGAGATGAAGAGCAATGAGGGACAGTGAGAGAAGGAGTGAGAGAGTGAGAGAAAGAAAAGATAAAAGAAAGAAAAGTAAAAATTTGAAAAGAGTAGAAAAAGTAAAAATTAAGAATTAAAAATAAGTGAAAAAAAAAATTTTTTTTTGCAAATAGCAAAAAATAAAATGATGGATCTCCTTCAGGGTATGTCTCTGCTGTCACAGTAGGCAACGTAGACATCCATGTGTATATATGAGTCAATGATTCTCAGCAAGTCAGCAGCAGATCTCGGAGATTCAGGCAGATTTCTGGCTGCTAGTCTCCAGTTGAGCTCCCTGTCCTCCTGCAGGGTTGAACTCTGCAAAGTTCTACTGCAGGTTCCAGTTTCCCTTTCCCTGAAGATAGTGCAGGTTTTGATGGGAGGTGATGGTCTCAGGTGATGATCCCTTAAACTTAGCAAATATGGTGGTCTGGTGTGCCTTTATTGAAGAGATTCTCTTTACTTTTCCACTGAGCTTCAGTTTTCATTGAGGAGTCTGAGAAGTCCTCTTTCTGTTACTAACTTTTGCTCTATCTTGTGGTGCTCAGTACAAGGGACTTTATAATCCCCTGTGCCTGTGTAGTGTGGGACCAGGTAGCAGAAGAGCCAGAAGGCCAGAGGCTGGGGGAGAAGTGGGATTGGAGGCAACCACGCAGCTAAGCAGAGCACTGGATGGGGGTAGGCCTCCATGCCGCACCTGGGACCTCATTGTGGCATGGATGGGGCCAAGGATGGAGCCCGGGAGCTTCATGGTCAGACTTCCCAAATTTAAAGACCCAATCCAAAAATGGGCATCTGAAATGAACAGACATTTCTCAGACAAAGAAGTGGAAATAGCAAATAAATGTATGAAAAAGAATTCAACATCACTGGTCATTCTAGAGATGCAAATGAAAACAATGCTGAGATTCCACCTCACTCCAGAAAGAATGGCTGCTATCATGAGATACCTCAAAGAAGTAGGACTGGAAGTCCCATTTGACCCACCTATTCCCCTGCTGGGTATCTTCCCCAAAGAATTAAAAGAATCATACCACGGTGATATTTGTGCACCCACGTTCATAGCAGCACAATTTGTAATAGCTAAAACCTGGAAGCAACCCAAATGCCCATCAGTTGGAGACTGAATAAAGAAAATGTGGATTGTTTTTTATAAAATGGAGTACTACTCAGCCCTAAAAAATGAGAAATTAGACATTTATAGCTAAATGGATGCACATTGAGGTGATACTCTTAAGTGAAACACACAGGACACACGTGTAAATACTGAATAGTTTCTCTAGTGTAAGATACTGAAAGTGTAAATAAGGAATAAAAGGTATAATAGATAGTGTGAAATAGGAAGAAAAGGTGCAAAGGGGAAGGTGAAAGGGGAGGGGTAGAGGAAAGGAAAGAAGGGATGGAATTAATATGAGAAAATGGAAAAAATGGAAACAAAATCTTTGCAAATAGGGATGGATTTAGGGGTTGAAGGGAGGGCAGGGGAAGGGTTAAAATTAAGAACCAAGAGAGATTATATAAAGGTGCAAATTTCCAATGATGAACGTCATTATATTGTATACCTAAAATGTACCAATAAACTAAAATTTAAAATTTAAAAAAATATGGTATTCATATACAATGAAGTACTATTCTACCATAAAGAAGGATAAACGTGTCAGTTTTAGGTAAATGCATGCACTTGGAGACCATAATTTTGAGTGATGTAAATCAGACACACAAGTATAAATATTTTACTTTTTATTTTGAGTGAAAAAGCCTCCCCCCCCAAAAATAAGGAGAATAATGGAGCATAGATATTGGAAAGTAAGAAGAACATGTTCAAATGGGAAGGGAAACAAGGGAGTGGAGAGGGAAGGAAGGGAAAATGGATTTTTTAAAAAAGGAGAACAAAATGAAAAAATTGAAGCAAAGTTTTTGTAACTGGGGGTGAGAAGAAGGGTCAAAGGGATGGGAGGGGAATTGAGGAAAAAAAAGAAAAATGAATGTACATTATCTACAGGTACAAATTCCCCATGATGAATCTGATCATTATATATGAAAAATACATACTAAAAAAAAAATTAAACGGACAAAGAAACCTAGACATAAATATATTTAAAGGTTATTTTCACAAATGCATTTAGGAAAAAGTATTGACAGAAAATTTAATTCAAGCAACACAACTTAATTCTGTTTAATATCCCTTCCTACCTAAAATTTTTAGAAAAATTTGCATGTAATAAATATTTCTTAAATTATGTGATTAACTTGAAGAAAGTTGCATATTTGCACTTCATTTCTGTCTCTTGATGTATTTGGCACTGACATTGCAAACAACTTTTAAGAGAAAATAAATTTTCATGTACATATGCTTTCTGACATGGAACAAACAAACTTTCAGCTTGGAGTTTTTCATTCTTCATATGAAAATAATTTAGTTAATTATTAGTATATATAGTAACAAAATATTGCTATTCACAAGAAAAATATTTCATTTTAATAATATTTTGTGACTCATTTTAAAGTTAACATTATAAATAATATTTTAAAATATACTGAAAGGAATTTTTTGCTGCTTCAGACTTTGGAATGTTCATCTTCACATATGAAATTCCTAAATATAATATTCACAGTCAGAAAACTCTATCTTTTTACTTTTATAACAGTAAAAATATCAATTTAATAACTTCAAGAGGTTAGAATCAATACTTTTTTATACTTGGCAGCAAGGTGCAAAATTATTTAAAAATTTAAAGCATGGGAAATGAAATTCAGCATGGAAGAAAAGTGATTAGGAGTAATTAAGAAAGTGCTTTAAAATTTAATGTTTAGGAGGAAACAACACACATGTCAATCAACCGACAAATATAAAAACTAAATGTGGTTTATGCTGTAGTTACAACGGAAAATTATCCAACCTTATAAAGCAGGCCCCTTCTGGTACATGATGCAGTGTGGAGAAACTTAGATACTGTTACTTTTCATACTACTGATGGTTTAAATAAACTACATGCTATTAATTTCTGACTACTGAAAAATTCCTTTGCAAAAGAAAAATATTTATATTCCTATATTTTTAGACAAAGCATAATCTTTGATTCTTTGTCAATATTATTGGTACATGGTGTAATAACTATTGTTATTCTTTGATTATGAAATTTTGTTTTGTTTTCTCTTAAAATGAAAAATATTAATCTTTCCTGATTTCTAACCTTTATATGGTGCCTACAAATGTCTTTACCACCAGACAGAGCATATTAAATTATATTTTAAGTATTTCACTTTTTTTGTTTTATAATTAATCCTGTTTTATATTATGTAAGTAACATATTGTCCTTACATTTCCTTCTAATTAAGTATCCCAGGACCATGTATTGTATGGTTTTTACATTTTAACACAAAAGAAGAATGTATGTTATAATATGTTCTGGTCTTATATTTACTTTTGATCTTATTGTTCAGTCTCACTATTTTGAATTTTTGTGACAGCAAAACAGTGCCTAAATTACTGAAAATTGAACATATGTTTTATTCTCTGGTGTGAAATTACATTTAATTACTCTTATTTCAAAATAATTTTATGATTATAAGTATTATTTTACAGCTTTAAATCTTTTGTCAAGTTTCTCTTCTTACCATCTTCCAAAAATTGCTGATATTTTAATTATAATTGCATTAACATATAAATTAATTTGGAAATGTGCTTTAATTTCCTTCAGCTTATTTTTTGTTATTGGCTCTACATAAGCTACTAAATAATATAACAAAGCAAATAAAAATTTATCTTCCTTAGCTGGATGGATTATATATGTTGACGAGGAGACTCTATGAGATGAAAAAAATTTAAACACTCAAATATAAGAAAATGACATTTGACTGATAATTTTGCTAGATGTGGCTGTATAGAAAATTTGAGACTTTTATATGCCATTCCTTCAGATGTTCACAGTTGCTTTTCTTTTTTCTTCCTGATACATTCAGTGATGAGTTTCAATATTTATCTGCTGTGCTATGCACACTTTGAGCCCTTCATATATTGAATACATTGTATTTCATTTCTTGTAAAGTTTCCTCCATTTATTCCTGTCATCTCTTTTTTAATGACATTTTTAGACCTTATGTGAATATTGAACCTCTTGAACTGGTCTTCTAAATGTCATGTTGTTCTTCATCTTCATCTTCTCCTTCCTTTACCATTTTGTTTAATTTTCTCCTTACTACTAAATCCCTTCTAACTTTTATTTAAATTTCTGCCATAGTGTGGACTTTCTAAGCTTACTCTTGTTGTCTGACTATTCCTTTCTTAAAATATCCTAATCTATTTTCATGACTATTAGGTCTTTTCTTATTTCTGAAAGTAATAATTATAATGGTTTTTATATCTGTTTGCATGCACTTTTGAAAAATTTAAATTATGAATTATTAAGTTTTTTTGAATAGTGTACTGGTTTTTTGTTGTTTTTTGGTGCTGGGAATTGAACTCAGGTCCTTGCTCTTGCGAGGCAGGCGGTGGCACCACTGAGCTAATTCCCCAGCCCTTATTAAGTTTTTTGAAACAGGGTTTTTCTATGTAGTTCAGACTAACCTTGAGCTCACTATGTGACAGAAGCTGGCCTCAAATTCAAAGAGATTTTCTGCCTCAGTTTCTTGAGCTGAGATTACTGGGATTACAAGCATGTGCCACCATGCCTGGCTTTATGCACATTTTCTTAATCCTGTAAAGTCATGTTTCCTCCATTTACTTTCTTCTCTTCTGAGCTTTCAAGTGAGCTGGCTCTGATTAGGTTCTGCTTAATTTTGGTTGTCTGCTTATCTTTAAGAGACATAAAAGCTGAATGGAGACTCTAGTCTGTGACAGGCACCTTACAGAGCCTGAGTAGTAAAACCTGGCTGCTTGGTTTGAACTCAGCCTGGGCAACTTAGTAAATTAGTGAGGTCCTATTTCAAAATAAAAACTAAACGAATCCATGGATATGTAGCTCACTGAAAAGGCCATGGGTTCAATACCCAGTACCTAGAAAAAAAAATGTATATATGTATATACATATATATATATTTATATATTTATATATATATACATGCACACACATATGTATGACCAAAGGTAATCAATACTCAAAACAACTCATCATTTCCCACTTCCTAATTACTTCCCTACCTTTTTTCTATTCTCCATATTTTTGAGGTTATTTTGGACTATGGTAGAAATTCTACACACATCATGCTCCTGCACATCTCTCCCCAACTCGGGGTTGGGGAGTGTCACTTTGGTAGCTTTCTATTGGCCGTAAAAAGAGTAATTTACAGGACAGAAAACAGCAAACTATAAGCCAGGTCTCACTTAATTTTATTGTCTAAACAAATAAAGTGATCCAGAAAAAGTTAACAATGCTGCTTAAATTTAATGGGTTGGGTCTATAGAAGTTAGATATTAATTTGTACAGAAGTGAAGGAATATTCTTCCACTACTTCAAAACTATAATTTGATTCAGTAAGAAAATTATTTTTGTCCCTGACAAATGAAATGCCTATAGATATCTTCATAATTTTGTCTTATAACTTAAGTAAACAAAGATAACCCACATTCATGTTAGAACTATTCTAATATGCAACTTTATATTGACTGTACTTACCAGAATTTGGGCCAAATAGATGATTATTGAAATCAGACTGTGAGAATTAATTGACTCTAGAAAAACTACAGTAAAGTATCATAAAGCCAAAATGAGAAAAAGTGTACATTTCATTATAATTTTTAAATGCCAGCTATACAAACTTCATATAAGTAAAATTTATAATAAAATTATTTTATGTTCACAGAGACAATTGTGAAACATGAACCAATCACCCTAGGTATAATCCTTATGTTTTAATCCTTAATCCTTAGCCCTGGAATGTATTCACATTCCAAATTGTTTCCAGTGCTTGTGACCCCTCAAACTCTGTCTGTCCCACATCTGTGATGAGTAGAACTTTCATCTTTTTACCAGAGTGGGGGACTAACAGTCTCCATGCAGCTGAGGATACATTATATGGCATTATCAAATGTAACCAATTCTCTGCAATTTAGCTAATTTTGGTTCCTGAATTTCTCTATTGCTATCTTAAGTCTTGGGTGAGCTTGATTATTCTTCATTTTTTAAATCTGCTTTCCAATTTCTAAATTTTTGCTATTATTTTCTCTTGTTTTCCCCTCTTTTGAATGTGGGTGATTTAAGATGATTTTCTCTATTGATGTTAGAAGTCAGTGAAATTAAACCTTTTCAGTCTAGGATTTATGCAGAACCCCTTATTATTGCATTCTCTATCCACTGACTTGTGAGGCTATCTCTATTATGTACGCTGATGATTTATATATGTTACTTTCTGAACTCTTTGCATCATCATCACACTTGTATCCATTCTAGCTTTGTAGTATGCCTTATTACATGATAAAATGAAGACTCTTCACATTTCTAGATGGAATTAGGGCCTCAAATTATTTTTGGAGAAAAATTAAAAAGTAGGCTTTCAATTTTCCTTCTTACTTTGTAGTGATTTTAATTGGAGTTCATTTATCTATAAATAAGGTCAACTATTATGTTTATGCCATTTAAGGTTCCATCCATTAAATTGGTATATATATCCAATTTCTTTAGATCTTTTTTGAGTTTTTTTTGCTTTTTTTTCTACCAGGGATCAAACTCAGGACCTTGTGCGTGGGAGGCAGGCGTAGAGCTACTGAGCAAAATTCACAGCCCTTCTTTGATTTTTTATTAGAATTTTGCAGAGTTATATGTTCTTTACATGGATAATTCTAGATAATACAAACTAGATTATTAATATAAACAAATATTACTTTCTGTAATACTCTGAAATTGTCTACAATGAGTTGTTTTTTATTGTTTTATTGGTACATTTTAGGTATACAATATAATGACATTCATCATTGGAAATTTACACCATTACATAATCTCTCTTGGTTCTTATTCCCCCCCCTCCCCTGCCCTCCCTTCAACCCCTAAATCCCTCCTTATTTACAAAGACTTTGTTTCCTTTTTTTCATTTTCTCATACTAATTTCATTCCCCTCTTTCCTTTCCTCTACCCCTCCCATTTCCCCTTCTGCTTTGCCCCTTTTCTTCCTGTTTCACATTATCTATTATACCTTTTAATCCTTATTTACACTTTCAGTATCTCACACTAGAGAAACTATTCAGTATTTACACATGTGTGTCCTGTTTGTTTCACTTAAGAGTATCACCTCAATGTGCATCCACTTAGCTATAAATGTCTCTAATTTATCATTTTTTAGGGCTGAGTAGTACTCCATTTTATTAAAAAATCCACATTTTCTTCATTCAGTCTCCAATTGATGGGCATTTGGGCTGCTTCCAAGATGCAGCTATTACAAATTGTGCTTCTATGAACATGGGTACAAATATATCACTGTGGTATGATTCTTTTAATTCTTTGGGGAAGATCCCCAGCAGTGGAATAGTGGGGTCAAATGGGACTTCCAGTCCTAGTTCTTTGAGGTATCTCCATACTTATTTCCACAGTGGTTGAACCAGTCTATACTCCCACCAGCTGTGGAACAGGGATCCTCTTTCCCTACAGCCCCACCAGCATTTATTATTGGTTGATTTCATGATAGCAGCAATTCTTTCTGGAGTGAGGGGCTATCTCAGCATTGTTTTCATTTGCATCTCTGGAATGACCAGTGATGTTGAACACTTTTTCATATATTTAATTGCTATTTCCACTTCTTTGTCTGAGAAATGTGTGTTTATTTCAGATGCCCGTTTTTGGATTGGGTCTTTAAATTTGGGAGGTCTGATTTTTTTTAAGTTCTTTGTAGATTTGAGATAGTGCATCTTAGTCTGCGGAAGAGCAGTTGAAGATTTTTTCTCACATTGTGCGTTGTCTCTTCACACTGTTGGTGGTTTCTCTTGCTGTGCAGAAGCTTTATAATAAGAAGAGATACCACTTGTTGATTGTTTGTGCTACTTCACGGGCAAATGAGGTTTTGTTCATAAAATCTTTTCCTACATCGATGTCTTCAAGAGTTCTACCTAACCTCTGTTCCAGCCGGTTCAGTGTTTCTATTTTAATATTTAGATCCTTAATACATTTTGAGTTTAGTTTAGTGCACGGCAAGAGATATAGGTGTAGTTTTAATCTTTGGAAAGTTGAAACCCAATTGTTCCAGCACCATTTATTAAAGAGGCTATCTTTCCTCCAGTGAGGGTGTTTGGCTCCTTTGTTGAAGATGAGATGGCTGAGTGTGTCTGGTATTGTTTCTGCATCTTCTAATCTGTTCCACTGGTCCTCAGGTCTGTTTCTTTGCCAGTACCATGCTGTTTTTATCACAGTAGGTCTGTAGTATAGTTTCAAGTTGGGGATTGTGATACCCCTTGCCATGTCTCTGTTGCTTAGAATTGCTTTTGCTATTCTGAGTCTCTTCTTGTTCCAAATGAATTTTTAGAATGTTCTCTCAAGTTCCATGAAGTATGCTTCTGGGATTTCAATTGGGATTGCACTGAATCTATATAGTAGTTTTGAAAGTATGGCCATTTTCAGTATATTGATTCTTCCTATCCAGGACAAGGGGATGTCTTTCTATTTTCTGATATTGTCTTCAATCACTCTTTTCAGAGTGCTATAGATTTCAGAGAGGAGATCTTTGATTTCTTTCATTAGGTTGATTTCTATGTATTTCAATTTCTTGGATGCTATTGTGAAAGGAATTGTTTGCCCTATTTCTCTCTCAGTGAGTCTGTCATTGGTGTGGAGGAAAGCTATTGATTTTTGTGTTGACCTCGTATCCAGCTACTCTACTAAATTTGGTTATCAAGTCTAGAAGACCTTGGGGTCTTCTATATAGAGTATCATGTCATCTGCAAATAATGACAATTTGACTTCTTCATTTCCTATCTTTATTCCTTTTATTTCTTTCTCTTGTCTAATTGCTGAGGCTAATGTTTCCAAAACTATATTGAACAAGAGTGGTGATAGTGGACATCCTTGTCTTGTTCCTGATTTTAGTGTGAAGGGTTTCAGTTTGTGACCATTTAGTATGATATTGGCTGTTGGTTTTTCATAGATGGCTTTTATCAGTTTGAGGTAGAGACCATCTATTCCAATGTTTAGTAGGGTTTTATCATAAATGCATGTTGGACTTTGTCAAATGCTTTCTCTGCATCTATGGAGATAACCATATGGTTTTGTCCTTGGTTCTATTGATATAGTGTATTACATTGATTGATTTGCGTATGTTGAACCATCCCTGCATCCCTGGAATGAATCCCTCTTGGTCAGGGTGTATGATCTTCTTAATGATCTTCTGCATTCTATTTGCCAGTATCTTATTGAGGATTTTTGTATCTATGTTCATTAGTGATATTGGCCTATAGTTCTCTTTTTCAGTTGGGTCTTTTTCTGCTTTGGGATCAAGGTGATGCTTGTTTCCAGGAATGAATTCAGGAGTATTGATTCCCTTTCATTTTCATTGAAGAGTTTAAATAGTAGTGGCATTAGTTCCTCTCTAAATGTCTTGTAGAATTCAGCAGTGAAGCCATCAGAACATGGGGCTTTCTTAGTTGGTAAGGTTTTAATTACATTTTCAATTTCATTGGTTGATATTGGATTGTTTATAATTGTTTAGATTGTTTAGAATGTTCTTCTTTCAACTTTGGTAATTCATACGTATCTAGGAATCTGTTCATTTCTTCTGTGTTTTCCATCTTATTGGCATATAGGTTCTAAGTAGGTATTGATGATCCTCTGGATTTCTTCTGGGTCCATTGTAATTTCAATCTTTTCATTCCTAATTGCATAGATTTGGGCCTTTTCTTTTCTTTTCTGATAAGATTTGCTATGGGTTTGTCAACTTTGTTTATTCTTTCGAAGAACCAACTCTTGACTTCATTAATTTTTTGTATCATTCTCTTAATGTCCATTGCATTGATTTCTGCTCTGATCTTTAAAATTTCCTCCCTTGTATGAGCTTTGGGTTTGTCCTGCTCTTCTTTTTCTAGATGCTTGGGGTTCAGCATCAGGTTGTTTAATTCTACTTGCTCTGTTTTCCTAATATGTGTATTCACTGCTATGAATTTCCCTCGTAAGACTGCTTTCATTGTGTCCCATAGATTCTGATAAGTTGTACTGTCATTGTCATGTAATTGAAGGAATTGTCTGATTTCTTCTTTAATTTCCTTTGTGACCCAATGGTTACTCAAAAGTGTGATTTTCAGTTTTCATGTTTTTATGTAATTTTTCTGGTGTCTTTTGCTATTGGTGTCCAATTTCATTGAACTGTGGTCTGATAATATACAGGAGATAGTTTCACCTACTTAATTACATTCTATGAGTGAGTATGTGGTCTATTTTGGAGAATGAGCCTTGTGAAGCCTCAAAAAATGTGCATTCTGATTTTTTGGGGTGGAACATTCTCTACACATCTGTTAAGTTCATTTGTTCAAGAGTTCAATTGAGTTCTAGTATTTCATTATTGTTTTTGTCTAGTTAATCTATGTATTTCTGACAGTGGGGTATTGTGGTCCCCCACTACTATTGTATTAATGCAAATTTGACTTTTCATGTCTGTTTGTATTTGTTTTATATAGTTGGATGCACTAATGTTTGATGGATAGATATTTATGGTTGTCATCTCTTCCTCTTGGATTGTTTCCTTTACAAGGATGTAGTGTCCTTCTTTGTCTATCTTAATCAGTATTGGTTTGAAATCTACTTGATCTGCAAAGAGGATAGCTACTCCTGCTTTTTTTCTGGTTCTCATCACATGGAGTATTGTTTTCCACCCTTGAACTTTCAATCTGTGAGTTTCTTTTTGAATTAAGTGTGTTCATTGTATGTAGCATATTGTTGGATTTTGCTTCTTGACCCATTCTGCCAGTCTATTTCTTTTGATTGGTGAATTGACACCATTAACATTGATGGTTGTAACTGAAACATATTGACTTATCATTGCCATGACATTTTCTTTTTGTTGGGTTCTCCCCCTTTACATTTAATTTCTTGTCATGCCCGATGGATTCATTTTTCTGTGCTTCCTGGGTTTGTGTTCCTCATTGTCTGTTCTTAGGAGATTATCTAAAATTTTTTGGAGTGCTGGTTTGGTATTCATGAAGTTCCTAAGGTGCTCTTTGTCATAAAAATATCTTATTTCTCCATCAATTTTGAAAGATAGTTTTACAAAGTACATCAATCTGGGTTGGAGGCTGTTTTCCTTTAGGGCTTGGAATACATCACTCCAAGCTCTTTTTGCCTGGACCGTTTGCATTGAGAAGTCTTCTGTGATTCTGAAGGGCTTTCCTTTGTATGTGACTTGTTTCTTTTCTCTAACTGCTTGTCAAACTTTTTTCTTCTGTTGGGTTTCTGGAATCTTAACAATTATATGCCTATGTGTAGATTTTTTTAAAATTTTTTATCAAGGCTATTTGGAGTCCTATATTTCTCACTTATATGTATGTCAAGTTCTTTTCACCTGCTTGGGAAGTTTTCTGCCGTTACTTCTGTGAACAATTTTTTATGTCATCTGCACTCTGTTCTGTTTCTTTATTGACTCCAAATAGTCTTATGTTATTTTTCTTTGCATTCTCTAGCAGCTGCTGGATTGAATTCTCATGGTCCCTTACAATTTTGAAGCAGTTTTTTTTTCCTGGTCACCAATTGAAATCTTATCTTCTATATCTGAAATTCTGTCCTCACATTGCCTAATTCTGCTCTGTAGACTTTCAGTGGATTTTTTAATCTCCTGGAAATCTGTATCTGTTTTATGGATTCCATTTGTTTCCTATGTTGGAATTCCATCATGTTCCTCAGCTCCTGTATTTTTTTTTATCTGTGTCCTGTCTAGGTTTTTTAGTCATGTCTTGCCCTATGGGCACAATCTCTGCTGTTATCCGAGAAATTATTTCTGATTTCATTTTTTCCAGATCCTCTTTTGTTGCCAGTTCAGGGAGTCCCGGTGGTTGAGTATCAGAGTGTTCCATCTCCTTTCCCTTTGGGTT
This sequence comes from Heterocephalus glaber, assembly GCF_053883595.1. NCBI lineage: Eukaryota > Metazoa > Chordata > Mammalia > Rodentia > Bathyergidae > Heterocephalus > Heterocephalus glaber. Next base: position 26,458,472 of record NW_028258145.1, on the reverse strand, counting down.
TGCTGTAGGTGCTCTTGAATTCTGGTTTTGAGAGTTGTTTATGTATCTTCTCATTTCAATGGGGAGGGGATGCTGTTGATGCATCCATGGCTCACTTCCTTGAGCTGGAATTGGTGGAATGGTGGCCCAGAAGCCCCTTCTTTGGGCTGGATGCTGAGGAAAGGAGCCCAGAAGCCTCTACCTCTGGGCTGGGAGTGGTGAAACAGTGGCCCGCTAGCTTTTTAAAATTAATCTCACATTCTTCCTTTTTATTGGATTTTTTCTTTTTGGTTCAAATAATGTCTATTCATTATCTTGGATTTCCAATGTGTATAACATAGCCTCATTTCATCATTTAAAAACATTAATGATTTATTTTTTAGCATATTTAAAGCAATTGTAATCAATTTGCAAGCAGATATGTTTAAATTTTGGATACTTCTCTTTAAGTTGATTTTCATGTTTTCTATTCTTATACTTCTAATTTTATAAAATACATACTCAGCTGAGGTTCATTATATCTTATTTTTCCTGTATTTTAAAAATCATTTTAATGATGACACATTAATTTTAAGTCCCACATTATTTATATTTTGTTATTTATTTTGGTTATGTATAAAATTTTTGGATCATAACTTTTTCACTCAGAATACTACAACCTCATTCTTTAGTTCCTTATTTTACAAAGGAACAATATATGACCAACTTATTTTTCATTCTTTTGTGTGTAATAGAATTTAAAATATATTTTATTTTGTAAAATAAGTAATATTGGAACAGACATACACAGATTACATAGTGAACTTTTTTTTATACCTACAACTTACCTTAAAAAAGGAAATACTTTAAAATTTGAATCTCCATATTTTCCTTCAGTATAACTTTCCTGTTACACTCTCAAAGCAAAAGGGAAGACAGTAGCCTGTACTTTATGCTTTACTTTTCTATTTTGAATTTTAGTTTTATAAAATATGTATGTTTTGTATTTTTTTTCATTAACCTTCAACCCCTCCAATTTGTACATGCCTTACTGAATACTCAACCTTGGATAATTCCCTCCTGTACTGACTGTGGTGTCACCCATGTAATTTGCTCTGGCTAATTAAACAAATTGGAGCAAATGCCACACAGAGTTTTTCAAAGTGTGGAAGCACAGGGGCTCAATCTGTCTTTGTTATTGATGATCCTGGAATCTACCTCCCTGCACCCTAGGACTAATCTGTATAAACCTGCCAGATGATGAAAGGCACATGGCACAGTTACTCTTATTGCTCAACAGATTAAGATATTTCTTATATTTTATTCCTTTGTTTTAGAATGTGCTTTTTATATTTAGGGCTTATTTTGAATTGCTTTTTGTAAGTGCTGTAAGTTAGAGATAGAAATTTCCCCTTTTTAATATAAATGACCTTTCAGACTGGAACCTACTTACTGCATATTCCACCTTAATTTCAAGGAGCTGCTATGATATTTCCATCACATATCAAATCTCCAAGCTTTGTTATATTCTTTTTATTGTCCAATTTCTCTACCCTGGGCCAATAAAATACTGTTGTTATAGCTTTATAACAAATACTGCTGTCTGGTAAGGGAAATCTTCTTATGATGAGCTTTTCAATTTACCCAACAAATTTTAGAATCAGCATACCGAATTCTAATAAAATCTCGAATGGAGATTTCTTTGGGAATGTATTGACTACAGGGATTAATTGTGATTAGTCTTTACAATTTTGAGTGACTGTTATGGTTCAGATTTGACATGTTCCTTAAAACTCATTTGGCAAAGGAGAGTTTGGCAAAGTGATTAGATCATGAGGGCTGTAACTTAATCAAGTCTTTGATAAGATCATAGTTTGACACCATTATGATGTAGGTGACAGGAGAGAAGTGAAAGGAGCAGAAGGTGGAGCAGGGTTGAAGGGAGTGGAGCATGAAGGCTTGAGGCCCATCATGGTCCCTGATCCTTTCCTCTTGTGATCCTTCCCTCTCTGTTTCCCAGTTGCCATCAGGTACAGCTTTACTCCACCCTGCCCTTCTATTCTAAAATTCTCCCTCATCTCAGTCCCACAGGAATGGAACCAGTCCATCATGGACGAAAACCTTAGAAACACTGAACCAAAATAAACTTTACCTTTAAGAAGCAGTGATGCTCAGATATTTTGTAATATTGATGAAAAATTGACTACCATAGTAAACATGAAGCAAGCACCTCTTTGTATTTGTCTAGGTCTTTACAAATATTCTTCAATAAAGTTCTGCACATTTTCTCATGTAAATCATTCACCTATTTTGTTATCTATTACAAGTATTTTTATTGTTGCTTTGGATTTTTTTTGAGACAGGATCTTGCTATGCAGTTCAGGCTGGTCTTGAACTCACTACATAGTCTAGGCTGGCCTCAAACTCATGGCAATCCTCTTGCCTCAGCTTCCTGAGTGCTGGGTTGTAGCATGTGCCACCCCACCCAGCTGAACGATTTATTTTTAAAACTATCACGAAGCCACCTCTCGATTGTGTGTAAAAATGCAATTGATATTTATACCTGATATTTTATCTACAGACTTACTAAATTTCATTGTTACTTCCAGCAATTTGTGACTTTGGGGTTGCTGTATATACATAATGATACTTCCTGCAAAAGACAGTTTGATTTCTTTCTTTATTTTTTTAAACCTCAATTCTTTTTATTGTGCCCCTGAATGCCACATCTAGTACAGTGTTGAATAAAAAAGTGATAGTGAGCATTGTTACATTGTTCTTGATTTTAAAAAGAACACTTTTACTATTTCATTATTTTGTGTAATGTTTGCTGTAGTTTTTCTTCTCCTCACTTTTCCCTGCTCCTCTCCTCTCTTCTCAATTTATATGGTTAGATTTTACAGTGCTAAATCATACCCGAACTTCTGGGATGAACCCAAATTGGTTATGAGCTATTATCACTTTTATACATAGCTATGTCTGGTTTAATTATACCTTACTTGGAATTTTGCACTATATTAGTGATTAAAATTGTTCTATCCATTTTATTCTGGTCTTATTTTTTTAATATCAAGTTCATTGTAACCTCATAACACAAATCAGGATCCTAAGATACCCATTTTGTTTTTTATTCTTATTTAAAAAAAGAATGTTTCAACCATTGGAATTTTTTAAATATTTGGTATAACTCATCTATAAAATTTTGGGACCTGTTATTTGTAGAATGTGGATTGAATTTTACTTATCAGTTAAATTTCTTAATGATTGGGACCTATTTAATTCTCCTATTTATACATAAGCAAATATGATAAATATTTTTCTAGTAAAATTTTCATTTTCTTTAACTTTTTCAAATCTGCTATAATTTTAAAAATTATATTCTATTTAATCTTCTTAGACTGTGTTTTATCAATAATTTGGTCCCTTTTCATTTATAATTTATTTGCACCATCTTGATATTTTTCCCCTTTGGCTTGTTTTATCAGATATTTGGCAATTGTATTACTCTTCAAAAATATACCTCTAATATTGTTAATTCCATTTCCATTTGTTCTTATTTTTTCTTCTCTTCTTGTTTACTTTTATGTGGATTTATTTGTTCTTCTCTAGCTTCTTAAATTGATGATCAGTTCATTAAGTTTTGGAACTTCCTCTCTGATATGAAGATTTCAGACTATAAATTTCTCTTCAAATACTGCATGTTACAATAAAGAAAATATCATTCAATTTTAAACAATTCATATTTCCTTCTTGGTTTATTTTGAAGTATCTCAGAAGTGTATGTATGTTGTTTGTGAGCTTATATTTATGTCCGAATGAATACACTCTTTTAAACTTACTATTTTCAATTTGTAATTTAAAAATATTGTAGTCAGGGAAGAGATTGTTATAATCATACTGATTTTTTTAAATTTTTCTTTCTTATTTTATATATCTAATATTAATTTTCTCTAAGTTCCACATATACTTGAAAGGAATAGGTATTTACTTAATGCTGGTTCTTTCTTCCAATATAGTCAATTGGTAAGATAGCAATTGCGAATACCAAATGTAGTGTATTTTTATTAATGTTTGGCCTAATATACAATTATTATGAGAAACTTTTAAAATCTCTCAGTACAATAATGGTTTGTTAAATTTTCCTTTGGTTTTGTTAAATTTTTCTCATTTTAAAGCTGTGTTGGTAGGCCCATACTGTCAAATTTTAGGAATAAGATCATAAAGACAATATAGCTTCATGTTTCTCATCACCCATTAAAATATTGTTTACCTTTTATCTGCACTAATTAGAAAGAATGGAGGAAGATTTCAAAACAGCCTAAAATAGTATATAGTACATAATGAAACTAGCTGAGTAAAAGTTAGAAATTATGATATGAAAATCCTTAAGACTCTAATCTTAAAATCCAGACTATATGATCATGGCCAATTTGTGTTCTGAATCACTGTTATATATAATAAATTAGGCTCAATATGATTTATCAGCATCACAGATGAGAATGTGGTTAGTGCTTCAGCAGGTATTTCAGGTAATTAAAATGTTTTTTTAAGCTGAGAAGGCAGTAGTAACAATATTTGAAAGATTGTTTCAAACAGTCTGAAGTGAGATAATTGTTTCCTTGGAGAATTAACATCTTTCATCTCAAGGAAGATTTGAAATTATTTATATTTGGGACAATTTATAATTGTTTCTTCATATTTTTTGCATTATAATCAGGGAACTATTCTTTTGGCTTTTTAAAAGAGAACTACAACTGTTAGAGTAGTACATTAATTTTGCAATTGTAATCATATAATGTTTTATTAGAAATTGATTTAGATGTCTGATCTTAAAATGAAAGTTTATTACATACAGTTAGAATATCTAAGGGATTTTGAAAAATTTTCATAATAATAATAATTTGATTTATTTTGTTTGTAAAAGTTACATATTCAGTAAAGTTTTTCAAATAGCTAGTTGAATTAATCAAAAAAGTAAATTCATAAATGGAACATTTAAAGTGTTTAAACTAACTTTATAAATTAGAAAAATTATTAGATAATGCCCTTTGGTTTCTTGTACACCCAGGTTTCCTGATTCTAGATGAAAGGTATAATCATTATTCTGAGCCTTATATTGGTTGATGGAAGCCATGTGATCAATTCTGCCCAAGAGTATCACTTCTAAGGTCAAGAATTTTATTTCAAGTATGCTCAAATCTAGTATCTTCTTCTCTTACTGTAGAACACTCAAAAGCTTCTTGAAGAGCAGGAACAATTAAAAAATGTAGATCATATCATCCAGAGTGTTGAAGTGGCTGTATTGCATAGAAGTCCTGGGTGTTTTATGTTGCACACAAAATGTCAGTAATAAATGATTCCTGGCTTATTTAAGCAATTTAGGTGGCTTTTCTTTGTAACTGCAACACTGCTTATCCTATTCTGACTTAAACACCTATCATTATTGAAAGATAACAATAAGAAGGAAGGCAGGACCCGAAAGATGTGGCTCTTATTTAGAGGTTAGAAAGCTGGTGGAAAGAAAATTTTACTGAGACTGGAAAGTTAGTAATATATGCTTCACCATCAAAACATTTGCTGTCCAGATATGGTGGCACACAGGCCTGTAATCCTAGCACTCTGAGGCAGGAGGATTACCAAGAGTTTGAAGCCAGCCTGGGGCTACATAGTGAATTCAAGACCAGCCTGAACTACTTAGGGAAACCCTGCTCAAAAAACAAAACAAACAAACAAGCAAAATCTGCTAAAGCTTTCAAATGTAAGAGGCATAGTGTGTGATTCTTACATTTGTATATGTAGAGAAGGCAGCTATAAAAGTGTACTGTGTAAAATTCAGCCTTGAGATAAAGACAAAATCAAGAGTATTATCTATATAAATGGTTTTGGAGATTCTTTGGATTCCTGAGACTCTTTTCAGCATCTACAAAATAAGAACTATTTTCATAGTAAAAGGAAAACATTATTTGCTTTTCATTCTGTCTTATGAGTGTACATGGTACAAATTTATGTTAACATGGTTTCAGACTCCACTTTGCAACTAACCTGTAAGAAGCTCCACTTTTTAAATACCAAAGAATACCAGACATTTATCTGAAAAGACTATGAAAATGCTTCTCCATTTTCTAATTACACATGGCTGTGAATGTTTTTTCACATATTTCAACTGAAACAATGTAGGAATACAGAACGTTGAATACAGAAACAACTGTGACAACCTTGACTGACTGTGGCAGATTTTTATTTGTTCCTCAATATCCAGTCCCCTCTTCTACCTCAGTAAAAGTAGAATAAACCCTACAGTTTCAGATTTGTTTTCAGCTGATTAAGTTTTGATTTAGACATTCTGACTATTTTACAGAGAGTGAGCCCCAAGAAGAAATAAGGTAAAACTTTTTGTGGAGGGGATGTTTTCTTCTTCCTTTCTTTTGTCTATTGGCTTGAATACTGATGTGCTGATTGGAGCTCCTGCAGCCAGTATACACTGCTATTGACTGTGGACCTTAAAAGTAAGGATAAAGAAGATGTGGATTTTTTTTATAAAATGGAGTACTACTCAGCCATAAAGAACGAGAAACTAGAGTCATTTATAGCTAAATGGATGCATATTGAGGCCATACTCTTAAGTGAAATAAATAGGACACACATATAAATACCAAATAATTTCTCTAGTGTGAGAAACTGAAAGTGTAAATAAGGATGAAAATGATTAAAATGAATAATTGATAATTTGAAATAGGAAAAGGTCCAAAGGGAAGAAGGGAAAGGAAAAATTATGAGAAAGAAAAAAAAAGGAAACAAAGTCTATGTATATAGGGAAGGGTGGTGGGGGTGAAGGGTGCATAGGTAATGGGGGAAAAATAAGAACTAAGATACATCATGATCAGGTACAAGCACCCAATGATAAATGTAAATGAATTGTATACCTAAAGCGTACCAATTAATATATAAATTTAAAAAAAAGAATAAAACACTGAGGCAGGAGAATTGTAGTGAGTTCGAGACCAGCCTGGGATACACAGTGATTTCAAGTCCAGGCTGAACTACATAGAGGGACCCAGTCTCAAAAAAAAAAAAAAAAAAAAGAATAAAACATTGTGAACCTTACTAATGTTAATTTGACTTTTCTCTAGCAAGCAGGTACAACTAATCCTAATAAAATAATTTCCACTAAAATGTTACATTTACTCTGTGTTTATAAAAAGCACATTTATCTTGTTTTAATAATAAGCAAATTTAAACAACCATGGGCATGCATGTATACACACATCATTGGGGTTTCTAGTAAACATTTCAAAGCATTATTGAATATTAATAGCAAGTAAGTTCCTGTTGCTACTGACTGGACAGGATACAAAGGATGGCTCTTGTGAAAATAGTTAAATTTCAAAACAAATAATTAACCCTCAAGTATTCTACATTGGGCTCAAATCTGAAACCAATGTTGCTTCCTCTGCCCATGGGATCTCAATATGCAGGGCATGCTTGTCTGAATTGCAGGACTCTCAGAGGTCACTTGATGTGCTTCTGTTTCACAGGCTTTGAAAACATCTTCTCACATCTTTTCAGGTAGTTCTTCCAGCACTTCAAAGTAGAGTTCACACCTGCCATACACATAGCCTGTGTATTAAGCCTGAGTACCACAAACATCCTTCAGATTGTTGGAATGCACACAGTGTTTTTATTTGATGTGGTAAAAGACAGGCAAAAATAAACTTCATTGTGTTTATATTATAAGCTCTAGAAAAAAATCAGAATGTTGGTATTAGATATGTTTTGACAATTGAAGTGTATTTTCAATTTCTTTCACAATGACCATCTATTACTTGATTAAGAAAAAGAAAATACTAAAAGCAAAAAAATATTAAATTAGCAATTTCAGTGACACCGAATGGGTCAAAATGAACACATTCTTTAAACTACTTGCACAAAATCTAATTTTAATAAAGCCATGTAATCTTATACTTCATCACTGAAAAGCTGTACAATCTGACATTTTAAAGATGCTCCTGGAAAAAAGTTCTTAAGAAAATCCCACCTAAACTAAATCTAGTTTGAATAAAGCCAGTCTGAGACTTAGGGATCTATTTGCTTGGATGTGTTATTCAATTCTCTTGATGATATTTTTGATGAAAATTATGACTCTCTTTTTCTGACAGAATTGTCACGTAGACAGTAGTGGTTTACATATGTAAGTTATTGTCACTTTAGAATATAATGGTATGTTCATTCTAGCAGGAATGATAAATATTACCTTACACATGAAAATTAAAACAAACACAATCTCATGGAGATCTGACACTTCCAATCTTTCCAATAATTTTTAAAAATTGCACTATATTGAAATAGAAGCTGAAAAAAGATTAAACCAATAGTGAAGCCTAATCAATGATATGCATGCAGAAGTGTTGAGGGGTTAAATGTGCTGCTGTCTGAAACATATTTTGATGGATAGTCAAATACGTGATAAATCATATTTAGTCATCTTTTAAATTATAAAAACTAGGATGAGTATATGTGTGATATTCACAATATGATTATTTTAGCCCTACAGTAAGTTAAAAAATTTTTCATACTATCATGTTGGAAAAGGCAGAAGGTAGAAAATAGATATTTTATAAGGAAATGTTGGGAATAATGAAAGGTAGACCATACTCTTAAATTTTTGATATGCAGTTTTTTGTTGGTTTTTTTTTTTGGTACCGGGGATTGAACTCGGGTCCTTGCACTTGCACAGCAGGCTGTGAAACCACTGGGCTAAGTCCTCAGCCTCTTAATGTGTAGTTTTTGATTGGCAAAGAGAGCCTGGAATTGAAATATATACCACAAATTTACTTACGATGAAATACATTGGGTAGGTGTTCAATTTTTCTTCAATCATGAGATACACATTTTGTATTTAAAGTTATTTATAAAATACATTGAATTCTTGCTATGTATGATGTTTTTCTTTGTTTAGTTCTTGTTATAGCTCATGTGCAGATATCCCCCCCCCAAAAAAGCCTCACATGCTCATCAGTGAGGATTTTTTGATATGACTAGATCATGGATGTGTGATACTGGATTAGACCACTGATTGGTTTAGCATAACTCTGGGTGTGGAAGATGGATTTACTGAAGAGAGAAGTACACTGGGTGCAAATGGCACCAACCAATAGGCTAATGGCCTGGATGCAATCAAAAGGGAGAGCAGAAGGATGGCTTTTGCCTCTTGCCTGCCATCCCATGGACTGTTTTTCCTCTGCTTTGCCCTCTGCCATGCTGCCTTGCCTTGGAACAAAGCAACTATGAACTGAAACCTCTATAAACTGTGAGCCAAAATAATTATTTCCTTCTTGAACTTGTGGGTATTGGGTATTGGCCCAATAATAAGAAAGTAACTATGACAGCCATCAAAATAAGATATAAGTTTAATGATTATTCTGCCCTTGTGTGTGTGTTTATGTGTGTATGGTACTAGAGATAGAACTCAGGGCCTTCACACTGAGATATATCACCAGCCTTTTAATTTTTTTTCTTTTTTTTTTTGAGATAAGCACTCACTAAGGTGCTAAATGGCTCAAGTTGGGCTCAAACTTGAGGTCCTCCTGCCTCATCCTTTCAGCAAGCTGGGATTACAAGCATGTACTACTACCCCTGGCTAATTGTTCTTCTTTTACAAGTGGGTGAAGTCAAGGTCATGGAGGTTAAGTAACTTTCTAAAAGTCATATGGTTAGTTAGCAGAATTAGGAATTTTATCCAAGCTCTCTGGTTCCTAATCTTGTACAGTTAATCATGATACTATATTACTTTTTGTTACAGTATAAATTAAATGTTTATATGCTCATATAGAGTTCATATGTTTAACTTGTTTATATGTTCATATAGAGTCCAGCTCTTTTCTCTTTTGACTAAACATGCTGGCAAAGTCAGATTGACCCTATTTTTATCCCCCAACTTCCTGTTCTTTGTCTCATGAGCCACGTGCAAACAGCTAAGTTTAGAACATCTTTCTTTTAAAACTAGTTAGATACAAATATAAATGTTTCCTATTCAGTTAACTAAGACAGTCCAAGATGCAAAACAACCCTGTGAATCACTCCAATTGTAATTTATCTACTTCTCTATAAAAGTATAAAGCAAAATCACACTGCTGTATTCTGATCTTCGGATCTGGAGTCTTTTGTCTATTGCAATATTTGAATAAAATCAATATTTTTACTTATTTTTGTCTTTAATAGCATCTAAACAGTTTATGTATGAATATATAGTGGAAAGAAAGATAGTTGAGTGTGGTAAACACTTTTCAATCTCAATTATATATACTACCTAATATATGTTCATACTGGGGGCAGGGGTGAGGGAGAGACAGATGTGTTTACCATGAGGAATTAGCTTGTATGTTAATGGAGGCTGAGAAGCTCTATGATCTGCCTGCAGCAAGCAGGAGAAACAAGCAAATATAACTCAGTATGAGTTCACTGGCTTAAGAACCAGAGAAGTCAATGGGGTAATTCTCAGGCTAAAATACTTCAGATTTATTGTTAGGAACATTACATTACACTAATTGTGTCTACTATATAGTTTAAAATATTCTTTGAATGTTTAAGATTGAGAATATGATTTTTCATTTTTGGAAGGTTATTTGTCTCTTTCCAATTTTTCTATTCTTGTTTCATAATGACTTATTATTACTTTATGATATTTTCTATTTTTAATATGTTAAATTATTAGAATATATCATATGAATATCTTCCAGATTTTTATATTGGTTTTCTTCTCAGTTTCATTAATCCTTTTAGGTTAATTTATGATAAACTCTCATGATGGAATGTTTATTTTTGTGTTCTGGACTTTTTATTGTAAATTTAGTTATTTTTGCTTGTTTTGGTAGTATTTTGCTCCCAGGATTTAAAAAATATCTTTTTAGACCAGTTTTGCATGTATTTGTTTAGGTTGAAGCATTTTGCTCTCCTCTAAGTCAGTTTTCAAAATATTAACATCCTGTTTGAGGATTAATGTCATTCATGTGGTAACATTTCCAAGCCTGAGCTCATGCTTGACTGAAGCTTAAGATTTTCTTCCTAAAAAAAAAAAAAAAAAAAAAAAAAAAGATTTTCTTCCTCATGAGAGACACCATCGTATCTCTCTACACCCAAGTTCTGATCTGAGGCAGGTTTCTTTACTAATTTTATGGCAATGGTTGAAGATGTTCCAGTCCTTTTTATGTAGCAGAAACCTGGCTTTAGCCTGCAGGGTTGAGTATGGTCTCACTTCTAGTGCCCTGTCCTAAGGGTTACCAAGCCCAAATGTCCTCTGTCACCTCTTATTGGGTGGAGCATTTGAACTACCACTATTAGAAGTAGAGACAAGTTCACATCAGGTCAACCCACTGTTTTGCTGAAGCTCGCAGTCTCGTGCACATTATTTCAGATAAATATACATTCATTTTGTAACACTAATTTAACAATTTAATACTATTCCTGTCAATAATTCTTAAAATGCAGAATGAATACTACATGTAATCACCTATTTTTACTATTTTTTATGGCTAGAAATGATGAAGGGTGCAGATGAATTGCTATCTGAATCTTGATTACAGCGGGAAGATGTTCTATGATTAAGTTCACATTTTAACACATTTCCTCAGGCAGTTCTTTTTTTTTTTTTTGGTACTGGGGATCGAACTCAGGACCTTGCGCTTGTGAGGTGGGATGCAGAACCACTGAGCTAAATCATTGGTCCACCTCAGGCTGTTCTTAAGCATGCGAGTTTGAACCATACCTGAGATGCACCATAACTAAATATTCTTTTATGCTTAGACTTCAAGTTTTGTATTTTTCATCTTTATACCATAATAATGCTGAACATTCTATTTACAAATAACTTTACCACAATTTCTTTGGAACACATTATGAAAAGTTAAACTGCTAGTTCAAAGAATGAACCTAGTTTAAAGGACTTTAATGCATGCCTACAACCACGAAACTATTTTCAGGTTTATAACCTATAGAAAGACTAATGAAGTACACATTTTTATAAGCACTTGTACAAGATTAGTATTATTTACTTTCATATTTTACTTAAGATTAGATTGTGAACTATTTGTTTGTGGTATGTGTAAAGCAGATTCACTGTGCTCTGGTAACAAATCCCAGGGGAGCAATCCCACTGCATGGAGATAGCAAAGATAATCACTATGCCAGTTATCAAGAATAGGGGTCTGAACACCACCACATTACATTTTGGGGTGCAATATTTAACCCTTCCATGACTCCACAGTGCTCACAAGTGAAGCAACTTCCTTACTTATAGACAATAAGAACCATTAAAAACCTACCTTCATGTCAAGTTAGTTACTTAAGGAGTAGATGGGATGTCTTTTGTTCATGTCCCATTTATACTGCAGCTGGGCAGCCCCAGCAAGCTGTTTGCCCTGCATTCTGTATCCCAGCGGCAAAGAACTTCCTGGCTTCAAGTGTTGCAGAGCATCTTCTTATAGAAGTAACAGGGACAGAGTCCAGCTTGTCTGTTCCAGCCAATAGGTCTGTATCTGAGAATGTTACATCCCTAGAGCAGTCCACAATGTTCTTGAGAACTACAAGTGACAGAGTGTAGAAATGGGCCAGTTCAAGTACAGCTAGAGTCTGTTCTGAAATATATTTTTTAAAAATTCCTCCCATTTTTCCTTGGTTCTTCATTTATTCATGATATTTCATGCTGCACAACAACATTATTTTTATATAATTAATTTTTGACAGTATTTGGTTTTGCTTAAATATTTAGAGAGGCCCTCTCCCCTTGAAAACTGCATATTTACTTATATTTTAGTTTAGCACATTTGTTTCTGTTTCTGTAAACCATGAGACTTTCAATTCATTTTCAATTTTTCTTATTGTATAAGTTAGTGAAGATATAGCGTTATTTGATTTTCTTGTGGCTAAACAATAGTCCTACACATTTTTAAAGCTAATCCAATGTTATTTTTATTGGTTGGAAATTTTGTACTTATAAAATAATCAATTTTTAGCTCTATGTTCTATTATATTGTTGTGCCTATTATACTCTTGTCACCTTTTAAGAATTTTGTAACCATGTAACTCTTAACAATCTTAATGTAAATTCTAGCATTATTCTATTTTTATATTTCCTTTTCAATCATATGTTCAAATGATTTTAGACTCATAGTGCCAAGTCCTAAAAAATAATTCTTGTGAAAATTTTATTGAAAATAATTTATTTATTAATTGCAGGAAAATGGAATTTTAGCAATATAAAATTTTCTCATCAAGATGCATAGTTTATCTCTTCATTTATCAAATCCCTTTAGTAACATTTGTTTTATGTTCCTTTTTGCTTTTCTAATTTTGCTATTCATAGTTATGTTTTTACCTGAGTTTAAAAAGGGGTCAATGGTCTGTAAATTTGGATTGCATTCTATTAAATTGACAATACGAAATAGAATTTGATAGGAGCCATCAATGTGACTCCTTGTTGAAATATGCCTGAAACCCTTATTAAAATATTCCTGAAGTAACAGAAAAAGGAAAGAAATCATGGCAGCAGAGGAACAAAGACCAACAGCCTGATGCCAGAATCTGGGAAGAATTGTCATTAATTATAAGGAAGATGGAACAGTAATGAGGAAATACCTCTTGAGGCTCAGCATATGATATACTCTGACTTTGAGTCAAGAAAAAAGAATCATGTGAGAAGTTGTAGGAGGCTTGACAGAATTGAAGACATAAATATTCCAACTTATAAAGAGGTTTCACACCTGCCTTTCTATATCCCCTGTCTCAAAGATCCGGGGCCTCAACCAGTCAGAACCTTGGTCATTCATTCACCCCTGTCTTCCTCTCAGAATGTTGGCAATTATGTTGCTGTACCTTCTTCCCCAGCTAGCATCCTTTTCATGGACCACCCTCCCACTCACATTTTATCTAATCAGAGAATTGCAGGAGTCAAACAGTACTTCTCCCTGTATGTATGTGAATGTGTGTGCATGTGTCTGAAAGTGTGAGCATATATTTTGTGGTTTTGAGAATATCCCATAATGATACAACTTTGGAATACACTGTTCACATGATTAAAGTGTTGTTTGTATGGGGAGTGAAAAGGAACTGTTCTGTTCCAAAGCGTGATTGGAAAGTAATTTTTTTCTATGCAAATATTTTTAAAAATGGTCCATAATGGAGTTTTGGGAATAATAAAATTAAGAACTCTAATCCATCATTTAAAAAGTAGAATAATTTAATGCAATGAAGTCTCAAAACTGAGCCTTTTATAAACAGACTATGTTGATAAACAAAAAAAATCAGTAATTGGACATTTTCCTACTGGATTATCTATGATATTATTGGATTTAGAAGCATAACATTTTTCATTTGTAAATGCAATACAAATAGGTAGCAAAAAAGTTAAAGCAAAGAGCCTATCTTTTATTTTTAATATTGTCTACTTAAAATGCATGTGGGTAAAATGCATATTTACAAAGAGAAGAAAATATTGCTCTTCCTCATCTTTTATAAGAGTAAGATATTAACAATATATTAGCAAAACGTTATCCAGGTGAATGAGTGCATTTAAATATGTAGTCCCTCTCATTTTTAGTGAAAATGGCACAAACTTGGACTGACATCGATTTTGGAAGCATGAAGTTTAATAGCATTCCAAATGTTTCATAGTGTCTGAACTCACTGGAGATGTCACAGGAACGTGGCAATTCCTGTGTTGGCTGGTAGAATAGTATGGATATTTCTTCCATGCCACTGGATTCTCCCCAAATTGAGGATGGGTCCACTTATTCTGTGGCAGCAAAGAGCTATGAAATTAGTATAGTGAATATTTCCCTAGTGGGTGTAAAATGCCTATAGCTGGTTCAATAGGCTTTAGCTTCATTATTGGCAAAGGCCAACAGAGTTTTTGCTAGAGTAGGCATTATACATATTCTGAAGTTCCCTCTGGAAACTGATTCACTGGAACATGAGGATTTGGGGCAACCTATATTTTGTGCTAATATCAGTCACAGAACATAGTAGTCTCTGCCTTGTGTATTTTCCCTTGGTGAAAAAAATGAAACAATTTCATAGAGACAACTTCCCCAAAGAAAACTTTTTTTGAAGAAAAGGAAGGACAGGCCCTACACCCTCAATAGTTGTGGAGTGATGCAGGCTTAGCTGTGAAAGAGACATTCACAATAAGTGTAGCAATAGCTTCCAACTCTTTTGTTATTTAAATTTAAGTTTTGTACCAAATCATAAAACAAAAAAATGTACATGTTTGTGAATGCCATGGCTTTTTTTGGGGGGGGGGGATCAAACTCAGGACCTTGTGCTTGCAAGGCACCTATGATACGTAGATTTAAATCAGCTTACACATGCTACTTCCTTACACATTTAGGTCCATACTCTTGATGCCTCATCATTCCAACATTAACATTAACAGTAATATTATTTTTCAATAACAATTTTAACAGTTATATAGGATTCAGGTTTCCACAGTATTTAGATGTAATAACTTCTCAATTTCTGATGTATGTAGGGTATTTATTTTTAATATCATAAAAAGTTATTCAGTGACTATTCTTTTTTTTTTGTATTAAATTCTTTTATTGGTACATTGTAGGTATACAACACAATTACATTTCTCATTGGGAATTGTACCTTTACATAATGCATTTTGGTTCTTATTTTTTCCCCATTCCTAGCCCTCCCTTCATGCCCTCCACCCTTCCCTATTTACAATGACTTTATTTCCATTTTTTCCATTTCTCATAATTTTTCCTTTCCCTTCTTTATTCTTGAAGATAAATCTTTGTAAACCTTCACAAATATTTTTAGAATAAATTCCCAGAAGGGAAATTTCTGGGTAAAAAAGTATAGGATTTCTTATAAGTCTATTGATTTGCCATATAAATTGTTCTGTATGATTTCTGCACTATCTTACTCTCCTCCGACTAATTATGAGAATTCCTATTTCTCTGCATCTCAAGGGTTAGATCTCAGAATTAATAAGTACCATTGCCAATGTGAGTGGTGAAAGATAACTTATTTTGCTTACATTTTAAAAATTAGAAGTCCATACTATTGTCCCTCTCTGTAAAACCACTTTATTTTTTGTAGCTCATTGAAGATAAGTCCTACTGATTATTCTTTGTTACTATAGCAGATAGGTAAGTTAGATACCTTGTGTGCATTTAGACAGGTCCAGCCCTCAAGAGCCAACACAGCAAGAAACCAACATGGAGAACAATTGAGGTACATTCATTGGTTAGCATTACAAAAAGAAGAGGCACTACTTCCCCTAGAGAAGGGTGGGGTGGGTGGGCAACCCACTTTCCAGTCCCCCTTCTGTCTCTCTTAGGCAGAACTTTCTCCCCCAAAATTTTTCATGCTCTTAACCTCCATTATTCCAAGAATTCATTCTTCAATTTTAGATAACATGAACTTGCATTTTGGATATCAAGCACGTTTGGGAGTTATATCTCTTCCCTCTACATCATTTTGGAGGTCCCACTGAGATTACTGGTCAGAACAAAGAGTTTTCTTTTATAGGTTCTAACTTTGGTCTTTTTGCTTCATAGATTGTAACTTTTTTTTTTTTTTTGGTACCGGGCATCGAACTCGAATCCTTGTGTTTGTGAGGCAGGTGTTGGAACCACTGAGCTAAATCCCTGGCCCTATAACTTTTGTCTCATAGGCTCTGGACATTTGTTTCATAGAGTCTGGTTTTTGTTTCAGAAATTCTGGCCTTTGTTTTGGTTTTTGTTTCACAAGCGTCTTAATTTTAAGTTGTTTGTTTTAAATGTTTGCATTTCTTGTTTTTCTTATGCATTGTCTTTTGTTAAAATTACATTTTATTCTGTTTTGTGTGCATTGCATTTGGACTTAGTTGCTTAAAAATGTTGTAAAATGGGTCTTTTGTAAAATTGCCTCAGATAAAGACAGTTCATGCTTTTATCTGTCTCTTATAGAATGCCAAACAATGGTTACTCTGTAAGCTAGTAATTGCCTTTAGGGCAGCTTCCACTCTCAAAGCAGAGGACAGGTTTCTCTAGTTGCCCTCTGGTGAATCCCCACTCCCATTGATGCCAATGACAGGTGGAATGTTGACCAGATAGACAATTGAGTTCCTTTCACAGACAGATCTCTGATTGTGTGGAACTAGTGGAAACTGAGGGGTCAAGGCCAGAGGTGCTCTCTGGATGATACCCAAAGGTCCCTCAGAAGAAACTAGCTCCTGACAGCCCATTTGAGTAATCAGCAGAAAATCTCCACATCTTCTCCCTATCTGGATTCCTCAGTGAGTTAAAAGGGAACTCTGTCAGAGATCATCAGATATCCTCTGTCTCAGAGTAATCTGAAACCATGCCATCAGAGCCCTTTCTTTTTTTTTTTTTTTAGTTCTTTTATTGGTACATTTTAGGTATACAATTCATTTACATTTATCATTGGGTGTTTGTACCTGTCCATGATAAATCTTGGTTCTTATTTTTTTCCCCATTACCTGTGCACCCTTCACCCCCTCCACCCTTCCCTATTTACATAGATTTCATTTCCATTTCTTTTTTTTTTTTCTCATAATTTTTCCTTTCCCTCTTTTCCTTTCCCCTTCCCCTCCCTTCACTCCTTCGTCTTTGGACCTTTTTTCCTATTTCAAATTATCAATTATTCATTTTAGTCATTTTAACACTTGTTTACACTATCAGCTTCTCACACTAGAGAAACTATTCAGTATTTACACATGTGTGTCCTTTTTATTTCACTTAAGAGTATGGCCTCGATGTGCATCCATTTAGCTATAAATGACTGTAGTTTTTCATTCTTTATGGCTGAGTAGTATTCCATTTTATAAAAAATAAAACACATTTTGTTTATCCAGTTTCCAGTTGATGGGCACTTGGGCTGCTTCCAAGCTTTGGCTATTACAAACTGTGCCACTATGACCATGGGTGCACATATATCACTGTGGTATGATTCTTTTTGTTCTTTTGGGAAGATAACCAGCAGAGGAATAGCTGGGTCAAATGGGACCACTAGTCCTAGTTCTTTGATGTATCTCCATTCTGACTTCCACAGTGGTTGATGGCAGAGCCCTTTCTTAAGCCTCCAGTGAGAGTTGAGCTACAGGTTTGGACTGCTTTCTCTACTACTAGTATGACAGACCTCTAGATAAATATAAAAGAATGAATCTTTGATAGATTAAAAGCTACCTGAATCTTTTCTCTCCCCTAGGCATGGCCTTCATCATTTATGTGTGTAGGGGAGAAAAATGCCTTTGCTGATAGGTTATGGACTTTGGAACATTGACTGTGGACTTATAAAATGCTATATGGTGATTTTTGGGGATGTTTAATCAGCTTGAGCTTTATTTGGACTTTTTATCTCAGTTGGAAAGTTAAAAACTCCCCTTAAACTTTTCTCCAACTTGTTGGGAGTTCATTTGAAAATCCCTTGTAGTCAGACCACTCCTCCTTCCAGAAAGTCAGACTAAGGCAACTTGCAACAACTGTTTTGTCTTACGCTATGGAAAATAGCAATCAGTAACTTGCACTTGTGTTTTATGGGACTATTTTAGCAGCCCTTCTCTTCATTTATGCATCCATAGAAAGTTGATAAGAGTGCCTTTACTATGTAGATTGTGCCTGCCAGGAGGATCTATGAGTTTCAAATACTTCATAAATTTAAAATGGACCCTTAAAGGAATAGCCTAGTTTTGCTAATAAAAGTTGCCTAAATGACTGGATAGACAACAGACATTTCTCAGAGCTTTTTCTACCCTAGGGCCCAGGGAAGAATCTCTGATTTACTATCTCTGGAGGTGATCTCTTTTGGAGGAAAAGTGCCCTAATTTTGACTGTTAACTTATTTTCCTCTCTGTTTCAAGGAACTAGATAGCAGTGGTTTAAATCTCTGGTTTGCTATAATACTTCTTTCTATAAACATGATTGTTATGGCTGAAGTCAGTTTTAACTCGCATTTCAAGGGTACCTACTGGAGTAAGGATATGAGTTCCCTGAGGATGATGAGATCACACATGGGTAAAAGGCAGATAGTACAGTCCAGTTTCATTTTTTGATTCTCTCTCTAGACAGTAACTATTTACCCTGGAGTGGTGTAAACCTTGGTAGATGCCCTTGGTGATGCTCTGGGAATGCCCTAGTGGGCACAGGAATCAAGCATAGACTTATGGGACACCATATTTGATTCTCTTGTTTCAGATTAGGAGCTCCATATCTGAACTTCTTTCTCCTTTGGAATATATTAAGGAGCAATTTAGTACTTCTCTATACTCGTGCAGGGTGTGCCTACCTCCTAAAGCCAAGTACACAGAGAAAAGTACTATGATGCTATCTCACAGTTAGAATTATACTGTAAAAGAGAGAAAATGGTCAAAATCATCTTATGTTGAGATTTTCTTTAAGAAGTAATTCTTGCTTGTGTTCAAATGTAAATGTGGGCCATAGAAAAAAGAGACAGCTCACCTTTAAGATATTCAGAACCTCAAAGGCTGAGACTACTCCTTGCCCTTTAGAAGATGAGAACAAAGTTTCCAAGACAATTTTAAGCCTTGACCACCAGGTGCTGAGGCTGGAAATTCTAAGCCAGCCATAATTCAAACCTCCATGAGGCTATATCCATCCTTAGGTAAGTTGTTCAGGTCCCTCAAAGACAAAATCCCTTGCAGGAAGTAAATGGCAAATATGGGACTACCTGTGTTCATGTGTCTTTTTTCTCTCAGTGACCTAAGAAAGATCAAATGAGATCTAAGAAAGTTTTCAGATGACCCTGATATGAATATTTAGGTCTTTGGAGAACTTACTCAGACCTATGGACTAGATTAGAAAGATGTAATGTTGCTCTTAAATTAAACATTGATTTCTAATGAGAGACAAGTAGTATTACAAGCTGCTACTACATGTAGAGATAAATATCATCTTAATTTTTGAAGCTCAAAAGACAGACAACCAGGGGAATAACTGGTTCCTACTGGAACACATGCAGTTCCTATACAAGACCCCCACTGGCCTGACAGTCAGATAGGAGATTAAATAAAAGACATTTTCAGGCATGTATTCTTTTTTTTTTTTTTTGGTACTGGAGATCAAACTCAGGTCCTTGTGCTTGCAAGACAGGTGGCCAAACCACTGAGCTAAATCCCCAGCCCCAGGCATGTATTCTTGAAGGTCTAAGAAACATGAGAACTAAACCCTTCAGTTAATTTAAATTGTCAACTATTTATCAGGAAAAAGATGAGGAAATCCCTGGAAGCTGATTTTATAGAAGGAAATACTATAGTTTTTTCCAACTCACAGTCTTGTAATATGTAGATGATATAATGTTATGTGCCCCCTCAGAATAGCTTTCTAGCCAAGGCATCTGCTCTGCTGAATTTTTTAACAGATGGGTTATAATGTTTCTAGATCTAAGGCACAACTGTGCAGCCTTGAGGTAAAATATTTAGGCCTTATTATATGGAAGGGAACCCAAAGACTGGGGGAAGAAAGAATTAAACCAATTCCTTCCTTTCCACAGCCCAAGACTCTAAAACAGCTAAGGACATTCCTAGAAATAACAGGCTTTTGTGGCCTTCAGATGTAGGATATAGTGAGATTGCATGACCTCTCTATTAGCTTATAGAAAAACCCAAGAGAGGAAAAAAAAAAAAAAAAGACCCAAGAGATAGACATCTGGGAAACTTATTCCCAGACTGCATTCCAGAAGCTCAAACAAGAGCTTCTAAGTGCCTACCTACAGGACACCATTTCAGTTTGTATGTTAATAAAATGCGAGACATGGCTTTGGGAATGTTTATACAAGATCAGGAAGCTGCTCAACAGCCTATAGGGTATATAAACCATAAATTAAATATTATAGATTCAAAATAATTTATTTAAAAAGAAAAGCCCTAAACAATATAGTTCGAATACTTTCATTCTCTTTCAAGAGGCAAAAAGTAGCCATTTGGGCTCTTTGATTTTTGGTTTGATTTTATGCTTGGCAATTCAGTTGGAGTCAATCATAGCTTTTGTCTCTGGAGATATGTTTTGCTAAGGATTACAGATCCACTCTGCAAAAGCTCCTGATCTTAATTGTCCTTCTACAGCTGAGATGGTTAAGATTTAGTTCTTGTGCCATACTTAAAGGCACTCTTCTTTCCCTTCTCCACTCCCCTGCCCCTGAGAAATAATGCAGTTCTCAACAGTGTTTGGCTCAAGGTGCTTCCCTCCTCTGTGGCTGCTGGATTTCAAGACAAAGCTTCCAGAATGGTGTTTTCCCTCCCTGGAATCCTTCCAGAGTAAAGCTGACCTTCATTTATGTCTGGGGCATATAGAAAACTGGTCTAGGTTTAATCCTGAAACTCTCAAGAAATAAATGTAAAAGTTTTAGTCCAGATTTATCTGTCTTTTGGGCCTCAGGCAAAATTAGAGAATAAGAAGAGCTAATCTGGCTCTGGTCACTTCCTTGCACCTCTAGTTTTCTGCCACTGACAATGGACAAGATAAAGCCTAAGGGACACCTTAGATTGGGCATAAAATAAGAAGGATAAATGGGGATGCCTTCTTTTTCTTTGTTTTTTTGTTTTTCAAAATAAGAAAAACTCTCATAGTAGACATCTGCAGCACAGCAGGTTGGAGCCTTGGCAGGACTTCTTCCTTCACTGTTTGGAATTCATACTTAGCTCCAAAGGGTGTCACCTAGTCTCTTCTACATGCAAACCTGGTCTGAGCAGATCCCCCTGGAGATAGTTAAAATTACCTTTAATGGTTTGTTCCTTTAGAGGGAACAATTACATGAGGCTATCAAACACCTATGGTTATCAAAGCAACAATGAGAAGCCTGTGTAGCTGGGTATTCCAGTCAGACAACTGTAAGTTTAGGGCCCATCTTAAAACTGTTTTTGCTCCCAGAAGTGTAGAAGATTTTTATTCCTTTTGATTCTTATTACAAGAGATTTCTGTTAATTGATCTACAAAGTTCTCACTAGTCATTTTTATAGTTATAAACCTAAAAGTTATAAAAGTTACTTTAATTCAACTTGGCCAGATACATCTGAGTGCACTCTGGTTTATAAACAAGTTGTCTTATGTGTCTGTCTGTCTGTCTATGTGTTCAATTTGCTGCAACACATACATACAGCTGTTGTTTGAGCTTTTTTCTTTTGGTATTTTGGACTTTTTAAGATGTTTGCCTGTAACTCAAGTTGGCTTATCAATAAATACAATTAAAGACTTGCTTCCTCCAAGTTGCCAGATGATCCAAATAATGTCAACTGGTTTTACATACAGTACATATTGTTGTCTATGTATAATAACTTGGAAATCTTTCATTGGTCAAAAATAATGTGTTAATGGTTATGATCTGGCTCTCATAGGTAATCTAAAAATTTGTTAAGATAATTAAAGACTCTTAGCTTACAAAAACTAGGGGAAAGGACTCTGGTAAATAAAGGAGCAGCTGCCTGAAAAAAAATTATTCCACCCTTTGTTTACAAAAGGGACCCCAATAATTTCCATAGCCTTGTGGGAAATACATTGCTAAACATATCATTGTGATATGTATACATTGGTCTTGGTCTAAGTTTTCTGTGGGAAAACAAGGTTTTATTTAAAATACTCTTGGTACAAAACAAAATTAAGGGACAAAGAGCTTCAGGTAACTGATACTCATTGTTATTTCATGGTATATATATTCATGCCTTCTGGGTGTATAAGTCTTCTAAGATATTGTTTAGGGGGAATGATCTTTTTTGACTCAGGTATCTGCCTTTCTTTTGTACTACAGCTACTTATGATAAGAGGTACTTGTCAAACCAGCATGAGAAAACCAATCAAATAATAGTTTCCTTAACAACTTATGTGATTTATGTTATATGTGTTACCACACTTAGGGATGTTCAGTTGCCAAACAATCCAAACAATGTCACACACTAAAATTTGAGGCTAGACATTATGAACTCCTAAGGTACATTTATAGACCAATATGTATGTTCTCTTTAGATGACATCTACTAAGAGATAAAAATAAGAGTTTTCTTTATGTTATTTAATGTCTTGTGATCAGCTGGAGGAGTTTGACTGAAAGAATATTCCATATTAAGATGGACATGTAAATTTCACAAAAAAAAATCATCATGATTGTCATGCTAAAATACTATGTGTAGCTCTTGATATTAAGATTTTTATATAATGTATAACTGTTGTCTGTTAACATTTTGCAGGGATTCAACTACTAAAACAACCATGGTTGGTAAAAGATAACAGCCCTCTAACTGTGCTTTATACTTCAAAAGTGCTTGATGTTTTAACTATTATAATAGTTAAGCTCACTGTCCTTACTGAAATATTTATGTCACTGATCTTCTCTTCTCAGTGTTCAACAACTAAAAGTTGGAGACTAAAACTAGAAAGGTAACTGGGCTATGAGGACAGCCAATATTTTGACCCTGCCCCCTCAAGGTCAACAAATATCCATGATACAAAGGAACCTCTCCTACAGGATCCTACATCTTTGGTAAGTCACTCAACTTCCTGAGCAAGGAGATTGCTGGGCACCAGAGTACAAATGTACTGTGTGCCAAAGGAAGGTCACAAAGAGGAAAAAATCTCCCATGCTTTCACTGAAAGCAACATGGCAGCAAGGCTGAGACCCATCCTGACAGCTGACATTGACAGAGGAACTGAGAAGCTCTGTGCATGGTTCCAAAGTAATGCCTGAGGAGACTTAACTGACCTTGATAAATAACAAGAAGTTCATACTGATTTGACACAGGTCCCACTTTAACTTGGTCTTAAACACCCAACAGAAAAGAATAACCAAAAGAGATATAAAATAATGCCATAGTAATAAATCTAGATATAAAAAGAGGCTGTAGTCACTGACCCTTTCTGGCAGTTTCCAGCTGACCATGGTTATGGATCATTTGGAAAAACTGATAGAATCTACAAGAGATCAGCTAGAGTTTTATATTTCTTAGTGAAATCTGTTCTTGAAATTGTCTCATCTTCTTACAGCTAAAACTAGAGAGACTTATGACAAAGTATTAGACTATAGATAACCACCATCAATGAAAGAATCTAAGAGCCAGCAGGTTACAATCACTATTTCAATTTCTAAGTGTGACTTTCTCCCCAACCTGCCCTCTCATTCTAGTGTGCTCATGCTTAGATTATACATGCTCCGATTTCTTAAAAGTTTTGTTTATTCTTTCCTAGAGGCTGCCAAACTCCAAGCAGTCATACAAATGGAGCCAATGACAAATGTGCTAGACTTCTTTTACAGGAATACACCAGATTGACCTTGTTAACAGCTTATAACTGCTAAACTGTGCAATATGACTTCTATGTTGGGATTCTGAAGTCCCCTGGACCTTCTTCTTATCCTATTTGTGGGAGGCTACTACTAGTTCCTCCCAATGGAAACCCTTGTTGTCTGTACTCATAGCAATCCTGCTGACCTTTTAATTTGGTCCATGTATTAACTGTTTCTTTAGATTTGTCTCCTCCAGACTCAAAGCTATATGGATACCAAGATGACAATGCCTGGCACCTATCTAGGGCCTTTAGATAGACTCTCTGTAGAGCAACTCTAACTGCTGATGACAACTATGACCCTCTTTAGCTGGAAGTAGCCAGAATGGTCTTCACCATTTGCCCCCTCAGAGCAGTTAAGGGTACTTCTTCAGAGGGGGGAATATTGAAGATAGGTAAGTTAACTAGATATCTTGTGTGCAGTTAGACAGGACCAGCCCTCCAGGAGCCAACACAGCAAGGAACCAACACAGAGAACAATTGAGGCACATTCACTGGTTAGCATTATAAAAAGAGGAGGCACTACTTCCCCTAGAGATAGATAGCAGTGACTGATATTCTAATTGGGAAATTCCTTGTATGTGACCTGTCTTCCCATTTGATCCCATTTAATCAATATTACTTGGGTGACTGTATTTGTAATCTTATTGGTTGGTCATGGTTTTGTCCCACCTCATGCCCACCTTGTAAATTTCCATTGGGTCTTATAATTTTGTCCCACTTTGTACCTGCCTCACCACATGGCTTTGCTGTATGAAACATCTTTGAACCATGGAGTAGGTGGGAAACCCATTTTCCAGTCCCCTTCTGTCTCTCTTAGGCAGAAGCTTTCTTTCTCTCAATAAATTTTTCCTACTCTTAACCAATGTTGTTCCTAGAATTCAGTCTTCAATTTTAGAGAACACAAACTCACATTTCGGATATCAAGCAGGTTTGGGAGTTATAACTCTTCCCCCTATATCATTACCATTTGAGAATTCACTTTTATTTCATATTTTCTTTCATTGCCTGCTTATCTTTAATTTAAAATCTATATTCTTGATCTTCTGTAGTCACATGCTTTAGTCATAGTCACTTATTTTTTAAAAAATAACATCTTAGATAAGAGTATATATATAATATGTTAGTATGTAGATGAATGATACAAAATACATTTGAGATAAGCAAGAGATATAAGTCCAATAAAAATTATAGTAGAAAGGTGGTGAAACTAGGAGTGAGGTCAGAATAACATACAAGTTAAAAATTCATATGCATGTCTTAAAACAGATGGAGAATTTGAGGTTTTAGTTTCTAGAAAGTACTATGAAGCAAGAGCATAATGCTTATAAATAAAAGTTATTGAAGAGCCATGCAGATGTTGAAATGGGAGATCACTACACTTCTTTCACCATATAAACACTTGCTTGTGAGCTCCTGAAGAAAACAGTCTATAATATAATCAACTGCTTATTCTACAATATCCTTCAGGAGATAGAGTAAGGTTTCACAGGCTCTCATTTATTAACCTTGAGGTCAAGATCAGAAGCAATACCTGCCATCAGAGCTTTAGCTGTCAACTGCTCAGCTCTGCTGATCTAAATCTTTGTGAGATGCTAGTGTTGCTCCAAAAGTTTCATTGTCAAACCATTTATACATTTCAAGAAATAATAGAACTAAGACACATTGTTTCTGGGGTGTTCTAGCTTAAGCCAGACATACTTTTCTTTTTTTTTTAAAGAATTGTGTACGTAAATTGCCATTTAATTAAACCACTTTTTCAGTGAACATTGATGAAACTTCAATGAGGAGCCCAAACCCTTCATATTAAATGCATATCATCTTTATATTTTTGTTTAGGTAAATGTAATTTCCTTCCCTCAGTATAATTTGTTAAGCAAATAATTTTGGAGTATTTCCTGTGTTGCTGGGAACATTCTGATGCTGTAAAGTAATGACAAGTATGGATAATCTAAAAGCACATAGCTGAATGGAAAATGAAGAAGGTCTCAGAAGGTTCCTGTGAGAGAGTAACTCTTAGGCTGAGGCAGCCTGATAGATGATAAGAAATATTATTAGTAAAATTTTTCTTGATATTACAAAATGCCTGACATAAAGGAGGAAGTGGTTGATTCTGACTTATAATTTCAGAGGTTTCAATCCATAGTCAGCTGGTTCTAAGGTAGAAATGTGGCAGAATGGTGCAATAGAGCAAAGCTGCTCACTGCATTGCAGCCATGAAGCTGAGAGAGCAAGGAAGGAGCTGGAAACAGGAAGTATTTCTCAAATATATACTTCAATGGACCTAATTCCTCCAAGTAGATCTCACCCCCTAATAATTTCATTGTCTATGAACTCACAATGGTTTAGTTCATTGTGGAGGTCAGTGCCCACTTGATTCAATCCCTCCAATCCAAGACCCACTTCAGAACATTGCTGCATTGGGCATCAAGTCCTCAGTACAAGAGCTTTTGAGGGGCACTTTATATTTAAACTATAATAGGGTTAGACTACTGAACAGTAAGGAGTGCATTCTATGCAGAGAAAATACAGCACAAGGAAGTCATGGGCAAGGGAAAACTGAAGGCACCTTCCTGAGACTGCAGTAAATGGAATGAAGAAAGATGGGAATTTGATAAGGCTCCAGAAACAAACAAGAGCCAGATCACTCAAGTCCCTTTACTGAGAAAAGAAACCATTGAATAACTTTAAGCAGAACTATTTTGTTGTGACACTCGTAATGTAAAAACATATATATCATGGCTCTGAGGAAAATGAATGGGGTAGAGAGAAGGACTGTTTTTGAGATGCTTGATTACACCAAAAAAAGAGTATGTTGTAATAAAGTAGTGGTAATAGAGATAAAAAATATTTTAGAGATATTTTAGAGGTTGACTCAAAGCCATCATTAAGTGAGAGATGATAGGATTTAGGAGATGGGAAGGGACAAACAAAAGTCTCTATGTAGTTCTGGGATGAGCAAACAGATATGAGCAAACATCATCTTCAAATATGGGAAACATTCATGTGGGAAGAGAAATTGAAGAGGAAAGTTAAATGATTTCAGGTTTGGACACAATTAGTTTGAGAAGCTTTAGAGACATTTGAGTGGAAATATTCAAACAAAGTATCTTTGTGTAGATTATAGAAGTTAAGCATCATAAGTGCATATATGGCTTTTGGTGAGTAGTAGAAATAAGATTAACCTAGGCTTGAGCATATTTACCTAACATAGTCATAGCCTGAGGTAAGAGGAAATAAAATTTGTAATGGTGAGTGCAAAGAGAAGAGATTTCTCATGAGTTCTGAATTTAACTGAGTAGGCTTCTGAGGAATAAGACAGCACAAACTTTCTACAGTTCCAACAGTCCTCAAAAGTTCAAGTCATCTTAAAAGTCAAGGCAAACTTTTAACTTGGAACTTCTGAAAAAATTAAAAGCAAGATACACAGTACCAAAATACAAGGCACAAGGTAAACATTTCCATTTGAAAAGAGAGCAGCAGGAGATAGAAAATAATCATACCAAAGCAAGACAGAGACCCAGCATGGTAAATATTAAGTCCTGCAATGCCATATTCTGCATACACCCATCTGGTGTTATGTGTTCTAAGATGCTTTGGGCCTCTCTTTTGGGATCCCTCTGCTTGCTGTCTGAAGCTTTCTTTAGCAAATATCTCATGTTCTTGGCATCTCCAAATTACTTAGGTTGCTATTGTACCTTTGTCTTCAATTTTCATAGCCTAATACAGTTCCCACATCTCTCAGGAACACATTGGCTAACCTTTCAGACTTTCCTTTAAAGTCTGAGCAAAAGCCTCCATTACCCCCACTACCCTTGCATTCTGCAGGTCTGAACAACCAGCATGATGTGGATTTTGGGAATGTCTTATCCCAGCTTGAGCAGGTAGCCAGGCCTGTTGGACCAAGCTACAGTGGCCTCCAAGTTCCCATATGATTAAAAATAGTGAAATGTATCATTGGGAATTAATGCCCTAGGTAACCTTTCTAGAGCAGGGGGACAAGAGGTCCTCTTCTCAAGCAAAACATTTAAAATTTTGCACCCTTGGGTCTGTGATGGGTATGTTCTTGTTGATTCCTGAAATTCCCTTAAGGCATTTTTTTTCTTGACCTGGTTCAAAGTACTTGGTATCTTTATAATTGTACTTGTCTCTTCAGCAATCACACCTTCTTTGGCCCAACTTTACATGTGCTGCTTTTCTGGCCAAAATTTAAGTTTTAGAAACCTTTGCTCTCTGTTTTCTGCTTCCTACTGTCATCACAAATGTGGCTAAAGCAGCCAGCTATACCCATCACAAAATCTTAACATTGAAATGCCTTGAACATTTCTCTATAAATTAGTTCACCACTCCTAAACTCAGTCTCTTGCAAAGTCCCAGAAAATGGGTAAAATGTAGAAAAAAATTGTGAGCATATAACATATATGATCTCAAGTCCAATTCTCAGTAAAGTCCTCATTCCAAACTTAAACCTCATGAACCAAACCTTTACTGTCTTTATTCCTGTGATAATTATGGTCTTCTGAGCTCTAGTCATAATCAGCCATTGAGCTCTGCTTTGAATATTCTAGTGCTTCTCTAGCCAGCATCTCTAAACTTTTCAAAATTTATCCCACACACCAGTGCCAAAAGCTTCTGTCTTAGTTGTTTTCTTGTTGCTGAGACATAATAACTGACATTCACAATTTAAAGGAGTAAATGTTTATTTTGGTTTATGTTTCAGTACATGGTTGGTTTTCTTCAGGGAAGAAAGAGTGTGGTGGAAAGGCTTGCTGAGGTAGAAATGTGTTTACATAATGGCAATCAGAAAGCAGAGAGAGAGAGACAGAGAGAGAGAACACAATTATATCCTCCCCTTCCTCATCATATACCCAATGACTTGCTACATCTGACCAGATCTAACCTATTAATTGCAAGTCAATTATGTGCCCCCATAATTCAATTTCCAAAGCCTCACCTATAAGCATATAAAATTTTGGGTGGATGTCTCAATCCAAGCCACAACAGCTTCTGAACAACAAAGTCAGGTATAGTCACAGAAACAACCCTACTTCTCTGGCACCATTTTCTGTATTAATCAGCTTTTCATCACTGTGACCAAAAACACAACATACATAACTTAAAAGAGAAATGATTTATTTCTCTTCTTGGTTTCAGAGGCTTCATCCTATGGTCATCTGGCTTTAAGCTAGGAATATAATGATGAAATGGCATAATGCTTACTTGTTGGTGGCCAGAAACTAAAGCATAGATGAAGGGACCAGAGACCAGATATAGTACCCAAGGTCACATACTTGTGCCCTATCCAGACACAGCCAAATGTGTACTTTCCTAATCTACTTGGTGTCTTTTAAACCAGGTAAGTTGACAATCACAATTAAAAGTCACACAAAAGTAACTAGAGAGATTGTAGGATTCCAGAAATACATTATTGATTTGGGAGATGTGGAACATATTTGATGTCTAATAGGAAAGATTCAAGAGCCTGGCAGGAGATAGAACAAATAATAAATGAGCAAAGTCTCTGAAAGGGTGGTAGAAACTCAAAGAAGTGCAAAGCCTTTTCTGGAAGGAGAGAAAATTCTTATGTAGAAGACATGGTGGATGAGAGAATAGGGCTGAGACACCATAACTGATACCCACAAATTAAAGGACTAGAGATTTATTTTGGCTTTGAAGCCACTTCCTTCTATGGCTTCTTTCCATACTGTGAAGAATTAGACAGGTAACCTCACATGGTAGGAGGCTAGAAGAGGGAGTAGAATTGGAGAACTGAGCAAAGTAGAGAATGTAGAAACAACTGTTTCCAAACATGCCTGAATTCAGGTCTCCCCAGAGAGCAATGCTATATAAGTTTGTTTTGCTTCCTCACCAGGGCCTAATTTGATTCAATTTATAACTGCTTCTAGAAGCAAACTTTCTTTAAACTTCAAGGGAAATATAATGACTATTTGGGAAACATTTGTAGTTTTATACTATGGCCAGGAATCTAAAGTTATAATTTCCATTTTTTACTTTTACAAATAATAATTTCATTTTCGTTTTTACCTGAATTTATGTATTGTCTGTCTGTCTCTATCATCTATCTATCTATCTATCTATCTATCTATCTATCTATCTATCTATCATCTATCTATCTATCATCTCAGTCATGCATCCTTCACTGTAAAAATACTTGAGAATAAGTAGCTCATAAAGAGAAAATGTTTATTTTGGCTTATGGTTCTAGAAGTTCCCTCTGGAGATTAAGGGTTTCTTTGCTTTGGGTTTCTGAAAAGGGTAGACCACTATGAAAAGAGTGAATAGTGGAGAAAATCATTTATATCCCAAATCAGGAAGCAGGAGAGAACAGCAATAGACTAGTGTCCCACAGCCCCTTTTAAGGTGGGACCAAGGAGCACATAGCAGGTCCCACTTCCTTAAGGTCCCACCTCCTTAAGGTCCACAGCACATCCCAGTAGCACTTGGGGAACAAGACTTGATTGTATGGACCTTGAAGAAGTCCCAACCATATTCAAATCACAGTACCCTCCATCTACCATCTCTTTATCCATCCACCTATCCATCCATTACACCAATGTATTTAAACAAAGTAGAAAGCATTTTGAAAATAAATTTTAAATGTAGTCTAAGATATATATGTCTTTACTTAATCAATGAGACTCTTGAAGATATTTTCTTCCTTAACAATGAAGAATGGTGAAGACATTATAGGATATTTCTATTCCTTTTAAATTTTTCACCAAATTCTTAAAACCTCTCTCAATGGTTTTCCTAAATTTGTATGAGTTGTACTCAGATTGTTCATCGATAATTCAGGCTTAACATTTCACCACACTGATCTGTCTGAGAAATGAAATCAGTTCTTTCTTTCTTTAAAATTTTTTTTCTTAAATTCTTTTATTGGTACATTTTAGGTATACAATACCTTTACATTTATCATTGGGTGTTTGTACCTGTACATGTATCTTGGTTCTTATTTTTTCCCCATTATCTGTGCACCCTTCATCCCCTCCAACCTTCCCAGTTCTTTCTTTTTCCAGGGATGATTCTCTGTAACTACTTTTGTTGGATGATATTACTGCTCCCCTGTTCCCTTGCAAGAGAATCACTTCTCTGTCTCCCAGAGAAACTTATTTTATATTAATGACAGTAATTTCTTCATTTATTCTTGACTGAAAACAACGCATCAAAATGAAAAATCATTTGCCACTAGAGTTGGCTGAGTGTCCTTTTTAATTAGCCAGATTAAAAAGATGATGGCAAATCATCTATAATTACACAGCATAATGAAAATGCTAAAAAGTCCTGATATAAGGATTAGTTTCATCCTTTGAAGTCCTTCATTAGACAAATGCCCTTCCTATAATCAGTCACCACTAATGTGGCCTTGTTGCCAATTTAAAAGGATTGCATTCTTTAAGTCACTGAATCTGAGAATTAGGCTAAGCCTTGGATGAAAACCACCTCAATTCTCTCCATTGTTTCTTAATAGGAAAGCTTAGAGAAGTATGGATTAATAAATGTCATAGGGTAAATATTGGACTCACTGATATATATCAAGCCTAGTATACAATAATTTCTCAGTGAACAATTTGAAACTATCTGCCATAAAAATTTACATCTCCTGTCATCCCAGTGAATACCTGGATCTTATTTTCAGTAGTTTCAGAAGATCCCTTTAGTATATATGGTAAGATACAGAAAAAGGTCATTATGTCAGTGGTCAGGTTAAATTTCCCTATTTACTGGTTTGATCATAAACAGTAAAAAGCATTGTTGGACAAAAGAAATCTGGGGTTCATGTAATAATTTTAATATTTTAATTATTGTTTCTTCTAAATCCTTGCAGAAAATGGTAAGATTTCTGTATAAAATGAATAATCAGGAAGTAGATGGTAACGGATATATGTTAAATTCTCTTTTGATCTCTCTTGACCTCCTAATGTGCAGACATTTAGGCTGTAATATCAGTGCCTTTCAAAAGAATATGCAGTATTGAAAGTCTATTTTGAAAGAATTGTGTAGTACTAAAGATTAACCAAACTTTAATTCATTCTTATTTAAAAACAATGCTTGCAAGGACAGAAAATTGCCTAGAGGCAAAATATTATCATTTTGGTTTTTCTATGCTGGAATTAAATAAAAAGTAGTTAAACTAGATTCTAAAACTAAGCAGCAATCAAAGTGAGACTTTTTAATTGTGTTCTAGGAGGTAGGTCGGTTTTTTGTTGCAAGAAATTAAATTCCATGATTTGAGTGAAAGCTTTCAGATTTGCTTCCATGATGCGGAAATGAAAACATTTTACAAAGACTGCATCTAAATGTGGGTGAGTCACCAATCCATATCTGGCCTTCACCCATGTTTGTGTCAAGCTGACACACTGAAATAAATCCCAGCTGGTTCCTCTCTCTTCTTTGAGTGTTTGTTCTTCATTTTTTACCTGAAATCATTCTTTAAACTGGGCACAGCATAAACTATAATGGAGCTTCTGCCACCATCTTAATTCATAACAGAGGTGACTGAGAATGTCAAATATTAGATAAATGATAAACACAGGGCCTCCATTTAACTCCCAATTTTAAATCTATTTGTAATAGAAATTTTCTCTGAAAGTTATATCCTGCCCTTCCTGACTCTCCTTGGAATGTGCCATGGATTTAGATGTAGGAACCTTCCTTGGCAACTCAGTCTCTTTTTATATTATGTTCCCACCACCACTCCCACCCTTTCATTTCTCACTCTCCAGAATCATGCAATGCTGGAGGAATTTCTTTCCTAAATATACTTGCCCCGGCAACTTGCATTTACACTGAAGAATATAAAACCATTTTTTTTTTTACCATGTAGTCTTTATCTACCCCCATCATAATCAACCAGACTTCAGTGTCTCAATTCACTGTCACCTGCTGAATCAAGAAGTAAAGCTCAGATATTTTAATTTTTAAAAACTAGTTATACAGCTATATGCATGGTTTCATACTGGTATAAAGTATCTCCTCTCTCAAGTAAATGTAAATCTGGGAATAAAGATTTAGCATGAAGAAATATAACATTTGCTAGAAGGCAGTTGGCAATTTGTCAGAAGACATCCAGGTATCCTAAATCACATCGTATTGCCATAATTGAACTCTACATATTCCAAATGGATGTGTCCAAGTTGCTAAACCTGTTAGAAAGTAGAAGTCCTGTTTTCTCCTTGGTGTTCCAAGGAGACTCTTATTTTCCTCATTCTTCTTCTATGGGAACACTTGCTGCTACTATATCTATCTTACTCCAGGATTTCACAACATAAAGAGGTAGGGTCACTGGTCTTTGTTTCTTATTATTTGTGGCAAATTTCATGGTGCTTTTTTTCCAGATGACCTCTGGCTTAACCCTGGTGGCTCTTACTGGGTGGCTGCTTACATTCCTGCCCTCATTTTCAGACATTTGCATCTGCCCTGCTGTGCCCTGCCAGATATAATGTTACAGAAGAGATCTGACCAAATGCTGGCCTTTCCACAGGAATTTGGGTTTCAAGTTAGAAAAAGGCCAAGAAATATGATAAATCTGTCTTTATGTAGGTGGTTGAACTGGCAAAATGAAAATCTAGAATGTTTTAAACTATTCAGCCTGCTATAATAAGATGTTAGAGATTGGATATTTTGTGAACAAAAGAAATTTATTTCTTAAGTCTGAGATAAAGGTGCTAGCACAGAAAAATAATTCCACCCATGTCTTTCTAGATTTCTCTGGGTAAAATCAAGTTAAATATTATAGCATGTGTGCATCTATATTTAATTTTTCCCCCCATTAACTTTATTGGTACATTTTAGGTATAAAATACAGTTAATTCATCATTGGGATCTTGTACCATTACATGAGTCTCTTGGTTCTTATTTTTTTTCCCTTTCCCTTGCCCTCCCTTAACCCCCTTCACCCTTCCTTATTTGCAAAGACCTTGTTTCCATTTTTTTCCTCTTCTCATATTTTTTCCTTTCCCTTTTTTCCCTTCCCTGACCCCTCCCAATTCCCCTGCTCTTTTAGACCTTTGCTTCCTGTTACACTATATCAGTTATACATTTTTAAAATTATAATATTAAGATCTAGGAGACATTACCACAGATTTTACAGAATTTAAAAGAATATAGAAAGCATATTATATTTAATTTTTTATATACTATGATGTTTTGACATCTTAAAAACCCAGCTAGCTGTGGAGACTGGCTCTCCTGGGACTAGTCAATTTCTGTCCCAGCTGTAGCAAAGACCTCAATGGTAAATGGCTGTTATATGTAAAACAATTCGTTCAGTGGGCCTGTATACCTGAGAAATACATCTAAGGTGGCCTTAGTTACCCTTGGGACAGGTGCCAGGCTACTAGACCCTTCCTATAGTTGAGAATCAGTGGAGATTATCCAAGATAGACAATCTTAATTACTTTGTAGTCACTTGCCTTTCTCTCAGACAACCCAATAAAGGCCTTAACCTAAGTTCTTACCTCTTTCCTTTCTTTTGTCACACTGACCAAAACTTGGTGTTTCCCATCACCTAAATTGGCATCCTGTGACCTCGTTTTTAAGACACGTGAATATAGTCAGTTTTGTTTTCTAGTATCTCTGATGAGACTTCTCTAGCAACCACAAATTGACTGACCAGATGAAAGATCATGGAACTAAGGTCTATTTCAAGATTCATTGCTGGCAATAAGGAAAAGAGCCACCCAAATAGAATTAGACAAGTATAGCTTTAGGCACAAGTGGGGATACATTGCACTCAAATAGAACCAAGGCTTCCCTTTAATAAAGAATAAGAGTTTGATTAAACATCTACCAATATTCCTTTTCAGCAAAGATTTCTAGGTTTACTTTGTATTGTCAATTTTATTATACACACTTTTTTCACATTTTGAAATCTCTGAAATAGTGCTCCTTGGAGTTAACACTGGCCATTTTTTTAAAAATTAATTTTATTGGTACATTTAAAGTATACAATATGATGGCATTCATCATTAGAAATTTGCACCTTTACATAATCCATCTTTGTTTTTAGTTTTTCCCCATCTCCCTGCCTCCTTTCAACCCCTCCAGCCTTCCCTATCTACAAAGACTTTGTTTCCATTTTTTCTTTTTCTCATATTAATTCTATTCCCCTCTTTCCTTTTCCCTACCCTTTCCACTTCCCCTTCTCCTTTGGACCTTTTCTTCCTATTTCACATTATATATTACACCTTTTAGTCCTTATTTACACTTTTAGTTTCTCACACTAGAGAAACTATTAAATATTTATACGTGTGTCCTATTTGTTTCACTTACGAGTATCGCCTCTATGTGCATCCATTTAGCTATAAATGTCTCTACTTTCTCATTTTTTATGGCTTACTATTACTCCATTTTATAAAAATCCACATTTTCTTTATCCAGTTTCCAGTTGATGGGAAATTGGGCTGCTTGCAAGTTTTAACTATTACAAATTTTGTTCCTATGAACATGGGTACAAATATATCACTGTGGTATGATTCTTTTAAATTCTTTGGGGAAGATACCCAACAGGGGAATAGCTGGGTCAAATAGGACTTTGATTGCTAGTTCTTTGAGGTATCTCCATACTGATTTCCACAGTGGTTGCACCAGTCTATACTCCCACCAGCAGTGGAGCAGGGTTCCTCTTTCCCCACAGCCCCACCAGCATTTGTTATTGGTTGATTTCATGATAGCAGCCATTCTTTCTGGGATGAGGTGGAATCTTTTTTTTTTTCCCCATTGGGAATTGTACCTTTACATAATGCATCTTGGTTCTTATTTTTTCCGCATTCCTAGCCCTCCCTTCATGCCCTCCACCCTTCCCTATTTACAAAGACTTTATTTCCATTTTTTCCATTTCTCATCATCTTTTCCTTTCCCTTCTTTCCTTTCCCCTGTGCCTCCCACTACCCCTACCCTTTTGGACCTTTTCTTCTTATTTTACATTATCGACTATTCATTCTAATCATTGGTACATTTTAGGTATACAATATAATGACATTCATCATTGGAAATTTGCACCTTTACATAGTCTCTCTTGGTTCTTATTTTTCACCCTTGCCCAGCCCTCCCTTCAACCCCTCCAGCCCTCCCCATTTACAAAAATTTTGTTCCTATTTTTCCATTTTCTCATATTAATCCCATTCCCTTCTATTCTTTCCCTTAACCCTCCCACTTCCTTCCCCTTTGTCCCTTTTCTTCCTATTTCACATGACCTATTATACATTTTAGTCCTTATTTACACTTTCAGTTTCTCACACCAGAGAAACTATTCGGTATTTACACATCTGTGTCCTATTTATTTCACTTAAGAGTATTGCCTCAATGTGCATCCATTTAGCTATAAATGTCTCTAATTTCTCATTTTTTAGGGCTGAGTAGTACTCCATTTTATAAAAAAAAAAAAACCCACATTTTCTTTATCCAGTCTCCAGTTGATGGGCATTTGGGCTGTTTCCAAGTTTTAGCTATTGCAAACTGTGCTGCTATGAACATGGGCACACATATATCACTGTGGTGTGATTCTTTTAATTCTTTGGGGAAGATCCCCAGCAGGGGAATAGAGGGGTCAAATGGGACTTCCAGTCCTAGTTTTTTGAGCTGTCTCCATACTGATCTCCACAGTGCTTGCACCAGTCTACACTCCCACCAGCAGTGGAGCAGGGTTCCTCTTTCCCCACAGCCCCACCAGCATTTGTTTTTGGTAAATTTCATGATAGCAACCATTCTTTCTGGATTGAAGTGGAATCTCAGCATTGTTTTCATTTGCATCTCTCAAATGACCAGTGATGTTGAACATTTTTTCATGTATTTATTTGCTACTTCTACTTCTTTGTCTGAGAAATGTCTGTTCATTTCAGATGCCTATTTTCAGATTGGGTCTTTAAATTTGGGAGGTCTGATCTTTTTAAGTTCTTTATAGATTTGAGATAGTAGACCTTTGTCTGAGGAAGAGCAGGTGAAGATTTTTTCCCACATTGTGGGTTGTCTCTTCACACTGTTGGTGGTTTCTCTTGCTGTGCAGAAGCCTTTTAATAAGAAAAGATCCCACTTGTTGATTGTTTGTGCTAGTTCACAGACAACTGAGGTTTTGTTCATAAAATCTTTTCCTGCACCGATGTCTTCAAGAGTTCTACCTAACCTCTGTTCCAACTGGTTCAGAGTTTCTATTTTAATATTTAGATCTTTAATCCATTTTGATTTTAGTTTAGTGCATGGTGAGAGATATGGGTCTAGCTTTAATCTTTGGCAAGTTGAAACCCAATTTTTCTAGCACCATTTATTAAAGAGGCTATCTTTCCTCCAGTGAGGGTGTTTGGCTCCTTTGTTGAAGATGAGATGGCTGAGTGTGTCTGGAGTTGTTTTTGCATCTTCTAATCTGTTCCACTGATCCTCAGTTCTGTTTCTTTCCCAATACCATGCTGTTTTTATCACAGTAGCTTTGTAGCACACTTTCAAGTTGGGGATTGAGATACCCCCTACCTTGTCTTTATGGCCTCATATTGTTTTTGCTATTCTAGATCTCTTGTTCCAAATGAATTTTTGGATTGTTTTCTCAAGGTCTATGAAGTATGCTACTGGGATTTCAATTGGGATTGAATTGAATCTACATAGAAGTTTTGTAAGTATGGCCATTTTCACAATGTTAATTCTTTCTACCAAAGGAGCAAGGATGTCTTTCCATTTTCTGACATCTTATTCAATCACTCTTTTCAGAGTGCTATAGTTTTCAGAGAAGAGGTCTTTGATTTCTTTTGTACAGTTGATTCCTTGGTATTTCAGGTTTTTTGGATGCTATTGTGAAAGGAATTGAGTACCCTATTTCTTTCTCAGTAAGTCTGTTTTTTGTGTACAGAAAAGCTATTGATTTTTGTGTGTTGACCTTGTATCCAGGTACTTGACTGAATTTGGTTATTAAGTCTAGAAGACTTTGGTGGTGTTGTTGGGGTCTTCTATATAGAATGTCATGTCATCTGAAAATAATGACAATTTCACTTCTTCGATTCCTATCTTTATTCATTTTATTTCTTTCTCTTGTCTAATTGTTGTGGCTAATGTTTTCAAAACTATATTGAACAGGGGTGGTAATAGTAGACATCCTTGCCTTGTTCCTGATTTTATGTAAAAGATTTCAGTTTTTGACCATTTAGTACTATATTGGCTGTTAGTTTTTCATAGATAGCTTTCATCAAATTGAGATAGAGACCGTCTATTGCAATTTTTTGTTTTTATCATAGATGCATGTTAGATTTTGTCAAATGATTTTTCTGCATCTATCAAGATGATCATATGATTTTTGTCTTTGGCTGTACTGATATACTATATTACTTTTATTCATTTGTGTATGTTGAACCATCCCTACATCCCTGAGATGAATCCCACTTGGTCAGGGTGTATGATCTTCTTGATGATCTTCTGCATTCTATTTGCCAGAATCTTAGTAAGGATTTTTGCATCTATGTTCATTAGTGAGATTGGCCTATATTTCTCTTTTTCACTTGGATCTTTCTCTGCTTTGGGGATCAAGGTGATGCTTACTTCCTGGAATGAATTCAGGAGTATTGATTCCCTTTCATTTTCATTGAAGAGTTTAAACAGTAGTGGCAGTAGTTCCTCTCTAAATGTCTTGTAGAATTCAGCCATGAAGCCATCAGAGCCTGGGCTTTTCTTAGTTGGTAAGTTTTTAAGTACATTTTTCAATTTCATTGATTGATATTGGGTCGTTTAAACTTTTCAGGTTATTTTTGTTCACCTTTGGTAATTCACACATGTCTAGGAATCTGTCCATTCCTTCTGTATTTTCCCTTATTGGGGTAGAGGTTCTCAAATTAGGTACTGATGATCCTCTGGATTTCTGCTGAGTCTTTGTAATTTCACCATTTTCATTCCTAATTGCATGGATTTGGGCCTTTTCTTTCCTTTTTTTTGATAAGGTTGGTAAGGGTTTGTCAATTTTGTTGATTCTTTCAAAGAACCAGCTCTTGGCTTCATTGATTTTTTGCATCATTCTCTTAGTCTCCATTACATTGATTTCTCCTCTGATCTTTACAATTTCCTCACTTCTGTGAGCTTTGGGTTTGTCCTGCTGTTCTTTTTCTAGAAGCTTGAGGTTCAGCATCAGGTTGTGTAATTGGGCTTGCTCTGTTTTCCTAATTTGAGTATTCACTGCTATGAATTTCCCTCCTAAGACTGCTTTTATTGTGTCTCATAGATTCCAATATGATGTATTATCATTGTCATATAATTGAAGGAATGGTCTGATTTCTTCTTTAATTTCCTCTGTCACCCATTTGTTATTTAGAAGTGTGTTGTTCAATTTCCATGTGTTTATGAAATTTTACAGTTTCTTTTTCTATTGATGTCCAATTTCATCACACTATGTTCTGATAATAAACAGGGCATAACTTCAATTCCTTTGCACTTACTTAAACATGTTCTATGTGTGAGTGTATGGTCTATTTTGGAGAATGACCCATGTGCAGCTGGAAAGATTGTGTATTCTGATTTTGTGGGGTGCAACACTCTGTAAACATCTGTTACGTGCATTTGTTTAAGAGTTTGATTGAGTTCTAGTATTTCATTGTTTATTTTTTTGTCTAGTTGATCTATTTATTTGTGACAGTGGACTATTGAGGTCCCCTGCTACTTTTGTATTAGTGCTCATATGATTTTTCATGTCTGTTTTATTTGTTTTTTATTTTTATTTGTTTTATATAGTTGGGCCCACTAGTGTTTGGTGCATAAATATTAATGATTGTCATCTCTTGGATCCTCTTGGATTGTTCTTTTTATCTAGATGTAGTATCCTTCTTTGTCTCTCTTATTCAGTGTTGGTTTGAAATCCCTGTGATCTGCAAAGAGGATAGCTACTACTGCTTTTTGGGGGGTTCCTGTAGCATGGAGTATCATTTTGCATCCTTTAACTTTCAGTCTATGAGTTTCATTTTGAATTAAGTGTGTTTCTTGTATGCAGTATATTATTGGATCTTGGTTCTTGACCCATTCTGACAGTCTATTTCTTTTGATTTGTGAATTGAGACCATTAATATTGATGGTTATAACTGATACATATTGACTTATCCTTGTCATGACTTTTTGTGTTTTTTGGATTCTACCCCTTTTCATTTAATTTCTTGTTGTGTCTGATATATTCATTCTGCAGGGCTTTCTGGGGTTGTAATCCTCATTGTTTTTTCCTAGGATATTGTCTAAAATGTTTGGAGTGTTAGTTTTGTATTCATGAAGTTCCTAATCTGCTCTTTTTCGTGAAAGTATGTAATTTCCCAATCAATTTTGAGAGATAGTTTTGCATGGTACATCTATCTGGGTTTGAGATTGTTTTCATTTAGGGGTTTAAATATGCCACTCCATGCTCTTCTTGCCTTGTTGTTTTGTGTTGAGACTTCTACTGTGATTCTGATGGGCTTTCCTTTGCATGTGATTTGTTTCTTTTCTCTAACTGCTTGTAGGATTTTGTTCTTCTGTTGGGTTTCTGGTTTCTTAACTATTAAATGCCTATGTGTAGATTTTTTTTTTGATCACAGCTAGTTAGAGTCCTATATGCCTCACTTATGTGTATGTCAAGTTCTTTTCTCCTATTTGGGAAATTTTCTGCCATTAATTCTGTGAACAGTTTTTAAAGTCTTCTGCACTCTCTTCTGTTTCTTCATTGACTCCAATCTGTCCTATGTTATTCTTCTTTGCATTGTCTAGCAGCTGCTGGATTGATTTCTCATGGTCCCTTACCATTTTCAAGAAATTTTTCTTTTTCTAGTCACTAATTGCAATCTTATCTCCAAATCTGAAATTCTGTCCTCGAATTGGCTCATTCTGATGCATAAACATTTGATGGACTTTTTTTGTATTAAATTCTTTTATTGGTACATTGTAGGTATACAACACAATTACATTTCTCATTGGGAATTGTACCTTTACATAATGCATCTTGGTTCTTATTTTTTCCCCATTCCTAGCCCTCCCTTCATGCCCTCCACCCTTCCCTATTTACAAAGACTTTATTTCCATTTTTTCCATTTCTCATCATTTTTTCCTTTCCCTTCTTTCCTTTCCCCTGTGCCTCCCACTACCCCTACCCTTTTGGACCTTTTACTCCTATTTTACATTATCGATTATTCATTCTAATCATTGGTACATTTTAGGTATA
The DNA here is from genome assembly GCF_053883595.1 of Heterocephalus glaber. Lineage (NCBI taxonomy): Eukaryota > Metazoa > Chordata > Mammalia > Rodentia > Bathyergidae > Heterocephalus > Heterocephalus glaber. Next base: position 26,417,058 of record NW_028258145.1, on the reverse strand, counting down.
CAATATAATGACATTCATCATTGGAAATTTGCACCTTTACATAGTCTCTCTTGGTTCTTGTTTTTCACCCTTGCCAAGCCCTCCCTTCAACCCCTCCAGCCCTCCCCATTTACAAAAATTTTGTTCCTATTTTTCCATTTTCTCATATTAATCCCATTCCCTTCTATCCTTTCCCTTAGCCCTCCCACTTCCTTCCCCTTTGCCCCTTTTCTTCCTATTTCACATGACCTATTATACATTTTAGTCCTTATTTACACTTTCAGTTTCTCACACCAGAGAAACTATTCGGTATTTACACATCTGTGTCCTATTTATTTCACTTAAGAGTATTGCCTCAATGTGCATCCACTTAGCTACAGACATTTCTCAGACAAAGAAGTAGAAATAGCAAATAAATATATGAAAAAATGTTCAACGTCACTGGTCATTCGAGAGATGCAAATGAAAACAATGCTGAGATTCTACTTCAATCCAGAAAGAATGGCTGCGATCATGAAATCAACCAATAACAAATGCTGGTGGGGCTGTGGGGAAAGAGGAACCCTGCTCCACTGCTGGTGGGAGTGTAGACTGGTGCAACCACTGTGGAAATCAGTATGGAAATACCTCAAAGAACTAGGACTGGAAGTCCCATTGGACCCTGCTATTCCACTGCTGGGTATCTTCCCCAAAGAATTAAAAGAATCATACCACAGTGATATATGTGCACCCATGTTCATAGCAGCAGAGTTTGTATTAGCCAAAACTTGGAAGCAGCCCAAATGCCCATCAATTGGAGACTGGATAAAAAATAATGTGTTTTTTTAATAAAATGGAGTACTACTCAGCCATCAAAAACAAGAAATTAGAGACATTTATTGTTAAATGGATGCGCATTGAGGCGATACTCTTAAATGAAATAAATAGGACACACATGTATTAATACTGAATAGTTTCTCTAATGTGAGACCCTGAAAGTGTAAATAAGGACTAAAAGGTATAATTGATAATGTGAAATAGGAAGAAAAGGGGCAAAGGGAGGAGGAAGTGAGAGGGGGAAGGGAAAAGAAAGAAGGGAATGGAATTAATATGAGAAAATGAAAAAATGGAAACAAAGTCTTTGTAAATAGGGAGGGATGGAGGGATTGAAGGGAGGGCAGTGGAATGGGGACAAAATAAGAACCAAGAGAGTATGTAAAGGTGCATATCTCCAATGATGAATGTCATTATGTTGTATACCTAAAATGTACCAATGAAAGGATATACAAAAAAAAAAAATTCAAAATGATATTGGAATTCAAAATAGTATATAGACATTGTATTATTATAAGTAGTATAAATCTTTGTAAGTTCACTTTAACTGTGGTCCCATAAACATTTACTAATTAAATAAATAACATATTTCACTAATGAAAATTTAGAAGCCTGTATTGTCTTATTAAAAGAAAAGTGTTTTCAAAATTGCAATAATAATTTTCTGAGTATTCCTTCTTCTTCTTTCCTGTAATCTTCTCAGTAGGTGGCTTCATTCTTATGACTGAATATTCATGGTTGGTCAATTGTTAGTCAAGAAGCAAATGTCAGGTATGTTAAGATTGATTATCTAACAAACACTGTCTAATGACAGCATTTGTAAAGTGGCCCTTCTGGTGTGCAACTGCTTCCCCTGGGGTTTTTATGTGCTTAGAAGTGGGCTTTTTGGTGATGACTGGATCACAGGGTTACTATCCTCACAACCCATTGTGGTGGTTAATTAATAGTCAACTTGAGTGGGAACATCCAGCTGAACTGACATAGTTCTAGGCATGAAAGACAGTAAGGAGGATTGTTGTCTGAATGGTATAAAAGGACAACAGGAGGGGAGGATTTTTTTGCTGGTTTCTCTCTTGGAAATAGTAATACACCCATTGATGAGTTCATAGGCCAATGTGCTCTTAGCAGATGGGCCTCTGGTGTAGAAAATGATCACTGGGATAATACCTTTGGAGGAGATAGCACTCTCTCTCTCTCTCTCTTTCTTCTTCTCTTCTTCTTCTTCTTCTTCTTCTTCTTCTTCTTCTTCTTCTTCTTCTTCTTCTTCTTCTTCTTCTTCTTTTTCTTCTTCTTCTTCTTTCTTCTTCTTCTTCTTCTTTCTTCTTCTCTTCTTCCCCCCCATCTGTCTGTCAGTCTCTCTCCCTGTCTCTCTCCTCTCTCTTTCTCTCTTGTCCTTCCTGCTCTCTGGTTTCTGGCTGCCATGGGGTTGAATGGCTTCTCTCTACCAGACCTTTCTGCCTTGGAGCAATCCAATGATGGACTGAACCCTCAGAAAACTCAAGCAAAATAGGCCTCTCTTTTAATTTGTAAGCATTGGCTATTTTGTCTCAGGAATGAGAAAGTGACTAATACACACCTTAACCTGACTAAAAAACTTGTTCAATCCTTCCATATCCATCAGAGCTTTCATATTTTACCAAAACTGAAATTTTGCTCTTCTGCATCAGTACATTTCAGTACTCACTTTCTTTCTTCTTTGCCTTAGGCTATCTGCTTCTCCAATTCAACCATATTCATACAAATATCCATAATACATACTTGCAATTAATGAATTAAAGCAAAACAACAAGAACAGAACAACAAATGAGTTCTGTCTGTGTTCTTAATTCTCACATTATGGGCTGGGTCTTCACAAATTCATGGTCTGCACTCTGAATTATTCTTTCAGCTCTACCTGACCACACAGTATATCCCCTTCTCTGTTGTCTACAGTGACTACTCCAGTTCTCTGTTCTGCTTGGACTTTTTCCTCATTCCCCTTTCTCATTCCTCAAAAACAAATGTCACCTGACTGGAACTCCCTTAATTCTTTGCATGGACACCTAACTTACTCATGAATTTTTCACTGTTGTGTTTTGTTTGTCCTGATAGCAGTGCCCTGGAAGCTACCATCGTGCATGGCAGCAACAGCCCTCCAAAACTCCATGGATAAGTGCATTTTGTGTAAGTCCATCTTTTGTTTCAAGCCTGGCCTTTGAGACTCACCAAATAAAAATTACAACCATATCCGGGTGTGGTGGCTCTCCTGTAATCCCAGCACTCAGGAGGCTGAGGCAGGAGGATCGCTAAGAGTTTGAGGCCAGCATGGGCTACATAGTGAGTTCAGGGCCAGCCTGAACTACAAAGGGAAACCCTGTCTCAAAAAACAAAACAAAACAACAACAACAAATTACAACCATATTCCAAGTATGGTGACAATATGCTGACCACTAAGACCTAATTAAGGCCAGTAAAGAAGGACAGGCATTTAGGTTTAGCAGTGATTAACCACAACAAATTTATAGCAACCTGCACCCATAATGTTAACTAAAATGACTAAGAGGAAGAGTATGGAGCTGGTTATGTGGAAAGAAGACAGAAAACATTGGAGACTTTGTACCCTTTTGCCACTGGAAATCACTAGCTTTTAGAAATAGTTATACTAGGATATTAAAAATCAAACATAAAATCATATTAAATAAATGATTAGGCATCTCCTTCTAAGGTGACTTTTATCTCTTTATAGAAGAGACAAAACTAAATTAGAAATTACTAAAAGAGGAAGTAGAGGAGGGAGAGGAGGGAAAAAAGAAGAAGAGGGAGAAGAGGAACAATTTCCCATGGTATGGATCCTTTCCCCAGGTTCTTGAGTATGGATTGGTAATTGAAACTACTATTAGTCTTCTCTACACTTTAGTTCTGATCAGAGAATTCAAATAATATATAAGTGAACACACAGTTTTCAGGGAAAATACTAAGATTCGTAAATATTAGAGAAGGAATGAGACAAAGTTAATGACAGATCCCATCTAGTTTAGAAGTCAGATTAGAGAGGCAGGCTTATATTTTTGCCATAACAGTTACCTGCAGCATCTCTAATTTTCATATTGGTGTCCTCTTTTTAAACCCTAGGCAAGCATTGCAGAGTAAGGTTTGTTAGATGTTTAAACCTGCTGACCAAGAAAATAGTTGACTCTCTCTTGCCAATCTCAATAATATGCACAATTAATCTGACTTAGAACAGTGTGGTGTTCTGTGAACTGGTGATGAGCAAGACAGTACACAGCAGTTGGTTTTGTTTTGTTTTGTTTTGTTTTTGTTTTTTTATGGGGTGAGGGTCATATCCACAAACTTGGTCTGACACAGAGTCATCTATACTGTGTCATTGGTTTGAGGATGTTCTACTGGCCAATTCTGAAGCATGGCTGATTTTTCATGCCTTGATAACTTTTCATATTCACTTGTGTCTACTGGACCTGTCTTTTTCCTTTTCTTTTCTGGCAAAGTATCTACACTTCTGTTAAGATCTAGCATCTGACAACCTCCAGCTTCCCTAGGGAGAATGAGTTACTTTCTCTTCAGAATGTTTCTCTCATTCTTCTGTACCATTTTTCACACCTTGCAGCTGTGACATGTGCATATTTATGTCTCTTATGTTAGGCTATGGAAACAGGACAAGCTTCACAGTGTTCACTTTCCATTAACATAGAGAATGAATCTGAGTTGGTCGAAGATATTGGCTGTTGAAATAATGAACTTTACAGAATTTACCTTTATCTTTTTTCTTTCCTCTATATATTAAAGTTTTGATGTCTGTCAAAGTATTGATTCCTTAAAGAATGACTAACAAGTAAATTTGTGTGTGTGTGTGTGTGTGTGTGTGTGTGTGTCTTGGGGTTCTTTTTTCCATTCTTATTTTTTAATACTACATGTTTACAGTGCATAATGATAGCATTCCTCATGACAAGTTGGTAGTACATTTTTATCTCTTTTGTTTGTTTGTTTGTTTTTTCCTCACTTCTTATCTGAATGGCCATCAGACTTCTATTTTTCTGAGAGTGAATTTGGATAAGGGGAAACTGGTGATTTAACAAGAACATTTGTAACAGTGAAATAGCCTTAAAAGAACCATGGTGAACAACAACAACAAAAAAATAGGAGAGCAAAAATAAATACAATCAATGTACTTCACAGATTTTCCTAGTTCTGAACTTGCTTAATCAGCCTTCACTTCCCATTGCACAAATATGATTGCCCTTACATGGCCAGATTAAGACATTTCTCACTAAATAAAAACAAAGGACAATAGCTGAAGAAAGAACAGCTTAAGAATAATTCCTTCATCAAATTGCATTCATTTCAGTGCTTGCTAGCATCAAATTGTTATTTAAGCTCCTATAACTTGAGTGGGTACATGAAGATCCTTGATTATTAAAGATGAGGGGCACAACAATCAGTACAGCTATATGAATAATCTAGTATTTATTTAGTTTTAATAGCATGTGACATGGACATGCTATTACCAACTTTTAAACTAAATTAGGACAAGTTTCCACATATTACAAAGGTATTGTAGAACTGGACTTGGTGACCCAAATCTGTAATCTCTGCACTCTGGGAGGCTGAGGTAGGAGGATCTTAAATTCAAGGTCATTCTTGCCTACACAGTGAGTTCAAGGTCAGCTAGGAACATAGACAATGTCTGCAAAAGCAACAAAAACAAAAGATTAACCAAAGTATTATGGAATTAATGATTATTCTGGCTGGGAAGTGTAGAGTAACAATTGCTTTTTGACCCCAAATACAATGGCTGACTTGAAGGGACCCTTTTGCTACACCCTCCTGGACCACCTCATTGGCGCTGTTTACAGATAATTTGCAGCCCCAGGAGCTATGAAATGCTGAATCATGCTAGGTTTGTTTCTCCTCACTCATGTTTTGTTGTATCTCCACTTGTGTGACTTAGTACAAAGTAGAGTATCTTTCAGGTATGTGTTCCTTTACCTGTCCTTCAAGTGTTGACCTTCCTTTTTCTCCAGCAGTATTCTTTGGCTAGTTAACTCAGCTTTGAATAAGACCCTCTGATGCATAGCTTTATTTGGCTACAATGGATCCCTGGAAAACTCATAAATCCCTTTTCATTGTGCCTGAGGCACTAAGTCGTTCAGAAAATCCCTTGATAGGCAGTAGCACGTGGGGGCTAAGCTAACATTTATTTAGCCTGCAGCACAGAAAAATCCTCAGAAATAGAAAAAGTATGGCAAAGAAGAACAAATCTTGATATTTATGATCAAGAATTTACTTAATATTTTTTAAATTCATAAACCCACTGCTTAATGAAAACACAATATTGAAAGCATTCCTTTCAGGTTCCAACTTAGGTCTGTGATCAGCATATTTGTCACTCTGAGCTTTTAATCTAGGATACCCATGTTCATGTAGGTCACTCCAGAGAGAAGCAGAGCCTTGCACCAGTGGTCAAAGAGGTCATCGAGACACAGCCTTAGTTGTAGGGGCAAGTGTGCCCAGGCTTACTTAGAGGTGGGGAAAAATCCAGGAGTGATGGTGAGGGAGAACAAGAGGTTAGCCATGATTATAATGTATCTGTAATGATAAAATGACATGCTCCGAAATGAAAGATTGATATTTAACAGGTGGCACTTAACATCCACTATATTCCAGGCACCATTCTAAGTACCTACTTAATTCTCATAACTGTCTTGCAATGTAGATATATTCTTATCCTGGCTTTCCAGTAAGAAAACCAAGGCATGGGAAAATTGAACAATGTACCCATAGCCACAACAACTAGTAAACGATGGGTTTTCTTTTCTGTTGGGGAAGTAATATGCTTATTTGGTTCTGTTTTATTTTATATCAGGAAAATCTCTTCCAGTGGAATCTGGATACAAAATTATGTCCTGTCTGTGAGTGATTGTGTCTGGCTTTCACAGTGTAAGCAGTTAGGGTTGTTGGATGGTTTTCTTCCTCACTGTGGAAAATCAAAATCTTTGTAATTGCAATTATTTTTATACTGTGACAGTAGGTAATTGAGGAACTGGCATTGATTGTTATTCAACTCTTACTTTTAGGTCAGAGCCCAAGCAGATGGAGATTGATGATGGATTTAATTATTTTGGTGCATGCTCTGAAAAGAAGGCCAATGGCTTCTGAGTCCATGTCAGTTCTATCTTTCAGGGTCATCCTGTTTTGGGGTGTGATGCTGCTGGTGTTCTCAATTTCTTTTCCTTTGCAAAGCCTGGAGAAGAGAAGCTGTATGAATGATACCAAGGCCCCTATTTGTGTGGTAGCTGGGATCTTACAAGTGGAAAGCTCCTGAAACAGGGCCCATTGGGCCTTCGCTGGAAATGCCCCATAGAAGGATCTGGCACCTCCTACCCAACAGTCTTTGACATTTTTCTTTAATAGTTCAAGGCAACCAGGAATAAAATCCTCTGAAAAGCCATGAAAGCCTTTCAAACCTAGAGTGATAAGAAACACTTTCTTCCAAGAATCCCTAGAATTTATTGCTCTGGTCATCATTCAATTGACAACATGTTATATGGTGTTGCTCAATAAAATGGACCTTTTTGCTGTACTTTGCAGTTTTTATTCCATTCTCCCCCAACTTTCTTTTTGACCAACACAAATCTATTTTAACAGATTATGAATAACCTTATTTCCTGAGAAATGCGTGGCAGAAGGATGCAAGGGACAACCAAACAATTATGCACTTCATTTGCTTTCTGAATAGAACTTGAGCAGAGAAGAAAAATCACAGTCTTTCAATTGAAAGAGGAATGAGAGCACAGCTAAGACAGGAAAAGAAAGATTTCCTCTGCACATACATCACTGCTGAGTCAGATGGGCACAGCAAACAAATGCCCTTCAACCTAAGGACGTTTAGCATTTAGGGGCCTTGCACAAAACCATTTCCCATCCAGAGCAAGGCTAATGAGTGTTCGGGGAAGCAGTGGCAACCAGAGAGAGATAGTGCTTCTAAAAGGTAGTAATTTCACTCAAAGAGCCATTCTTTCACTGGAGTTAAATTAAGAGCTATATTTACAGAATCTTGAAAGTATGGGTCTTCTGAAAAGAAAATGAACTACTCTACTTCTAAAAAGAGTGGAAGGCATTAATCAGAAATGCATTAATGGCACAATCCATTTTTAACAGCTTGTTACTCTAAATCCACTTCAGCATCCAGCGTGGCAAGTGACCTGTAATATTCTGATTGCCTGCTGACTAATGATGAGGGCTGGCAACTCCCTGCCCTGACAGCCTCTCCAGCCATTTCTCCACATTTCCAAAGCCCCTTGATGTCTGACCCTTCTTCAGGTGCTTGGAGCTTAAGGTCTGGTTAGAATTCTAACTGCCAGATTGTTGATAGAGCAATTTGATCTAAGTTCCATTAACAAATTAATATATTTAGGTGGTATACTGCCCAGAAGGCAGGCTTAGAGTGAAAAGTAGACTAGATTTGCTATGGAAGAGCCTCAGCTTCATCCATTAGTAGCTCTTAACCTTGGGACAGATGCTTTATCTTTCTCAGCTTCCCTTTCCTTCTCTGTAAAATAAATATAATAACACCACACTGAATGTTGTTGTGTAAGGTAGATGAGAGATGCACATAAACTTCCTATCTCAACACCCAGCATGAGTTTCATGTTCAACCTGGTATTAATTCACTCATTTTTCTCTTTACTGTGATATGCCTCCCAGGAGAGATAATTTTGTAAATGAGGACACAGGGGAAACATGATAATTTCTTCAAAAATGTGAATCTTAATTGTGGCTTTCTGGGTTCCTTGTCCTTTTGGAGCCTCATGGCTTCCACTCTGCAATGGATAACAAATTCTGCTGACAATATTAAACATGACCTGGTTCTGAGGGCATGGAGGAAATGGCTCTGCAAGGGACCAGTCCAGGATTCTTTGCCCAACTCTTGGATTTAACTATATGTCTTATCTCACTTAGCAGAATCTTAAGATTTTCTGAGCTCCTATATTTTCAACTGTAAAATGAGAATGAGTGCCTATGTTTTCTTTTTTTGTGTGTGTACTTAATAAAGACTTGTGAAGGCTTACACTATGTCAAGGCCTCTCCTAAGCAACTTAACTGTTCTATTTATTCGCTGCAGTACACTAGTAGATATCATCTTTAAAAATCTCTCAACACAGATGGGGAACAAAGACATAGAGGAAAAACCAGGAAGGGCAGATAGAGACCCAAATCTAGACCATCACACTTCATAGACTATGGTTTTGACACTCACACTGACTCTGTTCAAGCATTTGTGCATGGCTGCCTTCCAAGATGTTATATTGTTTCCTTTCCATAGATGCTGCACCCTATCATGGAGCTTCTGTGACTGACATACACCTCTGAGAACTCTCGTCTCTCCTGGGCCCCTCCAGTCTGGCACTGTCTATATCATCTAGGGAAGCATAGAGAAGAAACACATGCAGCATCTCTTTCATCCTTGATCCTAGGAAAGGACTCAGAAGGTATTGAAAATGGCCTTAGGATCTTACACCTGGTGGTAGATTGGTAAAAACTGCTCTCACACTGGGACTCTCAGTGGCTTCTCCCTGTTGCATCCTCATAAATCCTGGGGAAATGTTGCTGGCTGAGGTCTAGAAGAGGAGAACGATTTTTACTGCTAAGCAACTCAGTGCTCATGTCACAGAACAGAACTTATCCGGAGCTTATCTAAATCCTCACAGGGTCAAAAAACTCATTGTAAGGTCCAGTCTCCCGAGAGTCCAGTAATTGGTGACTTTGGCTAGATCTGAAACAGAGTCAAAAAGGGCTCTGCTCCTAGGCAGTTGCCTGTTATTAAATCCTGTACACTACTGGTTTTCTCTATCAAAATATCCTCTCTGTGTAGAAAGAATTTGGATTAGGAAAGATGTTTGAATTAGTGTAATAATGTAGAGTAGTAAACTTTGGCTTAGAAATGATCTTTGTATTGTTTGGATGATAATCATAGATCAACAAACCCTCTCACTTCATAACCTGTCATTTATATCACCAATTTGTGTTTAGCACTCATAATAATCAGGCAATAATAGAGTGTCAGTTTAACTAGAATAATATCATTAGAAGGCAGTACCTTTATTCACAAAAGAATACTGAAGACTATTTCATATGCATCTCAAATATCCCTCTTTAAAAACTCAAATACCTTTAGGAAAAGATCATCCATAAATATGACCCAGCTAACAGTAATAGATAATGTTATTTATATGACACCTCTCTAGAGTCAGTATGTCATTGGAATGGTCTCCATGCTCCTAGATCTAGGAGAGCATGAGATGTTACCAAAGCAAATATTTCTTTGTCTTATTTCATTTTTAGAATTTCTTCTTCCTTTGCATGTGATGAATTGAAGGTCTTCTCTGTTGAAAATATATATTAATGTATCATTTTATTCTAAGTGGTCAAAACACTAGTTTTTATGACAGCTTTCCCAGTGGCTTACTCCAGCATTCCTAACACACTGTTTCATCTTGTTGTGGAGATTAACATGCATGAACTCAAAGCACTCTGCAAACATTGATTAAGCAAGCCTGTATAGGTAAGGATTACTATATCCCAGTTATCCTTCAGAGAAAAAGTAACTGCCCCCAAATTTTATTGGCACTTTTAATTATAGACATTGGTATAGTCAATTAAAATATGCATATATATGTAATTTCTTTTTTGGAATGTTATCTCTTTAACATAAAATTAAATTGTTCTTTTCATGAAGTTCACTTTTAAGGTGGCAAATTAATTTCAAATTGCTTATATCTCAAGCAGATTTTTAAGTGTATCTTTTTTGAATAAATTTGCTTAGTTAAACCACATCTTCTCCTCTTACACATAGTTTATGTGTTATTTAAATTAGATTACTTTTAAATTACTTTAAGATAGCAACCTCTCAGCCATTTCTCCACTGTCCTGGTGGACTACACAGGTTACGTTATTGCTAAAGACTTTGCCCTTGGCCAGGTTAGATTCACATGAAATATTCCATCACTTTTATAATTTGGAGGTCAGAGAAAGACTGGATTCAAACTAACACTGTTACAAATCATCTTCAAATATGCACAATTGGTAAGACGATGGAAAATTTAACTATAAGAACTATTCTGTTTTGAAGAGCCTGATGAAGGAATGAGTGGAATTCATGGCTAAAATAATGCATACTCTGTAAGACCCTAAGATGGTTTTATAACAAATTTGTGTTTAGTTAACTTCAAGAATGGAATAAAATCCCCAAGTTTGACTAAGGAAATGAAGTCCCTAATCTAATCTAAAGCAGGTATAGGCATTTGAATAAGTATGCTGGAAAGTTAATTTTCTTCCTTGTATTTTAGCAACTTCACAGGCAGGATGATTTACTCAAGTTCCCGAATGAGACAATCAGACAAGTGATACATTTCGAAAGCACCAGAATGAGCTTGCATGCTACTTTGAAAGGGAATATTGCATGAAATGGGTTTTTTTTGTGGTGCTTCTAAGAAATAATGCTTCTCCTTAGACTTGCCTTATTCAGCTTTGGTCTAATGATAGCTCATGGCTCAAGATTATTGCTAGGTGCTCTAATAAATGGGGCAGATATTCAAATACATTTTCCCTTCCCTGAGATGAAGAATAAAATGGAAGAATGTGTGGAGCCCATGGTGATTTGGTTAAATGGTGATTTTCTGACAGCTTGTTCTACCTTGCAAAATATTTTATTGCTTATTTTTTATCTTATCTGGCATCAACTTTTTGACTTTTAATACAGGTTCAAGATGACAGAGAATGAGCAAGATATTCCACAAGGAGAAAAAAAATGATTAAAAAATTGTGTGTAAGAAAAATTAATACCACCTTAATGTATTGTTGATAAAAGCATGGTTTGGTTCATCTATACACATAGGATCTGCAATTATTGCTATCATACTTTTCTCCTAGGAAGAAAATGCTGCCTACTAATTTCTGGTATCAGCTTTCCTATTCTTGTTCAGTGGGATCATCCACAAGAGCAGAGAGAGTTTATCACCAAGTCACTGAGAAATATTCATCAGTGAGTTTTCCAGAGACTGCAGGAAGAACATAGTCTACAAAGCAAGACCTGAGTCCATGTTCTGATTCTGGCACTAATTGGCTGAGTAGCCTTGGAAAAGAACTTTGTCTCTTTATGAAATTGTTATGACTGTTGTAAAAACAGGATCGTGTGTGACACTAGCTGAGACAGATATTGTTGGTACCATGTACAGATTCATTTTATGTAGCTGTAGACATGTCACCAGCTTCTGTAAGGGTTGGGTGCTAGTGGTCTACAGATTGTGTCCTTGGCAAATGGAAGCTATCTCATTCATCATGCTTGGAAGACTGCATCTTCTTCTTGTGACAGACACCCAGTCAATCACTTATTAAAACAGAGGCATAAGAGTCTGGTCACTGTCCAAGAAGGGGGTAAGTCTATGTTGCTACTCACACTCTAGAGCTTTCTGTAGAATTAGGCGGAGACAAACTTGAGTTGAAACCATGTCTTTGCTTAGGCGCCTCCCCTAGGATGTCTTGATTTATTCACTTTCTCTGTGTTTGTCCTCAGAACCCTACTCCAATAAATCACTTGAACAAGATTTCCTTCTAATACTCTACTTTAAAATAACTTGGCCTCAAGTTCATCAAGAGGCACTTGTGAGGGAAAGAGATCATATGTGAAACCACATTGGAAATTACAAAATTACATAGAAATATGTGTTACTAGATGGCAATTATAAGATGTTATCATAATTATTCTGTTTATAAGACTTTACTTAATGTCTCTTACTGGCAAGAAATTAATCAATTTATGATTTTGTACCAACCTTATCAAGGTTTACAAAGAAAATATTACTACACATCTAAAATCAGTTTACAGAGACTTTTTATAACTGTGCAAGAAATCAGAGCAAGTGGCTCCAAAGTCCATAAAATATCATTACCCCTGCTCTGTACTCCAGCATTATCAGAATCACTGTTATACTATAAAAGTGGAAATTAGTTGCATTGAAGAGTCACTAGCCTAGGCTATAAGTTTCTGACTTCTTGACATAATTTCTCTTAGAACTGTCCTCTTTATTCTTGTCTCATTTGGGGTGGGTGAGAAGTTGTTGATGATCCTTACCAGTTGCCTATAAATTCATTACCAAGACACAACTAAAATCAAAGGACTTTAAACAAGCCATCTTTGATGATAACTGGGTCAGATACTTCCCTTAGAATTTACCAAGACACAACAAATCTGGCCCTTTCAACATTTTTTACCATGCCAAACCCTCGCAATCATTTCTGACCAATAATGGTGGGAGGTAAATAAAGATAGAGAAGAAAAGTCAGAGTTATTGAATTTTTAGATTTATGGGAAATACATTTTTAATGATAAAGTGAGTTTTTTTTCTCCCCTCTTCTAGATGTGGAGATGACATCCAGCCAAAACTAGGTCAAGAGAGTAAAAGCCCCAAAACCTGAAGGTGCTTTTAAGAAGTTAAAGCAGGTTTTTTTTTTCATTCTTAGGCATTCTTAATAGTTCATTTTCCATTTGTTGTCATTTTTCCTTTTATGTTGAGTTGTAATTTACATATAGTGACATACACAGACTTCAATAGTATGGTTCAATGTTCTTTGACCAATATATATATCCCTGTGCAGCCCAAGCCCATCGCCTAGAAACCTAGACATTCTTTGGCAACACAGTTTCTAAACTGGCCTGAGCAGGAAAGCACTGGCAGGAGATAGCTGAGTGGAAATACACAATACACTACTTGTCACATGAGGGTGGTGATGCTAAGTGATATACTTGGAAGCTTGCTAAGCCTCACTCAAGAGGATTGTACACCACTCAAGGGACCATCAGCAGCAGGAAGCCATGGGTGATCACCCATTTAGGAAACTGAGAGGAGGGTGCAGGCTAATATTGCATGCAGGGCATTGTGCAGATGAAGGGTCCCATTGGGCCTTTGACACACACACACACATACACACACACACACACTCACACATGCACATTCTATGAATGAGGCAACACCTGAATGACTACACACAGCCAGCATTGATGTCCAGTCAGTGGTGCCCAGACTCAGGGGTACAAAAAGTAGGAGGAAGATGGCTAAGAACTGAGATATTTATTCCTTTTTCTCCTCTTCCTCCTCCCTATTTCAAAGCCTTACAGGAGCTAGCCATCGTAGAGGAGCAGAAGACTTCTCAGAGTGAGACTATCAAATGTTTCGGGGAAAGGGAAAGATGACATTTAAATTAATTTGTGATTAAACTTGGAAATTAAACTGAACTTGCAATAGCTGAAAGAGACTGAAATTGTACAATGATGGATAAAATAATTTTAAAAGGTAGAAAATAAGGACTGGAGAAAAAAGAAAACCATTTCATGTTTACATTCTCACAGACTTGAGCCTTGCCAATAAATCAGTTACATGTGAAAACAATAGTTGCAAGTCTGTGGATTATAGACCCTTGAGGATAAGCAAGGGAGGCTACAGGTGACTGCAAGTTATTGCAATAAGTCTGCAAAGCAATACATCAAATAAATAGGCTCTCTTGAAGCAATAAATAATGTCTCACCCAGATAGGTAAAATCCTCTCTCAATGTATATTCATTCAGAGTTGGTTAGTAAGTAAAATATTATATATGAAAATGCTATTCATTTCCTAGCACTCTTATTTTACATACAATCTTAAAGCACATAACATCTTTTGGTTAAAAATAGACTATGTAGATGCCGTGAGATGATAATGAAGCTGAAAAATTTATACTGCTGGTAACATCATAGTCCTAGCTCATTCTATGTATTACTCACATGCTTGCGGCAATGTCAACAAATCTACCATTCTACTAGTTGTGTAAAAGTATACCATTTGCATTATGTACAGTACATAATGCTTGATAATGGAAATAAATGTTTATTATTAGTTTATGTGTTTATTATAGTATACTTTTGGTCAGTATTTTAGAGTGTACTCCTACTTAATAAAAAGTTTCTTGTAAAATGGTATTCTGTTTTACATTGGCAGATGCCTCTTATTTCTGTGCCTGCCATGTCTCCTGATTATGCAGAGGCCACATTAAATGATTGACCTATACAATGGAGGGTTTTCTATAAGCACAGTCTTTGATATTCAAAGCATTATATTTCTTAGTGACACGTTTCTCTGAACATGTCTTCTTTGTGGAGATATAAAACTATAAATCATGTATCATATAGAAGTTTACATAGTTATTTTTAATATAATGAGAAAGAAATCACTGTCAGCAAAAATTATTCCAAACCACTGGAGAATGTAGTAGAATCTCTCCACTTTGGAGATTTGATGTCTCAGGTAGCTTGGGGATTTTATGATATTAACTCTACACAATAGCCTGTAAAGTTTTCACAGCAGCAAAGAACTCCAGTGGTTTCCTATGTGAAGACTCCAGTCCCTGATGAGCTATGGGGAAGAGGAAGATAGGTCTTTGTTCCATTTCCAGGGGCAGAGAAAGGTTAGATATTTCTTTTCTAGTTTGCTGAAAACTGAACTTGTGACTTAGTTTTGTCCACTGGATGCTTCTAACTGAGACTATTCCAATATACCGGAACTATTCAAGACTGTGTGTGATGGCATAGCAGAGGTGGTCACCAATCGTTTCCTGAGAATGTTATAGCCAAATGTTACAGAGTGGGTAGTTTAAGCAGTACAAATTTATTATCTTGTAGTCCTGGAAGGTAGAATTCTGAGATGAAGATGTCAGCAAAATTGCTTCCTTCTGAGGGCCTGTCCTTCTGAAGAACCTGTACTCTGTCTCTCCTCAAGCTTTTGGTAGTTTGTTTGTAGTCTTGGGAACACTACACACTTTGTAGTGTGCCCAATCTTTGTTAACATCTTCACATAGTGTTCTTCTTAACTGTATGAACATGGTCATAGATACTCCTCACTACCGAGCCTCCTTTAGTTTTTATTTATTTTTCAAAACATAAAGTAAAGGGTCTGCAAATTTCTATTCAGCCTAGCAGACACGGGTTATGGGATAGTAATCATGTACTTTGAGTTTTCAAATTTTTACCATCTAGATAAATTTAAACTTTAACCATTTTAATTTAGTTCCTGGTAGATGTATTGATGCAAGTACAGTAAGAGATAACTTGGAGAATCCTTTGTTCCTACCTGTCACTATCTCTTATGGGGAATGCATAACATAAGTGAATGATAAACAATCAATCATGTATGCTATTGTAGTTGAGCAATGCTACCGTAGTTATCAATTTGCTGTAACTTCTTTTTTATTATTTTATTATCCTATGAAAGGAAACTCCTCAGACACTATTTTAGAGCACCCATTCCAGGCAACTAGAATCTGTGTTTCTCAGGTAGTCATCTTCACTCTTGATTCCAATTAACTCCTCTGACACATTTGTGTGAGATTCTGTGCTTCAAGGTGATATTTCCTACGCTTGATTCTCTAGTTTTTTCATTAATTTCTGTTTCTTGTTAATTTAGATAGAAATGCTTTGCCTGCTTGCCATTTAGAGTCTTGATTGAAACACTGTATTCAGCCAAAATATTACATTTATAAAATGCACAGTGTTTCTTTAAGGCTTCAAACATATCATATTATATAACATGGCCTATTTTTTTAAGAAGAAGAGTGTGAAGAAAAAAATTTATGGTAATTTATTTTTCCAAAGAAATAAAACCATGATATCATACAGGCCAGGAGACCCGATTAAAAGAACATAATAAAGCCACTTAATTTAAAAAATAAAAAGTTCATTTTTGCATATGTTTTAGAAAGACAATTAAACATTGATCTTTATAAATTTACTATTATTTTTTTAAAATAAATTTTATTGGTACATTTTATTGGTACACTTTAGGTATACAATTCGTTTACATTTATCATTGGGTGTTTGTACCTGTACATGATATATCTTGGTTCTTATATTTTTCCCCATTACCTGTGCACCCTTCACCCCCTCCACCCTTCCCATTTACACAGATTTCATTTCCATTTTTTTTTTTCTTTTCTCATAGTTTTTCCTTTCCCTCTTTTCCTTTCCCCTTCCCGTCCCTTCACTCCTTCATTTTTGGACCTTTTTTCCTATTTTGAATTATCAGTTATTCATTTTAATCATTTTAACTCTTATTTACACTATCAGTTTCTCACACTAGAGAAACTATTCGGTATTTACATATGTGTGTCTTATTTATTTCACTTAAGAGTATGGCCTCGATATGCATCCATTTAGCTATAAAAGACCAGTTTTTCATTCTTTTTGGCTGAGTAATACTCCATTTTATAAAAAAACCCACATTTTGTTTATCCAGTTTCCAGTTGATGGGCACTTGGACTGCTTCCAAGCTTTAGCTAGTACAAACTGTGCCACTATGAACATAGGTGCACATATATCGCTGTGGTATGATTCTTTCAATTCTTTGGGGAAGATACCCAGCAGGGGAATAGCTGGGTCAAATGGGACCTCTAGTCCTACTACTTTGAGGTATCTCTATACTGACTTCCACAGGGGTTGCACCAGTCTGCACTCCCACCAGCAGTGGAAAAATGTTCCTTTCTCCCCACAACCCCCCCAGCATTTGTTATGTGTTGATTTCTTGATAGCAGCCATTCTTTCTGGGGTGAGGTGGAATCTTAGTGTTGTTTACATCTGCATCTCTCCAATGACCAGTGATGTTGAACATTTTTTCATATATTTGTTTGCTGCTTTTACTTCCTTGTCTGAGAAATGTCTGTTCATTTCAGATGCCCATTTTTGAACTGGGTCTTTGAATTTGGGGAGGTCTGATATTTTTCAATTCTTTATATCTTCTAGATAATAGTCCTTTTTCTGAGGTACAGCTGATAAAAAATTTTTCCCATCTTGTAGGTTGTCTGTTAGCTCTGTTGGTGGTTTCTTTTGCAGTGCAGAAGTTTTTAATAAGATGAGATCCCAGTTGTTGATTCTTTCTGCTAGTTCCCGTTCTGCTGAGGTTTTGTTCATGAAGCCTCTTCCTATGCCAGTGTCTTCAAGAGTTCTACCTAACTTATCTTCCAACAAGCTTAGTGTTTCTGTCTTTATATTTATATCTTTAATCCACTTCAATCTTAGTTTAGTGCATGGTGATAGGTATGGGTCTAGTTTCAGTCTTTGGCAGGTTGAAATCCAGTTTTTCCAACACCATTTATTAAATAGGCTATCTTTCCTCCAATGAGGGTGGTTGGCTCCTTTGTCAAAGATGAGGTGGCTGAGCATGTCTGGAGTTGTTTCTGCATCTTCTAATCTATTCCACTGATCCTCTGGTCTGATCCTTTGCCAGCACCATGCTGATTTTATCACAGTAGCTTTGTAGTATAGTTTCAAGTTGGGGATTGTGATACCCCCAGCCATGTCTCCGTTGCTTAGAATTGCTTTAGCTATTCTAGGTCTCTTCTGTTTCCAAATGAATTTTTGGATTGTTTTCTCGAGTTCTGTGAAGTATATTGTTGGAATTTCAATTGACATTGCATTGAATCTATATAGTAGTTTTGGAAGTATGGTCATTTTCACTATATTGGTCCTTCCTACCCAGGAGCAAGGGATGTCTTTCCATTTTCTTGTTTCCTCTTTGATCTCTTTTTTCAGAGTGCTGTAGTTTTCAGTGTAGAGGTCTTTTGCTTCCTTTGTTAGATTGATTCCTAGATATTTCATTTTTTTGGATGCTATTTTTAAAAGGAATTGTTTCCCTAATTTCTCTCTCAGTGAGTCTGTTGTTTGTGTACAAGAAGGCTATTGTTTTTTGAGTGTTGACCTTGTATTCAGCTACTCTATTGAATCTGTCAATTAAGTCTAGAAGTCTTTTGGTGGAGTTTTTTGGGTCTTCTATGTAAAGCATCATATTGTCAGCAAATAATGACAGTTTAGCTTCTTCTTTTCCTATCTTTATTTCTTTTATTTCTTTCTCTTTTCTAATTGCTGTGGTTAATGTTTCCAGAACTATATTGAACAGGAATGGTGATATTGGGCATCTTTGTCTTGTTCCTGATTTTAGCATGAAAGTTTTCAGTTTTAGACCATTTAGTATGATGTTGGCTGTTGGTTTTTCATAGATAGCCTTAATTAGGTTAAAATAAAGACCTTCTATTCCAATTTTCTGTAGGGTTTTTATCATGACTAGGTGCCGGATTTTGTCAAATGCTTTTTCTGCATCTATTGAGGTGATCATATGGTTTTTGTCCTTGACTCTGTTAATACGGTGTATTACCTTTATTGATTTATGAATCTTGAACCATCCTTGCATCCCTAGGATAAGTCCAACTTGGTCAGTGTGTATGATCTTCTTGATGACCCTCTGTATTCCATTTGCCAGTATCTTGTTGAGGATTTTTGCATCTATGTTCATTAGAGAGATTGGCCTGTAGTTCTCTTTTTGGGTAGGGTCTTTCCCTGGTTTTGGAACAAAAGTAACACTTGCTTCCAGGAGTGAATTTGGAAGTATTGCTTCCCTTTCAATTTCCTTGATGAGTTTAAAGAGTAATGGTGTTAGTTCTTCTTTAAATATCTTGTAAAATTCAGCAGTGAAGGCATCAGGACCTGGGCTTTTCTTTGTTGGTAAATATTTTATTACATTTTCAATTTCACTCATTGTAATTGGGGTGTTTAGAATTTCTATATCTTCTTCATTTAACTTTGGCAATTCATATGTATCTAGGAATTTGCCCATTTCTTCTGTGTTTTCCATTTTATTAGAGTAGAGGTTCTCGAAGTAGGTATTGATGATCCTCTGGATTTCTGTTGGATCTGTTGTGACTTCACCTTTTTCATTCAATTGCATGGATTTGAGCCTTTTCTTTCTTTTTTTTTGGTAACTTTTGGTAAAGGCTTATCGATTTTATTTATTCTTTCAAAAAACCAACTCTTTGATTCATTGATTTTTTGTATTGTTCTCTTAGTCTCTATTGCATTGATTTTTTCCTTAATCTTTAAAATTTCCTCTCTTGTATGAGCTCTGGATTCGTTATGTTCTTCTTTTTCTAGGAGCTTGAGGTTCTGCATTAGGTTATTTATCTGAGTTTTTTCTGTTTTCCTAATATGGGCATTCAGTACTATGAATTTTCCCCGTAGAACTGCTTTCATTGTGTCCCATAGATTCCTGTATGTTGTATTCTCGTTTTTATTTACTTGTAGGAACTGTTTAATTCTTCTTTAATTACTTCTGTGACCCATTGGTTGTTCAAGAGGGTGTTATTCAATTTCCATATGTTTGTTGGGGTTTTGCAGTTTCTTATGTTATTGATCTCCAATTTTATTGCACTATGGTCTGATAATATACAGGGGGTAACTTTAATTCTTTTACATTTACTTAAATATGTCCTATGAACTAGCACGTGGTCTATTCTGGAGAATGACCTGAGTGAAGCTGAAAAAAATGTGTATTCTAATTTTGTGGGGTGGAACACTCTGTAAACATTTGTTAAGTCCATTTGTTCAATAGCTTGCTTCAGTTCTAGAATTTCCTTGTTAACTTTTTGTCTAGATGATCTGTCTATTTGTGATAGTGGGGTATTGAGGTACCCCACCACAATTGTGTTAGTGTTTATTTGGTTTTTTATGTCTATTAATATTTGTTTTGTGTAGTTGGGGGCATTTGTATTTGGTGCATATATATTTAGGATTGTTATCTCTTCCTCTTGGATTGTTCCCTTCACAAGGATGTAGTGACCATCTTTGTCTCTCTTAAATGGTTTTGGTTTGAAATCTACTTTGTCTGCAAATAAGATTGCTACCCCTGCTTTCTTCTGGGTTCCTGTGGGATAGAGAACTGTTTTCCATCCTTTTACTTTCAATCTATGAGTTTCTTTTTGAGTTAGGTGTGTTTTGTGTATACAGCATATTGTTGCATTTTCCTTTTTAATCCATTCTGCCAGTCTATTTCTTTTGATTGGTGAATTGAGGCCATTAACATTGATGGTTATAATTGATAGATATTGATTTATCCTTATCATGATGTTTTACTTTTGTTGGCTCTTTTATTTCTTATTTATCCCCCTTTCCCTTTAGTGTCTTACCTTGCCTGGTGGCTTCCCTCTGTTGGTCCTCATGGAGTTGTGGCCTTCATTGCTTTTTTCTAGGATATTGTTTAAAATTGCTTGTAGTGCTGGTTTAGTGTTCATGAAATTTCTCAGGTGTTCTTTGCTGTGAAAGTATCTAATTTCCCCATTGATTTTGAAAGATAATTTTGCAGGATACAACAGTGTAGGTTGGAAGTTATTTTCTTTTAGGTCTTGAAATACTTCACTCCACGATCTCCTTGATTTGAAGGTTTGTGTTGAGAAGTCTGCTGTGATTCTGATGGGCTTTCCTTTGTAGGTGATTTGTTTCTTTTCTCTAACTGCTTTTAGGATTCTGTTTTTCTGTTGGGTTTCTGGGATCTTGACTATTATATGTCTAGATGTAGATTTATTTTGATCATGGCTAGTTGGAGTTCTATATGCTTCACTTGTCTGTATGTCCAACTGTCTACCTCTGTCTGGGAAGTTTTGCACTATTACTTCTATGAACAGTTTTTTTAATGTCAATTGTGCTTTCTCTTGTTCTTTCATGGACTCCTATCAGTCTTATGTTATTCTTCTTTGCATCATCTAGCAGTTGTTGGATTGATTTCTTGTGGTTCCTTACTATTTTTAAGAAATCTCTATTTTCATAGTCTCTAACCACAATCTTGCCTTCTATATCTGATATTCTATCTTCAGATTCCCTTAATCTGCTGTGGATACTTCAATGGAGTTTTTGATCTGCTGAATACCTGTTTGAATCTGTTTCATGGATTCTATTTCTTTCTTATGTTGGGCAACCACGGTTTCCATTTCTTTCTTATGCTGGGTATTCATGGCTTCTAGCATGTTTCTGAGCTCATCTATTTTTTTTTTTTTATCTGTTTCTGTTCTAGATCTTCTGATCATGTCTTTCACTCTGCTCACCATCTCTGTGGATATCTGGGAGATTATTTCTGTTTTGAATTTTTCTAGAGCCTCATTCATCTGTTTTGTTACTTCCTGTGCTATCAGCTCAGGGCATCCAGGTGGTTGGTTATGGGACTTTTCCATCTCATTTCCCCCAGGATTTACCCTTGGTGGGGTGGGAGTATGAGTTTGTGCCTTGCTTAAATGTCTTCTCATTTTTGTTTTTCATACTGTCCTTTGTTTAACTCCTGGGTTGATTGTTTGAAATTGCTTATTGTAGGTATCTTTGTTGCTTGTAATTAGAACTCTTATGGAATGATTGCTTCTCAGAGGTGTCTTCCAGATATAGCTGGTCTTTAAGTTTTGAGTCTCTAATGACTCTAAGGCTATCTCATTTTCCTTATATTAGGAAGGTTCATTGACTAGATCAATACCAACACCTTAGCCCAAGTGATACAATCAGCAAAACCATTGCATCAAGTACATCTTCGAAAATGACATTTTGTGGTAGTTATTAATCTATCACCTTTAGCTGTGTGAATTAAATCAAGACCGATGACCAACCCAACATATAGTGAATAAACTCTTCAATATAACAACTTTACTCTTTGGGATGGGGAGTTAGAAGGGGTTGAGGAGGGAGGGATAGATGGGAAGAAGGATAGGGGAAGGTTAGCAGTGTGGCCAGAGGACACAGGTGAGAAGGAAAAAGAGAATAATAGGAAAATAAAGAAGAACTCTGAATGAGGACCATAACAGGGACAAAAAGGGAAGGTGAACAATGTGGGAGAGCAAGAGATTGAGTGTAAGAGAGGGAGAAAGGAAAGAGAAAAGAAAGAAGAAAAGAAAAGAAAAAATGGAGAGAAAAACAAATATTTGCAAAGAGTAGGGAAAAAAATTAAAGATAAGAGGAGCAAAAGAAAAGAGGAAAAAAACCCCAAAATAATAAAACTAATTTTGGGAATAAAAAATAACCATGAAGATGAAGGGCCTCTTTCAGGGTATGTCTCTGCTGTCACAATAGACATTGTGGGTTGCAGTTTGCAGGTATAAGGCAATGAGTCTCAGCAAGCTAGACACAGACCCATGAGATTCAGGCAGATTTCTGGCTGCAATTCCCAAGTTGATTTCCCTGTCCTCCTGTAGGGTTGAACTCTGCAGAGTTGTATTGCAGGTTCCAGCAGCCCTTCCCCTGAAGATAGTCCCAGTCCTAATGGGAGGTGAAGATGACTCCAACTTAACCAGTACAGTGGTCTGGTGGTCCGGTGTCCTCTGCGTCTTTGTTGTAGGGAACCAGGTGGCTGTACAGAGAAGCGGGGTGGGGAGTTGTCCAGTGGATTGCTGCGGGGGCACGGGCTGATTCGGCGCATTCCAGGCTACTGGAGACATTGCTATGGTGTCCGCAGACCTGCCTGTCTGTGGTGGGCTGATTCGGCGCGTTAGGCATGACTCACGGCATGACTCACGACGTTGCTATGGCATCCTCAGGCCTGCCTCTTACTATTATTTTTAAATCAGAGAAAATTTGTAGAACTTTGTGCTTGCAAAGAAAAGCATACAATGAAATTTTCTTTCCCATAAGACCTTGTAAAAAATAGAAGTGGAGAATATTTTAATTATTTTTCATATAAGTGAAAATATGGATACTTGAGGTTAAGGAAGTAATAAATTCATGTAGGTAAATGAGAAACAAATCACTGTTAAAAATAACCCACACACATACAGATAAATATATAATTATAGAATATTTAGAATGGTACCTTGGTTCACAGTTCATGAACTCAACTCTTCACAGTTCTGCTCACAAACCGAGTTGGATGAGAACCAAATTAAATTCAATGGTTATGTTCAATGTTGACCTTATGGGGAAATTTGATTCTGTCCTCATCCAATTTGGTTTGTGACAAGAATTGTGGAAAGAATTAAGTTTGTGAACCTACATATCACTATCTCTTCAAATCATGTAGTGTAAAAGTAAACTTTTTATATTCTAAACCAAGAAGTTTTATTATGTTCACTTAATTAGATCTACTGCATGGAAAGATAATGAGTAGGTTACAAAAAATTTCCTTAGGACTTTAGTCAACAATGTGATATGACTGCTAACATTGCAACACTAAGACTTCCTTTATTAACAAGAACATAGTACAATCTAGAACAAGGGATATGATCTTCTGCGTTAGTCAAGTCAATAAATGAAATTAAAATGTATGAGCTAGGCAAGATTTAACTCAGGAGAGAGCCCTAGAGGACAGCGAGTCCTCCAGAACAATGTTACATGAAAAAGGAGCTCACTTGTTCCCTTCTTTCTCTCCCTATTTCTACTGTCTTTAACATTGGGAATATATAATGCAAAGACTGTACTGTTGCAGACTCTGGCAATTTGTTGTTGAAGAAGAAAATATTTGCCTCAAACTGAAAAGGGGATCAGCAGACTTTTTTCTGTAAAAGGGCAAATAACAAATATTTTATTCTTCAGGGGCCATATGCTCTCTGTCTCTGTTTCTCAATTTTGCTATGCCAACGCCATCATGGAAAATATATAACAGGATGAGTATGGCTGTGTTCCAACAGTAGAATTTGAATTTCGTGTAATTTTCATGTGTCATGAAATATTATCCTTTTGTTTTGTTTTTTAATAATAATTAAAAATAAATAAATTTAATTTCCAGAACATATGAAAACCAGACAGCAGACAAGTGCTGAAGGATCTCAGAACATAGCGAATACAGAGATAGATGTGTAAAGAGCTGTTACACTGGGGGAGAAATAGCAGGGTGATAGGTGCTACAAAAATCCATACCAGCAAGAATCACTAGAAGATTCCTCATATCCATGTAGCACAGGCTAAAGGATAACATTTCAACTCATTCAACAACCCTGATATGTAAAGGAGTCACAGTACATTTCAAGTGCTATTAATTGGTCATTATTAAAATGTCCTCAGCCAGGAAACTCATCCTCTGAATTTCAGAAGCATGGGATGAGGGTTAAAATGTCCCATGGTTGTTTTTGTTCTCCAAATAATTGACTTTTTAAAAATTAACAGGTGAAAATCATACGTCTTTATTGGGTACAAAATGATGATAGAGTACATCTATATACTGAGTGTAATGACCAATTTAGAGTATTTGGCTATCATCTCAAACATTTATTTTTTTGGGGGGATAAGAACATTAAAAATACCTGTTCTAGCTGTTTTGACTTTGCAGAGATTAGTACCACCATCAAGAATTTGAAAGATGCAGGGTTAGTGATTCCCACTACATCCACATTTAATGTTCCTAATTGGCCTGTGCAGAAACTGATGGATCTTGAAGAATGATGGTGGATTACAAAAATTTAAGCAGGTGGTGACCCCAAGTTCAGCTTCTGTACCAGCAGATGAATACTTCTCCTGCTACCTGGTATGCAACAATTGATTTGGAAAATGCTTTTTTTTGCTCTATACTTATCCAAAAGGACTATCATTAGGAAATTACATTCAGTTAACAAGACCAGAAATATCCTTTTATTGCCCTACTTTGGGGGCATATCAACTCTTTATCCCGAGTCATAATTTATTTCTCATGGGACTTGGTCTTCTTTTTGTTTCACAAGGTATCACACTGGTCAGTTACACTGATGACACTGTGATGACTGGGTCAAGTGAGCAATAGGTAACAACTATTCTGGACTTATTGATAAAGCACTTGTGTGTCAGAGATAGGAAATAAATGCAACTAAATTTCAAGGTCCCTCTATCTTAGTGAAATATCTCAGAAATCCAGTGATATGGGGTATGGGGTATGCAGAGATATCGCTTCTGTGGTAAAGTAGAAGATAAAGCAACTAGCCCATCTTACAACCGAGAGGCATAATGGATTTTGGAGGCAGCACACTCCTCACTTGAGTATGTTGTTCTGTCCAATTTACTGAGTAAGTTGGAAAGCTTCTAGTTTTGAGTGGGGTATAAAAAAAGTACTCTGCAACAGATCCAGACCAACTGCACAGCTTGCTCTGAAACTTGGGTCATAAGATTCAGCAGCTCCAATGATACTTGATATATCAGGGTCAGATACTAATGCTATTTGGAGCCTCTGGCAGGGCCCATAGGGAAATTATGGTGAAGGCCTTTAGGAGTTTGGAGCAAGGCTCTGTCATCATCTGCAAAAAATACTCTCCATTTGAGATACATCTCCTGGTTCACTGTTGGGCCTTAGTGGAAACAGTGCGTGACTATGAGTCACCAGGTTGCCATGCACCCTGAGGTGGTTATCACAAACTGGGTGCTATTTGACCCACTGAATCACAAAATTGGATATTCCATCATCAAATGGAAATGGTATATTTGTTATTGGACATCACATGGTGGTGGTATACTTATAATTAAACCTCAGCAGACCTTAAACGCCTATGGCTTCTACTCTTGCTATACTGCTTCTGTCTTTCACTATCCACTTATGGACTCATTGACTGAACCTTATGATTAATTGACAGAAGAAGAGAAGACTATTCCCTGGTTTCAGAACATTGTACATGCTATGGAGGCACCACCTAAAAGTGGAGAGCACTAGCATTGTAGACCCTTTCTGGGACATCCACAAAGGACAGTGGTGAGTGGAAATCTTCCCAGTGGGAAAACTTTGAGCAGTGCACCTGGTTGTATATTTTGCTTGTAAGGAAAAAAAGTCAGATATAATATATGAGTGAGTATATATTGATGAATGGGCTATAGTGAATGATCTGGCTGGATGTTTAGGGATGTGGAAGGAACATAACTGGAAAATTGTTTAGAAAACCATTTAGGGCAGAAGGATGTGAATAGATCTCTCCATGAGAGCAAAGGATGTGAAAATATTTGTGTCACATGTAAATCTCCACCAAAAGGTGACCTTGGCAGAAGACTTTAATGATCAAGTGGATAGGACAGTCAATTTTGAGGGTAGCTGTTAACCATTTTCCTCAGCCACCATTGTCATTGCTCAGTGGGCTTATGAACAAAATATCAATGGTGGCAGGCATGGGCTCAACAATATGGACCCTCATTTTCCAAAGCTGTCCTAACTATAGCTGCTGAATTCCTGATTTGTCAGTAGGAGAGACTAACACTGAGTCCATGATATGGTACAATTCCTCACAGTTACTAGCCTGTGACCTGGTGGTAGATTGATTATATTGGACCACTTCCTTCATGGAAAGGGCAGTGTTTTGTCCTTACTGGAATAGATACTTATTCTGAGTATATATTTGCCTTCCTGCACTTAATGCTTCTGACAAAACTGCCATTCAAGGACTTACAGAGTGCCTCATCCACTGCTGCGGTATTCCATGCAGCATTGCTTCTGATCGAGGAATGCACTTCATGGCCAAAGAAGTATAACATGGGATCATGCCCACAGAATTCACTGGTATTATCATCTCCTTACCATCCAAAAACAGCCAAATTGATAGGATAGTGTGGTTGAAATGGCCTTTTGAAGATGTAGTTACAACACCAGCTAAGTTGTGATAGGCTAGGTTAAGGTTCTCCTTTTAGAAGGCTGTACATTCTTTGAATCAGCAAATATATCCAGGATTCCTGAGTCCAAGAATCAAGGGGTGGAAATGGAAATGATAACACTCACCATTACCCCTCATGAATCAAATAAAAGTTTTGTTTCTTGTTTCTGAAAACTTATCCTCTGGTTGTCTAGCAATCTTTGTTTCAATGTGTGTGTGGGGGGACTACAAGGAGACAGAACAATAATTCCATTAAACTGGAAGCTAAGACTGCCCTCTGCTTATTTTTGGCTTCTCATGCTTCTGAGTCAACAAGCTAAAAAGGAGTTATGGTGTTGTTAGGGATGATTGATCCAGGCTACCAAAAGGAAGTTAGTCTACAACTCCATGATGGAGATAAGGAAAAATATGTTTGGAGTGCAGGGGTTGTTTGGGGCATCTGCTAATACTACCATTGCAATGGGAAACTACATCAACCCAATCCAGTCAGAATGACAAATGGCCCAGAACCTTCAGCAATGAAGATATAGATTACTCTACCAGGTAAAGAACCAAGACTCACAGAGGTCCTTGGATTGATGCTGCCTCCCTGATCCCTATTGTTTTGTGACTTCCATTTTCTTGGGTGAGCAGTGACTGGATTCTTTGGCTCTCCAGTGAGCAGATGGACATTATGAATTCTCCTGCTTCTGATTCTAAAGATGGTCATTATAGACTTTCCTGGATCTGATCCTGTAAGTCCACCTAATAAATCCCCTTGTATAATTATACATATATTTTCAATTGATTCTGTTTCTCTAGAGATTCCTAACACCACAGATTTATACAATTCTATTTGCTAGGTGCTATTCTTATTATTTTGCAGAGAAGATGCTAACATTCAAGGCCTATAATTGATGAATGTGCTTTCCTTAAACTCATAAATGATGAATAAATAAGTAAATGATAAAGGAAAGAGGGATATAGATGGAATGAAATAGATGGAGAGAGAACATAGATTGGAGAGAGGAAAAACAAAATAGCTAAGAGAGAAAAGGGAAAGCTTTCTGGATTCATGGGTAGAAGAATGGATGAAATGGGGCCCAGCATCTCGGCTTTCCCCAAAACATGAAGGGTAGATGGATGTGGCTGGTATGCCTCAATTCCTGGCAGCATATTTTTTTATAAAAAAAGAATTAGGCAGATAACAAAAAGTCACAGAAAGTGACAGATTCTGTAAATAACCTAAGCACTCACAAATATGAGTCAGTATTTAAATAAGTAAATGGAGGACAGCTGGTCATAATTTGGTGGTAATAAATGCCCACATCAGCAAACATGCCAGGTCTTTCCAGCGGAAGTCATGCATACAGAGGACAATTATCTTTAGTATTTAGGAAAAATTGCTGATGCTTTTGAGTTTTCAACTCAAAGAAATCTTATATATCATCTATTCATTTTCAAATTCAAAGGACAGAGATGAAGAAAACATCATTCCTAGAATCCCCTGAACTTTCAATCCCACTTTTACTCACCACATACCATAATTTAAATGTTCTCATTATTGGAGAATAGCATGTGAATACAAATTTAATTTCTGTAATATTTAAGCCTGCATCTCAATCATTCTAAGTTTCAATCTTTATAATGCAGGAGTCATGTCTCTTGGAGAATTATCTCCAAGTACTTTCTTTTTGTAATCTCTAGAGTTCTCTTACATGCACATACCAGGCTGTTCCATTGTCCCACTCTGTATAAGGTAGGCGCACTAGCTACCTACACAGCAACTCCAAACATGTTAGTTGCTAGAGACTTTTGTTGCTTTTACCAGAGAGCCTTGTTCCTAGTTTTCAGGAGACACACTGTAATTCTACTTTTTGTCACAGAGTTAGTACTTCTCAATATTAACCACAACCCCTGAAGTCTTTGAGTGAGTCTCTAACTTTATTTGCATGCCTATCATCTTGGGATTCTGTTAAATGCAGATTTTTACCCAGCAGGTCTGGACTGGGTCCTCAGTTTTTGCCTGTCTAATAAGCTTCTGGCTGTTAGTGTGATGGTAAAGCAGCTGGTGTATGGACCAAACTGCATATGATCAGGTGTCAGGGCACCATTTCCCAAAATGTGGTCTTTGTACCACTTAACAATTAATCACCACAGTTGTCCCCACCATATATATGGGGCGACCAATGTCTGGGTTCCAATTCTCATTAAATCAGTATTTCTGGAGATAAGAACACAGATGTCTGTATTTTAACCAACTTCTCAGGCAATTCCTAGACAACAAGCTGCCTGGTATGTAGATACCCAAACTGTTACAAAACGACCAAGAAATTTCCTCTTTTTATATCTTTATAATGAAGCATGGGAAAGATCACAAGGCCAGGTAATTTAACTATTGTACCTCTCAAATTTGGAGGTCTTTTGTGACTTGGTATAGTGTTTTTTTTTTTTTAATTTTTATTTTCTCTCTGGCAATAATCATACAGGTCTGTGGCACTGGGTTGAAATGAATTCCCAAGATCAAACTAAACATTTTCCTCAAAAGTATTGTGGCTCTCCAATCCTTGGTTGCATTTTCTCAGTTGGTTTTCTTGTCTTTGTTTATGTCTTAGCTACTTTTCTCTTGTTGAAACAACATACTTGGCACCCAAAGTTAAAGGGGAAAGTGTTTATTTAGCTCACAGTTTGTAGAGGTTTCAGTCCATAATCAGCTGGCTCCAAGGCGGTGTGGCACATGGTAGAGGGGCATCACATAGGAGAAAGAGTTCATGGTGCTATTTGCAAGCATTATTTGTCCAGGAAAGATCTATGATAACTTCTCTGTCTTGCAGATGATGCCAAGGGCCAGATTGAAGTGCGTATGTCTCATCAATAGTGGCCAGAATTACCCCATCTATCTCCATGTTCTACTCACCAGGATTGACATCCCAGGGTGTTGCTTGTGCCTGAGGAGCAGAGCATTGCCTTTGTTCTAAAAAATAGACAGGGCTACAGTGCATGGTGCCACTGGAGCTTGTCACACTGAGAACAATACCTTTACTTTTATAAGTAAGAGATGTCCCAAGCAAGAAGCAGGCATAATAACTTGAATATCAATACATGTTAGATTTTTAGTGTAACTTTTTACTAAAAATCTTAATCTAAATTCATGACTTAAAAAGCAAGATATTTATAAAAGCTTTGTGGAAATTATTAGTGAAAAAAAAGGTTTCCTCTTTAATACAAAGTACTAATATGCCCATATACTGATTTCCTTTGTTTGATAGGCACTGCCTTTCATACTACCTGTGTCCTCCTCATGCCAGCCTATCGTAACACACAGAAGTTCATGGAGCTCTCCTTGACTGCGCCTGCCAAGTGACTCTTCCTGTGTTCTTCCATCTTTATCATTTTACTTAGTATTTCTAAAGATGATTGTGCTCAGACTGGTATTATCTTTTCAATTATTACTTTCATTTTGATTGACGCATAACAATTGTACATTTATGGTGTACAGTATGACTTTGGGCTGGAGACCTGCTTAATAGTATGGCATTTCAATACATGTTTACAGCGTGTAATTATCATATCAGGGTATTCAGTCTATTTATTACTTCAAATATTTGTCATTTTTTTTAGTCCGAAACATTCAAAATTTTCTCTACTATTGAAATATTCAATAAATTGTTGTCAGTCATAGCTTTTCCACTTTACAACAGAAGATTAGAAATTATTCCTCCTGTCCAATTGCACTTCTGCAATGGTTATCCCCCCTCCTCCACCACCTCCCACACACTATTCTCAATTTCTGGAACCCTGTAAATTTTAAACATAACTACATACTGATTTTGAATTGAAATTTGATTGTTATACATTCAGAAAATATTTATGAAGTACTATGTCTTCTGCTTGCTGCTTTGTTATTCACTGGAGATTCATCAGTGGAAAAGCCAGGTTAGTCTTTAACTTTCCTAGGCTGAGTATTCCAGTTGATTTCATATTCAACTATCCAACAATATTGTATATGCCCAATCTAAGTAGCATAGCTCCTAGCACCTAGACAAATTATCTTCCCAAGGGATGAAGCAAACAGCTTTAGACCTAAACAGTCCTAGAATCAAAGTAACTCCAGGAAACAGTTTTTAAGGATACAGGCAAACACAGAGCAACTGGAGCTCCAAAATGAAAATATGGGGGCAGCCTTAGCAGGCACTTGGGGGTACCAAGAGCCCTGGCTGTTTCAAAATCCAAACTGGTAAGCAGTTGGCAGCAGTTGGCAACAACATGAAGTGGGGTACAGCCACTTGGCAGGGTTTAGGAACCTATCAAACACCTCTAGTATAGTAGGTGAAAATCTTCCTGGTGTAATGCTGAATTCACATCTTGAAATGATAGAGAGTTTGAGCCAATAATAAAACCAGAGATGTGTGTGTGTGTGTGTGTGTGTGTGTGACATATTCACAGTTACACGTGAGTTTGAAAGAAATATAAAATACCATTCAAAGGAACTAAGTTTTAATTCAGAGTAGTGATATCACTCTGAATGTTAGCTGCTGGAGTACCACAGAAAATTGTGAATGGAACTCCATTCTCTGTTGATTTTGCCAGATTAAGAATTAGTCTAGAAGACTCAGTGGGGGAGAGGAGACAAAAGCTATTTGCCTTAGCTTAACACTTAGAGAACAATGTTAACTAATTCCAGTGAAAACAGGTACCTTAATTAGTAATATCCTAAAGTCTTTCACATTCTTAAAATGTCAACTGTTCTGTTGAAATTAATAAACCTCATTATGTTTAAAAAATCATTTGGATCTTAGTTTACAAAACACAAACTTTTTTGTAACTATGAATCACAAAGAATTTAAATGTCTTAAAAAGACATCTATCAAGATAATCATACTTTCTACTATATTATATCCATCATTTTAAAAATAAACCCTAGTCAGGCATGATGTTATGGCATAGGGCTGGGTTACTTGCTTATAGTCTCTTTCCATTTTGGCAACCAAATTCATAAATGGCATTGCTTTATGAATTTAATGCTTATTTTTTGTAGTCTCAAAAGAACTCACTGCTGAATTCTCAGTTCAGTGCTATGGTGTGGGCACAGCTATCAACTTGTTAAAACAATGAATGAATAAAGAAAATGTAATATTTGTATACAATGAGGAACCACTCAGCTATAAAGAAGGATAAATGAGTCATTTATAGGAAAATAGATGTACCTTGAAGCCATAATATTAAGGGAAATAAATCAGACACAGAAGCTTAAATATTGCATGGTCTCTCTTAAATGTGAAACCCAAAATATAAATAAAGATCACAATAAAAGATAGATAGTAGGAAATAGATAGATCTTTCTCAAATGGAAAGGGGACAGAAAAAATGGAGGGGGGAAGGCATAGGAGAGGAAGGGGATGGAAAAAGATGTGTAATGGACAGGTACCAACTCCCCATGAGGAATATAATTATTTTGTACTGTAAGCTGGACTAATAAAACAAGGAAATTGAAAAAAGTACTTAATATAGTTTTAATTTCCTTTGAGTTTTCTAAACATAAATGAATTTTGAAATTTTTCACATTTTTCCAAAATTAGCACTGAGATAGTAAAATTCATTTGTACTTTTTTTTTTTTTTGTAATATGGGGGATTCAACTCAGGGCTTTGGGCATGCTAGATGAGCAATTTACCATTGAGCTACAGCCTACCCACTTGTAGTGTTTTCTAAAAATGCTGGTGGATACCATAATGAGCTGTTGTGATCTTCTTTCAGATGGAAGGACTTAGTCCCCCAGCTGTGGGGAGTGCAGCAGCTCTCCACCCTCAGCCCTCTTACATTGGATGAAGAGAACTGTTCCACCTAACAATACACCCTCTTCCTAGAGTGGGCCATAGCCAACCAAGGTGCGTGGAGGTGAAAGGCCCAGCCCCCTCATGCCAGCTAACAACAAATCTGGGTGGTCAACTTAGCCTCAGAACATCCTTGAAGGTCACCTGGAACATTGATGGAGACTGTATCGGAGCTCCACTTGTTCCTTTGTCTAACAGAATTTGGGTTTTGTTTTTAACTTTCCTGTTCATAAATTTCTTCACTATCTTCCTATGCATTCATTTTACCTTAGAATCAGAAGCTCAAACCTAAATAGGAACATATCTTTTTAGCTTTACATTTTTTAAAGTTTTACTTTAATTTTAATTTAATTTGCAAATAATAATTGTTCATATAAATGGTTCAATGTGATC
The DNA here is from genome assembly GCF_053883595.1 of Heterocephalus glaber. Lineage (NCBI taxonomy): Eukaryota > Metazoa > Chordata > Mammalia > Rodentia > Bathyergidae > Heterocephalus > Heterocephalus glaber. The sequence continues at coordinate 26,383,654 of NW_028258145.1, read as the reverse complement.
TTTTGATACATGTATACATTGTGGAGTGATAAAACCATGCTAATCATGAAGTGTCCATCATCTCAAATATTTATTTATTTTATGGTGGGAGGATTTAAGATTTTATTTGCTATTTATAAATATCACAGTATACTGTAATTAATTGTAATCATGCTATGTAACAGGACACTAGAATTTACTTTTTCTAACAGCAAATTTTTTTCTGTTAACTAACTCTCCCCTTTCCCAGTGCATCTCCACTCTGCCTCAACTACTGACATGTATCACTCTATGAGTTCACTTTTTTTAATGTGAAATCAAGTGGTATCTGCCTCTCTGTAACTGGCTTACTTAATGTAATGTACCCTAATGTAATGTAATGTACTCTAATATAATGTAATGTACTCTTTGTCACAAATTAAAGAATATCCTGTTTTTTTATTCTTGTTGTTGTTCCTATTTTTTTTAAGGCTCAATAGTATTCCATTGTACATATATGAGGTATGCTTGAAAAATACAGCGATTTGTTACATTCTGAGGTTGAAGGATTGTAAGCATGAGCCTAGCCTGGCAATTTAGCAACTCTCTGCAAAGGCACTGGTTTCTTCTCCAGCAAAGAAAAATAAAGAAGGTAAATTGTTTGTTTGAATCAATTTAGAATATTGAAGGACCCATGACAGTGCTACTAAAAGCCACAAAAGAGGACTTTCAGAACTGTTTCAGAAAATTGTAAGAGTGATGGGATAAGAATATTCAAAATAGGGGTCAGGGATTTAGCTCAGAGGTGTTGCCACCTGCCTAGCAAGCCCAAGGTCCTGAGTTTGATTCCTGGTACCAAAAAAGTTAAAAAAAGTGTATTCAAAGTAAGAGGGAATACTTTGAGAGGAATTAATGGAAATACTATAATGCATTTTTAAAATTTAAGCACTCACCAAATAGTTTAACAACACCTCATATACCACATTTATAAAAATCCATTCATCTGTTGATGGATACTTAGGTTGTTTGTAAGTCTTGGATAGTTATTTGCAACATTATTGTGATTAATTTTGCAATGAACATAGGAGTGCAGACATCTCTTTGATATACTGGTTTACATCCCCTTGAGAATATCTATCCAGAATTGGGATAGCTGGACAATATGCTATTTCTATTTTTAGCTTTTGGGGGGATCTCCACACCATTTTCCATAATGGCTGTACCAACCTTCAATATCACCAATAGTGTACAAAGTTTTCTAATTTATCACATGCTCAATAGCTCTTATCTTTTTTATCTTATTGGTAATAGCTTTTTAACAGGTGTGAAGCAAAAAAATCACTGTATTTTTAATTTGTGTTTTTCTTATAACTAGAGATGTTTAACATTTTTATATATCTGTTGGCCATTTGTATGTCTTCTCTTCAAAAATACCTTTTCAAAAACTTTGCCCTTTAAAAATAGGTACACTTATTTTCTTGTTATTGAACATTTCCAGTCCCTCATATAATTTGAATATTAGCCTCAAAGCAGATGTGTGATTTGTATGTATTTTCTCCTAACCTGCATGTTTTATTTACTCTATTACTTGTATCCTTTCCTGTATGGAACACCTTTAATTTGATGCAATAATGTTTGTTTAATCTTGTTTTCATTGTCAAATCTAGGAAATCACTCCTCAAGCCAATGTTATAGAGCTTTTCTTTATTATCTTTTATTAGTTTTATAATTTCAGGTTTAACACTTAGGTCTTTTTACCTATTTTTAGTTGATTCTTATATAATGGTGAGATATTCCCATTCTTGTTCTTCTGTAATGTACAGATTAAGTTTTCCAAGCACCATTTATTGAAGGAACTATCCTTTACCATTGTGTGTTCTTGGTACCTTGACTCTCTGTCCTATTCCATTCTTGATGTATTTATTTTTAAGCCAGTGCCATGCTGTTTTGATTAGCTCTCCCTTGCTATGTATTTTGAAATCTGGTAGTGTGATGCATAATGGGAATATATTCTGATGTTTTAAAAAAATCCTCTACATCATGCCTTGTTTATGTAAATTTCTATGTTTTTTTAAAAATTTACTTTATATTCTTACTAAAATTGTGTTTTTTTTGTTTTTCTGGTACCAGGGATTGAACTCAGTACCTTGTGGTTGCTAGGCAGACACTGCACCACTGAGCTACATCCTTAGCCCAAAATAATTTTATAGTTAGACTTAACTATAACATTTACTAAATTTATTATTCACTGCTGCCACTTTTAAACCTTAACTGGCTGCCTTCTAAAGACTTTATGTTGACTTCTCTGTTTGTTTTTATTAATATCACTATGATTGTCTGATGGTAGTATCTGAGGTGTCCTGTCCACCATTATTTTGTGAGTTACATAAATAGTCCTTATTCCCAAGAACTGTTCTGTCTCAGGGGCTGGAGAAACTAATAAACTTGATTGGGTTGAGCAGACCTTCTTAATAGACAGAACATTCTTGTTACTTGCAGAAAATATGGACAGATCAGACTTGCTTTGTCAGGATGGATCACAGTTGTTTTCTCCTTTTCCTGAAATGTTGGAAGGAAACTCAAATGGCTCATGTCATGTCATAGAGGCCTTCATACTCGGAAGGTGTGTTAAGAATTTATGGAGTAGCAAAGGTGGCTGAAATGGTATGGGGAGCTTGTTCAGAGACAGAGCCTCATAAGACTGCTTCTGTTTAATCTTAGTTAACCATTCCCCAGAAGGTTGCTAGGGAGAACATTATGCTTACTAGATGGGGAGGGAGGGAGGGAGGGAGGGAGAGAGAGAGAAACACTTGTAAACCTGAATTTCAGAGGTTTTATTGGGGTACTCTACTAAATCCCAGAGTTTTGCTTTATTATGATCTTAGACAGTAGACTACATCTGGTACTTACTTTCCTCTTGAAGATAATTCCCCTTCTCCCTCTTTTGTTACATAGCTAAGATGAATCTTGAAGGGCCAGGGGAAGACTGTGGATTCAGGAAACTTGATGGCTGAACAGTTTGAGGTTTGTTTTGGGCAGTAGCCCTGGGGCATGAGCATGCTCAAGCCAAGTCTTTCCTGATGACTCTGTCCTCTGGAAAGAACACAAACTGGTATGTTGGAAGACTTCACATTTTGGAGAGAAGACAGATGCATATTTAAAATTAATTAGTAATGCAATGGAGGATAAGGTAAGTAACAAATAAGTGACTAGCAGCAAGTTATTACAGGAGTTCAGAGAAGCTTCATAACTATTTGTGGATTTGAACTGCATGTGGACAATTGCTCATAGTGCTTACGTGTAGCAATTATTTTTCTATTAATTGTCTGTGGGGTGGCCAAGTACCTAACACTCTTCTCATGTTACTTTATCACCTCTGATTAATTTCACTATTTCTTTTCTCCACATATGGTAATTTGCAATGGCAGAAGACCAACTTTTCAAATGTTTCTTTCTTTAATAATCGAAGTAACAATTTTGATCATTATGTCTATAATCTTGGCCTGACACTTAATTATCCTCTTGTAGTTATGTCGAAGAAATCTCAATAACTAACAGTCTTTTCTAGGAGAGAAATGTAAACTGATATCAGGCAAGTTTTATAATGTCTCTGAATTTCTGTGTTCTTTTCTTCATAATAAGGATAATAATAACCTTATAGGACTTTTTGAACTTGAAGCAAGATAAAGTATATTGACAGGTCCCATATAAGTTTTTAATAACAGTCAAATCTTATTTTAGTTAAAGGAGTTAGTACAAAACATTAAATATATTATTGTATGAAATAATCTTTTTTGTTGTTTTCTGCATATGAAGTGGTTGTCACATAGTAAAGAATGTCTATTCTTCTTTCCTCATGCTTCATGTAGGCTGAATCCCATTTATGATAACCTACTACTGGTTTCTGATATATACTTCAGGGATAGTACATAATAACTATATAATAACCATATACTTATATTTTGGGCTACAATTTTAGGTGTTCTTTATGCTTTAACTAACATAATATGCAACTGAAGTAATTCTGAGAATGTTATGCCACTCATATTACAGATAAGAAAAATAAAATTCAGTAAAGTTAAGTAACTTTTCCCAGGTGACACAGATGCTAAGAAAATAGAGGATCTGAGATTAACCGTAGCTTGTTTGGTTGGTCAGTTTCCACCATGCACACTACCTAACCTCTGTGCTGTCTGAAGCATCTAGAAAGGTGATAGCAGAGAATCCAATACCAGATTTTGATGTTACCTTCCCTCTCAAGGGATAGTTCTAAATGCAATAGAATTTCTAGGCTACTAGATCTTAACATTAAGGGAAGCACAACATTTTTGTTCCATAGTGTACCAAGATTAGTGATTATAAAACGTCATAATTTTCTCTGAACAAGCAAGAGATGATATTTCGGGGAACAAGGATTCTGAGATTCTGACAGATGCTTTCAGGCTAAGCAAGTAAGTCTCAGTTTTATAGTAAAGAACAATACAAACAGGAGGTTAGGTAAGTGGGAAAAGATCCTTCATTGCCTAGGTTTACAGAAAGGGGGGACAAAGGAGGTGGAATTTTTGCTCTGCACAGATGACACAGATAAAATATACTTCTGCTGCGAACCTAGGAAGGGATCTTGCCAAAAAAATACAACATGAATCAGATCCAAGCACATCAAATTCTGAACAAAAGCACACAAGATAGAGGAACATGTTATAAAATAACATAAACATGGATATCATAAAATTCAGCATCTCAAAATCTTGATAAGACTTATGAATATTGTGTTCTTGGCAAATAATTATAAAGGGACAAAAAGAAGGGAAGCTTATTGATTGAGGGAGATCTGATAGACATAGAAAACAATGTGATATATTAGCCCTGTTTAGACTTTTGTATCTAATTGTTCAAATATAAGCAATACATTTGTAAAAAATGAATAAAATTGAAAATTGAATAGATATTTGGTAAGATAAATATTAAATTCTAAATGAAAATAGGATACATAACATTTCCACATGTAAGCTGGTTGATCAAACAAATTCCAGAGCTGCCTCCATGTCCTACAGTAAGTAACCATCTGTGACTCCTACTCTAGGCTGCAATTGTACAGATTATAATGTGGGACAATTTCTTCAGTAAATTCTAGACATTCAAAGAGTTGAAGATTCTCCATATAGAGTGATGTTTTTCTGCTTCATGACCTGACCACCTCTCAAATAGTCTCCCTATGTCCTTGTGATTGTACGATACACTGGATATATCTATATATATATTTATATATATATTTATACTTGTCAAATATGTTATTTCTATTTTTATCCAATACATATTTAATTCATTAAGCTATATTTAGAGTAAAGGTATTCAGAGGAATCTAAAAACTAGGTAAAATTAAAAACACTGAATTTTACTCCATAATCTTATCTTTGTCCCATCTATAAATGTTTTAAAAATTCTTAAGTCTGTTAGAGTCATTCTAGTTCCCTCCATAAATCAGTAGGATGACCTCTTTGGAAGCAATTGCAAATAATTATTATACTTTTTGAACATTATCATTTAGAGTGGCTTTAATAACACAGAATTTATTTATAAAAATGTGATATACTGACATTTAATTTAATAAAGTCAGTATGTAAATGCTAATATTTGAAAGAAAGAAATATCTGGAATTTCCTATCAAGCTCCCATTCCTCCCTTGCTCCCTTCCTTCCTTTCTTCCTTTCTTCTTTCCTTTCATCTTTCCTTTCTTCCTTCCTCTTTTCTTCTTTTAAAATTCTTTCCTTACAAGTTCCTTATTTCTAACAAAATGTTAAATGAAGCCCTAATTCATTTTTATTACCATGCATCAAGTGAAATTCTTCTTATCTTATCCAGTCAATAATATTAGACTTTCAACTTCAGTAGTAAATTCAACCATAGAAATTCTCACTGTAAAACTAACCACAGTGGGTATCAAGGCATAAGGCACTGACTACATAGATTTGTAGCATTTGGCTGCATGTAAATTAGAACAATGGTGCTTGACAAACTGGTCTGAAATGAGAATGTGTTTGATACCAACAACCTCAATTTATATGTTGCCTTACCTCCTGAGAATTTCAAAGGACTTTCAATATCTTATTATTTGAAAGGGCTGAAGAACAGAAAAGGTCTATGGCAATGTTCTCACAGATATTATTGGTCGTTCTGTCAGCAGAGCAAAGAACATCTACATCTTAATAATTTTCTATATCTTTAATATACTAAAGACATAATTTGAGCTAGATATTCCTAACAGTAAATTTCACAATGGGGATCCATTGTTTATTGGCTGCCACAAAAGATTCTACCGCTGAAGTTCCTGAGACAAGCAGTCCCTCTTCTACATGGGCTCTGAGCACAACTGCCCCACCTGCTGGTGTCCCCGGATCAGGTCATCAGCTGAGTGGAGCAGGCATCTTGAGGGCATAGATAAACCTCTTCCCTAATCAACCACATGTAGATCTGCTTTTTAGAGGGATTATGTTTTAACAGCTATATGGCAAGTAGTAGCTAATTAGTAGTGATGGAGAGAAAGGGTCAAGTCAGCTGGTTGTACATTTTAGAAAAAAAAAAAACAGTCTTTGTGAAGAGAAACTAGAAAATGCAGCATACATTGTGTGTGTGAGTCTTAAAGGAAAATATTAACAGCATTTTCTTAATGTGGTTATATCAACAGGATAAAACATAATTATTTGATCACTTCAAAGGGCATGGACTAAATGAAAAAATAACTTGACCACAGTGAAAAATGAAGTAGCAGCCATCTTTACAACCTTGCCATAGTTATCAGTATCAGAGAGGTCTAAAGCTTTAAGTACTGTAGAAAATTCCTTTTACCCACATATTATAATAATGAGTATTTCTCAGATCCTTAACATTTTTTCTACACTTGTATTTTCTTTAATGAATATGAACATACTCAGGGGATATTTTTAATCCAAGAAGGTTGAAAAAGTTAATAAACACCTTCAACAACCCGTTGACACCAAAACATGATGTATGTAGTCTTGAAAGGCAAGCAGATCTGTGGAGTCCTTTTTCTGCTTTATTTGGCCTTTGGAGAGCAATTTACCTTTATAGAAGTGACAAATTTTAGATACATTATAAGAAGAAGACTGATGACTGAGAAGAGCAGATACCATTTGAATGATTGTAGATGTAGAGCTGATGCTGCTCTTGATTTATTTGTATCTAGACACAGCTATGAAAAATGTGTGACATACAAATCAACAATTCACAAGGAATACCTCCAGTAAATAAGATGTCAGCTGAGCATTAGAGTGTTCTCAACTTTCCACTCCTCTCCTTCCTTACTAAAATTCCAATGAAGAAAATATTAAATATAGAGAACAGCTTGCATTGTTTCTGGAATTTGGAGAAGTTGCAGCACCAAAAAAAAAAAAAAAAGAAGAGGACTTTCTCCTTGGCACTGAACAAATGAGGCCTGTTAACCACTGGGGAAAATTATGTAGAAGGTACATGATCCAAAAATTCTGGGTCTCAACCTGTACCTATCCCCATTTCGTGGAGTCTAGGGTGATATAGCCTTTATTATAACTGTTGTTTTTGTTATTATTAATTCACCTCCCAAGAAAGGAATTTGGCCTTAGGAAGTATGTAGTGAGATTGTGCACTAAGGTGAAGAAACTGTAGTTTGTAGGATGAAATGGTAGCCAAGTAGAACAAAGAGTGACCTGAGAAGATTATCTCTGAGGATAGCCCATTTCTAGAGAGATCTCTGCACACAGAAAACATACGCATTTCTCCTAACAGAGCAGAGAGCTACACCTGGTATACATGAAAGAAGAATTGAATGACACTGTGCTGGAAAAGCCAGAGTAAGCTGCATAAGTCAAGGGCAGCTGTGGCTAAGTTGGAAGTTTCCAAACTGGCAAATATTTCCTATTCCAGGCAGTACTAACTAGGAGGCAAGGGGAATGAAGGAACTCTGTGATAGGGGAAAAGGAATAGGTGCTGCAATACATACAATGCCGAAATAAGGAGAGAGTTCATCTCACAGTCAATAGCTTTATGGGACAGTGACAAAATTCCTTTCTATGCAAATTCTTCCATATTTATATATGCATTGTAGCCGTTCCTTAATTTCATTCATCTTTCCCTTTAGAATTTTTTTGTTCATTTCACTGTGATTCAAGGAAGGAACTATTCAAATTTATATGCCCTCTGCCTTCTTTCCAGGAGTTTAAGCATCTCTCTTTTCAGATCCAATCAACAATAAAATGTTTCTCACATTTCCAAGATGTTCTTTCATTCTGTTGTTTTCCTTCATAGTTGAACACACAGATGGTTGGCTTAAATTCAGCAGTCCAATTTGCTTGCAGTTGAGGATTTGGATTTAACAATTTGCTACACCTAATGATTTCCATATTTTTCTCAAGTGTATTAAATTCATATGCTTCTTTTCCTTGCTTCTGTCATATTCATTTTTCTAGTTCTTTTATAAAATAGTAAATAAGGACAAAATGTTATAAAAGATGATTTTTAATTTTAAACAGAATGCTTTTTCAAATGAATATTATCCTAATGAATCATTAACTCAAATGATCTTGACAGATAATATACACATCATAGTAGATCAGAGTACACATGTTGGATCAAGTTGGCATCTTTCTGTGTATTTTTGTAACCTTTGGTAATATATTTAACTACTGTGATTCTCACTGTTTCCTTACATGGGAAACAGAAATGATAATGTGGATAACTTCTCCCACAAGGTTGTAAAGATCAGTGAGTTAATAGATGGCAGGCACAGTGAACAATACTTTGCTCACAGAGAGAGCTATATCACTACTTATTATTAGCGTTACCCAAATCCCAAAGATTAACAAAAAAAACAGTGGAGCTACTTTAGTTAAGGCTAAAACATCAGGTTTTATTTTATATGGGTGAGATCCAAGTTAATTATATTTTTTGCTCCCAAATGCCTATTATCCTGATACTATTTGCTGAATAATTTATTTCTGTTAACTTTTTATAGCCATGTTAATTTTCAGTTATTTTATATTTAATGTGTTCTAAAAGTAATCATTTTAAACCTTGTATTGTTTTATTACATAAATAACACATGTTCATTTTAGAAGATGCAGAAATATGTATGAGGAAAAAATATCTTTCACATTCCAACTTTAAGAAATTTTTACGTGTAGCTACGTGCCTATAATCTCCTCACTCTGGGAGGTTGAGGGAGGTGGACCATAAGTTTGAGTTCCACCTGGGCAACTTAGTGAGACTCTGTCTCACAATTAAAAAAAAAATTACAATAGGCCTTGGGATAGTGCTCAGTGGTAGAGCATTCCTGAATTGGAACCTAAGTACAGAAAAAGATGAGTATTTTCATATCATTTAGGATAAGTTAGGATATTGTGTGGCTTTAAAAGTGACAGCATATCTCAGGACTTTAGAATCACAATGTTGTTGTATTATATGAAGTCACTCTATGTCTATCTCAGGTTGGCTGAGGTCATTGGTTTGCTGCATCGTAATCATTTTCCAAAGAGAAGAAACTAAAGCCTCTGTCCTTTCACAGTGTTCAGCACAAAATTTAGGATCTCTGGGTGATGTGGACTGGTCTGTTGCTTGTATGTAGAGGTGGTTCCCTTTGATCCAGAGATACCACAGGTATATCCACAGTTCTCTTGTAGACATACATCTCATACATTTCCAGTGTACTTTTGTCTTCTCCCTCTCCCTCTCTCTCTCAATTATATGTCTCCTTTGTCCTTAATTATGAGTACTTTGAGTTTATGGTGCTTTAGCGGCAACACCACTTAATCGCCTCTCTCTTTCCTTTGTGTAGTTGAGAAATATTACCAGAGCCACATCTCTTATTAGATCTTTATAGTGGTGAAGTTAATGTGCTGGGAGATTTGAATGAGTTTTAGTAGCCATGTCTTGATTTGATCCTGAATTTTATCATTTAACACTTTACCCCAAATGTCGCTCGGGCTGTGTGTTTGTTTATATACTGACTATCTCTAGCATTGCTCAGGCAGGTGTCATTTCAACCAGTTGATTCTTGTATTGAATAATTTGATAAAATTGTTGTTTTTATATTTCCTGTTACATTATCTCATAAAAATTAATGAAGAAAATATGCAACTTTGGTCATCCTGTATTTAAATAATTGGACTACTAAGTGGTTAATAGGATTTCTCTCTCAGAAACATTCTCAGCTTCACCCTGTTCCCATACATCTAGGTTTTTTGTTTTTTGTTTTTTGTACCAGGGATCGAACTCGGGACCTTGAGCTTGGAGGCAGGCAGTGGAACCACATACATCCATCCAGTTTTGAGTTGAAAGACACTTAACTTTTTGAACTCCATAAATCTCTGACTTTGTAAATTCTAAATTTCACTTTATTTTTGGCTTACAAACATTGTCTTCTGAACAATATTATATTAACTTTAAGTTTACAAATAAGCCTACTCTAACCAGGGGACATGACTACCATTTTGGTTTTTTTTTTCTTTCTCTTTATAAGTTTATTTCAGGTATTTTGTTGCAGTATTAGAAAAATGACTAATACAGAGTCCCTGTAAGTTGAAGAGGGACACAGAAGAAAGAGAACCAGAGAAATGACAGTGTAAGAAGAAAAGCAGGTGATCTTTAGGTGCTGTGAAAGGCAAGAAAAGAAAACAAATTCTCCCCTAGAGCCTTCAGAAGAAACAGAACCCTACTGACACTTTGGTTTAAGCCAATGAGATCCATTTTAGACTTCTGATCCCAGAACTATAAAATAATAAATGTGTGTTGGCTTAGCACATTCACGATGGGGCCATAATTCTTATGTTGCATTTTGTGGTGGCTTATACTACTGGTGGTTCAGGCTGTCTGATGGGACAGTTGTGCATGTACTATAGATGACTCAAGCTGGCAGGAATGTGTTAAACCCAGAAGTAATGGTCATTTGTTACAGCAGCAGTAGAAAACCAATGCACTCTATGATGAGGAAAGGGTGAATAAGGCATGACTATCAATGTGGCTCATTTTCTGTCATGCTGTTTTAACCAAGATTCACCATTTGTTGATATAATTTGGCATTTTAGATTATGAAATTGGGGCTTGTTTCCAAAGGATATTATTTGTGAAGCTCTTCAATTTCCTAAACTAATCAAGTAATTTTTTTCTTAAATTCTTTTATTTGTACATTTTAGGTATACAATACATTTGGATTTATCTTTGGGTGCTTGTACCAGTACATGATGCATCTTGTTTCTTATTTTTTCCCCATTACCTGTGCACCGTTTTGTTTTTAATCCTTTCTTTCCAGTGCTAATATTATCAGGAATATACTTTGTTTTCCAAGAAGTTACAGGAGATGATTTATAAAATGTTCATATCATGCACTAACACTTTTCATTTTTTAAAATCAGTGTCCTCACCTCCAACCCCTGAGCTGTAATGCAAGTTGCAATTGTACCCTACTTACCACATATTTATAACAAAAACTAAACATAGGCTCAATAATTTAAGATAGAAAAAGTTCATTTCTTGCTCATCACAGGTCAGCTGGGGATTCACCTTTCCATTGCTAGGCAACCCTCATTGAGAGTACTTCCAGTCACCAGAGAAAAGGTGCTCAACATATCTGTACTGGTTTTCAAACATCCCCAGACAAACATAAAGAAGAGTAGCTACCCATAATTCCATCAGTAAAAGCAAATTAAATTCTCAGTGGGATGAGACGGGATGAGAAAGTGGAAAAAGTGTACACACTTAAGAATAAAAGTGTGCAAAGTCTCTGTAAATAAGGAAGAGTGGAGGGGGTGAAGGGAGGGCAGGGGAATGGGGAAAACATAAGAACCAAGATACATCATGTAAAGGTACAAGATCCCAATGATGAATGTAACTGTATTGTATACCTAATATGTACCAATAAACTTAATGGAAAAATAGAATAAAACTGCGATTCTAAAGCTAATCTCTCTGTCTCTGTCTCTCTGTCTCTCTGTCTCTCTCTCTCTCTCTCTCTCTCTCTCTCAGTATATGTCTCTCTTTGTCTCTTTCTCTGTCTCTACCTGATTCCACCTTTAATCTATGTATCATGAAATTATGGATATAGCTTGACTGAGTATTTTATTACAACATTTTCTCATCTGTGTTCTGCTAAACCAATGAGGTACCTTGAAAAGAAGATGTGTGTAGGAAAGGAAGGTGAGGCCTTCAGGGCTTTGGCCCTCAGATTCGGCTTCAGTAGACCAGTCCTGCCATCTCCCTTTTGAGATGCAACTCTCAAAAAGTGTCCCAAATATTTCCTGTGTCTCGATGAAGATCATTTGTGGTCTTTTCTCCTTTCTTAACTTCACTCTGCTTCTGTAAGTTCAATGAACTATAGATGATCAAGTCACAAAAATATTACCTAGGGTTTTTTCTGGGCACTGAAATTATGGGTTAATATTTTCTTTGTATTTCTCTGTCCTAGGAAACTTAGGGCCTTGGACTGAGCAACTCTGAACCTGCATGATAGTAAATTACTGACAATTTTATCATGAAAATATGTTAATAAGTAAAATACAAAGGAGTTGCTTTAGACTCTTTCCTGTACCTGAAAATTAGAAATTAATAGCTTTTTTTAAAAAAAATAGCGAAGGAAGACACGTTTAGATCACAGGAAATTTCTTGCAAAATAAGCTTGAGATACAAGTATTGGAATAGAACTGCACAGTTTCCATCTTGAGGAGGGAGAGTCTAATGCACTTATATCAGTGGACTACTTATGACCGTGTTTTGTGTAGATCTAAATTGAATTCATGCAGCAGGCAGGTCACTGTATTTGCTGATGCATAATGAGGGTGCTCAAACTTAGATTGTTTATCCCCTAGAGTCTCATTAAACTAAATATACTTGCCTTAAGCCACCTGCCTTTGGGCAGTTGCAATAGAAATAAAATCAGATTCATTTCCCATCTTGATAAATTGGCATTAACTACTACTTTATCTGAAATAGGCTTGATAATTAGTGTCTCTGATTACATAGAGAAAACTGTTGAATCTTTTAGAATGCTTTAAAAAATGCAGCCTTTCTAAATTTGTGGCAGTTGAGGGAGGAGATTTGCAAGCCCAGAGCCAGTCATGACTGTGATGAGCATCATTAAAATAACAATCTTTTTTTGGAAGCTCATCTTGTCCCAACCATGTGTGATTTAGGAATATGGGAACACCTGTTCTGGGGTGGCAAATTTTACCTTGTATAATATCTATGATCCACAATGAGCTATGAAGAAAAATATGCATAAAAGGAAACATTTAATTAATTAACTAGTAAGAATTAAGGAAAAGCACCACTAGGAAATGAACTGTCCCAGGCTCATGGTCTAGTTATGTCTATTTATCGACAGTCAGTTGCAAATAACTCACTTCAGTTATATTTCAGTCAATATTATTGACCACATGCAATGAGCTTGTTTCCCTTAAGGCCGCAGGGAGTGGTTTCCCACTTGTGAAATGCCAGCTTTCTGGGAAGGAGACTGAATCTGTGTGTTACACAGCATTCCCACACAATTCTCTCTTCTGCCTTCCCCTCTAGGAACCCATGTGGATTTTTATCTTTAGACTGGAGGAGACACTTCTGTGTTTCTTGGAGCTTCATTCAACACCACAGACATTTTGCTGAGGGTTTAGACTTATGTCAGAGACCAGCCAGTTAGTACTGCCCTCCTGGCCACCACGACATACCTTTAGAAGACTGGCGTGGAGCTGTGACCACAACAGAAGGAGCCATCCTGCAGACTGGGAAGAAGAAGTAACACAGAGATTCCTTGAATAGGAAGACAAAAGCAAAGAAAAACTAACAATAAGAAAAAGAGCAAAGTATGATTTTTTAATCAAAGAAGTACTAATAATAATGACAAAAATATTCTTTGTGGAAAGCTTAATTCTTTTTGTGACTACTGTAGAAAATACCAGGCATACAGCATTTGATGAAGGTCCCACATCAATCACCTAGTGTTATAAACATATAATAATTTTTAATCAATTCAGTCTTTTCAGGTGCCTCTCCCAATATCTTTGTTTAGCCTCTGGGGAAGGAAAGTGTTTCCCATTGACAGAGCTTGGATTAGAATGTCTGTGACCCCAGAGTCCTCTCCCGGCCCTGGGAGCACCTTCAGGGTTATACAATGATGAGAACTTGTTCTGGGAAATAGGGAGAGATTGTCAGGTTTCAAGTCTGTGCTATGATAAGTGTTTCACAGGTTACTGTAGGGATACCAGACCCTGATGTTGAGGTCACCTCATAGCCAGGGTCATGACCGTAAGCTGAGCAAGGATACTGGGAAAGGCACTTGAAAAGACTGAATTGATTAAAAATGGATGCACTGTTTATAATTCAAGAGCTGAAAGATCTGGTGATTTATTGTATTTGTGGACTTAGGAGGAGGAAGATACTGATGATTTTCAGAGCAATTCCTTTCTTAAAAGAAGAAATATAGATAGGAACTTTAATTCAAGAGGGCAGAGTTTTGAAAGTATTCACATTCAATCTTCTACATCTGAATATTTTTACATTTGAATCTTCTACATTTGAATACTATTCTGAAGTATTTGCAATCAGTCTGTCACACCAGTAGGTCATATGAATTCGATGATCCAGTAAACTCAGGGTATCCTGCAGAAGCAGAGCTAGGATAGGTTCCTCTGATTTACCCTATTGCAGTTTCTTTGGTTTGGGGATTGTACGGACTTGCTTAACTAACAAAGGAAAGCTTAGCTCACTCTCTACCATGGAGATTAGTTCCTCAGCTACTACGAAGGAGAGAATGAGGAACAAAATATTCTTTGGTGTAAATATTGTATTTAAACTGATTTTGTGAGCTTTTGGTTTGCTTCTTAACTTGATAGTTCATACTGCTTGTATTAGAAAACAGTGGAATCGCATCTCTTAGTGTCCCAAAGATGAAGGGAGAAGTGGAGAATGGATGACATCCCATTTATTACTTGTGTATAGAGGGAGAATGACAGTTACCTTGATCTGTCCTGGAATTCAACTGAAGATAATCTAATCTAAGGTGGTGCTCAGGGTACAATTTTTGAGAAGGCTGGCTGGACCTCACCACTGTGTGTAATAGCATTTGATTATTATACAATATTACTTTGGGAAGTGTGAAATAAGCTTTGATAGATGTAATTTTTAAATTAGGTTTGTTTATGCACTTGTGAAGTTTGCATCCATAGATTAATAAAAATCTGCTAACTCATTTGGAAAAGTCAGGCTTCAGTTCTATTCAACAATATGGAACACTATCAAGAATAATGGGCTGAGGATGAAATTAGAAAGGTTAGGAAAAGAAAGACCTGTCTAATGAAATAACCATTCTGAATGCAAAGAGGAACCCACTTCTACCTAACAATATTCTTTTCATTTTCTGAAAAACTTGAGATTTTTAAAAATCACACTTCTAACATTTTTATTAAGTAACAAGAGTTGTGGGGAAAGAAACTGTGCAAGCACTGAATATTATGTATTTATGCTCTTCTAGTACATTGTTCTATAAACCAAAGTAAAATTGGAATAAACTTGTATATTCTACTCTTTCCAAAATATGAGTTCAAATGAGAAATATGAAGTGGGTGTGAAATGTCCTTATAGGGGAAAATGTAGGATAATTATGTGCAAACCAGAGCTGTGGATAACAGATCTCCCTACTTGAAGCATTTGTATGGGGAGGAACAGAAAATTCTATGAAAACCTCTTTAGTTTGAAGAGTTAGCATAAGAAAAATCAACAGGAAAACAATAGGTCTTTCCTTATATTTTTTCTACAATGTTTTCTGTAAGAGTTGTGGTGCTTAGTCTAAGGATTTTACAGTTAAAAAAAGAAGTGCTCTCACCCATTAATTTCCCATTTTATTCAATTGATGATTTTTAGACTTTTAATATTTTGATCTTTTCAAAAGCTTATATTTACTCTCTGGGTTTTTAAAAATTTTTTTATTCTTTATTTTTTCTGGTTCCAGGGATCAAACTTGGATTCTTGAGCTTATTGAGGCAGGCGGTAGAACAACTGAGCTAAATCTCCGGCCCTACTTTCTGGTTTTAGCCATTCCAGTAATCTTGTATGACAAGTGAGGAACATATTTTGTGCTATTTTTGAATGGGAAAAACTGAGACAAAGAGAAAGATTGAATGTCTTGCCCAAAGTCAGTAATATTTGTAACTGACTGGATGTGTATTATTTTATTGTTACATATGCTTACATGGTATACATGTAGCAAAACTTACTTAACCAATCATTATTTTTGGACACTTTGATTGTTCTATTTCTCAGTAGATTCTAGATTACAAATATTTATGAATGAATATTTTGGGGCCTTTTTAATCTCTTAAATGTTTTTCCTCTAGGAATTAAAAATAAGACAAAGCAACTCCATAACTGTCTGTGCATAGATATATCAAAGTTCTTATATTACTTGTAATGTATATCTCTATTCCAGGCTGTGTCCTAGGGCAGCCCTCAGGGTTAGGGGACTAGTTTGGGGAAGATTCAAACATGTTGCCTTTATTGTACAATTTATTTCCATTATTTTAATATTAGATCCTCACAAGAAGCCTGCAACCTAGATCGCTTGCATGACCAATTCACAGTAGGGTTCATGAGAAAGCAGTACTGCTGCTGGTCTGACAGGTGGTGCAGCTCAGGAAGTAGTGCCGGGTGTGGGGAGCTACAGGAAATACAGATGAAGCTTTGCTCACTACCCTCTGCACCCTCTGCTGTGAGGTCTGGTTCCTAACCAGGCACCAGTCTGCATCCCCGGGGTAGAGGAACTTTATCCTAGGCTGTGACTTCACTACTTTTACCTTGATTTTCTGACATCATGCAGACTCCAGAATATAATAGATACTCAATAATTGTTTGTTTACTAATAATCAGTATTTATGCCTATGTAAAGCTTTTGGCTTTAAATGGGAGTTTCATGGTGATATCTTTTGAAAAGAAATCAGTGTATTCATTTATATGTTTCTAGATATAAAAATCCGTGTTTTCAACTGTAAGTTGTTTGGTTAAGTATGATAAGTGCAAAATATGAAAGCAGGGATTTTAGGCTAATTGAAGTGATGGTCAAATGAGTTGTTTATTGAAAACATTCCACATGGTAGTTTAATCTCATCACTATAATTAAGATCACATCAAAATTTCTATTCAAATTTTCCATTTTTTCTATCATCATGGCCTTTTGCTATTTTGGAATAAATTTTCTCTAGATAATTATTTGAAACAGAGCATTTGTTCCCAAGATTTACATGTCAAATGCTTTCGAACTAATTAATTTAATATGTATTGTCTGTTATCATTTTAGAGAACAATAAAATAGAGTCAATACTTGGAGACATACATAAGAAAAAGGATTGGATCCATTGTATTATCTTGGTACAGAGTGAAGCAATCCCTAGTCTTTCCATATTTCTTTGGTCATGTTGGATTACTTAGAGGAAGAGATGCATGTATTAGCATTTTAACTGTGGTATTTTCCAATTTTCAGTACCTTTCCTTGCTTCAATGCTAAGCACTAGCTATGTCATTTTTCTGGTGCAAATTTTTTTCCCAACTTTTGTTGAGATAAAATTTATATACAGGGAAATCTACAGATATTATAAATAAGTATGCAATCAAGTAAGTTTTCATATATGTATCTATACAACAAATATACCAGTGAAGATATAGAATATTTCAATGACTCCAAAAAGTTCCTTCCCACTGTTTTCTAGTCAATCTCCATTAATCAAAAGCAACATTCTGGTTTTTGTTTATGTGTTGTTGAGTATATATCAAATCTGTTTATCTGTTTTCTCTCCGTGGTCATTTGGGCTGCTTCCTGCTATTTTGCTAGTAAAAGTAAGGTTACCACAGATCTTCTTACATGTGTCTTTTTGTGGGAATATGTTTCATAGCTCTTGCAGTTACACCTAGCATTGGAAAGACCAAGACAGGACATAACTATAGGATTTTCTTTGTAAGAAATTGCCAAAGAGTTTTCAAATGCGGTTATACCATTTTGCACTCCTTGTAGTAATGAGTAAGAGTTTGAGTTGCTTTGTTTCTAGCTACCGTTTGTTATTATCATTCTTAAAATGTCTTAACAATTTTAGGGATTGTGAAGTGACATATCATTGTAGCTTTAATTTGTATTTTTCTGATGATTAATAATGTTTAGAGTATTTTAGGGTGCTTATTTGCCATCCACATATCTTCTTTTTGGAGACTCTTGCTGAATTCTTTTGCTTAATATTTTAATTGGTTTATTTGTCTCCTTAAGAGTTTCATATATAATCTGGATGCATGGTATATTTAAAACAAATGCATATGTACTTGCAGTGAAACTACTTAATCTGTAGTTTGTATATTAATTTTTAACAATATCATTTATCAGTGTTTTAATTTTGTGTGAAGTATAATTTATTTTTTATAGTTAATTTGTTTTATATTTTATTTGGGAATACTACTCCAGGGAGAGAAGTATATTATACTTGATTTTCTTCTAAAACCTCAGGTCTGTGTTTTGCAGTTTATGTATAAAACATATCTGAATGATTTTTTTGTATAAAATGTTTCTTTTTATTCCTAGTTTGCTGAGAGGTTTTACCATTTATTGAATTGGCCATGTGGATTTTTCTATTTATTTGTTTCTGTACACTATCTTTCCTCAGAATTACACCACCTTTGGCATCCTCTTACAGCTTCCAGCAACTTAGTCCTTTTGCTACCTTCCAGAAGGCTCACTCGGTCCCAGTTAAGTACCTGTAATGAGTATCTCTGCCCCACCTGGACCCTGAAAAATTCCTCTTCTCTAGGGTTTGTCTTACAAATTCCAGCCCTTCATCATCTTGAAATGCCTTTCTCTACCTCTTTGGGAAACATTTTGATTCTCTCAGGGTCTGTAGCAATTAAATGCCCCTGGCAGCAAGTTGGAGCAATGCCAAGATTCATTTTGTGTTTTTCCTTTCTCTCTAGAATCATAGTCTTGGGCTACACATTGTTCAAGGTAATTCAAGAACATAAACATGAGTAGAAGAACATGTGAAAATGAAGATAGTACAGAAAGCACAATGAGCCCTGTATATGTAAAAATGATATGATGATGTTGAAAATTATGATGCTTAATTGACTTTGTGTTGTATTATTCATGCTATTATGAATATGTTGAAGTTTGTAACAGGTGAACTGGATAATCTGTGTCATCTAGTAAATTTTAAATTTCAGAATTTCATCATATGTAGCTTATGATAGTGATATTAGATTACAGAAACTGTTCAGTATAAAAACATTATTTCTGGTCTTAGAGTCACACCAACATGATTCTAAGAGTTGCAAACATGATTTAATGTGCTGAATTTCAGTGTCCTCATCTGCTGAATGAAGATGCTACTGGCTGTCTTCCATATGAGTTTATTCTGGATAAAGTTTGTAAAATGCTCAGCAACAAACTTTGAAATTTTGCAGGACATCATTAGATGATGCTGATGATACTGATGAATATTAAACAATTTATCTCAAAAGCAAAAATTTAGTGAACTTTCTGGGAGTATTTGCTCTGAGCAAAGGTCAGTAACTTATTTACAATTTTCCTGGCACTGCCTAAGACAGGTTAGCAAAATGCTATCTGGACGAGATCCACGGAAATCTGTTTAACTCTCCTCCTAGCCTTTTTAATCAATTCATCATGGAAAGTGCTTTATGGAAAGCAGCAAGTTCTGCCATTACCCTACTGCACAATCCTTCCTTCATATTTTGATTCTATAAATGTCATAATTTTGATGACTTTAAAAGTAATCTTTATGGGAAGTGCATTTCTTAATATACAGTATCGAAGAAGTCCCTCCTTCCTCCCCAAACAATCATACATTTATGGGGAAAGGTGGGGGAGAATAATTCTCTCCCTAACCAATTCAGCAACAAAATTCAAAGCTGAGGAATAAATTTTTCTTGAAAATCTAGATAATTAGAAGAATTAGAAGCAAATGCTCAGTAATTGTGGTGCATTTTTCTTTTATCTATTTATACAGTGAAAGTTCTAGGGCAAGATCTGTGTTTTACATGTGCTAGCTTCAGAACGCAGCCTGCTATTGGCACACACAAAAAGAAGTTGCAACTAAATATTGCTAAAAATCCAAAGGAAAATTTGCTAGGGAAGGAGCATTGCATTTATATATGTCAATAGGGATTATAATTTCTAGAACATTGGAAAACTGTTTTGTTAATCTTTACATTATCCCACTGCTAGCATGAGTTATTATTGTGAAGCAAACTGGGTATGTTTTCTCTCCAATCCAGGTGTTTGGCAAATGTTTGATAATGTAATATATCAGACAATAAGAAAATAATTGACCATAAATCATTACATGTGTTTATCTAGCTATTTATCCATTTATAATTTAGTATAATTTCTATAACACTTTATAAAAATTAAATGGTTTACAAGAAATGTCATAAGTAGAGCTAAGTAAAATTAAGTGCCTAAATTAGGGTAAAAAGAAAATAAAATGATTATTTTATATTCTTGTAGAAACTGTCTAATTTCTTCTTTAATTTCCTCTGTGACCCATTGGTTGTTCAGGAGGGTGTTATTTAATTTCCATGTGTTTGTAGGAGTTTTGCAGTTTCTTATGTCATTGATCTCCAATTTTATTGCACTATGGTCTGATAATATACAGGGGGTAACTTCAATTCTTTTACATTTACCTAGACATGTTCTATGAGCTAGCATGTGGTTTATTTTAGAGAATGACATGTGCAACCAAAAAGACTGTGTATTCTGATTTTGTGGGGTGGAACACTCTGTAAACATCTATTAAGTCCATTTGTTCAATAGCTTGGTTCAGTTCTAGAATTTCGTTGTTAATTTTTTGTCTAGATGATCTGTCTAATTGTGATAAAGGGGTACTGAGATCCCCCAGTACAATTGTATTAGTGCTTATCTGGTTTTTCATGTCCATTAATATTTGTTTTGTATAGTTGCAGGCATTTGTATTTGGTGCATATATATTTATGATTGTCATCTCTTCTTCTTGGACTTTTCCCTTCACAAGGATGTAGTGACCATCTTTGCCTCTCTTAATTAATTATGGTTTGAAATCGAGTTTGTCTGAAAATAGAATTGCTACCCCTGCTTTTTTCTGGGTTCCTGTGGCATGGAGAACTGTTTTCCATACTTTTAATTTCAGTCTATGTATTTCTTTTTGAGTTAGGTGTGTTTCTTGTATATAGCATATTGCTGGATTTTGCTTCTTTATCCATTCTACCAGTCTATTTTTTTTGATTCGTGAATTGAGGCCATTAACATTGATGGTTATAATTGATAGACATAGAATCATCCTTGTTGTCATGTTTTGCTATTGTTATTTCTTTTATTTCTTTTTTTTTTTTTTTTTCCTTTCCCTTTAGTGTCTTACCTTGCCTGGTGGCTTCCCTCTGTCAGGCTTCATGGAGTTGTGATCTTCATTGTCTTTTTCTAGCATATTGCTTGGGATTGTTTGGAGTGCTGGTTTGGTTTTCATGAAATTTCCCAGGTGTTCTTTGTCGTGAAAGTATCTAATTTCCCCATCGATTTCGAAAGATAATTTTGCAGGATACAACAGTCTAGGTTGGAAGTTATTTTCTTTTAGGGCTTGAAATACTTCACTCCAGGCTCTCCTTGACTTGAGAGTTTGTGTTGAAAAATCTGCCATGATTCTTATAGGCTTTCCTTTATAGGTGATTTGTTTCTTTTCTGTAACTGCCCGTAGAATTTTGTTCTTCTGCTGGGTTTCTGGGATCTTGATTATTATATGTCTAGGCACAGATTTTTTTTGATCATGGCTAATTGGAGTTCTATATGCCTCACTTGTCTGTATGTCCAATTCTCCACCTCTGTCTGGGAAGTCTTCTACTATTACTTCTGTGAACAGTATTTTTATGTCAATTGTATTTTCTCCTGTTTTTCTGTGGACTCCTAGCAGTCTTATGTTATTCTTCCTTGTACCATCTAGCAGCTGCTGGATTGATTTCTTGTGGTACCTTACTATTTTTAATAAATCTCTGTTTTCATGGTTCTTAACAGCAATCCTGTCTTCTGTATCTGATATTCTATCTTCAGATTCCCTCAATCTGCTCTGTATGCTTTCAATGGAGTTTTTAATGTCCTGAATATCTGTTTGAATATGTTTCATGGATTCCATTTCTTTCTTATGTTGGGCGATCATGGTTCTATTTCCTTCTTTTGCTGGACATTCATGGCTTCCAGCATATTTCTGAGCTCATCTATATTTTTTATCTGTTTCTGTTCTAGAGCCTCTAATTATGTCTTTCACTCTGCTCACCATCTCTGTAGTTATCTGGGAGACTATTTCTGCTTTGAATTTTTCTAGAGCCTCATTCATCTGTTTTGTTACTTCCTGTGCTATCAGTTCAGGGTGTCCAGGTGGTTGATTATCAGACTTTTCCACTTTGTTATACCCAGAAATTGCCTTTTGTGGGGTGGAAGCTTGAGTTTGTGACTTGCTTAAATGTCTTCTCATTTTTGTTTTTAGTACTGTCAGTTATAAGTCAATTAGTCCCAGTAAGCCAGTCACAGACTCATGAGATTCAGACAGACTTCTGGCTGCATGTCTCAAATTGAGCTCACCGCCCTCCTGTAGGGCTGAACTCTGCAAGGCTCTACTACAGGTTCCAGCTGTCTTTCCCCTGAATATAGTCCAGGATCAAATGGGAGGTGATGGTCCCTACAACTTACCAAGTACGGCAGTCTGGTGTGCCTATACTGCAGAGATTATCTTCACTTTTCCAGTAGGCTTCAGTTTTCATCAGGGAGCCTGAGAGAGGCCCTCTCTCTGCTCTTCATCTCTGCAACTCAGGACAATGACCTTTATGTCCCCCTGTGCCTCTGTAGTGTGGAACTGGGTAGCTGTACAGCCAAGAGGCCAGAGGCGGGAGGAGGGGGCAGCCGGGGGCTGGCTGGCTGTTGTGGTGGCCAAGCCAGCTGCCTGGTGTGTCTGCATGGCGGAGGGGTGTCCTCATGGTCTCCTGGATGCAAGTGGGCAGGGCAAGCCGGACAGAGCAGGGCGCAGCTACCCAGGTCTGACAGGAAGGCCGAACTGGCACTATATTCTTTTAGATTATGTTAGAGCACTAAATGACTTTTTAATTTAGAAAAACTTGTGAATTAAACTTTAGATATGAAAGTGTATTTAAGAACCTCACCTGAACACAAGAAAAGTTAAAAAAAGTAACATTTGTTCTTTATGAGAGATGGAGACACAGTGTGGGGGGCAACTGGATACCTACTTGAGAGAAAAAGATCCTAAGATAAAGCTCAGCTTCATTTGAAAGGAGAAAAATAACCAGTTAAACTTCCCTGTGGAGGGCTGAAAGTAACTGAAAAACTTAGGAATCAAATATTCTATTTTAAGATTTTTTTTTGAGCAGCAAAATAGGATTTTAGAATTTTCCCAAAGCCTACAGAACTTTCAACAAATATCATAGCATTGAAATATGAGATTTTGCTGAAAATATTGAAGGAAGATGTCTAGCAAAGGGCAAAATGGTAGAGAATCAGGGGGAAGATAAGAGGAAACCAAATCTTGAAGCATAAATAACCAGGAAAACTTTAAGCCTTTATATTGCTTACATGGGATCCATCTCCAGACATTCTGAGAAAGGGGTAAAAATTTCCAATCATATATAGAGTGTTATAGCTATTTAATTGTATTTTAAAGGTCAGCTGTACCAGAAATCTGATGTACTTAGGAATATTTCTCTAGGTCACTTATTATAATGACAAAAACAAAAATAATAATAAAAAAGTAATCACAGTTAAATTTTAAAAGAACCTTTATTTTTGGTTTCAAAGACGTTTAGAAAGACAGTATAAAAGATTATTTTCAAATGTATACTTGCATACATGATGATAATTTTATCATGAGACAAATGAGTAAGAAATCCATAAGGTTTATTAAATTAGTTGTTTATATGTAAGAAGATATATAGGTTGTTCTATTATTTTGACTATGGATTCTTCTTAAAATGTCATGTCATTAACTACTTTGACAAATAAGTAGAATCAAAACTCCAATAGCATTCCTCACAGAACTAGAGAAAGCAATCCTGAAATTAATATGAAGCCAGAAGAGACCTAGAATGGCAGAGCAATTCTGGGCAACAAGGGCAAGAAAAGGATTTCAAGTTACACTATAAAGCTACAGTAATAAAAACAGCATGGTATTGGGGAAGAAACATACTTGTGTATCAGTGGAACAGAATGGAGGATTCAGAAAAAACTCCATGCACACTCAACTGCCTTATCTTTGACAAAGCAGACAAATACTTTGATGGAGTAAAGGCAACCTCTTTAACAAATGGTGGTAGGAAAACTGTCCATCCACATACTGAAGATTGAACCTAGACCCATATCTCTCACCATGCATTAAACTAAAATAAAAATAGATCAAAGATCTAAGTATTAAAATCAAAATACTTAATCTGATGGAAGACAAAATAGGAAAAACTCATGCAGATATAGATAGGTGTAGGCAAAGACTTCCTGAAGAGAATTTCAGTAGCACAAGAAATAACACCAAGAATCAACAAATGAGATCATATCAAATTAAAAGTCTTCTGGACAGCAATGGAAACTACCATTAAAGTGGGAAAAATGTTTGTCAGCTACTCTTTAGACAAAGAACTAATATCTAGAATATATAAAACAACTCAAAAAAATTAGACCCCCCCAAATTTAAAGACAATAAAAAATGGCATCAGAAACAAACAATACTCTGACGACAGTTATTTACATGCTTCTGTGTCTACAATTGACAGGGTAAATTTCCATTGGATATAAAGCAGTTTCATATAAAAAATAATAATAACTGATTAGGTTTTGGGAATTCCAATTCAGTGGGAAATTTACCAGTGACATTGGCTACAGCTTGACTCCTGCCTGAATTGTTTTTAATAAATAGTTAGTATGCAGGTGCTGTAGGCATTATTGTCTTTCAGAAAACAACAATTTAAAATAACCAACCTAATTATTTCAAATTTTCTTAAAAAGCAAAATAGCAATTAGACCATTTATGAACTAATCCCTTGCCAAAGTTTATATTTTAACTTAGATGTGACCTATGAGAAAAGTTACTAACCAGTAAATATTGATTTTAATATTTATGAAAATATATCTGGCTAAAGTATTCATTTTGATTTGCAAAAATTCCCTTTTCACATTGATTAGCCAAATCCCATCTCAGCATGTTTGTTAGTCAATTTTTAAACTATGATGCAAATGTTAAAATATACCAACTGGCTCAAATTGATTTTATAGGTCATTAAATGGAATAAATCAAATATAAACTTTCTCTCAAAGGAAAAAAAATGCCATAAAATGCTATTTTTATAATGATTATTACCCCATTTAGAATTTGTGGAAATATCTGCCTGGTAGCACGGTAGGTAGAGTGTCAAATTTTTGACCCATATTTAATGTCAGCATAAACAGTGGGGCTGAGTTGAAAGCACAGATTTATTTATCAGGCAGATTAAGGTTAAATCATATCTTCACTACATGGGCATTTGGTGGAGTAATTTAGACTCAAGAGCCTCTGCTTTCTCAGATGAAAATTGGTAGGTAAGTCATCTTCAGTCAGAGTGAATGTGGGAATGAAAAAAATATATAGACAAATATGTGTGTATGCAGCAATACATTTAGATGTATGGTAAGCATTTGGTAAAAAGTATGCTTCATCTTTTGAGTTTTGATCTTTTCTAAAGATGGTGATATTCAGTGAGTCATGGTTCTCAGTCAGCAAGTGGAGATACTTTCCAGTCACAAGGGGAAAAGGAGAGCCTACAATGTATTGTGTTGCTAAGCTATGACATTTGGTAAATGCGAGACAGGAAATGCATTTTTGAGTCACTACATTTTTAACTTACAATGGTTTTATCAAGATGTAACCCAGCATAAGCCAAGAAGTATCTGTATACAAAATTAACTATATGCAAAAAAACAGATTTTAGTAATTTTCCCAAAAACTTAACCTGTTATTTTTTGAGGAGGGTGTGGTAAAATTATGGGTGCTTCTTAAATTATACTTCATCATTTTTATATTTTAAGAAAATTTCCCAAAAGTAAATATATGTCAAATTCTGTAGTGTTTAATATTGTCTTTATGTCTTTAATGCTACAGCTTGTCCAGTATTCTGTAAAAAGCACTACTAAATTACTAGACATTCTCATAATTTATATGTGTGCTGTTAAATTTAAATTATGATGGGTATTTTGAAATTGAT
The DNA here is from genome assembly GCF_053883595.1 of Heterocephalus glaber. Lineage (NCBI taxonomy): Eukaryota > Metazoa > Chordata > Mammalia > Rodentia > Bathyergidae > Heterocephalus > Heterocephalus glaber. The sequence goes on along the minus strand of NW_028258145.1, from coordinate 26,357,419 downwards.
AAATTCATCAATATGTGTTTGAGAAAATAAGACAAATAATATTCATTGAAGGGTTAGGGACAAAAAAGGTATTTGAATCCTTCTTGGAAAGCATGGGGCATGGTACCAAATTATTGGGTCATAGGCACAAATAGAGTTCTGGAAAGCTGAAAAGGAGTGACAAGCATATGGAAGGCACAAGAGGAATACTTTAAGTTACTCTACCTTCTTCAGGAGATTCTCTTCTTGGTTTTATCTTTGTCTACAATCTTCCAGGTGCTAGAAAAGTGAGAGTTTATCTAATGAATTGTCACCTGAAGGATACAAGAGGACATAAGATACAATCCTAGATACTCAATTGCACAAATTGTAAGTTAAAATTTGAGTTCTGTTATTAACTCACTGTAATGCATTTGCAAGCATATATGGAATGATGGATAAGTACATATATAAAAAGAAGTACAAATGTGCTTTATTTTATCTTGCACAAATTTCAACTTAGGACAAAAAGTAACCTTGAAATAATTGCAATAATCCAGACAATAAGGATTGGGACATGACACAGGCACTTTGATTTCCAGATTTGATGACTGAATAAAATGCAAAAGATCAAGCTAGAATTCTATCCATGTCACTGTAAATATCAGATTCAGTCATTTGTGTAAGGTTTGTAACTTCAAGAAAACTTAAAATGTACCATGAACTCAAAGAAGTGTCAGTGTCCATTCAGCAATTCACACACCTCTCTGAGAGCTCATGTATAGATACCTAATGTTTGGCTTTTATTTTTGATACCACCATATTTTTTTATTATTAAAAGTGCCGAGAGACTCTGTGAGAACTTTCTAAAGCCAACAGAGTGAAAATATATGTGACCAAAATAATATCTTAATGTAGAGAGAAAAAAGTTAAGGGAAGAGTTTAATAAGGTTCAAATTCAATGTATTTCACTAATTTTTGGGCTATTATTAAGTGTCTGTTTTGAAGTATGAATAATAGGAACAATATATTTATGAAAGATTTGGAAAAACTCAAAGAAAGCATTGGGCAATAGTCTTTTCATTTAATTTTCATCTTTCATTGTTTCAGGATGACTATGAATCTATATGTACGTTTCATCTTAGCTCATTTCCCTGTATCCAATCCTTTATAGATATGAGATAATTGAACTTAGAGTTTAAAGTACTGTAAAAAACATTTTAAAAATGTTACTTTTGCTGACTCTTAGTGATCCACAGAAAAGTTGTTTTATTCTTTCCTCCCTTTGGAATCTTGGAAAGGTTATTTAATTTGTAGAACTTTCAACCTATAGGGGAAAATATGATGATAGTATTTTGATTTTCTCATTTGATGAATAAAAAGCAAAGATTTCATATCCTAAATTAATAGACAGCTATATATATGCAAGTTTATACACATTATTTTATATTTCTGGACATCAAAGAGACTCCATTGCACTCTTTCTGTGTAAATCAACTGAAATATTCAGCAATTAACTTTATTTTTTAAATATTCTTCTATACATTCAACATATATCCCACCAATGGATGAGTGTGTGTGCCATTATCCTTGCCCTTGCCTAGAGTCTACTGCATTCAGCCTTACATATTTGGAGCATCAAAATTTTATAAAAAACCAAACCAAACATGGTTTTGAGCAGGAAAAATCTTCAAGTAAGATCATCAATTTGTTTACCCAAAAAGAAAAAGCAGAGTAATATTTTCAAACCTGAAATTGACTGTGTCAACGTGTGGCACAGACAATGAAAAAAAGTGACAAAATAACCATCCTTAAGCCTTTAGTGAGCCCGGTTTCTTGAATATAAGCCCAATATTGATTGTCATGTTTACAATAACTTAGTCATTAATTATGGAGTGTAGAGTGCTTGTATATATTCCATTTTGTAACACTATGCTCTTTTGAAAAATTTTTTTACCTCAAACAACTTAAATTCTCTGACATTTAAAGAGCTAAGCATAAGTTCAGTTGAATATCACATGGCCTGAATAAAAGGTAAAGAATTACCATGTACAGTAACACTTTTACAAGTACTGTCCACAGTTTGCAAAATTCGTTACTAGGAAATAGGAGCTGACTCTACCTCTTCATTAAAATTTAGTTTTTTCTTAGTCCTTTCATTTTTTTTTGTACAGGTAATCTATGACTAAATGACAGTGACAACAAAAAATATAATATGTATTTTATTGGTCAACTGAAACTTATATGGTTAATTCAGTTTGAAAAACAGCTGAAATGTCTTTAACAGAATTTTCCGTTCAGGAGACTTCCAGGAATATGGTGGAGTGGTAAAAAGCAGAGAAATAGCCTCTCCAAAATGGTGTCCAGATGCTGTAATATAAAAACATGAGCAAGAGAAGAAGGAGGGAAGTGGTTCTCTAAGACCCAGTAAAGATCTGAAGCAAGAATTGAAGCCCATGAAGAGAGTGAAGAGAGAGCCAACAACATAGAAGAAGGAGATGAAAAGTAGTGTTGTTTCCTTGAGCCCTAACTCACAGCATGCGATGGGGTGGCTCGAACCTTCAGGTGCATGGTGACTAGTGGTCACCTCACAGCCCTCCACAAAGAAATGCACCAGTGAAACGGAGCAATGGGTACAGTAGACTGCAGTTTAGGGTGAGTTATTTGGCTTCAGAAGCATATAAAAGAGGTTTTAGAAAAAAATCAAATAAGAAATAATACCTCGGGCAACTACAGAGATGGTGACCATAATTAAAGGTAAGATTAGTATCTCTAGAGCAGATACAAATTTTAAAAAGAGTATTTTAGGAAAATGATGGACACTGTGAACATCCAACATAGACAAGAAATGGAATCCATGGAACAAATTCAAACAGATATCCAGAGGCCAGGCATGGTGACACATGCCTGTATTCCCAGCACTCAGGAGCTTGAGGCAGGAGGATCACTGCAAGTTCCAGGCCATCCTGAGTTACATAGTGAGTCCAGGGCCAGCCTGAACTACACAGTGAGACCTTGTCTTAAAAAAGTATCCCTAAATGTGACAGTGTTACTTTGGGTACTTGTCATTTTGGGAGGGGCAATGAGTACTGAACAGATATCCAGGGGATTCAAAAATTCCATTGAAAATACACAGCCTAATGAGCCAATGTGAGGACAAAATATCAGATCTAGAAGACAGGATTGTAGTTATTGATGATGAAAAGAAAATCAGTCCAACAGCTGCTAGATGATGAAAAGAAGAATAATATAAGATTGATCAAAATCAATGAAAAGTCAGGAAATAGCACAAATAACATAAAATCCTGTTTATAGAAGTAATGGCAGAAAATTTCTCAAGCATGGAAAAGAATTTGACATACAGATAAATGAGGGATCTAGAACACCAATTAGCCATGATCAAAAAAAAAAAAAAATCTACACCATGGCATGTAATAGTCAAAATTCTAGAAATGCAAAACAAGAGCAGAATATTAAAAGCTGTTAGAAAAAAGAAACAAATCACATATAAAGGAAAGCCCATCAGAATCACAGCAGATTGTTCAACACAAATTCTCGAGTAAAAGAGAGCTTGGAGTGAAGTAATTCAAGTTCCAGAAGAAAATAACCTGAAATCTGAGCTGATGTATCCCTGGAAACTCTCTTTTAAAATTGATGGAGCAATAAGATGCTTCTGTGACAAAGAACACCTGAATAAATTCATGACCTCCAAATCAGCACTCTAAAATGTTCTGAAGTACATTCTAGAAAGAGATAATGAGGGCTACAAATCCATGAACCCCAACAGGAAAAGCAAGTAATTAAACAGAAGGGAAAAAAAGTGAACCAACAATAGGAAAATAACATGACAAAGGTAAGTCAATACATATAAATTATAACCATAATTATAATAGTCTTGATTCTCCAATCAAAGGAAAAGACTGGCAAAATGAATCAAGAAATGAGATTCAACAATATGTTGATGCAAGAAACACATTTAATTAAAAAATCAATTCATGGACTGAAAGTCAAGAGATAGAAAACAATACTCCATGAACCAGAAACCCAGAAAAAAAAACAGGAGCAGCTATTCTATTTGCAGACAAAGTATATTTCAAGCCAAGACTAATTAAGACAGACAAAGAAAGTCCTTATAAAGGACCTTCTAAAACAATCCAAGATGAAGTGATAACAATCATAAACATACGTGCACCAAATACTGGCACACCTAACTATATAAAACAAATATTCACAGACATAAAAAAATCCGATAAGTACTAACACAGTTGTCATGTGGGATACCTCACTGTCAAAAATAGGCAGATCAACTAGACAAAAAATCAATAATGAAATATTATAACTGAACCAAATTTTGAACAAATGGATTTAGCTGATGTCTACAGAGAGTTCCACCCCATAACATCAAAATATACATTCTTCTCATCTGCACATGGGACTTTCTCCAAAATAGATCACATACTAGCTCCTAGAACATGCTTAAGAAAATTCAAAGGAATTGAAATTATCCCATGCCTATTACCTGAACATAGTGCAATGACATTGGAAATCAATGGCAAAAGAAACCACAAGAGGGCCAGAGATTTAGCTGAGTCATTCTGCCACCTGCCTTGAAAGCGCAAGATCCTGAGTTTGATCCCCAATACCAAAAAAAAAAACTTCATAAACACATGGAAATTAAATAACATCCTCCTGAACAACCAATGAGTCACAGATGAAATTAAACAAGAAATTAGACAATTTCAACAATTAAATTATATTGCCAATATAACATACAAGAATTTATGGAACACAATGAAAGCAGTTCTATGATGAAAATTTATAGCAGTGGATTCCCATATTAGAAAAACTGAGTGAGCCAAAATAAACAAAAAATGCAGCAAATAATCAAGAAGGTTATACACCATAATCAAGTATTTTTCATCCCAGGGATGTAGGGATGGTCCAACATATGCAATTTAATAAATGCAATAGACCATATTAATAGAACAAAGGACAAAAAGCACATGATAATCTCAATAAATGCAGAAAAACCTTTTGACTAAGTCTGAAACCCATTCATAATAAAAATCCTACAGAAAATTGAAATAATCTTTATCTCAATCTGACAAAAGCCATTTATGACAAATAGCCAACATCATACTAAATGGTCAAACACTGAAAGGTTTCACTCTAAAATTAAGAACAAGATGAGGATGGCCACTATTGGCAGTATTATTCAATACAGTTCTGGAAACATTAACCAGAGAAATTAGACAAGAGAAAGAAATAAAAGGAATAAGAATAGAAAAAAAGAATTTAGATTATCATTATTTGCTGATGACATTATATTCTACATATAAGCCCACAAAATTCCACCAAAAGATTTCTAGATTTAATAACTAAATTCAGTGGTGTAGCTGGAGACAAAGTCAAAACTAAAAAAAAAATAGCACTCTTGTACACAATAACAAATGCACTGAGAGAGAAATTAGGGAATCCACACCTTTCACAATAGTGTGAAAAGAAAAATGAAATATCTAGGAATCAATCTAATGAAAGTAAAAGTCCTTCACATTAAAAACCACATTAACTCTGAAAAAAGATATCAAAGTGGCTATCAAACAAGGGAAAGCTGTCCTTTGTTCTTGGGTAGGAAGAACCAATATAGTGAAAATGGCTACACTTCTAAAATTGTTATAAAGATTTAATACAATCCCAATTAAAATAATAAGAACATATCTCACAGAATTAGAGAAAACTATCTAAAATTCATTTAGAACAAAAAGAGGCCTAGAATAACAAAAGCAAGAAAGAGGGCAAGAAAGAGGAGGCAGGGGATAGCACAGTCCCTGAATACAAAACTACTATGACAAAAGCAGCATGGTAGTGACAAAAAAAAAAAAGGACCCAAGAATCAATGAGACAGAGTAAAACATGCAGAAACAACTCCAAACACACACAGCCACCTTATCTTTGACAAAGAGACCAAAAACTTTCACTGGAAGAAAGATGGCTTCTTTAGTAAATGGTGCTGGAAAAACTGGCTTTCCACATGCTGAAGATTAAAACTAGATCCGTATCTTTCACCATGTGCTGAGATAAAATTGAAACAGATCAAAGATATAAATAGTAAAACAGAAACACTAAATCTGCTGATAGAATAGGTAGAACTCTTGAAGACATAGGTGTAGGCAAATACTTTATGAACAAAACTCCAGTCGTAAAGGAAATATCACAAAAGAATCAACAGCTGGTATTTCATCTTATTAAAATGCTTTTGGACAGAAAAAGACACCACCAATTCAGTGAAGAGACAACCACAGAGTGGGAACACATTTTTGCCACCTGTTCCTCAAAGGGCTAATATATAGATTGTATAAAGGACTCAAAAAAGTAGACCCCCAAATTTAAAGATCCAATCCAAAAGTCAACTTCTGAAATGAATAGATACTTCTCAGATGAAGAAGTAGAAACAGCAAATAAATATATGAAAATTTGTACAACATCACTGATCATTTGAATACAAATTAAAACAGCACTGAGAGCCCATTTCACTCCAGAAAAAAATGGCAATCATTAAGAAATCAACAAATAACAAATGCTAGTGGAGGTGGGGTGAAAAGAAATACTTCTCCACTGCTGGTGGGACTGTAGAATGGTGCAACCACTGTGGAAATCAATATGGAGATCTATCAAAAAGCTAAGACTAGAGATTCTATTTGACCCAGCTATTTCCCTTCTCGGTATCCTCTCCAAAAGAATTAAAAGCATCATACTATAGCAGTATATGCACACCCATGTTTATAACAGCACAATTTGTAATAGATAAATCTTGAAAATAGCCCAAATTGTCATCAACTGATGAATGGATAAAGAAGATGTGGTATATTTATACAATAGAGTACTTACTACTCTGCTATGAAGAAGGATAAATCTAAGGTATTTATAGGTAAATGGATGCACTGTGAGATCATACTCTTAAGTGGAATAAATCAACCACATATGTATAAATATCATTTTTTCTCTGTTGTGAGAAACCAAATGTGTAAATAAAGACCAAAGTATATAATAGATATTGAGAAATGGGAAGAAAATATTAAAATTGGAAGTGTTACTAGGGAGGAAGAAGGGAGGAAAGGAGGAAGGGAAAAGAAAAAAGACAATAGAATAAAAAATTGAAACAAACTTTTGTAGCAAAATGAAGTGAAGAGGTGTTGAAGGGAGTGGAGAAAAATGGGAAAAAAGGAGCACAATATATTATGTACAGCTGATGATAATTATGATGAACTTGATCATTATGTATATCTAAAATGTACCATTAAAAAAGAGAGTAAAAAAAAAATTTCAATTTAGATAAAATGATACGAGTCACCATAGTTCTATTTTTAGCTAGGCCTTAACAAGTTAAGTTCTTAGATGAGAATAAGGCTTTTCTCTAAGTACATTTACATTCTAATGAATTAATAAAATGAAAATATACATTAAAATTTAAATCAATAAATAAAAGAGCATATTCAAACCACAGCTGATTGCTACAGCAGGCTTTTTTTTTTTTTTGATATCAGGGATCGAACTCAGGACCTTGCACTTGTGAGACAGGTGGTGGAACCACTGAGCTAAATCTCCAGCAAAAGCAGGCCTTCTTTTTTTTTTTTTGATATGGGGATTGAACTTGGGACCTTGCGCTCACAAGGCAGGCTGTGGAACCACTGAGCTAAATCCCTGGCCTATAAAAGCAAGCCTTCTTAAGAAACAATTGGTGAGAAGTGAAAACCAAGTGTAGAGGTGGGAGCCTGATATAAGTTGCATACCCCAGAACGCCCAGAATATTTCAAAGCACATTCATCTAGATAGCCCTCTATGTCTCATTCTAGCCCTCTATGTCAGTACCCTAAAATAAATCAGAATCAAAGTGATGGAGAGGAAATGGTTGAGAGAAGTATATTTTGAAAATAAAACATATAATTAATAAAATAACCTGAAGAAGCTCCAGCTGTGCTTAGTCATTTAGATTTTCTCTTCGTTCACCCTCTGATCCTGTCTTGCATGAGATAATTTGCTCAAATGGATTTTTGACAGGAAGGAAGGCATGGAAAAACATGAAAACTTCAATGCTTCACATCATTAAATAGCAATTATTTTAGCAATCATGAAAAATTAACAGGATAGTGTACCAAGCAGTGGGTTTGAAGTTGTTCAAGCATTGTCTTCATTTATTTTCATACATATAACATGACATAGATGTTTTATAAGAAAGATATCTCAACTCTGAACAATAATTTTAAAAAATTACTTTTAACTACAAAGCAATGATTCCTTTTCAACATTTTTAAAATTTTTATTTTAGTTAAAGTGAAAGAAATTCTCATTAGCTAATGGGAAGTATTTGTGTTTACATGAACATGGATCAATTCACATGTGAGAATGGAATTGTAGCAGGTACAATACTTAGTTATGAACAACAACACACAGTCTGAATTATCATAAAAATATATTTCATTCATTTGTTAGATTTTGTGTTAGCACTACTATTATTTTTTCCAGTGGTATAATAGATAAATAATTGGAAATTAATTTAATTTACTAATATTTTTATTAACAAATTAATTACTTGGAAATTTATTTTACTTAGCACATCAATTTTGTAAGAGGAAATTTCTTTATGTTTTTATGCAATGTAAGACATCAATTACTGTTTTTCATCTCAAATGTTCTTCCTTTTGATCATTATCATTTTTTATTTATTTGAAAAATATTTATTGTGTACCTCCCATGTGTGAGGCACTATGCTAGCACAAGTGCATTTGCTTTGGAGTAAGATGGATGAAGCCACTGTAGATACAGGGTTTTAATTCACCAATATAGGTGAAATGGCATAAAAAATAAACTTAGGAAGATAAATTGGGAGTTTATTTTGGGAAAAGTTAGGTTCATGGTGGAATGTTAAGTTTGGGCACCTTATCTGGTGAACAGTTGGAAAATTAATTTGGACACCTTGGAGAAAAGACACGGATTAGGAGTACAGATTTGGAATATTGAGTTAAAATCATGAGAGTAAGTATGTATAGAACAGAAAAGTGAAGAGCAGACATCTGAGGACTGAATTAATTAATATAAAAGAGTAAGGGCTCATGACATGGGAAAAGAAACCAGCAAAGGATGCTGAAAAGAAGTAGTGAGGCAGGGGAAAACAGAGAGTAGAAAACAAGAAACTAAGTAAAGAAATTGCTTCAAATGGAAGGAGTGATTAACTGAGTCAAATGCTGATCTTTACTTAAATAGCAGGGGCACTTGGCCAGTTGATTCATGAGTAACTTTGACAAGAGCAGTTTGCATGCAGTGAGGTGAAAGCCTAGCTGAACTGAGTTCAGAAGAGAATGAGAGGCAAAAAATTGAAGCTAAGAATAAAGACAACCCTTGTGAGTTCCATGTGTTCTTCCACTAAAACTTCAATGCTACACTGAGAATGATTTTAGTGGGCTTATGCTAATGTGCAATAAAATCACAGACATTTAAGAAATGGAAACAGACCAGATGGACACTGTCTACTCATTTGGAGATCCATTTTAGTTCCATTGAACTTGATTATGACTCCCTAATAATGTGTCTTAAAATACATATTTCATGAAAATTTTACCAAAGTGAAAAATACATTTTATAAGTTAAATAAAGTTCTGTGACCTTTCTTACTATCCAGTTATAGCATATTTTTATATTTATTTTATTATTGTTTATAATAAAATAATTTATCTTGAGAAGAAACAAACATTTTCACACTGGTTAAGAGTATTGGCTTCAGGGATTCAAATCTCAGCTCGGTTTCTGACTTCTGTGTCCCTGAGATGGTTTGTGACTAATTTTTCTCATTGGTAAATGGAGAAAAAAGTGCCTCTCTCCTAGTGTGGTCTCAAGTGTTGAATGAGTTAATACTATATGAAAGAAACAAAAACAAACTAGAAAACTGGCATACAATATATATTCAACAAATATTGTTATTTAAAGGTGATTATATATATATATATAATACATTGACTAGAGAATAACAACTACAGAATAACTGATTTGAAATAGAATTGAATTGATTTTAAATATTGTTTTAGAAGTTTAGAATTTCTTCTTATGCACATTTTGATATTGTCAAGCTAATTTCAAAATCAAATAACTAATACAATTATAATAATAAATTAGTTTTCATCTCTGGAAATTAGAGGTATGGCGAGCACTGTATGAAATATCTCATAAAATACTTGGGGAAAATAAAAGATATATCAAATGTTAAGTGTTTCACACAGAATTTGAATAAAATAAGCACTGAAATCTTGGCGATGATGATGATGATGATGATGATATTATTATTACCATGTTGTTATCTCCTACTAAATAAGGTTTTCATCTTAGTCATAACAATTCCAAAACACAATATTTTGGAAAAACCTGGTCCTGGTGAATGAGAACTGGCTATGAAAGCAGAGGGGCTATGAGAACAAAGAGAGAAGCAGACAGATCCAGAATTGCACAAAGTACAACTTATTGGGAATTTAGAGACATAGCATGTGTTGTGTCCCAGAAAGAGAGGTGAATCCTCACACCCCGGGACAAGAGGAAGGAAGAGTTTATTTGCTAGCTAGACAAAGTGGGTGGTAGGCAACTGGCATGTTCCTGGTTTTTCTCAGAAACTAACACATTTAACATTTGTTAAGAAACAGTCTTGGAATTGATGGGTGGCACAAAACCTTCAGCTGTCTGTCTTAACAACTTTATCTGTCCTGTAGGTTTCAAGATGCTACCAAGGTTACTTGTTGAACAAAAGTGTGATTATAACAAAGATGTCTGTCCTCATGTTAAGCTGGATTCTTAGACTTGATTATTTATGGCATTATAGTATAGTATCCTAAGATACTCCCAGTATTGATATTTTCCATTTGGTAATTGTGTTGGATAGGGTTCTCTAGAGGAAGAGTATATATATATAGTACATATATATATATATATATATAATATATGTACATATATCTATAAATTTAATTTTTTTTTGTTATTGTTGGATAGGTTTTCTGAATCAAAGGAGGACATTCCACAATGGTTATCTGCCTGCTGGAGAACCAAAGGATCCTATAGCTGTTCAGCCCAATAAGGTTGGAAGTTGTACAATAGGAATCAGTGCCAGTGTAGACTAAAGGCCTGGAAGCTCCTTGGAGAATTGGTGATGTGAGTTTGCTTTGAAAGAAATGGGAATCCGATGTCTATAGCTGATGAGAATAGTGAAAATAAACCCATGAGCATATTGGAGCTCTTCAATGCATGCCAAGTTCCTTCTCTTCCCCTTTCCTTCCATCTGGCTGCAAGCCTATTGGATGATGACACCCACAATCAGGATAAGACTTCCCTTCTCAGTTTTGTGGGCTACATACCAATTGTTTCTGAAAATACGTCCACAGACACACCCAGAAGTGTGTTTTACTAATCTGCTAGGTGTTTAATCTTAGTCAACAATCATAATAGTCGCAGTAATAGAACCTCCTGAATTTTAGTTAAGTACCCTAACAAATATAACTTGTACCCAGAGAGAGACTGTATTTAAGACTTTCTCCAAAATTAAGTACAAGTACTATTTTTTCTGCTATGTGATTAAGCTCTTGAAAAAGAGTCATCATATATGTAAAATTTCCAGGCCTTTCTTTCTATTAAAACCACTGGAAAAATGTATTTATCTTTCTTCTGTCCTTTTTATAAATAAATATGAAGGACCATGCTGGTGATCAGCTTGGCCCAGGCAGAGTAAGCCAACAGTCTAGGGCCAGGATGTAAAATGTCTTTTTCATATCAGTAGCAGTAGCCTATTACCACTAACACCTGACAAGTTGCTAGGAATGCAAATTTTGTAACACTATCCCAGACTTACTGAATCAGAAACTCCAGAGATGTGGTCACCAACTTGATTTGACTTGGTTTCCAGAAGATTTTGATGTACATAAAGTTTGGGAGTTACTTCCTGAAGGGGTAGTGTGACAACAGGATAGAAGGTTCCAGAATCTCCTGTTGACAACATGGGGCAGTTATCTATCCCTCTACACACTGCTCACGTACATGAGGGAAAAAATAATTTCTGTGTTGCTTGGGCCACTTAATTTTTAAATCTTTTATTACAGAAGATTAGCAAGCACTCTAATGCTTCAGTGTACTTTCTGGCTACTTTATAATCAACTTTAATGGGAGAATAAGTAAAATTTTCCTTGACCAACTATTAATAATCAGACATTATTTATGAAGGAGTACAACAAAGTGACTGGCATTCAATTTGTTGAACTTACTAATCAAAACCCCTATCAAACACTCTCATAAACTCACTCATAGGTACACATTGCACATAAATTTGTCAGATATAGACATGTGCTTCTTGGAAGTAAAGTAATTCAGAAGGAAATCACATACAATCAGAATAATATGTACCTGTTTAAATAACTTTATAATTAATCATATCAGAACTAGTCTATTTTATCTACTTTATTTGATTCAGTATGTCAATAAAATACAATGAATATTCAATAAAATGTTTCATCAAAGCATGTTATGTTTCAGAAATTATAAAAGGAAATGGAACAACATAAATGATTAAGATATGAAAACCATCCTAAAGGAATGCAGTCTCCTGAGACAATACCAATTTAATTCCCTGAAGTATATTAGGTGTCATGTATACCATCTTCCCTAAACCATTCTTTTTTAAAAAGCTTATTGTGTATATTTCAATTATATGATGCTATGGAGTTAGAAAAGTGGTTTAATTCACACAAAATAATTCAAATGATATAGGTAGTAAAATGATTATTATAATGCAGTAAATTAACATATCTCTCATCTTACAGTTATGTAAAGTACTTGTGTGTGTGTAGCAAGAGTAGCTAAAATCTATTCATTTAGCAAGATTTTTAAATACAGTACAATTTTATTACCTAAATATTCTTGTTGTACAAGGAGCAATTGAAGTATATAGTGAATGTTCAAGTAAAAAATTTGTATTAGAATAGAAGACACATTGCCATAAGTAATCTTCAACATATTCCCCTTCTCTTCCAAACACTTATGCTATCATTCTTGTCACTTTCTGAAACAGAAGTTTTAGAAGTCCTCTTTCATGAGTGTCTCTAAGAAACAGGATCACAAATATGGTGAATGCTGCTGACAGCCATCCAACTGAAAGGTAGGATCATAAAAACACTGTGGTGCTGATATAGAGGGAAGAGATGTAACTCCCAAATCTATTAGATAACTGAAGTGCAAGTTCATGTTCTCTAAAATTGAAAAATGGGCCCCTGACAGCACATAGGAGGTGAGCGACTCCCAGCACTCAAGAGGAGGCTTCCGGGCTGCTGTACCACCCTTGCCAGCACACAGGAGGTGAGCCATGCAGGCACCAGCAGCAGCACCCCCCCAATCAAAATGAGAAGACATGTAAATAAATCTCAAAACCACACTTCCAGATTACCTACAGCAATCCCAAAGGGAAAAAAGATGGAACACCCTGATACTCAATGACCTGGACTCCCTGAACTGGCAAAAAAAGAGGATCTGGAAAAAATGAAATCAGAAATAATTTCTCAGATACAACAGATATTGTGCTCATAGTGTAAGACATGTTTAATGAATCTAGAGAGGAGCTCAGGAACATGATGGAATCCCAACATAGGAAACAAATGGAATCCATAAGACAGATGCAAACAGATTCCCAGGAGATTAAAACCTCCACTGAAAGTCTACACAGGAGAATAAGCCAATGTGAGGACAGAATTTCAGATATAGAAGATAAGATTGCAATTAGTGACCAGGAAAAGAAAAATTCCTTTAAAATTATAGGGGACCATGAGAAATCAATCCAGCAGCTGTTAGACAATGCAAAGAAGAATAGCATAAGACTGATTGGAGTCAATGAAGAAACAGGAGAGTGGAAATGACATAAAAAACTGTTCACAGAAGTGATGGCAGAAAACTTCCCAGCAGGGGAAAAGAATGTGACATACAGATAAGTGAGGCATATAGGATTCCAAATAGCCTTCATCAAAAAACATCTAAACATAGGCATATAATTATTAAGATTCCAGAATCCAACAGAAGTACAAAGTTCTACAAGCACCCAGAGAAAAGAAACAAATCACATACAAAGGAAGCCCATCAGAATCACAGCAGACTTCTCAATACAAATCCTCAAGGCAAGAAGAGCTTGAAGTGATGTATTTCGAGCCCTAGAAGGAAACAGCCTCCAACCCAGATTGATGTACCCTGCAAAATTATCTTTCAAAATTGATGGAGAAATAAGATACTTTCATGACAAAGAGCACCTTAGGAACTTCATGAATACCAAACCAGTGCTCTAAAATATTTCAGACAATATCTGAGGAAAAGACAATGAGGATAACAACCACAGGAAGCCCAACAGAATGAATCCATTGGGCATGACAAGAAATTAAATACAAAGGTGGGGAATCCAACAAAAAGAAAAAGTCATGACAAGGATGTCAATACATATCAATTATAATAATCAATGTTAATTGTCTCAGTTCACCAATCAAAAGAACAGACTGGCAGAATGGGTCAAGAAGCAAGATCCAAAAATATACTGCATACAAGAAACATATTTAATTCCAAAAGAAACTCACAGTCTGAAAGGTAAAGGATGTAAAACAATACTTCATGTGGCAGGAACCTCTCCAGAAAAAGCAGAAATACCTATCCTCTTTGCAGGTAAAGTGGATTTCAAATGAAAATCTGAAACAGTCTGGTACCAAGAATTTCAAATAAGGGATACTCAACTTGTATGTACAAATTATTGTTCACATGTGTTTTCATTCCTCTCATGTAAAAACTTAAGAACAGGACTATTGGTTCTTAACAGTAATATAAGAAATTTCTATATTGTTTTCCAAAATGGTTTTATCATTTTACATTCAAATTAGCAGTATTAGAAAGTTCTAACTGGTTCACACCTAAGCTGACATTTGTTCTTTTAAAACTTTTAATTCATTTCCCTAATGAGTGTATAATCGATTTTGTTATTGTACTGATTAGTATTTTTCTGATTCTAGTGTTGCACACCTTTCCTTGTGCTGTACTGGCTATTTATCATCTTGTGTCTACTTTTTAATTGGTTGTCTATTAATGAGCTGTGAGTGTTCTTTATATATTCAGGTCATAGGTTATATGCATTGTAAATATGGTCTGTTTAAGGACTACTTTTCATTTTAACAAAGTCTTTTAAAGTTCTAAATTTTAATGGAATCTCATTTATCAATTTTTTTCTTTTATACATCATGTTTTTTGTATTCTAGGAAGTTCTTGCCTACCCTAAATACATAAACATTTTCCCTTATAATTTCCTCTTAAAGTTTTATAGTTTTACTTTTTCATAGTAGGTTCATAGATCCTTTCAAGTTATTTTTATGCTTGGAAATAAAGGGTTGAGGTTAATTTTTTATAAATGGATACCATGTGTTCTAGTGCCATTTGCTGAAAACACTATCTTTCCTCTGCTCTTGAATTGAGTTGATGTTCCATAAAATGTTAATGTTAAATAATCTTTCAAAACTCAGTGGACCATATATGTGTGGTTCTATTTCTAGATTCTCTGTTTTATTCCAATGACCTACATCTTTCCTTACACCAACACTGCCTTAATTACTATAGCTTTAGAAGAAGCCTTAAAATTAGGTACTAAATGTCTTCCAACACAGTTTCCTTTTTCTTTTTCTTTTTAATTTTCCAGGTCCTTTGTAGTCCTACACAATTTTTAAATTTCAATATCCAATTCCTCATTTATAGCAAGTATATACAGACCTCAATTTTTATATATACCTTGTGTTTTCTAATCCTGCTAAAATTCAAATACAAGTTAGAGGGTCTCCTAGTGATTTCTTAGTATTTTCTCAGTAAAGTGATCATTAAATTTACATATAAAGATTTTACTTATACTTTGCCAATCCTTTGCTATTTATTTTTATTGCCAGACTGTTTTGTCTTGGGCCTATGTTTCAAAATTTAATGGACAGAAGATAAATAGGCTTATCTGCCCTTGTTTCCCACCTTAGATAGAAAGCATTGTATCTTCTCCATTCATATAAGGCATTTTTTCTGCAAGTATAGAGTACATGTCTTTGATCTGTTGAGAAGGTTCTGTTCTACTTCTAGTCTCTTGATAGCTTTTACCATGAACAGCTGGAAAATTTAGTACAATACTTTTCCTCCAACTAGTGACAGGATCATATGGCTTTTTCCTTTCCTTTGTTAAAATGATGACTTTTGGGAGGTGGATCTTCCAATGCTGAACCAACATTGCCATCCCTATAATAAAATCACTTTCTACATCCTGCTAGATCTGACTTCCAATAGTTTATTTTATGAAACAAATGTCTACCTATGTTCATACTTTTTTCTTCTATTATCTTTATCCAGTTTTAGTAATAGCACAATGCTGATTTCCTAAAATGAGGGGAGAAGTGTTCCTTCTTTTCTCTGCTTTAAATGTTTGATATAATTTATCAGTTAAAATGCACATGAACCTGTTGTTGTCATATAGGTAGCTTTTTAAGCTAGGAATATACTTTCTTTAATAGGTGCTATTCAAATTTTATATTTCCTCCAGAGTTAGTTTCATTAATTTGTCTTCCAAGGTACTTCTTAGAAGTTATCAATTTATTTCAAAAAAGATTTTTGTAACATGCTTTCTATATCCTTTTAAATTCTGTGAAATCTGTGATAATGTCTTCTAGATCTTGATATTGTAATTTAAAAAATGTATAATTGGTATTGTATAATAGGAAGAAAAGGTCTAAAGGAGTAGGGGAAGTGGGAGGGGTAGGGGAAAGGAAAGAAGGGAAAGAAAAAAGTACAAGAAAAGGAAAAAAATGGAAACAAAGTCTTCACAAATAGGGAAAGGTAGAGGGGGTGAAGTAAGGGCAGGGGAAGGGGAAAAAATAAGAACCAAGATACTCATGTAATGGTACAAGATCCCAATGATGAATGTAACTGTATTTTATACCTAAAATGCACCAATAAACTTAATATGAAAAAATAAAATTGAAGAATGAATTATAGGAATAATGGAGGTTAAGAGTAGGAAAAATTCATTGAAAGAAAGCATCTGTCTAAGAGAGAAAGAATGGTGACCAGAAAGTGGGTTGTCCACTCACCTTTCTTTTCAAAAATGTCTTATATGGCAAAGCCGTGAGGTAAGACAGGTAAATAGTTGGAGAAAACTATAAGACCTAGTGAAAATGTACAAGGTGGGGATGACATGGGACAAAACCATGACCAATCAATAAGATTATAAGTACAGTCGCCTAGGTAACATTGATTTAATGGGGATCCAATGGGGAAACAAGTCATGTAGCAAGCATACAAAGAACTGAGCAAGGATTTTTGGTGGAAAGGGGTGGGTCAGGGATCTTTCTTGGAAGATCTTTGTCCTCCCCACAGGGGATTGATACCTATTTAGAATATCAATAACTGCTATTCATCCTACATACATGTGGTAGTCTTTCTCCTTTTACAACTCTGGCCTTCAGTGAATGTGTCTTGATTTTCCTCCATGTTGCCTCCTTGACTGTCCTCCATGTTGGCTCCTTCTGGGCTGGCCTTGTCTAACTGCCTACAAAACATTAAATTAACTTACTTATCTGTAATAGTGTGATCTCTAGACTTGTTCATCCTATATAGCTGATATTTTTGATGTTCTAGCCTACATATCATTATTTATTCCTTTTTGTTCTTCTTCCTAACCTGGTGAGCAGTATTTTGCTCTCCCTTTGTACTTCTGACTTTTATTTTTCTTTTTGCCTTTCTTTTCTCAGGTTCACATGTAAATGAGATCACACCATATTTTTCTTTCCGTGTCAGTGCTATGTCAGTTATTACAGTGTCCTGCAGATTCATCTATGTGTAGCAGAATCTTACTCTTTTTTGCCACTGAATAATATTCCTTTGTATTTATACATATGCCACTATCTTCATACACTTGTCCATACACATTTAGGTTGTTTCCATATCTTGGTTATTGTGAATAATACTACCACAAAGATGCAAAGAAACATCTTTACAAGATGTTTATTTCATTTTCTTTGGCTATATCCCCCAAAGAGGGGTTGCTAAATAATGACAGTATTATTTTAAATATCTTTAGAAACCTCCATACTGTTTCCCAAAATGGATTTTAATAATCTATAGCTTTAAAAATCTATGTCAAAGTAATATGTAAAAAGGTAAGTTGTACTTACTGTTTGTGTTGGGTTTTTGTTTGACACTAAGGATACAACATTTTTTCGATGCTTATTTCTGTATGATTTATTTTAACTTTTAAATATTGAGAGGTCGGGTGCATATGATAAAATGCCCCTCTCATGTCTACTTTCTAAGCTGAGATTATTCATGAGCATGTGATACTACTGAATTTAATGAAACAGCATGGATTCTGAAAATTGGCAGGTCTTTGAATCCCTGCTATGCTTTTGGTCAAGTTAACTTTTCTACATTTCAGTTTTTCTGCTTGTGTAATATTAACAATGAGATGTACTTCCTTTGAATTTTTGCTTGGTTTTAGTGAGAACTAATCTTTCAACCATTTCTTGTAGCCTTTCCAACATTTGTTATTTCATGACTTGATGGCTATTCTTTTGAGGGTAAGATGGAATCTCTGTGTTATTTTAATTTTGATTTCTCTCATGGCCAGTGATATTAAACATTTCTTCATGTATTTGTTGGCAATGTGTACTTATTCTTCTGTGAAGTGTCTATTCAGTTCACTTGCCAATTTTTGATTGGTTATTTTATTTTTAGAGGCCTAATTTTTAAGATTCATTTTATTAGTACATTTTAGATATACAAAATGATAACTTTTATCATAGGAAATTTATGCCTGTACATGATATATCTTTAGTATATGGTAAGAAATAAAGGCCTAGAGTCAAACTTCTGTATATAGATAGCCATTTTTCCCTTCTATATTGTAGGTGGAAATATAAACTAGTATAAATATTATGGATATCAGTATGGAGATTTCTCAAAAATATAAAACTAGAAATTCTCTTTGACCCAGCTCTTCCTCTTCTAAGCATCTTCTCAAAAGATTTAAAGACATCATATTATGGTGATACATGAATACTCATGTTTACAGCAGCACAATTCATAATAGTTAAATCTTGGAAGGAGCTTATAGGTCCATCAATGGAAGAATGGATAAAAAATGTGGTATTTACACACCATGTAGTACTACTCTGCCACAAGGAAAGATAAACTTATATTGTATACCTAAAATGTACCAATAAAGAACTTGAGCCATTTGTATAAAAATGGATGTATCTTGAAAACCTAGTGGTAAGTAAAATAAATCAGATGCTTAAATATCACATGATTTCTCTTATATGAGAAACCCAAAATATAAATAAAAAGCAAAACAATAGACAATAGGAAGTATGGAGATAGAACATTCAGAAATGGGGAAGGGATCAAGAGATGAAGGGAGTTTGAGACAGGGGATAGAAAGTGGATAACAACTGTAAATGTGATGTGTTATGTACATATACCAACTCCACACAAGAAATGTAAACATATACTGCAAACATGTGCAATAAAAATAAGTAAATACATACATAAAAGCCTTTCAGCCAATCTTAAACTACTTGCTCCCCTTGGTATCTACACTTCCTTACACAGGGACTCTCATTTCATCACTACAAGGAAATCCTCCTCTTCAAGGTCACCTTGCCCTTCACGTTGAAAGTAATGGATACATTCTAAACTTCATCATTTTTTAACTTTCTACATGCCCTTTTTCAAGTTATACTGATCTTTATGTTGTTAGATTACATATATTATATTTCAATCTTATTGTGTTTAAATCTTCTGCAACATTTGGCATCTCGTTCAGCAAACACTCATTTCTCTAGAATTTTTATCTCATTTTTAAATTTTTCCTGCATATCTGAATATATCTTCTTAGTTTTTGAAAATAACAACTCCTTTTTCTCCTCTTGCCTTTAAATATTTGTACTTTTGGAGTTTTGCCCTTTTGGTATTTTTTTCTCTTCTCTTTTATCATCTTACACTTTCTCTTCTTCCGTTCTCTTGTTCTCTCTGTCCTCTCTTCTCCTGTCCTCCCCTCCTCTCCCTCCTCCTCTCCTCTTCTCTCCCCTCCTCTCTTCTCCTATTCTTTCCTCTCCTCCTCTCTTCTCTCTTCTCTCATTCCAGTCTCTCTCTTCTCTACTCATCTTCCACTCCTTCCTTCCCTCTCTTCCTCCCTCAGATTTCTCTATTTCCCTGCTGTCTTCTTCCTTTCTTAACTAGGTCTAATCCTAGAAGATTTTATCTGGCCCAGTGGTTTTAGATGGCTGATTTCTAAAACATTAATATGGTTTAGTCCAATGTCTAATCCAATGTCTTTTCTAAGATACCAAAACACAAATCTTGCTAGTTATGTATAATCAACTCTCATTCTTTGCTGGTCATTCTTTTTTCTCTACATTATATTCAAATGTGTCCCAAATTAAATTTATTACTTTCTATTTAAAACTCTTTCACCAATATTTCCTATTTTAAGAAATAATATTTTTAGTTATCTGCTTCTACTTTTTTTCTGACAGGGTCTCATTATGTTCTAGGCTGGCCTGGAACTCCCTAATTTCCCCCATACTCTTTTTGAATTCATGATCCTTCTGCCTCAGGCTCCCAGAGTTCTGAAATTACAGGGGTGTGCCACCAGACCAGATTTTGCTATACATTTTAAAGCTTCAAATGGTCACTATTTTCAGTCATTTTTTTCCCTTCCCTTCCAATAACCAAGTCTTATTGATTTTGTCTCTTATGGAATTATGATAAAATACTTGCCAAGTGCACTCTGTATATTACTCCTACCTTCATTCTAACCCAATCTCTACTCTGTAGCAAGAATGATTTTTAGTGCAAATATAATCATATGAGGTGTTTTTTTTTTGCTGAAAATCCTTAAAGAAACTACTGAAAAATCAAAATGTACATGAATTAGATGAAATCAGAAGTCTTCTTCCCATTCAAATTTAAGGATCATATCAGCATTTTATGTCATCTGGGAATGCAAAGTTTCCAAGAATTTTTAAAGTTCCCCTAGTTGGAAAATGGGTGTCTACTACTGGACTCCAGAGGCCTTTAGATTGTGTGTGTGTGTGTGTGTGTGTGTGCGCGCACGGTGTGTGTGTGAGAGAGAGAGAGAGGAAGGAGGAGGAGGAGAGAGAGAGGAAGGAGGAGGAGGAGAGAAGGAGGAGGAGAGTGAGGAGGAGGAGGAGGAGAGATATTGAAATTCTCATGAGTACATCTGAGAAGTGGTAGTAATGTATAGATTGAGGTTTATATTGTATCAAGCCAAAGTAATTAAAATGATATATATTAGGCTTGTGCATTTTCATAGGTGTTCTCTCCACTTTACAACTGAGGTTCTAATGATCCTTCAGTCCCCTCTTTCATCTCACATTTTATCACTTGGTTGAATCCAGTAGAAGATACTTGTAATCTCCCATGCTTTATATCCTCATGGCAGCTGGTTTCTTTTCAGTATTGTGGTCAGTTTTATGCATCTGGCAAAAATTCTCACCTTTTCTATCTTAGGGCTTTCTCCAGAGTTGTGAGAATGTGCTCAGTCTGTGTGCTGAAGCATATAAAAGTACTTATCACCTCTGAAGGAAACTAAACAGCAACCACCTGGTGAATTCTCAAGGTTTCTCAGAGGATTCCAATGGATGGAACATAATACTCCATAGTAGATTTCTGGTCGATAATATTCCCTTTATTGACTTTTCTTCCTTCATTATTTACCTTTCATTTTCTGTGACTCTGTTTCCAGAGAACAACTTCTAAATTAAATTCCCAGATTTAAGTCCATGTCAATAATTGAGCCTTTGGAAAATTAAAATTAAGACAGTTTCTTAGTTGGGCATGGTGGTACACACCAATAATTCCAGTACTCTAGGAGGTTGAGGCAGGATGATCAGTCCCACCCTGGCCACCCCATGACATAACCAGATATTATATCTGAATGAATAAATGAATGAGTGAATGAGTGAATGAATGAGGCTGAGGATGTAGCTCAGTGTGAAGACTAGACTCCATTTCCCAGTGCTGCAAACAAATAAATGAATAAAATTTAAAAGATAACTTTGTCTTCTTTTACTTGTGTGCACATTTCTTTTCCTCTTTCCCCTTTTTGCCAGAAGAAAAAGAGAAGGAACTAAAAATAACCCAATCTTCTCTCTCTTACATAGAGAAGATTTTTAAATATCTCTTCCTTCAGTGACTCCAACTCCATACTAAGGGGTTAATCAAGGATCATCTCTAAACAGATATAGCTTCTTCCCCCTAGAAGACACTTTGACATTAAGAAATGTATGTTTCTTTCCACATAGTAGAAAAGCCAATTTGTAATATAGTCCTTGCTTTTCTTCATACATTCATGAAAAGCTTTATTTGTCTATTTGTTCTGCTCCAACCACATTAGCTGATACTTTAATTCCTTAAATATATTGGTTGCTGTTAGGTATTCTTCCAGGTGCTTACAAGTTCTCCCTACTTGGATAATTCTTACTTATTCTTTCATCTCAGTCTAAATGTTATTCCCCAGGAAATTATTCCTTGATATCCTTATCATATGCTTCCATTTTATATGAGCTTTCCTAAATTTCACTCTATTTTTCATTTTTTTCATATTCATACATAAACTCTATGAGGAAAAATCTACTATGTACTCTCAATCCAGTGGTTGTTACAGAACAGATATCTTAGTAAACACTGTTAAATGGCAGTAGATTAATTACCTTGCATTAAAAGAGCAACAGCAAGTACTAAGACCAGGTTTGATCATTGCAAATGTGGTCTTTATTTCCTATTTTTTGTAAAATTTTTAAAAAGCCATATTCCAAAGAAAATTGTTTTATAAAATATTTTTATAAACAATGAAATGGAGACATGGTACAAAAGAAAACAAGCAAGTTGAGAACTGTTAATTAAATTAGAGCATAATTTTGTAAAAATTTTATCAAACAGCATCAGTTATATGATCCAGATAAATCCACAAATTTTGAATATATGGCAATCTGTTTCTCATTTAACTACTAGTCAGATGTGTTCAATTTCCACCTACTTTTATTTTAATTAATAGATTTCATAAATTAAACAGTGCAGGGCCTTTGAAAAAATTATTGCACATTCTAAGACACTTGTGGTAGTGGTTATCTAGAAAGTCAGACAGAAAATAAGAGTCTTCATAATATAGCCACCCTCTCATATTTATATATTCCTCATCCACAGAGCCAACCAACCACAGATAAAAATTATTCAACAATAAAAATTGTATATATACTAAATATGTACAGGTTTTCTGTTATCCTTACTTCCTGAGCAATATAGTATGTGCTATTTGCATAGCATTTACATTGTATTAGTTTTTATAAGTAATCTAGAGATGATTTAAAGTACATGAGAGGATGTGAGCAGATTTTGTATGCAAATGGTAAATACTTTTATATAAGAGACTTGAGCATCTGGATGTTAGCATCCACTAGGGAGTCCTGGAGCCAATCTCGTGAATAAAGAGGAACAACTATATTTAAAGTACTGTGAATCTAATTTAATTTTATAAGTATTTTTTTTCTCCTAGAAGAGGTCTTTCTAACTATAGGAATGCTTAATGAAAACTATGCCTTGGGCAAATTATTCTGGAGATTTGGATGCTATAGCAACTACCTGAGATAAAAGGATACTGCAGAACATTTGTTTCCTTCTCCTTTGTAATAAGTGGGCAGTCACGGTAAATAATATGCATTTTCCTCAACCAAACATATCTTTCATCTAACACATTACATTAATTGATACTGGTACTTTGGATTTTGCCAGTAAATTCTAACCATTAATATCACACCATGCAAAAGATTTCTATTTCAATTCTTTAAAGTTACTAACTTCCTTAAACTTAATTTACATATCTTACATTCTTTACAAAAGCATTTGACTTATTGTTAATGATATCATTGGCACTCAAAATGACCCAAAGCAATATGAAAACAAGACTATTCCCTTATTATTGTGTTATGAAATTTTGCTTTATTTCTTCATAAAATAAAGAAAAACATAAGAAAGTTTAATCTGAAAGTTAGCTAAGGAAACATGCTGTTGGTATGCCAGAAATTATCAAGAAAAATTACATAAGATATAATGGAAGAGAGGCAAGACTGGACACAAATGTCTACATCAATTTTTAATAATTCTGCTAGAAAGGAAATGAAAGTGATAATAGGAGGGTAAAATAAGGTTAAAAGAATACTCATAAAGAGGAGCCACTGAAAAAGAATCAAAAAGAAAAAAAGAGGTAAATAGAGAAAGAATTGTTTCTGTTGGAAAAGTGAATATTATGTATTAGGCATATAGAGGAACTAGTCTTTAATAAATTAATTGGTGGTGCACACATTGTACAAATAAATATGTGTATGGAGCTCAAGTGTCACTAGGGTAA
This sequence comes from Heterocephalus glaber, assembly GCF_053883595.1. Taxonomy (NCBI): domain Eukaryota; kingdom Metazoa; phylum Chordata; class Mammalia; order Rodentia; family Bathyergidae; genus Heterocephalus; species Heterocephalus glaber. Next base: position 26,332,965 of record NW_028258145.1, on the reverse strand, counting down.
TAATTATGGTGAGATCTTTTATGTTTAGATTTTCAGTAAATAAGAAGAGAACATATATTCAGGGTTTGAAAAGAAGTGGTATGAAGTAATTCAGTTTGACATAAAAAGTGAAAAAAATAATAGGAAAAAATAGAAAATTAAAATGATTAGAAACACATATTGGAAGAAAAATAGAACTCAGAAGTAAAGCAAAGTGCAGAAAAATATATAGAGTATCACTCTATTTATCTAACTTAAAAATAGTTGTCCAAGTTCATGGAAAGATATATATATGTGTGTGTGTGTGTGTGTGTGTGTGTGTATTCAAAGCATAAAAATTGGCCACAAGGATACAAACTGAAGGGTTGACAGTTCTTGTTTGACTGAAGGGTTGACAGTTCTTGTCTGAGAGGAGCAGAGCAGCAGAACAGACTGTGCTGATGGTGAGTGGAAGTGGAGGTGGGTCCTGTCAAGTAAAAGGCCAAAAACCAAGTCCAGACCAGGCCACAAGCCTTTATTAAGGGAACAGATCTGCCAGGCTGTCTTTGAACAAAGGAGAGACAAAAGTAATATGGCTGGGGTAGGGAGTGTCTTTTATAGAGACTGGGGTGGGGTTTGTAGGGGCTGAGGTGAGGTTGAGTGAGGTAGTGATTAGGGAGTGGAGGAGCCAAAGATGTCACTAGGTGGTAGGAGGTGAGTGAGTATTAGATTACTCTCTAGGAGGGAACAGGGGTAAGCTAGGAAGAAGAGTTTGTTCTTTGGTAGGAGCAACCATCTTGGCATGATGTCACACAGGGGAGGGGGCAAGGCACAATAGGAAGAGGGTAGCTACTATACATAATAGCTGCTGAGGTAATGGGAGACCTATCATTCCAGGTTTTTATTTTATGATAGTTGGGCAAAAGTCTCTTCTTCTGGAGCTGCTTCCTGCTGACAAGGGTGAAGATTGGGGCTAGACCTGGATCTGATGAGGCCCGTGGCAAGTGAGGACCTCTTTCTTTTGTTGTACTGGCTGGTACCCTGCCATGATGTACTCCGTGACTGTCTGGTTCATGAATGCCCTCATTCATTCCTGCAAGAAAATTTGAAAACAGCAAAACAGACAGGGTCCAAGGAGCAAGATAAGGCAGATGGTGACCAATGGTCCCATCAGAGGAAGGAGCCAGGGCAGCCACGGATTAGGGAAAAGAGATTTTCATTTACCCAATTGTTTATGCATTGATCAATGTTTGAGGCCCATTCAGTGAGCTTTTTTGCTGCATCTCGTACTATACCTGATTGATTTGTATAAAAACAACATTCCTCTCCTAGGAAAAGACATACACCACCCTTCTCTGCTGTAAGGAGATCTAGCCCCCTCCTATTTTGGAGAGTGACAGCCACTAAGGAATCTATTTGGTTTTGTAAAGTTGTGATTGATCTAGCTACTTCTTTTAGGCTGTCACTTAGCTCTTTAGAGAGAGCTTGGATTTGAGTTAGTGAGGTAGCTAGGCCCCCTACTCTTGTCCCTAAAGCAGCAGTGATGCCTAGTCCTACGAGTAAGGGTGTTAGTTGGACAGCTTATCTATGTTTGACCCATGCCTTTGTTGGCACTGATAAAGTTTGATTGTTTGGGGCTATATCAATGTTAGGGCTGAGGTAAACTAGAGTGCAAGTCCCTGTCCAGTTAGTCTGCAGGCACAGGTGGGCTGAAGTTTCACAAAGGAAGAAGATGCCTTGACTGGGTAAACAGAATTGGTTGTGTATGTTGAAAAGATGTGTGAGTTTGTTATTCTCCATTTCCCATATTCCTAGTGTTCCTGCCAATACAGTGCCTGTTAAGAGTTGAAAAGGTCTTTGGCATGAGATTTGTTGGGCATTGCTGGTCCTATTTTCCCATTGGAAGAAGAATCTCCTGGTATCTACCAGAAGCCATTCTGGAGACTGGTTAAATGTTGGAATAAGGAGACATTCTGAGACTGAGGGGGTTGTGTTGCAAGGGGTCCAGGGGTGTATAGTCATTCAAGGGATATGACGACCATTGCAAAACCCAGAATTTTTATTGAGAAAACCCTATGTCATAATTTTTGGGGCCCCAGTGAAGCAGACAGGTTGAATAAAGGGAGCATCTTGGGTGACCTTGTAGTTAGTATGATCTGATGAGGCCTGTAATTGCAACATGTAATTGCACTTTTGAGAGGGAAGATGTCCCAACACGGAGCCCATGGACAAGTTACGCTGAAAGCAAATGGGGTTCACAAGCTCAAGATGATCTTATCAGCTATAGGTCCAAGTATAGGCTTTTCCTTACTCTCATATAGAGACAGGTTAGCCATGTAAGACTGAAGGAGTTGGGCTGCACAACCTGTTTGTGTTTTTTTTTTTGTCATATCAGTGATGTGAAAGCCAGTGAGAGACTGTTTATTAAATAACTGTAATGGGCCTCCCATCTTATATTCAGAATGGTGAGATTGGTTGTAGCCCAGACTTTTGTAGGTACTGGGATAGCTGTATAAGAAGCAGTGGATAGGGACATACAGAGCCAACAGTTCTGGCTAGAGATGTGTTGAATTGATTTAATAGGGAGTGGGTTAGCTGGAGCATGTTATCTAGATAGTGTGGAAGTGAGGAGTGAGTCAATTGGAGGTCATTGTGTATGTGTATAGGGTTAATGGGTAAGGGTGGGGCCATAGAAACTGCATGTAGAGGAAAGAGGAAGATGGAAATGAGGGCACTTGGCAGAATTGTGATGTGGACCCCTTAGTGTATGATGGAATGGCAAAGAGTCTTGCCAAAGGGAAGAAGAGAAGAGTGAAGAAACATTTTTGTGTATTTGTAAAAACAAATAAGAATACTGAGAAGGGTGATAATTAGGTAATAGGTTACCATGAGAACACTCTTATGAGAGAGCCCTAATAACTGCTGTCAGTCACCATTGATAAATTACTGTAGACAACCAATAATACTATTGAGGGCAATGATGAGGTAGTATATTGCCACCAGAATACATTTGTCTATAGTTTTCCAATATCTTGGGGCAGTGGCAATGAGCCCAATCCCAAAGAGAAGGCCCAAAAGAATTAATAAGAGAAGGCTGAAGATATCTGTAGGTGACCCTGTGTGTATGGAATCACAGTATCCCATGGGGCCCTTAACAAAGGGGACTGTCTTGAGGCAGACGAGAGGGTGTGTACAAACAGCAAATGAGGAGAAAAGAAAATATTTCTATCTCAAAACATGAAAAATCAGCTAGTGCTCCCTGTAACTAGAGGTCTGGTACCCACTGGAGGATGGTCTCAGGGATGTTGTCCTGTGGGCAGCACCGAGTGACGTTTTCCAGAGCACACGCGAGGAAGGCCCAAAACTATAAGAATATGTACATCCATATTACCTAGGAAGATCAATTGGACTTTGAGCCAATAAGGTTAGAAAAGTCAATGAGAGAGAGAGAGAGAGAGAGAGAGAGAGAGAGAGAGAGAGAGATATTAACTATCCTTGGGAATCTGTGAGAGAGTACAGAATAATCTGAGTTTAGTAGGTCCTGTGAGAATGGAGAAGTATTTGGCAGTGTTAGATTAATGTTCAGGCTGTTTCATCTGGAAATCTGGAGGAGCCTTTTTTATCCTGGAAAGATGGAACCAGGGGACCCTTTCCTGGAGTTTTACTGCAGTAGGAGTTATTAATGAAACAGTGAAAGGTCCCTCCCAAAGTGGTTGGAGGGGTCTTGGGGACAGGGTCTTGAGATATACCTGGTCACCTGGGAAAAGAGGAGAAGGATGTAGAATGCTCAATGAGTCTGTAAAGGGGAGAATTTGATTAGCCAGGGTTTGAAGGAGATGATGAGCATAATTAAGTGCTGGGATACAATCAGCAAGTGTTGGTGATGGGTCTGGTAAGTTAGAAAAAAAGAGAGGTCATCCATACATCAACTCAAAGGGAGTTAAATTTAATGGTTTTTGGGGTGTCAAGCAAAGCCACATGAGAGCTAAAGGGAGGAGGGTAATCCAATTTTGTTTGAGGTCTATTGAGAGTTTAGTTAGTTGAGTTTTAATTAACTCATTGGCTCGTTCTACCTTGCCTGATGATTGAGGTCAATAGGGGATGTGTAGTTTCCACTGTAGGTTGAGTGTCTCTGTTACCTGTCGGGTGATCTGACAGATGAAGGCAGATCTGTTGTCTGACTGAATGGAATGTGGAAGACCAAATCAAGGAATGATTTCTGTTAGGAACACATGAGCTTCAGCAGCCACTCCTTCTGACCTGCAGGGAAAGGTCTCTAACCACCCCATGAAAGTATCTACCAAAGTTAGGAGATATTTAACTTTTTTTACAGGTGGAATATGTGTGAAATTGATTTGCCAATCTTCCCCTGGTAGTTGTCCCCTGAACTGGTGAGTCTTTGTGTGTGTCTGAAAGCTACCTTGGGGACTGGTGATTGAGCAAATGGGAGAGGCCTGTGTTATTGTCTGTGTGTGTGTTGCTATGCATGGGTGGTATAGAAAAGGCCTGAAAAGGTGCAGCAGGGGTTAGGTTCCTATATGGAGTGAGTTATGTATGTCAGTGAGGAGAGGAATTATTTGGTCATTGGGTATGACATGGCATCCCTGATATAGAAGCCAATCATTCCTTAGTGTAGCACCCTTTTCCATGTATTTGGCCTTTTCTTGAGGAGAATAGTTAGGTTTTAAGGGTGGAATGATTAACAACTGATTTGGATTTGGGGAACATGTTGTTGTGCCATGTTTTGGGCAGTTTGATCTGCTCTATTGTTTCCCTGAGCTATAGGAGAGGAAGAGGATTGATGTCCTTTACAATGAATGACCCCCACTTGTGTTGGGAGGGTGGCCGCTTGGAGAAGGGCACGTATTAGATGTTCACTAACAACGGGTGTCCCTTTTGTGGTCATAAAGCCTCTTTCTCTCCATGTGGAATTATGAGAGTGTAGGATGTGGTATACATATTTGGAATCAGTATAAATATTGCCTCACCTGTTGTGAGCTAAGATAAGAGCTTGGGTGAGTGCAACTAATTCAGCTTGTCAAGAGGTAGTGTTGTGTGGGAGTGTGTTAGCCTCAATGGTCTGTGTGAAAGAAACTATTGCATATCCTGCCCCATTCTGGGCAGGCACATGGGTGGGAATTGAGCTGCCATCAATAAACCATGTGAATTCTGGATCTGAGATGGCCTCTGAGGAGACATTAGGGAGGGAGGGAAGAAGATTTTTGATTGTTTCTGTGCATGAGTGGCAGAGTGTCTGAATGGCCTCAGGAAGAAGAGTGGCTGGGTTAAGGGAGGGGCAGGACTGAAGAGAGAAAGACAGGTTTTCTATAAAACTGGTATAGAAGATCTGTAGCCTAGAGTGGGACAGGTGTGAGAGGCTATAATGAGTGAGTAAGTCCTGTAAGCAATGGGGTGACTTTACTGTCATTGGTTGGCCAAAGGTAAGTTTGGAACTTTCTTGGGCTAAGAGAGAAGCAGCCACCAGAGGGCATAAACATGTAGGCCAGCCTTGGACAGTGTAATCAAGTTGTGTAGACAGGTAGGCGACTGGAACAAAATGTGATCCTGTTTTGTCCCAGGACTCCCAAAGCCAATCCTGTCCATTCAGTGACATACAGAATGAATGGTTTTTGGAGATCTGGGAGAGCCAGTGCTAGGGCAGAGAGGATAGTGGCCTGAAGCTTGAGAAATGGTCCCTTGATAGAAGTGTTATTTATAGGTTTATTTGGGTCTCCCTTGGAAGCATCATACAGTGGTTTAGCAAGTAGACTGAAATTTGCTATCCATAAGCGGAGAAAGCCATGAGCCCCAGGAAAGACAGGATCTCAGCCTTGGAGGAGGGGATGGAGAGGTCTCAAATGAGTTGTTTAGAGTCCAAAGTGATCTCTTGTTGGTGATATGAGATCTTAACCTCAAGATATTATACTGTGAGTTGGGAGAGTTGGGCCTTGTCCCTGGAGACTTGGTACCCCTTTCCATATAAGAAATTAAATAATGAGGCAGTGTATTGCTGGGAGAGCATGAAGGTGGAGCTGCACAAAAGTAAGTCATCTACATGTTGGAGTAGCTTAGAGGGACACAGGTTTTATTTTAAGAGGTCAGTGGCCAAGGCCTGTCCAAACAGGTGTGGACTATCCTGGAAACCCTGTGGAAGAACTGTCCAAGTAAGTTGTTGAGAGTGTCGCATATCAAGGTCAGTCTATGTGAAAGTAAAAAGATTTTGTGAGTTGGGGTGTAGGGGGATGGTGAAAAAGGCATCTTTGAGGTCTAGAACCATGAAATAATATGAAGAGGAGGGGATATGGGACAATAATATGTAGGGGTTGGGATCAACAGGGTGTAAGGAAAGTACAGCAGAATTGATGGCTCCTAAGTCTTGCACTAATTGGTAAGAACCATTTGTTTTTAAAAATGGAAGGATAGGAGGGTTGCAGGGGGAGTGAGTTGGTCTGAGAAGTCCCTTGTCCAGTAGACTGGTAATTGCAGACTTTAATCCTTTTAAATGTTTTGAGGCTAAAGGGAATCAGGGAACATTTGGAAATTGAGTGATATCTTTAAGAGAGATCTGAATGGGAGGGTGATGTTTAGCCACAGAAGGGGTGGAGGTGTCCCAGACTGAGGGGTTAATATAAAGCTCCTTAGGAGAGGGTGAAGTTAGATTGGGGGTTGAGTCTGTAAGGGGGGGCAGCCAGGAGCAGCAGAATACTGGTAGGGTCTGAATTGGCTGAGTGAAGGGTGAGTGAAGCCCTGAATTTAGTTAAAATATCTCTCCCTAAGATGGGGGTAAGGCAGCTAGGAATGACCAAGAAACTATGTGAAAATGTACTGCCCAGCAGAGAACAAGCTAGGGGTGGTGTACTTAGTGGCTTGAGGGTATTCCCTGAACTCCCATGATAGTTACCATAGAGGGATGGGTAGGGCCTGAGTACTGTGGTAAGGCCAAATAGGTAGCCCATATCAAGTAAAAATGAAATAAACCTATCTGAGATAATAACAGTTACCCTGGGCTCATTGAGAGTGATGGCCTTGGGGGCTGCAGACAACCCTGGGCACCATCAATCCTCCATCACCAGGCCAATGAGCTCTGACAGAGATGTCTCCACACCTGTTGAGTGAGTTTGAGGAGGGTATGGCCTCTTACCTCTTTGGCAAAGGGGACAGTCAACCCTCCAGTGACTCATCTGCTTGGAGTCAGGACAAGGGCTAGGCAGTGGCTTGGGATTGGGACATTCTTTAGCCCAGTGTCCAGTCTGATCACACTTCAAGCAGGCCCCAGGAGGCCCATCATGAGTAAATGTCCTTTTGCAGGATGGTGGTTTACCCTGTAGGGCTGCTGCCAGCATCTGGTAATTGACCACCTTTTGTTGCTTTGCTTGTTCCTCACGGTGATTGAACACCTTAAAAGTGACATTGAGGAGCTCTGTTTGTATAACTATCTCACTAAGTCATATTTTAAGACTGAGTAAAGTAAAAAACTCTTTGATATAAACATCTGCATCAGAGAAAAAGGACCCTAGGAGTTTTTCAATTTGAGAAAGGTCAGAGAAAGAGAAAGGAACATGTACTCTAACAATGCCCTTGGTCCCAGTGACTTCTTGGAGGGCCATCTGTGTGGCCAGGGCTGATGGTGGAAGGGTGGAATAGTGAGAATGGGTGTGGGGTGGGGAGATGTGAGAAGTTGGGAATGGGGGAGGAGGAGGTAAAGGAGGGTCACAAGATGGTGGAGAAGGAGGGTCACAAGATGGTGGAGAAGGGCCATGTGGTGAGGTGGAAGAAGATAAAGGAAGGGTACAAGAGGGCGGGGGGGTCACAAGGTGTTGGGGAGAAGGGTCATGTGGTGAAGTGGAAGGAGACAAAGGAGAGGTACAAGATGGCAGAGGAGAAGAAGCATGGGATGAGGCAGAAGAAGAGTTTAGAGGGTTATAAGGTGGGGGAAGTGTGAGTGGTGAGTGATCAGCTGGATTGAACGAGTCGGAATCAGAAAGAGTAGAATTGGGAAGGGTGGACTATGAAGCTTGGGCTAGGAGTACTTGAGGAGGAGAACAGGTTTGAAAGAGGGAGAGTCTACAGCATAGGTAGAAAAAGGCTTATAGGTAGGGGATTTCTGACCACTTGCCATTGCACTGACAGAAATTGTGTAAATCACACAGTATATTAAAATCAAAAGTGCCATTTTCAGGCCATTGAGACCCATTATCTAATTTATACTGAGGCCAAACCTGATTATAATAGAAAACAAGTCTTTTTGGCTTAAAGTCTGGTTCCAACAATCCAAGGGGTTTAAGTTGTGCCAGGAGGCAGCCCAGAGGCATTGAGGGAGGGGGTTTGGATTGTTGGGCCCCCATGTTAGAGTGAGTGAGGAGGAGACAGCTCCCTGGGAGAAGGACAAAGGGGAGAAGCATCCTTGTCTCCTTTGACAATCTCCAAGTGAGTCTACCAGAGGGAGAGAACTAGAGGAGCCAGGCCAATGGGAAGTCTTCCAGGGGCACTGTCCTGGGCCCAGCAGTCATGGAGGTTTCTCTGACTAAGTGCTTGGATTTCTGAGAAGTCCCTGGAGGGAGAGAGAATGAGACAGAGAACCCAATGTGATGGAGGCTGAACTGCCTACTCACCCAGAGATTGGTGACCAGTGTAGATGTGTAGTGTCAGCAATGGCAAAGGTAGAAAGCCCCAGAGGGTCCTTGTTCAGCAGATATGGTCCGATGGAGATAGCCAAAAGGCCAATCAACCCCATCCTGTGGGGGATCGTCCATTAATGGACCATCTACCATCTGAGTCATGGCACCAGAAATGTCAGGTAAAAGGTTAAAAACCAAGACCAGACCAGGCCACAACAAGCCTTTATTAGGGGAAGAGATCTGCCAGGCTGTCTTTGAACAAAGGAGAGACAAAAGCAATGTGGCCAGGGCAGGGAGAGTCTTTTATAGAGATTGGGGTGGGGCTTGTAGGGGCTGAGGTGGGATTGAGTGAGGTAGTGATTAGGGAGTGGAGGAGCCAGTGACATCACTAAGTGGTAGGAGGTGAGTGAGTATTAGATTACTCTCTAGGCGGGAACAGGGGCATGATAGGAAGAAGGGTTTGTTCTTTGGTGGGAACAACTATCTTGGCATGATGTCACACAGGGGAGGGGACAAGGCACAAAGGAAGAGGGCAGCTACTATACATAATAGCTGCTGAGGTAATGGGAGACCTATTAGGTCCCTGCTATGGTTTAGATATGATTTGTTAATCGGTCTCTTAAGGGTCTATATGTGCAATTTTGGCAGTGTTGGAAAGTACTGTAGACCTTTAAAAAGAAGGGCTCAATGAGAGGTCATTAGGTCATTAGAGGTCATCAGAAGACATTGACTTCTAATATGTCCATGACTCTGGTTTGTTCATTACATTTCTGATTTCTAGTTCATGATGTAAGCAGTTCTTGTGCCACAGGCTCTTGTCATAATATGTCACCCTTACCTGAGGCTCAAATCAATGGTACTGCCCAATCATGGACTTGAACCTCCAAAATCATGAACCAAAATAAACCTCTCTTTACTTCATAAAAATGGTGCCTATATCGAGTATCTCATTATAGTTATAGAAAGCTAAAAAGCTGACTAAAGAAAGTTTCATCATTTTCTGTAATGTTTTTAAATAATTTACAACAAAGATGGCAAAGATGAATAATTATTAATTAAGGATTATAGCAGAAACAGAACTACTGATATGTTATATTTTATGGATATTTGCTCTTTTTCAGAGCAAAATGTACTTAAAATGGAAAGAAAAAAGATAGAAGGAAAATTGCCACATTTTGCATTGAACTTTCAATCTTAAAGATACCTAGCAAGAAATTAAATGAAGATTTAGTTACTCATAATAATACAATTAATACATTGATTTTATAAAATAATATTTTTAATCCCATGTTTTATTTATACTGAATACTATAAAAATTCTAAAAATTAAAATAATACAGATCACATACTCTTGAAAAAATATAAATAACATAAAATATGAGAATAATACTGCCAGAAACAATTTAGAAATCCAACGATCATAAAATTTGAAGTTATTTCTCCCAGAAAAGTAAGACAAAATATTAATTTGGAAAAGGAGAAAAACACGTTGTGAATTCTAAACTGTCTACAAAGTCATGCTAATGAAAACAATTCCAAGTTAAAATGTTTGTTATGTGGCTCCATTGCACTTTAAAAGTGCTAATGGACTTTTTCCCCCAAGAAAGACAGTGGAAGAAAGAAAGGAACAAGGAAGAGAGGTAAGAAAAAAAGAAAGAGAAATAGAAAGAAGGGGTAATGTTTCATCTCACTTCAGCAAGCAAGAAGCAATAAAACAATCTCAAGGATCTAGAAAAGTGTAATACTATTAATAACCCCTATGCCTTCATTAATTAGAAACACTGAACACCTCCATAAGTAATATACATCTCAAGGTTCATTACATTCATTTATTAATGAAAACTGATAAATCTTTGTTAATGTTAATTGAAAAGAAAATACCTACATCATGAATACTAAAATTGAGACATTACATTGCATTGAAATTTATGCATCATGACATGAAGATTTTTGTCTATTTCATTAGTATTTTGCATCCAAACACCAACATTAGTCCAGGTTTTTACTAGGTCTCAAGATATTTTTGTTGTATTACTGCTAAGTGATTTTTTAAATATATAAGACAACATTAATGACAATTCTTTACTAATACTTTAAAAAATGTAGATGTAAAACATAGTAGTTTGACTTAAAATATAATATGCAAAGTTGTAGAAGCATAAAGGTAATGATAAGATTGAAAATATATTAGAAAATAATTGTCTTAATGAGAAGAATTGTGTTGAAAAGATCTTAGGGCTTTCCTTCCATCTTTCAATCTTTTGGGAAGCACAAAATTCCTGTTTTATACATTATTATAGTGCCTTGAAAAATATAATTTTCCCATTTATTTTATATAAGTAGTAAAATTGTGTCACCAAATCCTGAAAAATTAATCAATTGTAGTAAATAAATTGTTTATTCACATGAAATACTATATTTTTTAATATTGGAAGAGAAATAGAAAACAAAAGAATCTTTTGAAGAGGGTCTTTTTTTTTCTGAGTTCCTCTTGTAGGGGGTGGACAATTTTGATACCTTTACTAATCAAAACATTCATAACAAAGGAAAAACAATAAATTTGCTTCATCAAAGTCTTGCATGGCACAGAAGCCTTAGAAATGAAGATCCATACATTCAAGGGAAACTGTCAAATTTCATGCTTAGGCTGGAGAAATAGTTGACAACCATGAAGAAATGTGATAGAACAAAAAGGAGAAGAAAGACAGTGAACTCCTTAGATTTAATGGCTTGATTTAAGGTAAAGGGTTTCTAGGTTTTATGATCTACCTTAAAATGGAGGAATTTTGGTGTCAATGATTCATGAGAGAAAAGAGGTGGAAGACAGGAAGACAGGAAAAAGTAAGAAAGATGTTCCTTTTTAGGCCCTTCTAATTGCCTTCTATTCAAAGTACTCAGCATGTCATGTTGTGTGACATACTTTTGGATATCATGTTGTAAGCCCCAACACATTCTTGAATAGATATGTTCCAAATCTAAAGCCACTATATCCTCAATACAGAACTGATTGGAATGTAAAGGAAAAGAAGTCCAGTTTTTTCTTTCTATCTCTGTCTCTGTTTCTCTCCTCTTTCTCTGTTTCTGTTTCATTACTCTATGTGTCTGTGTTTATACATGTGTGTGATAAGTGATGGTAGTCTGCATCAGTATCAAGTATGGATCCATATTAGATTGAGTCTCTACCTGAAAAACTGGTCTATATTACTATGGATAAGAAAAAATAGTGGTTATCTGCCCACTGACATTGAATGAAAATCTCCTATCAACAGCAGCTGACATATTACCTATAGACTCTCTAATAATTGATGTATTGTCATCTCCTGTGGGAAATCAGTCTCAGAGACTTAGAATGCTAACAAGTGTTTTAGGCCAACTTACTAGCCTGCTCATATGAAAAAAAGGAAGCTCTGTCTTCCCACTCCACATTCATTTTTGTATTTTACTGGAAAGATTCAACTTGAGGTCATATCCAAGACAGGACAACACTGAGATTGAGTGATATGATAGAGAAGAGAATAATGATAAAATGCAGATTCAAGATTTGACTCAAATACTTGTACTGCTACTTACTAGAAATATGTAATTTTGAAAACAATACTGTACCTTTCTATGCTAATGATTTTTAATCTCAAATGAAAAATTATGCATTGTTTTAGAATTAAATGAACTAATATAAACAGAATAGAAGGTTCACCTATAATGGCAATAATTTGTTATATTTTGTTATTAAAACTATAATATATATCATGTACTTGGTCTTTTCCTCCAAAATTCCTCTGGAATTTTGACTTTCATTTTTTATCTGAATTATTATAACATAGAAGGGAAAGAGTTCATTTTTATATAATTTTCCCTTCTATGCCTATTTCTTGCCTTTTATGAGCATATCTCAGTTGTATTATGGGCTTTTGGCCAGAATTTTTCACCTCCTATGAAAATATATTTCCCCCTGAGGGAATTTTAAATATGGTATTTGTTTTCTTTCTTTACTTTGATTTATATTTTGAAAGTCCTCAAAGATTTTTAGATATGTATGTTGTTCATTTAAGAAATATTTACAGTATTTTTATATGTTTTATGTGGAAGAAAAAATAAAACAAAATATAGTTCTTTCCTTTAGGAATCTTATACTACAATATTGGAATCAAATAATAAATTAGTATACACATATATGAACATGAAAATTATGGATGAATAATATGTGTGTATTAGCTTCATGTTACAACAATGAAATCCCTGAGGCAATTTACTTATAATGAGAAAACATTTTTGGTCATAATTATAGAGGTTCTAATCCAAGAAATGATTGGTCCCAATGTTTCAGACCTTATGTAAGAGGAGTACATCATGGAGGGAGCAAGTGGCAGAGCAAACCACTTACCTGATTATATATGAAATAGGGATTGAATGGGCTGGAGTCTCACAGCTCCTTTCAAAGCCACACAATCAGTGACCTGGGGAACCACTTTCTAAAGGCTCACATCACTTCCAGTAGCACAACCCTGGGGACTAATTTTTTTACATGGGTTTTTTGAGGTTGCTGTCTATATTCAAACCACAGCAGAGTCATGAATACTGCTATGGCAGAGAATAGATTGATAACAGCGTAGAGATTTGACTTCTCTAATTGGTATAAAATGACTAGAAAATGACTGTAAGCAGTTATTTATTGTAGAATTAAAAGGGAGGAGAGTGGCTGAGATAGCAAAAGTAAATTGCTGGCAGTTGCACATTGATGAAAGTGGGAAAGAGTTAGGTATGTTGTAGAATCCAAAGATAATATGAATGCATATCATATTGAGAAAATAGGAGAATGGATTCATGTAAGGTTAGAGGGCTAGATGTATAAAGTCTACAGGGTCCTATAGTCAAGTGTAAGAATTTTGCTGTCTTTATAAATAGAAGAATTCCCATGTTTATCCAGTTTACAGTTCACAATAACTCTGGCTACCATGTGGTGGATGTGTTGTAGGAGGACATGCTTAGGTATCAATAGTCAGTTTCCTAGGAGAGAAGAATGATGGTTTAGACAATTTGTGAGGGAAAGATTTGGATTTCTGACATGTCTATAGAATCAGAAATATTTGATAATGGATTTTGTGATGATCAGAGAGAAAAGAATTACTATTTCTTGCTAAATCTCTTGCTGGTTCAGAAAATTGGTAGAGTTATCATTTGGTAAGATGGAAAGAATTATAAGATTCATGCTTTCTGATGAGAGAAAAAATGAATATTTAAGTTTTGATGTTGTCATCAACATTTATTACTCCCAACTACTTTCTAGAGCCTTCTATTGGAAGATCATGTTCTCTTGAATCAGTGACAACAGGCTTCACTATTTAGGTTTATAGTGGCAGACAAAATATAAGTAGAAATATCATATTCCACACCTGAAAAAGGTTTTAGAGTCATTATATGACCTTTGCAAAAATATCCTCCCTCTTTCATGGAAACAGTTTATCGCAGAAAGGAACTGGACCTGCTATCTTGAATTCAGGGGTGAAAAACATACATGGAGCTGGGCTCTTTAATTAATGAAGAGTTACTATTTAATGAGGGCATAAAATGTGATGTGCTAAGATTAGGCAATTTTTCTGTCACTGTATTGTGACTCAGCCTAAGGCAACCCATATAATATTCAAGTGGATCTGTTCCATAGATAGAAGTTCATCAGCACATAGATTTTATGTAATGGCAAGGAATTTGATAAAATCACCTCCAAAATTGTGTCCATGGAGAATTGAATAAATTAGGAAGTATTTGGTGACACTCCAGTGTTGAAACTTGAAAGAAGAGAAGCAGCTTCACAGAAGACTGGAAAGAAGAACATGATGAATAAGCAAGCAAGTAGAAAAATGGGAGTCAGCTGTGTCTAAAGCTGAAGAATAAATGCATTGGGGAAAGAAATTATTATTTAATCTAGAATCATGGAAGTTCTTTATGACCTTGACAAGATGTTTCATTTGAGATGTAGACACAGATTGAAGGTATGATAGAGATTTCTCATATTTTATATATCTTTTCATCATTTCAGTTAGGATGAAGGGAAAGAATGGGTATATACAAGACTTCACTTAAAGTTAGTACACAGGAAGGAATTTTAAATGCTTTAGCAGGGTAGCTTAAAAGCTTCAGAAAGCTCTATTTGTCAAAATTTCTTATTTGCAGTTTTGTACTTAAAATTATTATTTTAAGATTGATTTTTCTTCTTTTTTCTTCCAAAAATGCCATTACTCCCTGGGATGTCAAAGGTTAAATGAGTCTCCATTAATTCCTTTAGATCCACTCTTTTCATCTAGAAATGTTTTTCATTTGCAGACTTTTACCGAAAATAAAACTACAATTTTTGAAACTCTTATTATGTGGGATATGTCCATCAAACAATTTTCTTGTCACTGAGTACTCCATAAATATACTTAATGGACAACATTGTAATAGCAGTAGAAAACCCTAGCATGAAACTGGTTATTTATGTACTTATCTTGCAAAAATGTTTTCTATCAGATTTCCCTCTTCTTGAAAAAAGAGCTAATAAAAAATTCCCTACTATTATTTGCAGTGTAATCTTTGCTGATAATATTGTTCTTACCTTAAAAATCTCTCTCAATTGGTAAATAAGTCTAAATGGAATTTTCACATCTCCTATAGTAACATATTCCTTTATGACATTTCTCACAAAAGCTTAGCAGGATTTTTTCTGCAGATTTCTAGTTGAGAAGACAATAAAGCCACAGAAAGCAATAATAAACATATTTCCAGTAGTAGATAATGGCTTAAAAAGTGTGTTATATTCCTTTGAATAGAGATTATGTGTATAAATACTGTGGTTCAGAAGGCAGAATCAGAAATAACTGCTATTGAGGACAAGAAAAATAAGATGATTTTTGAAAACAGAAAACTTAACCTGAAATGATATTTTTATTCATGAAAGATGGTCACGACTCTACATAAACACTATCACGTAAATACGGAAGATGATGAATGAAATACTTCTCTTATATCATTTTTTTCAAATATTACCAGGCCATAAAAATTACTGAAACTGACATCCTAATTATTAAAAATATCTCATCAATGTACGTGATAAAGTCAAGACCATAGCAACCTATCAGAAAACCTCTCAGCAGCAGAGCAAATGTCATAATCATTTTCTGTACATTTACAAATCATGCTTATGCACCTACTGTGTGGCTATCAGTGTGCTATATGCTAGAACTGATGACAAATAAAAATGGTTCTACTCTAGGATCCACAACCTAGAGAGATCTAGGGAAGAAATATTTTAATGTAATGACAAATATGTACTCAGGAAGAAGTAGTAAATTAAAGTAGATAATGTTCATGCAAGAATTTTAGAGTTGCTGTACAGCTATTTTCTGCTGTGATTTTTATGATGGATAGAGATGAATATAATCCCAAGTAGTTGTAGAAGAGAGCTTGAATAAAGGGCCTGAGACATTACAGGCAGGGCTATTTGTATTGCCTCACAATACAAATAGAGAAAGAAGGACATTTTTTGACTTTGTTTTCATATAGAGTTATACTTGAAGTACAACACATTGCACACATTTAAAGTCTTTAATCTGAACAGTAATGTTTTATACTATCACAGTCAAGATAATGACTTTACATTAGCACCAAAATTTCCTTGTGTTCTTTGTAATTCTTCTCTCCCTCCATATCCCATTCCTAGACAAGCACTGGTCTGTTTACTGTCAACATAAATTAG
This sequence comes from Heterocephalus glaber, assembly GCF_053883595.1. Taxonomy (NCBI): domain Eukaryota; kingdom Metazoa; phylum Chordata; class Mammalia; order Rodentia; family Bathyergidae; genus Heterocephalus; species Heterocephalus glaber. Next base: position 26,316,660 of record NW_028258145.1, on the reverse strand, counting down.
TTTGAATTTTTCTAGATTTTTATGTAAATGGAATAATACAGTATAAACTCATTTTCATGTTGCTTCTTTCACTAAGCATGATTTTCATACTTATTTATATGATTGTATATGTCATCAGTGTAAATAAAAATAATGTATGTAATATTGTAATGTTAATATTAATATAAGTAATATTATTAATATTATAGTAAGTAAAATATAAAATTGTATGTGCTAAAAGCATTTCAATAAATAAATTGAGGTATATGTATAACAAAATATTTTTCCCTTTAATCCATCTAAAGACATTTGAGTCTTATAGTGTTTGGCTAACCTGATATGAACAATCTAGTATGAATCTTTCTCTGTATGTTTGTTTCCATTTTTCTTGGACAAGTACCTAGAAGTATGATGTCTGGGTATTATATAAAATGTATGAGAAATTTTCTATAATACAACCAAACAGCCAAAGTGGCTACACGAATTTTTATTACTGCAAAGAATATATGATTATTTCAGTTACTTTATATCCTTGCTAATATTTGGTCACTTTTCTAATTCTTTCTAATGGGTGTATAGTTATATATCATGTAGTTTTAATTTGCATTTCCCTGGTGATTAATAATGTGCAGAATCTTTTCAAATGCTCTCTTGTCATTTGTATACTTTCTTTTGTGGTGTAACTTTCAAAATCTTTTGACTGTTTTTGGAAGGTTTTTGGTTTCTTAATATTGAGTGGTAATATTCCTTTATGGACCCTGAATACAAGACTTTTGACTGATATATGTGCTGTGTATTCTTTGAGTTTTATTAAAACCATTTGACTAAAAGCAGAAAGGAGAAATATAGGGGGAAAGAGTAAATCTAGAAGTAACTGCTTCAAATGTGATGGCTATGAAATAGCTTCAGGAAAAATAATTCTCTGAGGAGAAAATTGAAAGAGAATAAGAATTATCAGTATACAAATTGAATAGAAAATATCTAAGTTCTTAGAAGCAATGTGGTATTAAAATTTTATATGTTTTTAAAGGAATTTATGAGCACTCACTATAAAGAATTATTTTCATCACATTAAGTTAAAAAAGTGTGTAGTTTACTGTGTTCTATTTTATATAAAATCTTGCTGCTTGTTTCTGATTTCATTGACTCTTTGTAGTACCAATGTAATAATGAACAATAGACCATCTTTACATCATGTTATTCTTGTTGCTCTATTCATACACAGAAAAGAAATTACACTTTGATAAGTATATCCCTTTAACTAAATCACCTTGGAAATTTTAGCTGATCCTGATGGCTGTTATCTTTTTCAACCCTCCCTTCTATTTACTGATGCACAATACAAGTGTTTAAGTGGTTTAGGGAATGATATGGATAAATCAGAAGACCATAAAACATGGAAAGAATCATTGGAAAATAATCCCCAATGTGATGATATTCAGGGATGAGAACATTGAGGAGTAATTAGGTTTAAATGAGTTTATGAATCTGAGACTCTTAATTGAATGAGTTGGGATTAGTGGTCCTATAAGAGGTAGATGAGAGTGTTCTCTTTCTTTTTCTTTCCCATCTGAGGACAAAGGTTATAGCTGGCTATCTACAACCCAGATGAAAGCCCTGCCTGGACCCTGTCCCTACTGGCACACTGATCTCGAACTTCTAGTCTCCAGAACTGGAAGTTAGAAAATGACTTCATCTTAAAAATCACTTTATCTGTAGTTTTTGTTATGGCATCCAGAGAAGACTAATATAAAGTTCTTCTTCTGAGGACACTAAAACACAGATAAAGTTTTCAGTAATTTCTTTAAGGCTGGAAACATCCACAAATCAATAATCTTTGAAAGCTGAGCTTCCATGTTGAGGATTGATGTCTCTTTACTTCATTTCTTTAAATTTTGCCCATATTAATGCATATGTTATCTTACTTTCTGTAGGATAGTTGGTTCTAATTACCCTACTATAATTGAAAGTTTATATTACTAAATACTTATTCCTAAAAATTCTATTTTCATCTTTCTCTTTCAATATTGCCTTGTTAGTTTGATAATCCTTTATCTTTTGTTTTTTCTTTCTTTGTTTTTTTTAATTCATGTTTTACTGTTTTGGACATTTTATTATTTTTTAAATTTTATTTTCTGTAAAAATACAGAATATTTACAAAACTTGATGTTCTTTAGAGGTCAGATTTTTATTGTCTTGTTTCTCCCTAACAAGGTGAGTTCTTTCCTTCTGTGGCTGGTAATCGGGACTACAAAACTACATTTGATGACTAAACAGTGAATGTCCTTGGGATTTAAATTGTAAGTATCCTTTTTGAGTGTGTATATGTGATATACACATATATGTGTATAGGTATATATATATATGGAGAGAGAGAGAGAGACATTTGCCTTCATAGTTCTGTTACTTGAATCCTTTTGGATGATGCAAAATTTTCTGAGAATCTCTTAATTTGGTTTATTAATTTAGCACAATCACATGCTTAAATCTTCTGTTTCCCTCTTAATATTTACATTCATTCCCAGGAAAACCTCACATTTCAATTGTTTTCCAGGCATCATTCTCATTTGTTTTATTGACTTTATATTCTTTAAAGAGTTTGCTACTTTCATGTGCTTTTAAAAGTTTTATCAAATTTCTTCCTTTAGAAACACATGCTCTTAATTTCTCTTACTCTCTGGACATTGTTTCTCAGTCTATTCTGCTACTTTGTTTTCTTTTTTATTTCTTCACATGTTGAAGTGTCTTTGTTTCATTTCCTTTCCCTTCCCATGTTCTCCCTTCCCCTCTCCTCCCCTGGATTCTCTGTTACCTTTTATCTTCTCTCTCCTTTCCTCTTTCCAATTCTCTTTTTCTTTACCTTTCCTGTTTCTAAAACCTCAAAAATCTGATTAATAGCTAAATGCACTTAGGGAACCTTTTCTTTCTCTTAGATTGTTCACTGATAAAGCTAAAATGAAGAGTAACATATTGCATTGGGTTGTTATATGGTTATATAGATTTTTTTTCAATTTTTATTTTACTTTTTAGATCATGCTTGCAGTAAGTACATAGTGATCACATTCTTCCTGGTGAGTTGGTACATCTCAATACTTTTTCATCCCCTTCTACTCTATTCCACACCTACTACCTCTACTTCTTGAACACTTCTCATTTGCACAAGATCTACCTCCTTATTTTCTATTATCTATCTTTTGTTATTATATATCTTTTGCTATTTATTTATATTATTGGTTTCTCATATAAGAGAAACCAGGCAGTATTTATACTTATGTGTCTGACTTATCTCACTTAATATTATGGTCTCAAGGTGGTGGTCCACTTTCCTATAAATGACTTGTTTATCCTTTTAATGGCAGAATAGTACCCTATTCTGTATAAAAACCACATTTTCTTTACCCATTAATCTGTTGATATACAAATAGGCTGTTTCTAAGATTTAGTTTTAACAGAATTTGTTATTATTGAATATCTTGATGATAGTTATTCTTTCTGAAGTAAGATGAAATCTCAGTGGTTTTTACTTTTCATTTTTCTAATTGTCTGGGCTTTTAAACACTTTTTCATGTATTTACTGGCCATTTGTATTTCTTCCTTTGAGAACTGTCTACTAATTTCAGTTGCCCAGTTTTTGCTTGGGATTTTTAATTAGGAAGCCCTAATATTTTTAGTTCTTTATATATTCTAGATATTAGTCCTTTGTCTGAGTAAAGCACTTTTTGTCTGGCAAAAATTTTTTCCCATTCAGTAGCTTCTCTTCACTCTATTGGTTGTTTCCTTTGAAGAAGATTTTTAATTTGATATAATCTCATTTGTTGATTTTTAGCATTATTTCTTGTGCAAAAAGTGTTCTGTTCAGAAAGTCTTTGCCTATGTGTATGTCTTCAAGAGTTGTACATATTTTATCTTCCAATAAATTAAGTTTTTCTATTTTTGACATTTAGATCTTTGGTCCATTTTGATTTTACTTTAGTACATGATGACACTTATGGGTATAGATTCAATTTTCTGCATGTGTATAGCCAGTTTTCTTAGGACCACTTATTAAAGAAGCTATATTTTTTTTCCAGTGTATATTTTTGGACTCTTTGTCAAAGATCAGATAGCTAATTGTGCCTGGGCCTGTTTATGCATTCTCTATTCTCTTCCTTAGATCCACATATCTGTTTTTGTGCCAGTAACATTCTGTTTTTAATCACGTGGCTTTGTAATAGAAATTGAAGTCCAGAATTCTGATGCCTCATGCTTTGCTCTTCCTCAGGTTAACTTTAGCTATTTAGGACCCTTCTGGTTCCTTAGAAATTTTAGAATTATTTTCTCTAGTTATGTGGGGAATATTGTTGGTATTTTGATTGAGGTTGCATTAAATCTGTATATGATTTTTGGAAGAATGGTCCTTTGATTCTATTAGGTTTTGAAAACATTGCATCTACCCAGAAACAGGAGATTTCTTTCCATTTTCTGGTGTTCTCTTTGATCTCCCTTTTCAGAATACTGAAATTTCTGTTGCAGACCTTTTTCATTTCACTAGTTTGGTTAATTCCTGTGTATTTAATTTTTCCTGAGCTATTGTGAATAGTATTATCTTCCTGATTTCTTCCTCAGTGAGTTCCTTATTGGTGTAGGGGAACACTATTGATACACTATTTTTGTGCATCAATTTGGTATCCTGCAATATCAATGCATTTGATTATTAATCCTAGGAGTCTTTTGGTGAAATTTTCTGGGTCTTATATGTAGAAGACCATATAGTTTACAAATAATGATAACTTTCTTTATCTATCTACCTATCATATATCTATCTCCTTTTTATTTCTTTCTTTTGCCTGATTACTCTGAGTAATGTTTTGAGTACTATGTTGAACAAGAGTGTTGTTAGTGTGTATTCTTGTCTTGTTCCTGATTTTGAAGGAAAGCTAGTCTTTCAAAGTAGCTAATAATCTTCTGGAGTTTGGGGTGTCCATTGTGATTTCAACTTATTAATTTCTAATTGCATTAATTTGGGTCCTTTTATGGTAAGACTGGCTGTTTGTCTACTTTATTTATTCTTTTAAAGAACTAGATTTTTGATGCGGTGATTTTATGTATTTTTGTCTTAATTTCTTTAATTTATGGTCTGATTTTATAACTTTCTTCCCTTTACAGATTGTTCTTGTATTTTGAGGACCTTGAAGTATATAATTAGATTATTTGTTCAGGCTCACTATGTTTTTCTAATGCAGGTATTCAGAGCTGTAAACATCCCTCTGGAGACGGCTTTCATTTTGTCCCATAAGTACATTATTGGCATAATGATCTGATTCTAGGAATGAATTTCTCCCTTGTTTTTTTCTGTGACCCATTGATTATTGAAGATTGTATTGTTTAATTTTCATGAGTTTTCATAGTTTCTGTGATTTCTTTTGCCATTAATTTCTAGTTTCACTGTGCTATGATCTGACAACATGCATGGTATAATTTCAATTCTTCTGCATTTACTTAAGCATGGTTTATTGTTCATTATGTGATTTATTTTGGACAAAGTTCCATGTGCAGTTGAGAAAAATGTGTATTCTGTTGTTGGGTGAACACTCTGTAGATATCTATTAAATCTATTTGTTTCAGGGCTTTATTAAACTCTGATATTTCTTTGTTGAGTTTTTTGTCTAGTTCATCTCCATACTTGTGAGAGTAGGGTATTGTGATCCCCCTCTATAATACAAGTTAGGTACTCTGAAATGCCTGGCTTATGAGTATTCCATAAATATTTTACTACTTTTCTGTTTTCTTTGTATATTTCCTGGAAGATATCATATATTTATCCTAGGATTACATAATATAAACATATTCTGTAATTAAATACAATGTTTAGGTCATATTTATAATGATTCTTAATCTATGTCCCTCAGTTATAATCACTCTACTTAGCACTAAATTGCATATACAGCTGCCTATGTCAGATCTCACTTAACTGTTCAGTGTATATTGCAAATGTAATATATACACAGAAAAGTCTTATTTTCCAAACCTCACCAGCAAGCAAACAACACTACTTTTATTATTATTCCTGACTTGATAAATTATATCATTATTCATCCTTATACAAATCAAATTTGTGAAGGTGAGATTTCTTGATGTTCTTTTTCTTTATCACATTTACAACATTTAAAGCATTACAAAATTCTACCATTTCTAACTCTAAATGAGACCTTAAGTTTATCCATTTTTCCCATGTCCATTACTATCACCACCACCTATACCTTCACCAACTCATATCCAAAATATAGCTCCTATTTTTAGTTTATTCCCTGTATTGTTCTATCCCACAAATACCATGGAATGGCCAAATGACATTTTATTACACATTCTTTATCTCCCTTTTAAACTTTTCCCTCTGCTTGGATTAGAATTTAATTTAAATTAAAATAAGATTCCCTTACATTCCCTACACAATCTTTTCTCTTGTCTCTCAAAAATCATTGCAAGTTCTTTTATTGTTTCTCAATATTCATTGAACTTCAGCTATATTGAGTATCTTTCAGTTCTTCAAACATGCAAAGTACTTTTCAATGCAGAGAATGACTTTTCACATATATTCTGTCTCACTGGAATGATTCACATCCCACCCTTAACCTGGTGAACAACTCTAACTCTGTGTTTATGTCATAGCTTAAATATTACTTCAAGAATTCTTCTCTATCTGATATAAATTGAGTTCCCCTATAACTCTTCAAGACACTGAACTTTTTACTTTTATATTGTTTATAAAATTTGTAATTTGATATGTGAACTTTATAATTTAATAAGGTTTATTTGTATGTTAATGACTACCTCACCAGAAATACATAGAACAGCCTTGAGAAGTTATATATGATGAAATGTTACTACTAATGCTTGTAATAAAATGAAGGGAATTTAGTATGAAGAGAGATAAAAGTTAGTGGCCATATCTGTAGTTCATTTTCCTAAAATAGAACAGGCAACCAAATGGAGAGAAAAAGTGAAAAAGTTGTCAAGAAAAAAATGTCTCTTAGAAATAATGAAATTATTAACCTGAAGACAGAAAGAGCATGGCATTCTAAAAAAAAGTCAACTCAGAATGATTAATAACAGAACAAGGACTATGAAATTGTATCAGAAATGCTCATATATTCAGGTACAAAGGCATATACTTTCAAAGGTGAAAAGTTCTGGCTGACTCAGACTTATCTACTACAATTTCAATGTCAGAAGCCAGGGAAACAATGCCAATAAATTGTGTAAAAAGTTAATATGGCTCAATAACAATGTATTCAGCTGATATGAATGTCAAGTACGAAGATGATGGGAAGACATCCTCAAATATCTCAGAACTCAGAGAAATAATGTCTAGTCATCATTGGAAAATCTTCCCAGTGCACAGTTGCAGAGAATTCAGTGTTGCATCAGGATCCAAAACAGTGGGAAGGAGAAATGATGGTAAACAAAATGTTGATGAATGCTAAATTAACATAAGATTAAGAGTAAGCATGTGTAAATAAGCTTATAGAACAAAATATGATTTTATTATGTCTTGATGTGTAAAAGTAATAATGTCTGGAATAGTACTTAGCAGAAATGGAGGAGGCAGAAGATATGACAACACAAATTACCTCATCTTTAATGGTGCCCATCAATTAATATTTACCATGGAGAAATGAGTTCTTCTTTTTCGAGTATTACCCTCTAGTGATTGAAGACAAACTGAAAATACATTAGAAATGCAAATAAATACTTCATGTGTCTTAAAGCAATTGAGTTGGTATATTGGATATAGAGCAGAAATCTTAGGAAAAGAAAGACACATTAGATAAACAATTAGAGAAGGTCTATGGGAAAGTCAATTACTGTCTATATATGATAAAACACACTGTAACAGATAACAATGACTGTCCCATCTTATGTTTTAAAATATATCTTTCCTTAAATTTTGAGGAAATATCCTGATATGACAGACATATTTAAATCAGCAAGTCATTGAGTTTAACTTTAGAGTTACTGTAATTTGTCTTGTGTTAAATTCAACTAAAATTATAATATATAGTCTTTATAAAATAACATGTAGAGAATGATATAATAATATATCTCTATTGATCTGTATTTATCCATTTTGTCAGAGTTATGAGCTATCTATTACAGATAATACCAGACATATTACTCACCTATTTTAACAAATCTGGCTTATGAATTGTGCTGAACTTTTTGTTTTGTGAAATAAGAAATGTTACAAAAAATTTATTTTATCAGAGACTTGTATATATTTCCTGTTTGCTTAACATACTATGTTACCATTAATTCTTTAAGCCAAATATCTGATTTTATCTTTTCGTTTTGTTTTGTTTTCATCCAACTTGAATGGTTTATTTGTGAGAGAAAATGAATATTTCTTTTAGAAATAAATTGCTTTTGTTTTGTGTTTTGGGTCAGGAAAAGAAGATGAAAGATTCCTATTGACAGAGCTTTTTAAGCTGAATTGTCCTATACTTGAACCAATTTCATATTCATAAATGATTTGGTTCTAACTTTCAAATAAAAAGTGGCAAACAGAAGGAAAATGACAGAAAAATGTTCATCCTAAGATATGCTCTAAATAGCAAAACAATCACTGTAGAATAAAACCATACTTCAGCCTTTACAAAATGTTTTATGTTTTTCTGTGTTCAATAGCTTTAGAGTCAATGCTTCATATATAGGATCACCTAGAAAAATTGGTGTTACATAAACATCCTTGGTCCTTTCATATATTTTATTTTCTGTATTTTCATCATGAATAAAGTCAGGTGGCACTGCTCTAACTCAAGAAAAGAAAATAAATAATGAAATAAATGTGGGCATTTTAAGCAGTTGGAAATCAAAATTATCCCATTACAGACATTTAAAATGCCAAAAAAAATATATCTAAAGCTAAGACTCTTTTGTTGTTCCTAGAAATTTTTGCAAAAAATAAAAATATTGTGTTATATGTTAGGAATTAACAATGTTGAGAAATGCATCAATCAAAATGGTCAATAGAAAGTGAGATAAAAAAAGATTGGGATAATAGTTTTTATGACCAGTTAGTCACTCTATATTCCAGAAGTGGTAAAAAAGCAGTCTATTTATAGATATCACTTGTAGTCTATCTGGATAGATCTTTATTGTTGTTCTAAAATTATAGAGACATAGGCCCTACCCATTAGGCAACATAAATTACACCAATTGATAGGGAAATAATCAATCAATAGTTTATTAACAGTTTTGAAATTGTAAACTGTCAATAAATAGTGCCCCCCTTTTGTTGTTCAAAGCTTGAAACCAAGTGATAGAAAGAGTCAGAAAAATGAAAATTTGGTATTTGCATTATTATTGATACAATCTAGGTTGGCAGGTATGTCTTTGGAGCAATCAATGGGCTTGTGTATTCCCCTCACTAGCTTTTCTGTGACCTCAATCTGACCTTGGACCCTCATGTGTGAGGGGAAATTTGGATATCAGAAAAGGGATATTAAGCCATATCCTGATTGAAGAGGTCAAAAAGAGATGGAAATATTTACATACATGTGCCCTATTTATTTTACTTAAGAGTATGGCCTCAATGTGCATTCATTTAGCTATCAATGTCTCTAGTTTCTCATTCTTTATGGCTGAGTAGTACTCCACTTCATAAAAAAAAAAAAACAAACACATTTTCTTTATCCAGTCTCCAGTTGATGGGCAATTGGGCTGTTTGTACCATACTTATTGGCTATTTTTAATAGATTATCTTCACTCAGTTGAGAAATATAAATGAATAGATCTTTATAATTCTTTTTTGCAATAAGTGTTGCTCTTCAGAATAATTTCACCATATATTTCCATATATCTCTATGTTTATGTCTTTGTCTATGTCTATATCTATATCAATATCTCTATATATTTTTCCCCTGCTGTGGTGAGGATCTAATCGAGACCCTCATGCATACTAGGGAAATATTCTAACACTGAGCCAAATCCCCATCCCTAGTCTAAAGCTTCTATTTTAAAAATAGTATTAAAAATTATATTATGTCTCTGTATTAAAATCTCAGAGGAGTGTAAATGTTCCCAATACAAAGAAATTATGTATCGCTAAGGTGATAGCTATGCCATTTACATAGATCTAACCATTGTGTACTGTAGACATGTATGGAACTATCACACTGTACTCACAAATATTTATGATTACTGTCACTTAAAAATAAAAATACTTTAAAAATTAAAAACTCAATTGCCAAACTATATACTCACACATGTATCTCTGTCTATTTAATTTTTTATTAGTAAATTTTAAAGAAAAATTGTGTGTGTGTTTGTGGTTTTTGTTTTTTTTCTGTACCGGGGATCCAAGTTGGGATCTTGCACTTGTGAGTCAGGCTGCAGAACCATTGAGGTAAATCCCCAGCCCTTAAAGAAAATTATGAGAAATATATCTTAATTGCAAACACTGAAAAGAAAATGTATACATGGAAGAAATAGATAAAAACAAGCAATTGCAAAATTAATTATATAGGTATATTATATTTTCCAGAATTGCTTGGGCAAATTTTATACTTACTTTGGGTGTTGGTTCAGTTCTGAAAAATACTCTTTTCCTAATGTGACAGATTTTTCACTTGTAACACAAAACAATTAAGTGGCTTGTCAGTGGAAAAGTCGTAAGCAAAAAATGACAGTTCATTCTGATGTTATTAATATATGAACCACAGAATCAGTTGATTCTGCAATTTTTGTTAGTCTAAGTGACATAATTGATTGGATCTACTCAATTTTTTGAATGTGTTAACTTGATGAACTTAAAAATCTATATTTATTATATATTCAAACTACAGTTTCTTTTTAGAGAGGCATTTTTGAACTACAGAGCAACTTCCATAGAACTACTTCCATATGTTGCTCAGAAGGATGGAGTTTGTGTACTTGAGGGACCAAGGGAGAAGATGCAAAGCCCTAATCTGAGCCAGAGACAAATAAGTCCATGGCACAAATCATAGCAGTAGTCATGAACCAAAACTTGCCTTTCTTGTGTGAGCTGAATTTAATAGGCTTACCTGCACAGACATAAATTAAATCCTTTTTTTTGAGTAGGGAAGTGTATTGGGGAATAGGAATAACTCTTGAGAGACAAGAAGGGTCCTAAATGGGTTTCCAACAAGCTCACTTCTCTGAGAAATTTTTATAGACAACATCATTACAGATGGAAACCATGTGGGTGAAATTATAATCAATCAGTAAGATTATAAGTGTGGCCACTTGGCTAATTTTGATCTAATAATAGCAAGAGCATATAGATGACATCCTTAATCTTAGTTGATAATCTATAATCTTAGTTTTGTCTTTAGTCTTAGTATTAGTTCTCTTAGTCTTAGTGTGTGGGAATGAATGGCCTACCTCTAATGAGATAATGATCTATATATGTGGGAAATTTCAAAAGCCTGGGACCAATAATCTCAAGCTTTTGTTTATCCCTTAGGGAAGTATGTAAATCTGGCCATTGTGATTGTCATCTTTTTTAGATGCACCTCTAGCCACAGGTTTGAGGTTTTTTTATTCATTAAGTTTTCTGGCACATTTTAGGTATGCAATTTGATGGCGTTCATCATTGGGGATTTGTACATTTACAGGAAAGGGAAAAAATGGAAACAAAGTCTTTGTAAATAGCCACAGTTTTTGATGTATTCTCATCTTCTGTATTGACTCCCTCAAGGGCCTAGCCCTGTCTGATTACCTATAATATTTCTATGAACTTAGCTGTGTATAATATTGCCCCATCTGCAGAGGTATACCTTGCTGTGGTTAGGGGAGAAGGAGCATAGTTTCTACCTAGCTACTTCAAGCTGAGAAGAGTCAGTGTATGGGAGACCACAGTCAGGGGCCTTCTCCAGAGAGCTAATTTAATGAGCCTTGGATAGAAGTCATGCTGCAATTTAGCAGTTATGAACTCCCTTCACAAGGTTGATCTAGTGGATCCTGGAAAAAATGAGTCTATCTTTAAATATATATAAGGATAACATTTATCATAAGGAATTTGTAACTGTACATGAAATATCTTGCTTCTTTTTGCCCAACCCCTCTCCATTTGCTCCTACTTCCCCTCCTTATTACAAAAGCTGTTTCTATTTTTTCTTCTATTATCTCTTTTTTCTTGTCATTTCCCGCTTCCTTGTTCCCCTTATCATTTGAACATTTTCTTTCCCTTTCCCAATATCCATTATACATTTTAGTCCTTATTTACACTTTTGGCTTCTCACAAAGAAAAAACCAAGTGGTATTTGAACATGTATGTCCAACTTATTTCACTTAAGAATATGGTCTCAAGGTGCTTTTTAGCTAGAAATATCTTGAGCTTATCTTTTTTATGGCAGAATAGTACTCCATTGTATTAAAAAAGACCCATATCTTCTTTATCCATTCATCTGTTGATGGCAAATTGGGGTGTTTTCAAGATTCAGCTATTATAATCTGCCCTGCTATAAATATGAGTATGCATACATCTCTGTGGTCTGATGCTTTTAATTATTTCATGAAGATACCGAGAAGGTGAATAGCTGGATCAAATGGAACCTCTATTTTAATTTTTTGGAGAAACCTCCACACTGATTTCTATAATGGTTGCACCAGTCTACACTCCTAACAATGGAGGAGAAGGGTCCTTTTTTTTGTTTTTTTGGCTTAAATTCTTTTATTGGTACATTTTAGGTATACAATACATTTACATTTATCATTTGGTGCTTGTACCTGTACATTATGCATCTTCTTTCTTATTTCTTCCCCATTCCCTGTGCTCCCTTCAACATCTCCACCCTTCCCTATTTAAAAAGTCTTTGTTTCCATTTTTTACTTTTCTCATAATTTTTTCTTTCCCTTCTTTTCTTTCCTCTTCCCCTTCCAGTTCTCCTACCCCTTTGGACTTTTTCTTACTATTTCAAATTACCAATTATTCATTTTAATAATTTTAATCCTTATTTAAACTTTCAGTTTCTCATACTAGAGAAACTATTCAGAAGGGTCCTTTTTTTGACAGCTCCAACCAGAATGTATTATTGGCTAACTTCTTGATACAGCCATTTTTTTTGGAGTGAGATGAAATCTCAGCCTTGTTTTAATTTACATCTCTTAAATGATCAGTGATGTTGAACATTTTTCAGTGTATTTACTTGCTGATTCTACTTCATCATCTGAGAAGTGTCTATTCATTTCAGATGCTCATTTTTGGATTTGGACTTCAAATTTGAGGATATGATATTTTTCACTTATTTATATATGCTAGATAGTAGCCCTTTGTCTGAGGAACAACTGGCAAAAAATGTTTCCCATGCTATGGGTTGTCTCTTCACTCTCTTGGTGGTTTCTCTTGCTGTGACAAAGCTTTTTAGTAAGATGAGACCCAAGTTCTTATTTAGGATATTTCCTGTGTGATTGGTGTTTTACTTATAAAGTGTTTGCCTACACCAATGTCTTTCAGAGTTCTACCTATTGCATCTTCCAACAGATATAATGTTTTTATTTTAATATTTAGATCTTTGATCTATCCTTTTAGTTTAGTGCATGATAAGAGGTATGGGACTAGTTTTCAGTCTTTGACATGTAGAAAGCCAATTTTTCCCACCACCATTTATTAAAGAGGCTTTCTTCCAGTGAAGGTGTTTGTCTCCTTTGTCAAAGATAAGGTGGTTGACTATATCTAGAGTTGTTTCAGCATCTTGTAATCTGTTCCATTTGTCCTCAGGTCTGCTTTATGTTTGTTTGTTTGTTTTTGCCAGTAACATGCTATTTTTATCACAATAGCTTTATAGTATAATTTCAAATCACGGATTGTGATACCATGTGCTTTACTTTTGTTGCTCAGAATTGTCTTTGAATTTTAGGATTGTTTTGTCTAATTCTGTGAGATATCCTGTTGGAATTTTGATCAAGATTCTATTAAATCTGTATTACAATTTTGGAAGTATGACCATTTTCACTATATTGGTTCTTCCCATCCAGGAACAAGGGATATCTTTCCATTTTATGGTATACTTTTTTATCTTTTTCAGAGTACTGTAGTTTTCAGTGTAGAGATCTTTTACTTCCTTTGGTGGACTGAATACTAGGTATTTTATTTTTTTGAATATTATTTTCAAAGGTTTTGTTCCCTAATTTTTCTTTTAGTAAGTTTATTATTTGTACACAGGAAGGCTATTGATTTTTGAATGTTGACTTTGTATCCAGCTATGATTCTGAACTTAAATATTAAATCTAGAGGACATTCAGTGGAGTTTTTTGGGTCTTCTATGTAGAGTATCATGTGATCCACTAATAATGATAATTTACCTTCTTCCTTTCCCATTGTTATTCCCTTTATTTCTTTCTTTTGACTAATTGCTCTGACCAATGTTTCCAGAAATATATTGAATGACAATATATTGGTAACAGTGGATACCCTTGTCTTGTTCTTGAGTTTATAGTGAATCTTTTCAGTTTTTGTCCATTTAGTATGATGTTGGCTGTTGGCTTGTCATAGATGGCTTTTATCAGATAAAATCATAGAGATTTTATCATGAATGCTTGTTGAACCTTGTCAAATGCTTTTTATGGGACTATTGATACAATAATATTTTTTGTCTTTGGCTCTGTTAATGTAGTATATTACATTTATTGATTTGCATATGTTGAACCATCCCTGCATTTCTGGAATGAATTCTACTTGGTCATGGTGTATAACGTTCTTGATGATTAGCTGTATTCTATTTGCTAGTATTTGATTGAGGATTTTTACATCTATGTGCATTAGAGACATTGACCTTTTTTGGTTGGATCCTTATCTGATTTGGCTTTTAGAGTAGTAGTTAATTCTAGGAATGAATTTGTGAGTTTTGCTTCCCTTTCAATTTCATTAAAGATTTTGAAAAGTAGGGACATTGACATTCTCTAAATTTCTTGTAGAATTCAGCAATGAATTCATCAGGGCCTGGGCTTTTCTTTGTTGGTAGATTTTTAATTACATCTTCAATTTTGATGTAAACTGATATTGGTTTATTTAGAATTTTTATATATTCTTGATTTAACTTTGATAATTCATATGTATCTAGGAATCTGTTCATTTCTTCTGTGTTTTCAATCTTATTAGAATACAGGTTCTCAAAGTAGGTATTGATGATCTTCTGTATGTCTGCAGAATTTGTAGTGATTTCACCATTTTCGTTTCTAATTGCATGGATTTGAGTCTTTCCTTTTTTGATAAAGTTGGCTAAGGGTTCATCAAATAAAGTAGAAACCATGTTCACACTCTTATAAAAAATATGAACAATCAAGTATAAAAAAGCAAAACAAGAACAAAAACCAGAAAAGAGAGAAAAAATAAGAAAATAAGGACAAAAATGTCCAATTTAAGGCTTGTGTCTACTGACACTGTTAGACAATATGAGGCGACAGAGCCCAGATCCAAGTTGATTAAAACCAGTAAGCCACCCGTAGCTTTATGGTGGGGTAATGAATAATTGCAGCAATTCCTGCACTTTTAGTTCCACTGAAGTTCAGTCTGGTTTTTGGCTGTGAGGCTGGAACCTGATTTATTGAGCCCACAAGAATCCATGTGCATCCTCCCAGATTGAACTCAGCCCCTGTCGACTTGAACTAGGCCTCTTGACTTCCTGTCTTGAATTTAGCTCCCTCACTTCAACATCAGGAGCCATGAGATGGAGCTGGCCCACAGCTGTTCTGAGTTCCAAGCTCAGCTATCCACTCTCCAGTGGACAATTCCCCTCTCCTGGTGCTACTAGCCAATTGGCCTATCTTGGAGTATATCTGAACCCAAATATTTCACCAGCTATTTCAGTCTGCTTCATCTACTGCTCCATTCCACTGGTGTGTTTCTCTGTGGATAACTCTTGGGCCACCAGAAGTCACTGTACATTTGCAGGTTTGAGCCACCCTTCCTATGCCATGAGTCTGGGGTGCCACCTCCCTCTTCTTCATTGAAACCCCTCTCTTCACTCTCCCTATGAACTTCAATTCTCACTTGAGATCCTTCTGGGGTTCAGGGAACCCACTTCTCTCCTTCTCTTGCTCCTCATACTGTTATATTCTAACACTAGAACACCAAATTTCAGAGAGGATCTTTCTCTGCTGCTTACCACTCCACCATCTTCCCAGAATTCTGTGTTAATCAAAATAAATCTTTTCTTTGGTCTATCAAGGCCAGTTATATCTCCTCAAGCATTACTTTTGGTACCATGTTCAGAGCCTCTTGGCTCTTCTGTCATTGTTAGCTGCCAGAGTGGGTCACAGTCTTGCTTGACCATGTTGCTTTCTATGAAAGCATGGGAGACTTTTCACTTTGCTGATGCTCTTTTTTGGCACACTGTGTATTCATTGATTTTTTTTTTCCTCTGGGGTATAGTAATCCCCCTTTTCATGAGGTTGAGTGACTCACCAAAGTAGTAGGATCCTGTAGAAAAGATTTCCTCATGTCTTGGTTCCTCCTTCATCTTAGAGGCCCAGGTGTAAGATATTGGCTGTCCTCTTAGCCTAGTTACCTTTCTTGTTCTTGTCTCTAAACTTCAGTTGTCAAACATCCAGAAGAGAACCTCAGTTATATCAGTATTATAGTGACAGTAGTGAGTTTAATTATTATACTCTCACCTGGATATCAAGCACTTTGATATGTAAAGTATAGGCAAAGGATTTTTACCAATCAAGGTTGTTTTAGAAGTTGAATCCCTCCAGAATGTCAACAGAATACAATTATAAAGTTTTACAGAGAAAACAAGATCAAAACACACATAATATTTTAGCATGACAATCATGATATTATCTTCGTAACACATTTAAATCTCTATCATAGCATAGAGTTGCCTTTTTAGTCAAACATCTCCATCTAGTACAGAAAGAAGCTTTTACCTAATTTGTTACCCTTTAATAGGATGTCATCAAGGAAGCATGTGACATTGTCTGGACTGCTCAGTGCCTGAACATTTCTAAGTGTATTGATACAAATATAACATTTAAATCGCATAAGCTTTTCTTTAAACTATCATTTGACTGGTGGTCTCATGCTGATTTGGCATGTAAAACTTATCCCAAGTTGCATTTTGGAAACTTGGTCCTGGAATCTAGCAGCCACAGATAAAAGAAATGCCTTGGATGAAACACTCCTTCCCAGTGACTCCTTTCACTGAGGTATGATGGCTTCTTCCAATTATTTCAGTGGAATCTTCCAAAATGATATAGGGGAAAAATGAAACTCCCAACTTGCTAGATGCATATACACCAAGTTTGTGTTCTCCAAAGTTGAAGAATTCATTAAAAGGAAAAATGAAGGTTAAGAGTAGGAAAATTTAAAAAAAGAGTAGGAAAATTTATTGGGGAAGTGGAATGGGGAAGAGGAATGGCAAATAGAAGTAGCTCCTGAGAGACAAGAGAAGTCCTGAATGGGTTGCCCTAATCCTTTAAAGGAATCTTTCAAGGGAAGAAAACATTTGTATAAGTATCAAGAATGAAATTTGGTACATTAATATTGATTGTTTTTTGTTTCCAGAAGTAAGTATATCAATATTTTTATCTATCTATCTATCTATCTATCTATCTATCTATCTATTTACCTACCTACCTATCTGATTTTTTCCTAGTTACTAGTCCAGTGTTTGGTATGTAGTTAATTTATGCACATTAAATTTATCAAAACTAGCATGGTGATGCATTTCTGTAATCCAACACTCTTGAAATGTGAAAGAGTATCACGTTCATTGCACTAGTGAACACTGTCTCAAAAGATAAGAAAAAAAAGGAAGAGACTGGGGATGTAGCTCAGTATGAAGGATCAGGATTCAATCCCTGGCAACCACCCCCAACAAACAAAAGCAAACAAAAATTAAAAATATATAAATATAAATGAATAAATAAGCACAAGATAATGTCAATTATCTCTCACAATCTACTCTGTAGAAAATTTCTTTGTGATTATGCATATGTAAATAAACAGTTCCAACCACAAGAGACCCAATCTCTTAAAAAATCCTGCACAAATGTGCATTCTTTTTCTGCTGGTTCATTAACTATAGGGCTTCCCTTCATAGATCACCAAAGCAGTTTGCAGGTCCAGATAGTTAAGTCTTTTGTCATATAGTGGCTCATTTGCTTCTCATTGCTAAAGAACTAAACCACTTTTTATTTACAGTGCTGAGCACTGTACTTGGTATAATTCCAAAGATTGTGTAGAATTTGGATTACTTTTCTGGTGTGAGTGTTTTCCTTGCAAACATAGTCCTTTATCATATTTCAATGTTCTTTCTTCATTTGGGATGGTACAGCTCTGAAAAATAACCTGACCAAGTATCATGATAAGATGAAGGAAATTACTGATAGGTTTGTAATTTTAAAATTGGGAACAAAATCTGAGGAGTCTGATTATTGCCTGGGAGTGTGGCTCATCAATTCTAATGTGAAGGACATATTAAATCTGTTTCAATATGATACTTTGGTGGGAGTTGAACACCACCTAAATTTATTCTTTTTTTACATAATACAAAAATACAATTGCATTCTTAATGTTTAACTTGGTTACAAATAGAATCTTAATAAGGGAATATTATCATATTAGCTCATTAAAGGTATTTTTGGATAAATGTAGATACACATAGATATAGATAAACGTATCTCTTGATATTTGTTCAAATTATTCCATCAGTATTGCAGAGTGCATATGAATCCATAGTCTCTCTGATTCTGAAAAGAATGATCATGATCATAGAGTGATCATGTATTCACCTCCAGGGTGAATGTAATCATTATGTCTCACAAACATATACTAATAAAAAATTAAGTAAAAAGAGAGAATGTCATCATTTTCCAATAATAGTCTTGACAAGTAAATTGCCATTTTAATGTAAGATTTAAATGTTTGTATGTTTTTATACTTTTTCTATTCTGTTTAATTAATTTACTTATATAATTATATAGTTCTAAAATCTATCTTAATTTTCTAAAATATTTTAACAAGAAATGAGTTTTAATTTTATTACTCCTTCATAAGTTTACTATTATAAAATTAAAATCATTGTATCACATTCCAAAACATCTCATTTATTTTAGCCCTGAAGACATCATATTGTAATTTAGAGTTTATCATCTAAAATATGTTCTTTTCATTTATGCAGCTTGTAAAATGTCAATCAATACAACTTGTTTTTTCTGCATTATTCTTATTGAATAGGCTTGTTTTTGTGAATGAGAAGTTTAAATTACTATATTTTCAAGCAAACATTATTTTGTAGAAAACATTGGCTTTGTATTCTTAGTTTATAATGGCCCACCTCACTGAAATTTCTTATCTATCATGTTTTTGCACATTTCCCTTGAAATGCTATCAATTTCTTTACAAAACTAAAATGAATTTATCTTTCTTTTCAAAGTTTGCTCTTCCAGTTTGTTTTGCTTGTTTTTGTTGTTGAAGTACATGTCACACTGCTATATTTTCAGAAAAGTGTTCAATAGTGACAGTTATGAGAAACATTCTTTATGTAGGGGCTTTATATTAAAATGTTCCTCAAATATAGCAAGAAGAAAGATCATATACATTAGGATGGGAAAATGTTTTCATATGAAACAATATTAATTTAATTCCACATATTGCGAGATTATTTCAATCAGAAAGTTTTAATAAAATTCAACATTATGTAAAAAACTAAACAACTCACAATAAAATATTAAAACTGAAACTAAGCATTCAGCTGGATGCTTAAATACTAAAATTAGAGGGTTTTTCTACTACAGAAGGCTTCTCTTTGCTCTCATTGGGTCCTCTAAAGTCCATAATGAACACTATGTACTAGTGAGAGAGAGTCTATGTACTAGCTAAAATAAATGTAATAGAGAAAGCCTCTATTAGTTAAAATAAATGTCAAAATAAATGTAATAGTGAATGTGCATATATACATATTTACTGTCAATGTACATTTTTCTGAAGAGCAGGTTCGTGGCTTTATTATACTAACATTCAAAACTATATTATTTAAAAATGAAAAATAAAAGAATGAAAAGTAGGAAGAAAAAAGGAAAGAAGGAAGGGAAAGGGATACCTAGAAATACTTCTTTTAAAAATATTATTGTTGCTATGAAAAGTCAGTGTGATTAGACAAAAAAAATCAGTAATCTCCTTGCATATTTTTTATGGGACTTAACTTCATTTAAAGATAAAGTAAACCAACGGAAAACTACAATTTCTATAAATACTTCTTTGGTTTAGGCAGAATTTTGATAGCAGATCTGAAATTATATTCTCTTATGAGAAAGCGTATTCTGATATTCTGAATTCTAAAATAAACAAAGATTTCTTATGATTCAGTAGCTATAAAATCAATTGCAAAACCAACAGCTGTACACAAAATATTACAGAATAAACCATTATTCATGAAAGACTTTCTTATAATGGACACCAAAAGGCAACATTCCTTTTCTGAGATTAATCAAAAGTAAAATTGAGCCTAAATTACTTATGGAATGTTGACTCAGAAATTAATGGGCATGTGTGTGTTTATCTATATCTAATTACATTACTTAAATATTAAACTAGTTTTATTATATCAAAGTCCCAGCTCTTTTCATACTGCTGCTAAGAAAGGTGATAATGTTTCAGTAGTTTCATGCACTTAGCATATTCATTGGTTGCCTTGTGTAAACTCTCTCAAGATCAGGTTCAAAACAGATGACCTATTATTGTTATGTGTATATCTCTGTAATTTATCTCTGCAAAAATCTTTCCTATTAATAGTATTTGGACAAGTCACTCATATATTTCTCATTTCCTTTATAAAACTGTTTTCTACTGAAGGTTTGAAATCCTCCCCATTTTTCTGCACCTATTCAGTTCTCTGTGAGCTCTGAGATGATTGCCTTTTCTGTATGGGACAGGAAAACCTCAGAAAAGATTGTATCTGGAATGATCAGATTACTTCAGGGCATATGTCCATCCCTGGGAGTGATTCTTACTTTGGTTTTATCAGAATGGAATTCAAACCAGGTGTTTTGGAAAAAAATTTCCTTCTGTCTTTATTCTGGAGGAATTTCTAGGTCATAGTTTTATCCAAGTATTTTGGGTGTTGGTCTCAAATTTAAGTGATTTTAAAAGTAAGTAAAAAGCCCCTTTTCTAGGTCTTTATATAATCATGATTAAGGTATAATTCTCCAACAGTGAAGAAATAAACAGTTGCAATTTGTGTTGATTGATAGTTATTTTAACTTAACTAACTCATCTTCTGAACTGAAAGGCCCTCAGTGGACACATCTACACTCCTAATATTCTCCTGTATTTGGGTTAGGAACATTTTTGTTCCTACCAAGAACACTTGCAACATTACATTTATCATAGCAAAGGAGTGAAATCTTTCTAGTTTTATGCTTTTTTAAGGTACTTAAAGCTTCTGCTACCACATAATATTGGCTCACTTTTTTATCTTTATTGTTACCCTTTAATTATCACAAATATTAAGAAAGGCCAGAATTTGCATGATTTTTTAAGGTGCATATTTACTGCTACACTAAGGTGCTACACTAGAGCAAAATGACCCATTAGTATTGTCACACACCAATCCAAAAGAGCAAAGCTTTTATAATCTTGTCTTAATCAGCCATTGTTGAGAATCATTTTTGGGCAAAGTGGCTTTGCTTCATGTCTGGCAATCCCTGAAGGGGCTGATGACTCTTCTAATGGTTGAAGTGTCAGGAGCAATTCTACGTAATTTTTAGGAAAGATCTTTTGATTAGGCCTAATTCTCCTGCCTACAGTCCAGCTATGGGATGTTGAGACATTACTCCATTTTGGCTTCTAGTCACAGCTAAAACCTCAATGGTCCAGTGATGCCGTGATGCTCCAAGATAAGATTACACCAGCTGAAGACATCCTGGGAGGAAAAAAAATCTTCATCTGCATAGTTTCTCATTGTTCTAGGATTTTCACCACAGCTGCTGCCAGTGCCCTCTGAGTCACCTTTGACATTTGTTACTCTCAGATGTACTGAACTCTATGCCTTGAGTCATCTGTTACATTTATTCCTCCTGATGTACTGAATAAACTTGTGGCAAGCTTAGAGCTTTCATCTTTGCCACCCAGAGCAGCACTGACCAGGCCCAAAAGCTCAGCTTCTTCTCTAAGACTCATTTTTTCTATCTCTCCTGTATAAAAAGTTAATTTGTCTTGTGCTGTGGCTTGCAGAAGTCTAGGACTTACTGTAGAGGTTCTAGTAATGTCCTCTTTCTCTGTTCTCTACATCAAAGTAGCAAGTAATGTTTCAAATAGAAATCTAAGTTGCATATCTCTGTGTGCATTCATCACAGCAGTGTTTTAACTGTAGACACAAATATTATGATATCATTTATCTATTAGCAGAACATTTGTGGTAGGGGAGGAGAAATGGGTGGCATAAAATGTGGAAATTAAAATATAGCTAATCTTTTTAGACTGAAATGGAGTATGTGTCTTTGTATTCCTTATCCTGAAGTTTTGAAAATATTATGATGAAGTAATTAATTTCCTCAAGAACTGTTATCTTTATTTCATTTTAGTAGTGTTTATTAAAGAATATTAAGAAATAGCAGTGGGAATAAAAAACATGCAGTTTACAAAAATGAACAGGACCTCAATACTCTTATATCTGAATCAATAAATAATTGATGACATTAATAATCATATGAACAGCATGACTCAACAGCCAAAGCCAAAATAAATGCCAATAATGAAAAAGTTAGACACTAGAACTCCAGAATTAAAATACCAGTGAAAGATAAATTGTAGTAGTAGAATAACAAGCATTGGTTGTGAATATTTGCTCAATATAAAAATATTGAAAAATATGTGTCATTGTGGTTTTTTGAACAAAATTAGATCAATTGAGTAGGTAACATTATCAATACATTTTTTCCTAATATTTAAAGCAGTAGAATTCAGATCTGCCTTGAGTAAAGTGCTTAGGAATTAATTTCTTACATTTCACTCAGGCAAATTATATCCTTAGCTTTTCACTCAGAACATCCATCAGTAACAATGTGGTTCACAGAAGAAAAAAAAAACTGGATCTATTCAAGAAACAAAATAAGAAGATGAAAATAAGTCTGACAGAACAGTGAGCCAAATCCTGCCTTCACAGATATTCCAGGGCCTCCAGAACCACTAGTATCATTGAATCCCGTTCTAGAGTCCTTTCTCAGGCAAGACTACTACAGAGGAATCTCTCCAAGTTAAGTTTGGGGTGTCTGCCCATTTCTTTCAGGAAGCCTGCAGCATTATTTGTGCAATCTGAAAAAAAAAAAAACTAAGGCTATCTAATTATGTAGTCAAATATTTTGGTTAAATGCCTCATTCCTTGTTCTAATTATCACCTATCCCAAAGGGGAGAGCTTCGCTTTACCAAATGTAGGGACAACAAGTTTAACCTCCCCTCCCAAATTTCTTCATAGATGAGAAAACACTCAGCTGGAGTTTTCAACATATTTAACTGCAGTGTTTACCAATGTAATTTGATGTTTTTCTCAATAGAAATTTACTCAAAGCTAACAAACATCCTTTGAGAAAAAAGAAAAAATATAACCACTAAAATTTAAATGATAGAATTTTGAGTTAATGTATTTGAGTTACCAAAAAAGAAATTCTTAATGGTTCTCAAATTAGCCAGAGATTAAATTTAAGAAAACCCATTTAAATACCTAATTAAATTATTTCTTATGTGTTTCAATACAGATAATGATAGTAACACCTTAATGCTATTTCTCAAATGCTCCTACACATTACAGCTTCTATGAATAGATACAAGGGCATGCACTTTTAATTCCAACCTTCAGGTAAGTAGTAGCTTAAATGCTTTCCTGCATTACAATGTATCTACAGTTTTTAAAGTATTTGATTGACCTCAACAAAACTTTCACAAAGCTTATCTTATATTCTAATCTGACCAGAAGTAGGTTTGTATTTTGAATAGATAACCCACTTTATTTTTGTTTTTCCTTGCTTATATTTTATATATACTTGTAATTTTGAATAGAAATGTATTTTATGAGATCTTTCTAGGTACTCTACTTTATGAATTCTCATGAGATCTCCTATTCCAAGATGCTTTAAGTTTAGTTAAATTTTTACCTTTTGTGAAAGTAGATAATTATACAGTGTGTTGCATTTTATAGGTAATCATATGCTATTAATATCCATTATCTCAATCAAGAGCTTATCTTTTCTAAAAAATTGCACATATCTCACAACAGCTTTTATTCACATACTTCCATGTGCTTGCTAAATCAAGCCATTTCAATGTCCTTTATCACCAATGCAACATATTTGAAATTGTTGTCAGATTTCATGTCATTACACATTAGTGATAATAATCGTGGCTTTTTCTTCACTTTTTTTTTACCTTCCTTACCTCAAAACTTACCATCATGTCTATTTTAATATCATTTATCTTTATTGGAGTAATTATGATTCAAATCAGAGAAAGAACAGCATATGGAGAGTAGAAATGCCCTCTAAAATTGAGCATGCATATAGACACAAACAGTTAAGGGTTTGCAAGAGGTGTATGAGATGGCAGTACATAGTATCTGGAGTATCTGGTGACAGAAAATAGACTCAAAAGCTGCAGGTGTCTGCAAATCCAATTGTAGACTTGAAAGAGGAAAGGCATAAAAATAGTCTGTGATTACAAAGAAGCTGGTAAAAATGGAAAGGGAAAAGTATTGTGAGTTATTTCTAAATAGTACAGCATGGAAATGTGGAAGAAGAAATTTTACACTGTGTAAATCTGAGAAACACTACTTTATCCAGGTGATAAAGGTCAACATTAACAGTGGTAGGTCCTGTTGATCATAGGTAATTTTAACATGTTGTGATGGGAGTAGAAATATTCCTCTGGTTTTCTTTGAGCATCTGTGCTGATATAATAAAAATACTATAGGCTGAACAATTAGTATAAAGAAGAGAAATTTATTTTCTCACAGTTATGTAGGCTTATAAGTAGAACATAAAAGTCCTGGAATGTTCAGGTGCCTGGTGAGGGCTGTTCTCTGCTTCCAAGATGGTACCTTACTGCTGTGTAATCTGAAGGGGAAGAGTAATATGTCCTCACATATGAAAAAAGTGCTGGAAAAGCTGTGAGGTAACTTCATGACCAAGTCACCTCTGAGAAGCTCCATATCCTGACACTATCTTATCAGTTACTAAGTTCTACCCCATGAATTTTAGAGATGACTCATCAAAACTCTCGCAGTGAAGGCTTCTTTTCAAGACTAAGCCACTGTCTAACCAGGGTAAGAAGATTCAATCAAACACACATTGAAGAAAATTCTGTAAAACACAAGACTTATGTTTCCAAAAATATTCAAGGCTATCAAAAACAAAGAAAAAATCATCAAAACTAAAGAAGTGTGAGAAAAGAAGTCTAAAAATTTGAGAAATAAAGATCAAATATAATACAGTATAACCTTGATTCAATCTTAAGACAGAAAAGGAGTATTAAGCAAAAACTAAGGATTCATTTGGAACCAGAAGAGACCTAGAATAGCAAAAGCAATTTTAGGGAACAAAGACATGGCAGGGGGTATCACAATCCCTAACTTGAAATTATACTACAAAGCCACTATGATAAAAACAGCATGGTGCTGGCAAAGAAACAGATGCAAGGATCAGTGGAATAGATTAGAAGCTGCAGAGACAACTCCAGACATACTCAGCTACCTCATCTTTGACAAAGGAGCCAACCATCCTCACTGGATGAAAGAGAGCCTCTTTAATAAATGGTGTTGGAAAAACTGAGTTTCAAACTCCCAAAGATCAACTAGACTCATACATTTCACCATGCACTAAGCTAAGATTGAAGTGGATTAAAGATCTAAATATTAAAACAGAAACACTAAACTTACTGGAAGGTAAGTTAGGTAGAACTCTCGAAGACATTGGCATAGGAAAAGCATTTATGAACAAATCCTCAGTAGCATGGAAACTAGCACAAAGAATCAACAACTAGGATCTCATCTTATTAAAAAGCTTCTGCACTGCAAGAAAAATAGCCAAAAGAGCTAAGAGACAACCTACAGTGTGGGAAAAAAATATTATGAGCTATTCCTCAGAAAAAGGTCATTATCTAGAATACATAAAGAACTCAAAAACTCAGACCCCCCAAATATAAATACCCAATTCAAAAATGGGCATCTGAAATGAACAGACATTTCTCAGACAAAGAAGTAAAAGCAGCTAATAAATATATGGTAAAATGTTCAACATCACTGTTCATTCAAGAGATGCAGATGAAAACAATGCTGAGATTCCACCTCACCCCAGAAGGAATGGCTACTATCAAGAAATCAACCAATAACAAATGTTGGTGGGGTTGTGGGGAGAAAGGAACCCTTCTCCATTGTTGATGGGAGTGCAGACTGATGCAACCACTGTGGAAATCAATTTGCAGACACCTGAAAAAACTAGAATTAGAAGTCCCATTTGACCCAGCTATTCCTCTGCTGGGTATCTTTCCCAAAGAATTAAAAGAATCATACCACAGCAATATATGCACACCCATGTTTATAGTGCCACAGTTTGTGATAGCTAAAACATGGAAACAGTCCAAATGGCAATCAACTGGAGACTGGATAAGAAGATGTATTCTTTTTTATAAAATGGAGTACTACCCAGCCATAAATAATTGGAAACTAGAGACATTGATAGTTAAATGGATGCACATTGAGACCATAATCTTAAGTGGAATAAATAGGACACACGTGTAAATATCAAATAGTTTCTCTGGTGTGAAAACTAAAAGTGTAAATAAGGTTCAGATAGAATAATTGATAATTTGAAATAGGAAGTAAAAGTCTAAAGGTGTAGGGGAAGTGGGAATGGTAGGGGAAAGTAAATAAGGGAAAAGAAAAGAATTTGAGAAAAGGAAAAAATGGAAACAAAGTCTCTGTAAATAGGGAAGGGTGGAGGGGTTGAAGGGAGAGCATGGAAATGGGGAAAAAAAGGAGAACTAAGATACACCATGTAAAGGTACAAGATCCCACTGAGGAATGTAAATGTATTTTATATCTAAAATGTACCAATAGACTTAATGAAATTTTTTTTTAAAGTCATGAATAAGCAATCCAACAGCTACTAGATGATGCAAAGAAGGACAACATAAAATGGATTGGAGTAAATGAAAAAGCAGATGACAAAAAAATTGTTCACAGAAGTAATGGTAGAAAATTTCTTATGATGGACTGCCTCCTGCTGCCCCAGCACCCAGCACCACTGTGTGGAGTGCTGTGCCCCTGGACTGCCTTGCGGGCCACGCTCATATCTGGATTCACAATGCGAGTCACCCAGGTAAATAAAGGCCATGGTTATGAGCTCCAGAAGATAGAGCAGAAGTCAACCACAGAGAGAGGGCCTATTTGAAGGTCCTCGATGAAAATGGAACCCCACTGGAAAAGTGAAGAAAATTTCTGCAATAAACGTGCACTGGACCACTGTGGCTGGAAAGTTGATAGGATCAGCACCTCCCATTGGAACCTGGACTCACTTCAGGGGAAGGACAGCTGAAACCTGCATTAGAACCTTGCAGAGTTCAATCCAGCAGGAGGTCAGGGACCTCAACTTGGGCCTTGCAGCCAGAAATCAGCCTGAAGCTCAGTGGACTGCTGCTGGCCTGCTGAGACAAATAGACTTAGATCTGCACACTGCTGCCCATGTTGTCTATTGTGACTGCAGAGACAAACCCTGGAGACCCCTTTTTTTCTTTTCTTCATTTTCTCTCTCCCTTCTTGTTCTTCATTTCTCTTTCCTTTCCTGTTCCTGTCCTATTTCAGATTTTTTTCTCTCTTTCCTTCTCTCAATTGTCAATATTTTTATAGGAAGATGAATACAGTTTCTAGCTTTCCTTTTGCTATTAGTTTGTTGTTCTTACCTTTGCTCCTACAATGTCTTTTCCTCTTGTCTTCAACAGTTTTCCAAAGTTTGAATGATCTTCCTGTGTCCTCTAGCCTCACTTCTAACCTTTCCCTCTCCTTCCATCTCTCTGTCCCCCTTCCCCAACGCCTTCTACATTCTCTTCTCAAAGGGTAAATTTGCTATTTTGAAGGGTTCATTTTTACAAACTTATTTTGGGGTTGATTTTGATCTAGTTCATTTGGTCAGAGGTGACAGATTAATAGGTGCCATAAATTGTCATTTTCTGAGCTGTGTTTTGTGCTATCGTTGATCTGGATTGTATCACTTGGGCTAAAATGTTTTGATTGATCTAATGAGTGATCCTTCCTGGTATACTGAAAACAAGATTGCCAAAGTGCTCCCTACCCATAGGAAGGGGCTTCTGGGCCACAATTCCACAGCTCCCAGCCAAGAGGAAGGAGCTTCCAGGGCACTGTTCTACCACTCCAAGCTGAGAGGAAGGGGATTCCAGGCCACTGTTCCCCCATTCCCAGCCCAGAGGAAGGGGTTCTTGGCCTCCATTCCACCACTCCCAATGCAGAGGTATAGGCTTTGGGCCACAATTCTACTGCTCCAGCCCAGAGGAAGTGGCTTCTGGGTCACAGTTACACTGCTCCCAGTATAGAGGAGGTGAGCCATGCAGCCACAAATAGCACCCCTGCCCCCAACGAAATGAGAAGTCATGTAAACAAGACTCAAAACCAAACTTCCAGATCACCTACAGCAACCTTAAAGGGGAATGAGATGGAACATACTGATACTCAACCACCTGAACTACCTGAACTGACAACAGAATAGGATCTGGAAAAAATGAAATAAGAAATAATTTCTCAGATAACAGAAGAGATTGTGCTTGTAGTGCAAGACATGATTAATAAATCTAGAGAGGAGCTGAGGAACATGATGGAATACCAACATAGGAAACAAATGAAATCCATAAAACAGATGCAAACAGATTTCCAGGAGATCAAAAACTCCATTGAAAGTCTACACAGCAGAATTAGCCAATGTGAGGACAGAATTTCAGATATAGAAGACAAGGTTCCAATTAGTGACCTGGAAAAGAATTGTAAGGGACCACAAGAAATCAATACAGCAGCTGGTAGATGATGCAAAGAAGAATAACATAAGACTCATTGGATTCAATGAAGAAACAGAAAAGAGTGCAGATGACATAAAAAACTGTTCACAGAAGTGAGGGTAGAAAACTTCCCAAGCAGGGGAAAAGAACTTGACATACAGATAAGTGAGGCATATAGGACTTGAAATAGAATTGATAAAAAAAAAATCTATATATAGGCATATAATTGTTAAGATTCCAGAAAACCAATAGAAGAAAAAAGTTCTACAAGCAGTGAGAGAAAAGAAATAAATCACATACAAAGGAAAACCAGAATCACAGCAGACTTTCAACACAGACCATCAAGGCAAGAAGAGCTTGCAATGACATATTCCAAGCCCTAAAGGAAAACAGCCTCCAACCCAGATTGATGTACCCTGCAAAACTACCTTTCAAAATTGATGGAGAAATAAGATACTTTCATGACAAAGAGCACCTTTGGAACTTCATGAATACCAAACCAGAACTCCAAAAATTTTAGACAATATCCTAGGAAAAGACAATAAGGAGCACAACCCCAGGAGGTCCATTAGAATGAATCTATTGGGCATCACAAGAAATTAAATGTAAAGGGGGAGAATCCAAAAATAAGAAAAAGACATGACAATGATAACTCAATATGTATCAGTTATAATCATCAATGTGAATGGTCTCAATCCACCAATCAAAAGAAATGGTCTGGCAGAATGGTTCAAGAAGCAAAATCCAGCAATATGCTGCATACGTTAAACATACTTAATTCAAAATGAAACTCGTAGACTAAAAGATGAAGGATGGAAAACAATGCTTCATGTGACAGGGATCCCCCCCAAAAGCCTGAGAAGCTATCTTCTTTGCAGATCAAGTAGATTTCAACCCAACACTTATTAAGAGAGAAAAAGAAGGAGACTATATCCTTGCAATGGAAAAAAACAAACAGAAAGAGATGACAATCAAAAATATATATGCACCAACCACTAGTGCACCAAACTATATAAAACAAACACTAAAGGACATGAAAAGTCATATGTACATTAATACAATAGTAGTGGAGGACATAAGTACCCCACTGTCACAAATAGATAGATCAACTAGACAAAAAATAAGTGATAAAATATTAGAACTCAATCAAACCATTGAACAAATGAACTTAACAGATCTTTACAAAGTGTTTCACCCTACAAAATTAGAACAAACATTCTTTTCAGCTGCACATGGGCAGTTCTCCAAAATAGACCACTTACTCACTCATAAAACATGTTTAAGTAAATGCAAAGGAATTGAAGTTATCCCCTGTATATTATCAGACCATAGTACAATGAAATTAGAGATCCATAGCAAAGAAAACCACAAAAAATTCAAAAACACATGGAAATTGAAAAACACACTTCTGAATAAGCAATGTGTCACAGAGGAATTTAAAGAAGAAATCAGACAGCTCCTTCAATTAAATTACAATGACAATAAAACATATCAGAATCTATGGGACACAATGAAAGCTGTCTTATGAGGGAAATTCATAGCAGTGAATACTTATATTAGGAAAACAAAATGAGCCCAATTAAACAACCTGATGCTGAACCTCAAGCTACTAGAAAAAGAAGAGCAGGACAAACCCAAAGCTCATAGAAGGGAGGAAATTATAAAGATCAGAGCAGAAATCAATTCAATGGAGAGTAAGAGAATGTTACAAAAAATGAATGAAGCCAAGAGTTGATTCTTAGAAAAAATAAACAAAATTGACAAACCCTTAGCCTACCTTATCAGAAAAGGGAAAGAAAAGGCCAAAATCCATGCAATTAGGAATGAAAAGAGTGAAATTACAACAGACCCAATAGAAATCCAGAGGATAATCAATACCTACTTCAAGAACCAACACATTAATAAGACAGAAAACACAGAAGAAATGGACAAATTTCTAGATATGTATGAATCACCAAAGTTGAACAAAGAAGACCTAAAAATTCTGAACAACTCAATATCAACCAATGAAATTGAAAATGTAACTAAAAACTTACCAACTAAGAAAAGCTCAGGTCCTGATGGCTTCACTGCTGAATTCTACAAGACATTTAGAGAGGAACTACTGCCACTACTGTTGAAACTCTTCAATGAAATTGAAAGGGAAGCAATACTCCCAAATTCATTCCTGGAAGCAAGCATTACCTTGATCCCCAAACCAGAGAAAACCCAACCAAAAAAGAGAACTATAGGCCAATCTCACTAATAAACATAGATGCAAAAATCCTTAATAACATACTGGCAAATAGAATGCAGAAGATCATCAAGAAGATCATACACCCTGATCAAGTGGGATTCATCCCAGGGATGCAGGAATGGTTCAATATATGCAAATCAATCAATGTAATACACTATATCAATAGAGCCAAGGACAAAAACCATATGATTATCTCCATAGATGCAGAAAAAGCATTTGACAAAATCCAACATGCATTTATGATAAAAACTCTACAAAATATTAGAATAGATGGTCTTTACCTCAATCTGACAAAAAGCATCTATGAAAAACCAACAACCAGTATTATACTAAATGGTCAAACACTGAAGTCCTTCCCACTAAAATCAGGAACAATACAAGGATGTACACTATCACCACTCTTGTTCAATATAGTTTTGGAATCATTAGCCATGGCAATTAGACAAGAGAAAGAAATAAAAGGAATAAAGATAGGAAATGAAGAATTCAAATTGTCATTATTTACAGATGACAAGATACTCTATGTAGAAGACCACAAGAACACCACCAAAAGTATTCTA
This sequence comes from Heterocephalus glaber, assembly GCF_053883595.1. Taxonomy (NCBI): domain Eukaryota; kingdom Metazoa; phylum Chordata; class Mammalia; order Rodentia; family Bathyergidae; genus Heterocephalus; species Heterocephalus glaber. The sequence goes on along the minus strand of NW_028258145.1, from coordinate 26,284,888 downwards.
GACTTAATAACCAAAGTCAATGAAGTAGCTAGACACAAGGTCAACACAAAAATCAATAGTTTACTTCTACACAAAAAACAGACTCACTGATACAGAAATAGAGCAAATAATTCCTTTCACAATAGCATCCAAAAAACTGAAATGCCTAGGAATCAACCTAACTAAAGAAATCAAAGACCTCTTCTCTGAAAACTAAATCACTCTGAAAAGAGGGATTGAAGAAGATATCAGAAAATGGAAAGACATCCCCTGCTCCTGGGTAGGAAGGATCAACATAGTGAAAATCTCCAGACTTCCAAAACTGCTATATAGATTCAATGCAATCCTAATTGAAATCCCAGCAACATATTTCATGGACCTTGGGAAAACAATCCAAAAATTCATTTGGAGCAAGAAGAGACCCAGAATAGCTAACACAATTCTAGGTAACAGAGACATGGCAAGAGGTATCATAATCCCTACTTGCAACAATACTACAAAGCTACTGTGTTAAAAACAGCATGGTACTGGCAAAGAAACAGACCTCAGGACCAGTGGAACAGATTAGAATGCAGAATCAACTACAGACACACTCAGCCATCTCATCTTCAATAAATGAGCCAAAAACCCTCACTGGAAGAAAGATAGCCTCTTTAATAAATGATGCTGCCAAAATTGGTTTTCAGCTTGCCAAAGATTAAAACTAGATCTATATCGTTTGCCATGCACTAAACTAAAATTGAAATGGATTAAAGATCTAAATATTAAAATAGAAATGCTGAACTGGATGGAACAGATATTAGGTAGAAATCTTGAAGACATTAGTGTAGGAAAAGATTTTTATGAACAAAATCCCAGTTGCCCATGAACTAGCACAAACAATCTAACAGTGGGATCTGTTCTTATTAAAAAGCTTCTGCACAGCAAGAGAAACCACCAGCAGTGTGAAGAGACAACCCACAATGTGTGAAAAAAATCTTCCCCTACTGTTCCTCAGACAAAGGCCTACTATCTTGGATCTATAAAGAATTTAAAAAGATTAGACCTACCAAATTTAAAGACCCAATCCAAAAATGGGCACCTGTAATGAAGAGACATTTCTCAGACAAAGAAGTAGAAATAGAAAATAAATATATGAAAAAATGTTCAACATCACTGGTCATTCGAGAGATGCAAATGAAAATAATGCTGGGATTCCACCTCACTCCTGAAGGAATGGCTGCTATCATGAAATCAACCAGTAACAAATGCTGGTGGGGCTGTGGGGAAAGAGGAACCCTCCTGCACTGCTGGTGGGAGTGTAAACTGTTGCAACCACTGTGGAAATTAGTATGGAGCTACCTCAGAGAACTAGGACTAGATGTCCCATTTGATCCAGCTTTCCCCTGCTGGGTATCTTCCCCAAATAATTAAATGTATCATACCACAGTGATATCTGTGCACCCATGTTCATAGCAGCACAAGTTGCAACAGCTAAAACTTGGAATCAGCTGAAATGCCCATCAACTGGAGACTGGATAAAGAAAATGTGCTTGTATTTATAAAATGGAGTACTACTCAGCCATAAAAAATGAGAAATTAGAGACTTTTATAGCTAAGTGGATGTACATTTTTGCTTTACTCTTAAGTGACATAAACAGGACACACATGTGTAAATACCAAATAGTTTCTCTAGTGTAAGAAACTGAAAGTGTAAATAAGGACTACAATTTATAATAGATAATGTGAAATAGGAAGAAAAGTGGCAAAGGGGAAGGGGAATTTGGAGGGGTAGGGGAAAGGAAAGAAGGGAATGGAATTAATATGAAAAAATGAAAAAAATGGAAACAAAGTCTTTGTAAATAAGGACGTATGGAGGAGTTGAAGGGAGGGCAGGGTAAGGGGGATAAATAAGAACCAAGAGAGATTATGTAAAGGTGCAAATATCCAATGATGAATGTCATTGTATAGTATACCTAAAATATTCCAATGATTAAAATGAGTAATTGATAATGTGAAATAGGAAGAAAAGTTCCAAAGGGGTAGGGCAAGAGGGAGGGGTAGGGGAAAGGAAAGAAGGGGAAGGAAAAATGATGAGAAATGGAAAATATGGAAACAAAGTCTTTATAAATAGGGAAGGGTGGAGGAGTGAAGGGAGTGTGGGGAATGGGGAATAAATACGAACCAAGAAACATAGCATAAAGTACAAGTTCCCAATGAGAAATGTAAATGTATTGAATACCTAATATGTACCAATAAAAGGATTAAAAATGAAAAGATTGCCTAAGTGTTACTAGAGACTCAAAACATGAAGACCAGGTATACCTGGAAGACACCTCTGAGAAGCATTCATTCCATAAGTGTTCTAGATGCAAGCAATAAACATAGTCACAATAAGCAATACTGAAGTATCACCCCAGGAATTTCACCAAAAATAGCACAAGAAAACAAAAATAGAAATGAGAAAACACCTAAACAAGGCACAAACCCAGACTTTCAGCTCACTAAAGGCAAATTCTAGGGGGCAAAATTTGAAAAAATGTGATAGTCAAATGACCTGGCCACCCTGAACTGATAGCAGAAGAAGTAACAAAACAGATGAATGATGCTATAGAAAAATAAAAAAAGAAATATTTTCCCAGATAACTACAGAGATGATGAGCAGAATGAAAGACACTGTTAGGGTTCCTAGAACAGAAATACATTTTTAAAAATAGTTGAGCTCAGGAACATGATAGAATCCATGAATGCCCAGCATAGGAAAGAAATGGAAACAATGAAACAGATTCAGATATTCAGGAGATTAGAAACTCTATTGAAAGTATTTTCAGCAGAATGAGCCAATGAAAAGACAGACTATTGGGCCTGGAAGACTGGATTGTGGTTAGTGACCATGAAAATAAAGATTTCTTGACAATAGTAAGGGACCATGAGAAATCTATCCAGCAGCTCCTAGATAATGCAAAGGAGAATAGCAAACGACTGACAGGAGTCCACGGGAAAATAGGAGAATGTACAAGTGACATTATAAAAAAGTATTCAGAGCAGTAATAGCAGAAAACTTCCCAGAGGAAAAGAATTTGACATACAGATAAGTGAGGTATATAGGACTTCAACTAGCCAGGATCAAAAAAAAAATACTAGACATATAATAGTCAAGATCCCAGAAACCCAACAGAAGCACAAAATACTGAAAGCACTTAGAAAAAAGAAACAAGTCACCTATAAAGGAAAGCCCATCAGAATCACAGCATATTTTTCAACACAAACCCTCAAGTAAAGGAGAGCCTGGAGTGAAGTATTTCAAGTCCTAAAAGAAAACAACCTCCAACCTACATTGATGTATCCTGCAAAACTATCTTTCAAAATTGATACAGAAATATGATACTTCCACAACAAAGAGCTCCTGAGAAACTTCATGGATACCAAAACAGTACTCCAAATGATTCAAAACAATACCATAGAAAAAAGCAATGAGGGTCACAACTCCATGAAGACAACAGAGTGAAGCCATCAAGCAAGGCAAGAAATTAAAGGAAAAGGGGAGAAAATAAAATATGAAAGAGTAAAACAACCAAAGCCAGAAAAATATCATGACAAGGATGTCAATACATATCAGATATAACCATAAATATTAATGGCCCCTACTCATCAATCAAAAAAAAAAAATAGGCCAGCAGAATGGATTAAGAAGTGCAATACAACAATATGCTGTATGTGAAAAACACATTTAATTCAAAAAGAAATTCATGGACTTAAAATAAAAGGATGGAAAACAACTCTCCATGCAACAGGAATGTGGAAAAAAGCAGAGGTAGCAATCTTATTTGCACACAAAGTAGATTTCAAGCCAAAACTAATTAAGAGAGACAAAGAAGTTCACTACATCCTTGTAAAGGGAATGATCCAAGAGGAAGAGATGACAATCATAAATATATATGCACCAAATATTAGTGCACCCAACTACACAAAGCAAACATTAATGGACATGAAAAACCAAATAAACACTAATAAAATTATTGTACAGGACATCAATACCCCACTGTCACAAAGAGGCAGAGCATCTAGACAGAAAATCAATACAAAATATAAGAACTCCACCAAAATTTTGAACAAATGGACTTAATAGATGTGTACAGAGTATTCCACTCTACAAAATCAGAATGCATATTTTCATAGAAAATGTTTAAGTAAATGCAAAGGAATTGAAGTTATCCCATATTATCAGACCATAGTCAAATTAAATTTGAGATGAATAGCATGAGAAACCACAAGAACTTCATAAACACATGGAAATGAAATAAAACTCTTCAGAACAGCCAATGGGTCACAGAAGAAATTAGACAATTTCTACAGTTAAATGATAATTCCAATGCAACATGAAGGAATCTATGGGACATAATGTAAGTAGTCCTATGATGGAAATTCATAGCAGTGAACACCCATACTAGAAAGCAGAGCATACTCAAATAAATGACCTAATGCTGAACCTCAAGCTCCTAGAAAAAAGAAGACAAATGCACAACTTGTACAAGGAGGAAATTATAAAGATCAGAGGAGAAATCAATGCGATGGAGACTAAGAGAATGATATAAAAAATCAATGAATCACAGAGTTGGTTCATTGAAAGAATAAATAAAATTGACAAATCCTTAGCCAAACTTATCAAGAATAGGAAAGAAAATGTTCAAATCCATGCAATTAGGAAAAAAAGGGTGAAATCACAATAGATCCAGGAGAAATCCAGAGGATCATCAATATCTCCTTCAAGAACCTGTACTCTAATAAAATGGAAAACAGAAGAAATGGACAGATTCCTAGAGTCATATGAATTTCCAAATCTTAATCAAGAAGATATAAAAGTTTTATCTATGAAAAAAGCCAACATTATACTAAGTGGTCAAAAACCAAAATCTTTCACACTAAAATCAGAAACAAGACAAGGATGTCCACTATCACCACTCCTGTTCAATATACTTCTGGAAACATTAGCCACAGCAATTAGACAAGAGAAAAAAAATAAAGGGAGTAAAGGTAGGATGTGAAGAATTTATACTGTCCTTATTTGCTGACATGATACACTACATATAAGATCAAAAAAAAAAAAACCAACAAAAAAGAAAAACCTCTGCTAAAAGACTTCAAGACTTGATTGACAGATTCAGTAGAGTAGCTGGATACCAGGTCAATACTCAAAAATAAATAGCCTTCTTCCACACAAATAAGAGACTCACTGAGAGATAAATTTGGGGAACAATTTCTTTCACAGTAGCATCCAAAAAATGAAATATCTAGGAATCAATTTAACAAAGGATGCAAAAGCCCTCTTTGAAAAACTACATCACTCTGAAAAAAGAGATTTAAGAGGATATAAGAAAATGGAAAGATATCTCCTATTCCTGAGTAGGAAGAACCAATATAGTGAAAATAGTCATACATCCCAAACTGCTATATAGATCCAATGCAATCCAAATTGCAATCTTAACAGTATATTTCACAAAACTAGAGAAAACAGCCCAAAAATTCATTTGGAACCAGAAGAGGCCTAGAATAGCCAAAACAATTCTAGGCAATAAAGACACGACAGAGGCTATCACAATCCCCAACATGAAACTATACTACAAAGCCACTGTGATAAAAACAGCATGGTACTGGCAAAGAAACGGACCCAAAGATCAGTGGAATAGATTAGAAGGTACAGAAGCAATTCCAGAAATATTCAACCACCTCATCTTTGAGAAAGAATATGACCACCCTCACTAGAGGAAAGATACCCTCTTCAATAATTGGTGCTGGAAAAACTGAGTTTCAAACTTCCAAAGATTAAAACTAGACCCATATCTTTCACCATGCACTAAACTAAAATTAAGTTGACCAAGATCTAAATAATAAAACAGAAATACTAAACTTGCTGGAAGATAGGTTAGGTAGAACTCATGAAGCCAATGGAATAGAAAAAGACTTTATGAGCAGAAACTCAATAGCAAGGGAACTAGCACAAAGAATCAACAACTTGGATCTCATCTTATTAAAAAGCTTCTGCATCAACAAAGCTAACAGATAACCTATAATGTGGGGAAAAAAAATTTCCAGCTGTTCCACGGACAAAGATCTACTATCAAGAATATATAAAGAACTTAAAAAATCAGACCCCCAAATTTAAAGACCTAGTTCAAAAATGGGCATCTGAAATGAACAAATATTTCTCAAAGAAGTAGAAGCAGAAAATAAACATATGAAAAAAAATTCAACATCACTATTCATTTGAGAGATGCAGATGAAAACAACACTGAGATTCCACTTCACCCCAGAAAGAATGGCTGCTATCAAGAAATCAATGAACAAAAAATGCTGGCTGGATTGTGGGGAAAAAGGAACCCGTCTCCATTATTGTTGGAAATGCAGACTGGTGCAACCTTTGTGGAAATCAATATGGTAATACCTCAAAAAACCAGAATTAGAGGTCCCATTTGACCCAGCTATTCCCCTGCTGGGTATCCTCCCCAAGGAGTTAAATGAATCATACCACAGCTGTATATGCACACCCATATTTAGAGTGGCACAGTTTGTATTAGGTAAAACTTGGAAATAGCCCAATTGCCCATCAACTGGAGATTGAATTAAAAAAGATCTGGTTTTCTTATAAAACAGAGTACTACTTAGCCATGAAGAGTGAGAAGCTAGAGGCATTTATAGCTAAATAGATGACCATTGAGGTCATACTGTTTAGTGAAATAAATAGGACACTCGCATGTGAATACTGAACAGTTTCTCTGGTGTGAGAAACTAAAAGTGTAAATATGGATCAAAATGTATAATAGATAATGAGAAATAGGAAGAAAATGTCTAGTGGGGAAGTGGAATTGGGAGGAATAGGGGAAACAAAGGAAGAAAAAGGAAAAAATATGAGAAAAGAAACAAAATGGAAACAGTCTTTGTAAATAGGGAGAGGTGGAAGGCTTGAAGTAAGGGCAGAGAAATGAGGAAAAAATAAGGTACAAATCAAAATGATGAGTGTTATTCAATTGTATACCTAAAATGTACCAATAAATGTAATAAAAAAGAAAAATATGCATGGAAAAAAAATTTAACATACAGATAAGTGAGGCATGTAGAACTCAAATTAGTAATGATCAAAAAAATGTACACCAGGGGCTGGGGATTTAGCTCACTGGTTTCACATCCTGCTGTGCAAGCACAAGGACTGGAGTTTGATCCCCGATACCAAAAAAATAAAACATAAAAAATAAAAAAATAAAAAAATCTACACCAAAGCATATAAGTCAGGATTTCAGAAATTCAACACTGGAACAGAATATTAAAAGCTGTCAGAGAAATTAAACAAATCACATATAAAATAAAATGCTACAGAATCACAGCAGATTTCTCAACACAAATTCTTAAGACAAGGATAGCTTGCAGTGAAGTATTTAAAGTCCTAAAAGACTAATGTACCCTCCAAAATTATTTTTCCAAACTGATGGAGAAATAAGATATTTCCATTAAAAGAACACCTGAGGAAATTCATGAACACCAAACCAGCACTACAAAATGTTCTGAAGGACATTCTTGAAAGAGATAACAAAGACTACAATTCCATTAACCCTAACAGAATGAATCATCTAGGGAGGGAAAACAATTAAACAGAAGAGAAGGCAGGGAGCCAAGAATAGGAAAATAACATGAGAAGGATGAGCCAATACATATCATTTATAACCAGCAATGTTAATGTTCTCAATTCAAGAATAAAAAAAATAGACTGTTAGAATGGATCAAGAAGCAAGATCTAACATTATGTTGTATAAATGAAAAACATTTAATTAAAAACATTTCATAGACTGAATGTCAAAGGATGAAAAACAATATTCTATGTGACAGGAAGCTAGACAAAAGCAAGGATAGCTATCCTATTTGTAGACAAAGTGGATTTCAAGCCAATACTGATCAAGAGAGACAAAGAATGTCACGACATCTTTGTCAAAGGAACAATCCAAAAGGAAGAGGTAACATATATATATATATATATATATAATACCAGTGCACACAACTATATTAAACAAATACTAAGGGACATGAAAAATCAAATAAGCACTAATATAATTGTAATGAGAGATTTCAATAACCCACTATTACAAATAGACAGATTAATTAGATAAACAACCAAACAATGAAATATTAGAACTAAAACAAACTGCTTTTTTGAACCAAAATTTTGAAGAAATAGACTTAGTAGATGTCTACAGAGTGTTCAACCCCACAACATCAGAATATATATTTTTCTCAGGTACATAGTGTCCCGGCCCGCGGGTAAGTCAATGGAGACCCTAGAGGGGGGGTGAGAATGACAAAGGACAGGGGACACGAGAGATGGAGACAAGACAGGTTTCTGATCAAGTCTCGTTTATTGCGGAAGCTGCTACAACATATATACCGTAGGGCTAGAGGGGAAGAGCAAGAGGAGGGTACTGGGGCTACTTCCTTGTTGCCGGGTAGATTTGCAGCAGGCCCGGATATGTCCGTAAAAGGCACTCAAGAGTTCTAGCGGGGGGGCAAGGCCCCCCACAGGTCCTCCCTTTAAAATTATAATTATAAGAAAGGCGTCAGGAGAGCCAAGCCTGCGGGGGCTGAGCCTGTCTTGGGTCAGAGCAACATACGTGTCTGCACCATGCACCTTACCCGTCATCGGTTAACCAGAGAATCAAGGCTCTGGCACCTGTCTTAGGCGGCACACGAGGGCTCTCTCATTGCATGGCACGCTTGCTCAGTTGCCCGTCATTGGCTTGCCAGCCCACTCACCAGGTGGGGCGAGAACACTTCGCCACGGCAAGGACCTAATCGATGGTCCGACATTCGTCCTGGTCAGCCATTGCCAATCTATTATAGTAGACCTGTATGGGCGCTGTTTTTATTGCCTCTATCTGGGCTCTAAGAAAGGCCATGATTTTGTTATAAAGTATGGGCCCTAAAGAAATGAGCAAGAGTAGACCCAATAAGGGTCCCAGCAAAGGGAGGAGATAAGGGAGGAAAACATTGAGGCCAGTCCAGAGGGGATTTTGAGTGAATTCTTGTCGTCGTCTGTTTAAATCTTCCTGAAGTTCGCAAATTTTTCCCCTGACGATCCCAGATTTATTGGCATAGAAACAACAATATTCATTTAGGGCTATGCAAATCCCTCCTTGTTCCGCCATGAGGAGGTCCAGACCCCTTCTATTTTGAAGGACCACCTCATCCAGAGAATCAATCTGATCTTGTATATCTGTAAGAGTGTTGGAGAGAGCTTGAACATCATTAATCAATTGGTTGGATAATTTGGCATAGGAATGTAACGCCACTCCGACGCCAGCAGAGCCAGTGGCAAGGGCGCCGGACACCCCTAGCCCCACGAGCAAGGGGACCAGTGAGACGCCCTTTTATGTCGCCCAGCGATATAGTCAAAGCTGGGCAAGGGCACTGGCTCATCTCCAGGAATAAGGGAGATGTCCGGGAGGACAGTCGCCACCATGCACAGCCCAGTCCAATTAGTAGGGAGGGAGGTGAATGCCAAGCTCCCTCCACAGACGAGCATGTGACCCGGGGCAGGGCAAATGGTGGCAGGGCCATTAAGCACTACCGAGCAGAGAGAGAAATTTTGGACTCCAACACATATATCGAAACTATTGTTGTGGCCTGTATTTAGATAGCAAACTGAGGCATTGAACTGTACTGGCTGGACCCTGAAGGGCAGAGAAAAACTGCAATTATAACTAGAACTGTTGGCATAGTTAGTTTGGTCGACAACTGGCAAGGCAAGGGGCAGGGGTGTGTCAAGAGTCAAGCATAGCCAACAATCCGCAGCAAAGGCTGGGTTGGATGTATTGATCAAATGATAAGTGGCCTCTAGGACACTCAGGGTTTGGGCGTCAGGGTCTGGGCCTCGAGGTTTGGGAAGGACCAGTGGATGATAATTTAGGGAGGGATACATCTCTTGGATGATAGTCTCAAGTTGTTTTTGCACTCGCTCTTCCCTGAGCTGATCTGAAGGCCCACCACCATCAGATATATGGGTTGGGGCCTGTGGCAGCCAGCAGACATCTTTGCCGAGACCACCACTGCAAGAGGCTTGGCCAAATTTAGAATATCCAGTGGGGCTGGGAAAATCCCAGTCACCTCCGACGGAGCCCCTGTAAGTTCTTTGTAGAACAGCAGTTAAATATATTTTTCCATCGGAATATGTACATTGTTGGGCTTCAGTGTAACAGGTAGAATGCATCTCTGAGGCCATGACACAACTGGCAGGGCATGGCCCTGGTTTGCCATTGACAGTTGGTATGATTTTAGGCTTAGTGACACATTTCCATTTTTGGTTATATCCTCCCACTAATGCGGCCTCATAAACTAAGTAGGCAATCTTGTCACCGCAATCAGTACTACGAGTGTAACTTGTGGTTGCAGCCCTGCCAGAACCCCAAGCACAGTCACAGGGGTTACCATACAGGGCAATGAGCAATTGTTCTTTGTTAACTGGTTGAAATCCACTTTTTGTTGTCGATGCCAGGAACAGCAACAGACCATGCAACGGAATCAGGGATGTCATCTTCTTAACCTGTAAGCAAAATTTCGTCCTGTGATGTAAACAAGGCTGGGCTGTAGATAAGAGAGTTAGGCTAACCTGATTAAGCTTTTGAAGATAACCAATGTGGACATATTACAATAACATATTCAGAACTTAACCAATGTAAACATTTTGTAACAACATATTCAGTGCTTAAATATCAAGGACAACCAATACAATCAATTTATAACATATTTAGATAATATTCATTGTGATATGTCTCCCATAAGATTATATAATATAAAATTTACTAGGGGGTCCCTTTAATGAATTAAGACCAGAATAATCATTTTCTGGGTGGCCACTTCTATATTCATCAAAGGGAGTTCCCATCTATAATCGTTTTGACAAACAATTAAGAATATATATCTTTTTATTTTATGACTGTTAATTGCAATTTGATTGTTGCATGTGGGTGACAAGGCACGTCACTTTCATAAAATAAATTTCAGTGGTACTTTAATCAATTAACAACCTGGGAAGAAAAGCATGTCTTTAGTTTAATAATATTTATCTATAAGTCAATTTAACAATAGGCGAATATCCTTTGAAAAGGAAGGAACATATTGAGCTCAACTGTACGAACACAAACAACAGACAATAGACAAACATATGATACAGTGTATAAATTAGGGTGCACCCAAATATAACTAGCCAAATTGAATTATACTATTCTCTTTATGATTATTAGATTGTAATTGTAGACGCCATTGTTAACTGGTTGAAATTGGACAATGTTGGATCATTGGCATCATCAACACGCTTATCAACTTGTTTTACTAAGCGTTCTGGAAGCCACCTGGCTGACTTCATTTCCTTGGAGTAAACACACACTGACCCTCGGCCCTAGACGAGTACGGGATCAGGCCCATGCCATGAGTGGTCCAGGGGGTCTCTCCACATCACAGAGGCAAATTGTTTTTGCGTCTCTGGTTGCCAGAAACGGTTGGCTGCAGATAAACCTTTGGCATCCAAATTTAAGAAGTTAAGAATAAATAGTGCATGTGATATCAGGTTTCTAGGTGACCCCTTGATAGGGTACCATTCCCCTCTTTTTATTTTATCTAATGTAATTTTGAGTGTGAGGTTGGCTCTTTTTATAATGTCTTGTCCCTGTGGGTTATATGGGATTTTCGTTATGTGTGTTATTTTTAATGGCTTGCAAAACTTTGAGAAGCCAGAACTGGCATAGCCTGGACCATTGTCTGTCTTAATTTGCTGTGGACATCCAAGTACTGAGAAGGCAACTAGAAGGTGGGCAATGACATGTTTAGTAGCCTCCCCGGATTGTAGGGTGGCAAATACAAATCCACTATATGTATTAGTGTTGACATGTATATATTTAAGATTTCCAAATTTAGGGTAATGTGTGACATCCATATAGTGTATAACATACATTTGGGCCCAAGATTTACGTATGGCCTGAATAGCTGAAGCTACAAAGGACTGGCTCAATGGGCTGTACAATACCTGTAGAGTGTTTACCTAGCCCTTTGCCTGGAATGTACCCATTTTTAAACATCTGCATAGTGACAATTTCATTAGGGCTAGAAATAATCATCCCCATTTATGATAATAGGTCTCTCCCCCATAGATTAATGGGTAACCCTGAGATGATATAAGGTTGAATGGTGCCCTGATTACCATCTTGGTCTCTCCAGGTCAGATCTTTGGCACTTTGTTTAGGATTTTGACTCTGACCTATACCCCTGAGATGGGTGAGGGTGTCTTTTAATGGCCACGCCTGAGGCCAATTTTTTCCCTTGATGACAGTTACATCAGCACCAGTGTCTACCAATCCAGAAAATTGTCTCCCATCCAACCACAAGGTCATGAGAGGTTTTTGGGCTGAAAGCATCTCCGACCAGTAGACATCGGATGAGCCAAATCCCTGGCTGCCTCGGGCGTTGTTAAGAGCCTTATTAGAGGTAGGGAGAAGGGGAAGGAGTAACAATTGAGCAAATCTCTGGCCTGATTGAATGGTGTTAATGACTTTGGGGGAAGAAACCATAACTTTAATCTCTCCGGAATAATCACTATCAATCACCCCCGGGGAGATCAGCAGCCCATCCATAGTGCTGCTGCTTCTGCCTATTACAAGCCCAAAGGTCTCCTTAGGCAGGGGCCCAAAGACCCCTGTCGAAAGGGCCTGTACCCCCATTTCTGGAGTCAATACTGTGTGGGCGGTGGAACTGAGGTCCAGTCCGGCACTTCCCGTTGTTGCTCTGAAGAGGTCTGAAATGGATTGTTGCTTGCTGGAGCAAAATTGAGCGCCCCGTAAATTTGTTTGGGTGTGGGGGCCTGGGGCTGGCCCCCTCTCCCGTTTCCCTGATCCGGGTTATGGACAAGTGGGAGGGGCCGGCCCTGAGCGTCCGTCTTGGACCTACATTCTCTCGCCCAATGTCTTCCTCTATTGCATCGAGGGCAAGGCCCCGGAAGTGAGGCCCCAGGGGCCAACGCCCTAGGGGCCTGACATCCCTTGGCAAAATGACCCGTTGTCCCGCACTGGAAACACTTGTTGCCTGGGCAGCACGACAAAAACTGTTTGACAGTGTAACCCTGCATGGCGGCAGCCATAGCAAGTCCCTGTTGGTAGGCAGTCCCAATTTCTGAGCAAAGGCGAATGTAACCTGAGAGATCAGTTTTCTTTTTATAAGGGCGGATGGCGGCCTGGCAAGCAGCATTTGCATTTTCAAAAGCAAGCTGTTTAACAAAATCTGTCCCGGTTTCTGCGCTCCCAAAAATCCAACCCGCTGCTGTGAGCAGGCGGTGAACAAAATCCGCGAAGGGCTCATCAGGCCCCTGTCGGATATTGGTGAGAGAAGCACTCACATCCCCTTTAGAAGGGAGCTTTCTCCAGGCTCTAGTAGCTGCGGTCTGAATCTGGGCATATAACCCCGCATCAAATTGCATCTGCTGATCGCTGGTAGCATAGGCCCCATCCCCTAGAAGCATATCAAGTATCCAACCATTACCGGCCTGAGCATTGCGTCTAGCAGTATCTCGGCAATTTTCAACATATTCAGATTTCCATAATAAATAATCACCCCCTGTAAGGGTGGTGCGGGCCAGAGTCTGCCAATCAATTGGGGTGAGCCAATTTTCTGCCACTGATTCTAAAATAGCCATGGTGTAAGGTGCAGTGGCCCTGTACTGAGCTGCGGCCGTTTTAAGTTCTTTAATAACCTTGAAATCAAAACCACTATGGTGTCTCCACGCCTGTCCCTGTGCGTCAGCAGTCTCAGTTACAGGAAAGACTTCCACAGTTTCAAGTTCTAGGGGTACCCTTGATCCAGATGGCACCCTGGGGGTCGCCCCTCTAATGGGGGGTCGTGGCTTAAGGGTGTCTTCTCTACGGACATTTTCATGGGCTTTGCCTGTTCTTAAGCCTTCAAGCTGGGTAATAAGTTCTTGATGTTCCTTTTCTAACCTTATCTGTTCTTTTAGAAATTCTATTTTGTCCCGGAGTTCCTTTTGGGGATCAACAACAGGGCATGCTAGAGCGGGTGCAATGGGAGTGTTGGGTTCTGGAAGATAAGGAGGCGGACATTGAACTATGGATGGCCAATCAGGATCGCGATATCTGGTTGCCTCCTCCTCGAGGTTGGCCCAGTCAGCCTCCCCCGGACCGTTCTGTGAAAAAGGGGGGCTTTCTGAAATGTCGGAGGGAAGGATACAAGGCTGGTACCTCCTTAACAGGCGGGGCGGGGTCAGAGGCAGGGGCTGAAAGAGCGGAGGCGGAAGCTGAGGAGCGCCGAAGCTTTTCTTTAAAAGGCTTGGAAGAGGCAGAGCCCGCCTGTAAGCCCTCATCAAGAACATTTTGTTTTTTCTTGTCTAAGTCATCGTCGCTATCAAAAGACATCAAGTCTTCTCCTTCATCCTTTGAGGGAGTCCCGTCCCGCAGGGGCTCGGGCCTCGGCGCCATCTTGGCGTCCCACAGGGTATTTACAAACTCCTCACTCTGAGGGAGAGTGATCGACCCTTCCTCCAATCGGAGAGCTATCTCCCCTACCTGGATGGCTTGAGCCACCACCGGATCTTTGGTTTTTTGAGAGATAATGTCATTAATAAGATTCCAATAAGAAAATGCAGTGATCGGGACCTTTCCTGGTCCGCAAGTAGCATAGTAATCTTTAAGGGCCTCCCCTACTCTTTTCCATCTCCTCTCATCAATAGTACCCTCGGCGGGAAACCAAGGGCAGAGATCTCTAATATAATCAAAAAATTTTAACAACTGTTTGACTGTAACCTTTACCCCTCGTGCCTGTAAAGTTTCTTTAAGACCTTGTACAAATAACTCATGCTGGCTAATGCCCTGTCCCATAATCGCTGCTCAACTCACCGAGGTGCAGGAAAGATGGCAGGTTCACGTCAGACGCAATCCTCTTTTTTCTATTTTATTTTATTGGGCCCCCGAGCAGCGTTCTTCACTGGATCCCCCCGTTCTCTGGCCCCACGTCGGGCGCCACTTGTCCCGGCCCGTGGGTAAGTCAACGGAGACCCTAGAGGGGGGGTGAGAATGACAAAGGACAGGGGACAAGAGAGATGTAGACAAGACAGGTTTCTGATCAAGTCTCGTTTATTGCGGAAGCTGCTACAACATATATACCGTAGGGCTAGAGGGGAGGAGCAAGAGGAGGGTACTGGGGCTACTTCCTTGTTGCCGGGTAGATTTGCAGCAGGCCCGGATATGTCCGTAAAAGGCACTCAAGAGTTCTAGCGGGGGGGCAAGGTCCCCCACAACATAGGAATGTTCTTCAAAACATATACTAGCTCATAGAACATGCTTGAGCAAATGTAAAGGAATTAAAGTTACTTCATGCCTATTATCAGACCATAGAGCAATGAAATTGGAAATCAATGTCAAAACAAAACACAAGAAATTCATAAACACATAGAAATTAAATAATACCTTCTTGAACAACCAATGGGTCACAGATGGATTTAAAGAAGAAATTAGAGAGTTTCTACAATTAAACAATAACTACAATACAATATAATGAAAGTTATGGCTTATAATGAAAGTGGTCCTGCAAGAGAAATTTATAGTGGCAAATTTCAAAAAGACAGGGCTCAAATAAACAATCTAATGTTGAAGAGTAGTCTTCAAGAAAAAGAAGATCAAGTCAACCCCAAAGCTCATATGAGAGAGGAAACTGTAAAGATCAGAGCAGAAATCATTGCAATGGAGACTAAGAAAGCAATACAAGGATCAATGAATTGAAGAGTCCAGGCCCTGATGGAGTCACTGCTGAATTCTACAAGAAATTTAAAGAAGGCTTAATGATGATATTTCTCAAACTCTTTAATGAAATTGAAAGGGAAGCAATACTCCCAAATTCATTTCTGGAATCAAGTATTACCCTGCTAACAAAACAAGAGAAGGATCCAATGAAAAAGTGAACTATAGGCCAATATTCCTAATGCACAAAGATACAAAAATTCTCAATAAGACACTGGCAAACAGAATGCAGCAAATCATCAAGAAGGTTAGGGAACACACCGAATCAGCCCACTGCAGACAGGCAGCCACCTGGTTCCACAATACAAAGATGCAGAGGACACCAGACCACCAGACCAAGGTACTGAGTCCTATGGCTCTCAACCCAGAGGAAGGGGCTTCTGAGCCACCATCCCACTGCTCCTGGTCCAGAGGAAGGGGCTTCCTGGCCACCATCCCTCCCACTGCTCCCAGCCCAGAGGAAAGGGCTTTTGGGCCACCTTCTGTCCCACCACTCCTGGCCCAGAGGAAGGTGCTTCTGAGCCACCATCCCACTGCTCCTGGACCAGAGGAAGGGGCTTCCCAGCCACAATCCCTCCCGCTGCTCCCAGCCAACAGGAAAGGGCTTTTGGGGCACCATCCCTACCCCTGCTCCCAGCCCCTGTCCCACCTCTCCCAGCTCAGAGGAGGTAATCCATGCAGGCACCAACAGCACCCGCCCCCAGTCAAAATGAGAAAACATGTAAATAAGTCTCAAAACCAGACTTCCAGATCACCTAGAGCAACCCAAGGGGAAATGAGATGGAACACTCTGATACTCAACCACCTGGACCCACTCAACTGGCAACAAAAGGGGATCTGAAAAAAATGAAATCAGAAATAATTTCTCAGATAACAGGACAAATTGTGCCCCTAGTGCAAGACATGATTAATAAATCTAGAGAGGAGCTCAGGAACATGATGGATTCTCAACATAAGAAACAAATGGAATGCATAAAACAGATGCAAATAGATTTCCAGGACATAAAAAACTCCATTGAAAGTCTACACAACAGAATGAGCCAATGTGAGGACAGAATTTCAGATATGGAAGATAAGATGGCAATTAGTGACCAGGAAAAGAAAAATTGCTTCAAAATTATGAAGGAACATGAGAAATCAATCCAGCAGCTGCTAGATGATGCAAAGAAGAATAACATAAGACTGATTGGAGTCAATGAAGAAACCGGAGAGCATGCAGATGACATAAAAAATCTCTTCACAGAAATAATGGCAGAAAACTTCCCAAGCAGGGGAAAAGAGCTTGACATACAGATAAGTGAGGCATATAGGACTCCAAATAGCCTTGATCAAAAAAAATCTATACATAGGCATATAATTGTTAAGATTCCAGAAACTCAACAGAAGAACAAAGTTTTACAAGCACTTAGAAGAAAGAAACAAATCACAAACAAAGGAAAGCCCATCAGAATCACAGCAGACTTCTCAACACAAACCATCAAGGCAAGAAGAGCTTGGAGTGATCTACTCCAAGCCCTAAAAGAAAACAGCCTCCAACCCAGATTGATGTACCCAGCAAAACTCTTTCAAAATTGATGGAGAAATAAGATACTTTCATGACAAAGAGCACCTTAGAAACTTCGTGAATACCAAACCAGCACTCCAAAGAATTTTACATAATATCCTAGGAACAGACATTAAGGATCACAACCCCAGGAAGCAAAGCAGAATGAACCCATCTGGCATGAAAAGAAATTAAATGTAAAGGGGGAGAACCCAACAAAAAGAAAAAGTCATGGCAATGACAAGTCAATATGTTTCAGTTATAACCATCAATATTAATGGTTTCAATTCACCAATCAAAAGAAATAGAGTGGCAGAATGGGTCAAGAAGCAAAATCCAACAATATGCTGCATACAAGAAACACACTTAATTCAAAAGGAAACTCATAGACTGAAAGTTAAAGGGTGGAAAACAATACTCTATGCGACAGGAACCCAAAAAAATGCAGGAGTAGCTATTCTCTTTGCAGTTCAAGTAGATTTCAAACCAACACTGATTAAGAGAGACGAAGAAGGACACTAGATCCTTGTAAAGGAAAGAATCCAAGAGGAAGAGATGACAATCATAAATATGTATGAATCAAAACTCAGTGGACCATATATGTGTGGTTCTATTTCTAGTTTCTCTGTTTTATTCCAATGATCTATATGTCTTTCCTTACATCAACACTGCCTTGATTACTGTAGCTTTAGAAAAAGTCTTAAAATTATGTACTAAAATTCTTCCAACACTGTTTTTGTCTTTTGTTTTCTTTCTTTAACTTTTCTAGGTCCTTTGTACTCCTACATAACTTTTAAATTTCAATATCCAATTCTTCATTTCTAGCAAGTGTACACAGAGCTGAATTTTTATATATACCTTGTGTTTTCTAATCCTGCTAAATTCAAATACAAGTTCTAGGGGCTCCTAGAGATTTCTTAGTATTTTCTCTGGAGATGATCATTTCATCTACATATAAAGATTTTACTTCTACCTTGCCAATGCTATCCTAATTGTGTCATTTTATTGCCAGACTATTTTGGTTGGGCCTGGGTTTCAAAGTTTAATGGACAGATAAAGAGTAAGCATATCTGCCCTTGTTCTCCACCTTAAGGAGAAAGCACTGTATCTTCTCCATTCATATAAGGCATTCTCACTGGAAGTGTGGAGTACATGTCTTTAATCTGTTGAGAAGGTTCTGTTCTACTTCTAGTGTCCTGATAGCTTTTATCATGAACAGCTGTGGAATTTAGTCCAATACTTTTTCTCCAACTAGTGACAGGATCATATGTCTTTTTCCTTTCCTCTGTTAAAATGATGACTTTTGGGGGTGGATATTCCCATGCTGAACCAACACTGCCATCCCTATAATAAAACCACTTTCTACAACCTGCCAGATCTGACTTCTAATAGTTTGTTTTGTTAAACAAATTTCTATCTATATTCATACTTTTTTCTCCTATTATCTTTATCCAGTTTTAGGATTAGCACAATGTTGATTTCCTAAAATGAGAGGAGAAGTGTTCCTTCTTTTTTCTGCTTTAAATGTTTGATATAATTTATCAGTTAAAATGTTTATGAGGCTGCTGTTGTCATATAGGTAGGTTTTCAAGCTAAGAATATACTCTCTCTAATAGGTGCTATTCAAATTTTATATTTCATCCAGAATTAGTTTCATAAATTTGTCTTCCAAGGTACTTCTTAGAAGTTGTCAAATTTATTTCAAAACAGATTTTTGTAATATGCTTTCTGTATCCTTCTAAATTCTGTAAAACCTGAGGTAATGACTCCTAGATCTTAATACTGTAATTAAAAAAATATATAATTGCTATTGTGTAATAGGAAGAAAAGGTCTATAGGAGCAGGGCAAGTGGGAGGGTTAGGGAAAAGGAAAAAAGGAAACAGAAAAAAATGTGAGAAGAGGAAAAAAATGGAAACTAAATCTTTGCAAATAGGAAAGGGTGGAGTGGGTAAAGGGAGGGCAGGGGAATGGGGAAAAAAATAAGAACCAAGAGACTCATGTAATGGGACAAGATCTCAATGATGAATGTAACTGTATTGTATACCTAAAATGTACCAATAAACTTAATGGAAAAAAAATGAAAAAAAAAAAAGAAAGTTATACACCATGATGAAGTAGGACTCATCCCCAGGATGCAAAGATGATTCAACATACACAAATCAATACATATAATACACTACATTAACAGAATGAAGGGCAAATCCATATGATCATCTAAATAGATGCCAAAAATGTGTTTGATAAAGTCCAACACCAGTTCATGATAAAAACCTTATATCTGATAAAAGCCATCTATGACAAACCAACAACCAACATCATATTAAATGGACAAAAAATGAAAGCTTCCAATCTAAAATCAGGAACAAGATAAGGACCTCCATTGTTACCACTCTTATTCAATATATTTCTGTAAGCCTTAGCTAGAGCTATTAGATAAGAGAAGAAATAAAAGGAATAAGCATAGGAAAGGAAGAAGTTCAATTATCATTATGTGCAGATCACATGGTACTGTACATAAAAGATCCCTAAAACTCCATTAAAAGACTTCTAGATTTAATTACCAAATTCAGTAGCATAACTGGATACAAAGTCAACACTCAAATATCAATATCATTCCTATACATGTATAACAAACTCTCTGAGAGGGAAATTGGAGAAACAACATCTTTAACAATATCATGAAAAAAAAAGAAGTACCTAGGAATCAATCTAAAAATGGAAGTAAAAGTCATCTACATTGAAAACTACAGTACCTGAAAACTGAGAATGAAGAGGACATCAGAAAATGGAAAGAAATCCCATGTTCTTGGATAGGAAGAACTAATATAGTGAAATTAGCCACACTTCCGATATTGTTGTACAGAGTTAATGCAATTCCAGTCAAAATACTAACTGCATGTCTTACGTAAGTAGAAAATACAAATCTAAAATTTATTTGTAACCAGAAGAGAGCTAGAACAGCAAGGCAATTCTGGGCAACAAAGGCAAGGCAAGAAGCATCACAATTCCTGACTTGAAATTATACTACAGAGAACATAATTTTGGTCAAGAGCCAAGTAATGTTTTCTGTAGTAAGCCAGAGAATGAATACTTTTACCTTTACAGGTCATATAGTTTTTGATACAACTATCTAATTCTGCCTCTGGAACATATTAATAGCTATAACAATACATGAAAAAATAAATATAACAATATAATTCTATTAAAAAAGCAAGCAAAGAGCTGAATTTTGCCTCTGTTTATAGTTCATCCAGTTTTGTTTTGTGAGGTACTAACATTCCAGCAAATATAATTCTGGCAATTAAGATGGCAACAGATAAAGTAAGATGGATATTCAATAACTAGAACTGGAATTGTAAACAAATTTTTCTTAAAAGAGCATATGATCTTCATTACACAAGATAAGATATTTAAGATATTTACTACAGATATTTACTAAGATATTTACTACAAATTTTTCAGAATTGATAAAAATGGATTTTAATTCTCTTTCCTGAGGACACAATATGCTTTGAGGATGTATTCAGAAAACAGAACAGCACACAGCCTGACTGTTCTCTGTGAGCAATACCTTCAGTACAGATGCATCTGTATTGCTGACAAGGCTCAGTCATATTTTAGTGTCTAATCATACTAACAAAACACTTTTTTCTTCTGAATCTTTTTGCTCACTGCTCAGAAATCAGTCAATACTTCTCTGAAAGATAGGAAGAAGACAAGTGTTTGCCTTTTATTGTTTTTTGCTTCTATAATTTAAGAATCTGAGAATGGTTCTTGACACCCACCAGCCATTAGCATAGCAGTGAGAGCTGAGAGGTTCCTGGGTGGCTGGAGCCCTGCTCCATCTGGCACACGACCCCACCTGTGACCAGCTAGATGGTGAGGACCCCTCCATATGCCCACCAGCCATCACCAGAGCAGCATGGGCACCTGCAACCTGCACCCCCTGATCCCCCCAACTCTGGCCTCCTGGCTGTGCTGCTACCTGGTTCCACACTACAAAGGCACAGGGTGGCATAAAGGTTATTGTCCTGAGCTGCAGAAGTAAACAACAAATAGAAGGCCTCTCTCAGGCTCCTTGATGAAAACTGAAGCCCACTAGAAAAGTGAAGAGAATCTCTACAATAAAGGCACACTAGACCACTGTACTTGATAAGTTGGAGGGATCATCACCTCCCATTCAAAACTGGACTATCTTCAGGAGAAGGGCAGTTAGAACCTGCAGTAGAGCCTTGCAGAGTTCAACCCTGCAAGAGGACAGGGTGCTCAACTTGGGACTTTCAGACAGAAATCTGCCTGAATTTCATGTGTTTGTGACAGGCTTGCTGAGACTCATTGACATATCTGCACACTGCTACTCACATGGCCTATTGTGACAGCAGAGACATACCCTGAAGGGGACCCGTCATTTTTATGTTATATTTGTTATTTTCAAAATTATTATTATTATTTTACTCTTATTTTTATTTTTTGCTTTTTCTACTCTTCAAATTTTTATTTTTCTCTTTTTTCTTTCTTTTCTCTTTTCTTTCTCTCTCTCACTTGATCCTTTGCTGTCCCACATTATCCTTCATCATCCTTTGTGTTCCTGTTCTGCCCCTAGTTCAGATTACTTCTTTATGTTTCTTTTCTTCTTTTTTTCCTTCTCTCACCTGTGTCCTCTGGCCTCATTGCTAACTTTCCCTATCCTTCTACATACCTATCCATTCCTGGCCTACTCCTTCTAACTCCCTATCCCAAAGGGTAAAGTTGCTATATTGAAGAGTTTATTCACTATGAACATATGTTGGGTTGGTTCTCGAATTTGACTTACTTCACATGCTTGAATAACTACCACAAATTGTCATTTTCTAAGATGTACTTGATGCTATGGTGTCACTGATTGTACCACTAGAGGTAAGGTGTTGTGATTGATCTAATCATTTGTCCTTCCTAGTGTAATGAAAATGAGACAGCTTCAGAGTCATTGGAGACACAAAACCTAAAGACCAGCTATTTCTGGGAGACACCACTGAGAAGCAATCATTTCATAAGGGAACACATGGAAATTGAATAACACCCTTCCGAACAAACAATGAGTCATAGATGAAATTAAAGAAGAAATTAGACAATTTCTACAAGTAAATGACAATGCCAGTACATCATACAGGAATCTATGGACACTATCAAAGCAGTTCTACTTGGGAAATTCATAGCAGTGTATGCTCATATTAGGAAAACAGAGAGAACTCAAATAAATAACCTAATGCAGAACCTCAAGCTCTTAGAAAAAGAAGAGCATAACAAACACAAAGCTCATACAAGACAGAAAATTATACAGGTCAGAGCATAAATCAATGCAATGGACACTAATAGAATGATACAAAAAATCAATGAGTCAAAGAGTTGGTTTTTCAAAAGAATAAATAAAATTGATAAACCTTTAGCCAACCTCATCAGAAAAAGGAAAGAAAAGGCTCAAATCTATGCAATTAAGAACAAATAGGTGAAGTCACAACAGACCCAGCAGAAATCCAGAGGATACTCAATACCTACTTAAAGAATCTGTACTCTAATAAAATGGAAAACACAGAAGAAATGGACAGATTCTTAAATACATATGAATTGCTAAAGTTAAATAAAGAAGATATAGAAATTCTAAACACCCCAATTATAATGAGTGAAATTGAAAATGTAACAAAAAATTTACCAACAAAGAAAAGCCCAGGTCCTGATGGCTTCACTGATAAATTCTACAAGAATTTTATTAAGAATTTTAGTACAAGAATTATTAACAAATCCTCACTAGCATGGGAACTAACACAAAGAATCAACAACATCACTGGTCATTCAAGAGATGCAAATGAAAACAAGCTGAGATTTCACCTCACTACAGAAAGAATGGCTGCTATGATGAAATCAACCAATAACAAACACTGAAAGGGCTGTGGGGAAAGAGGAACCCTGCTCCACTGCTGGTGGGAGTGTCAACTGGTGCAACCACTGTGGAAATCAGTATGGAGATATCTCAAAGAGCTAGGACTGGAAGTCGCATTTTACCCCATTATTCCACTGCTGGGGATCTTCCCCAAAGAATTAAAAGAATCATACCACAGTGATATATGTGCACCCATGTTCATAGCAGCACAGTTTGTGAAACAACCCAAATGCCCATCAACTGGAGACTGGATAAAGAAAATGTGTTTGTTTTTTTTTATAAAATGGAGTACTACTCAGCTATAAAAAATGAGAAATTGGAGACATTTACAGCTAAATGGATGCACACTGAGGTGATATTCTTAAGTGAAATAAATAGGACACACATGTATAAATACCACATAGTTTCTCTAGTGTGAGAAACTGAAAGTGTAAATGGGGACTAAAATGTATGATAGGTAATGTGAAATAACAAGAAAAAGGGCAAAGGGGAAGGAAGTGGGAGGGCTAGGGGAAAGGAAAGAAGGGAATAGAATTAATATGAGAAAATGGAAAAATAGGAACAAAATCTTTGTAAATAGGGAGGAATTTAGAGGTTGAAGGGAGGGCTGAGCAAGGGTGAAAGATGGGAACCAAGAGAGATTATGTAAAGGTGCAAATTTCCAATGATGAATTTCATTATATTGTATACCTAAAATGTACCAATGATTAGAATGAATAATCAATAATCCAAAATAAGAAGAAAGGGTCCAAAGGGGTAGGGGTTGTGGGAGGAGCAGGGGAAAGGAAAGAAGGAAAAGGAAAAATGATGAAAAATGGAAAAAATGGAAATAAAGTCTTTGTAAATAGGGAAGAGTGGAAGGGGTGAAGGGAGGGCTAGGAATGGGGAAAAAATAATAAGCAAGATGCATCATGTAAAGGTACAAGTTCCCAATGAGAAGTGTAATTGTGTTGTATACCCAAAATGTACCAATAAAAGAATTTAACAGAAAAAAAAAAAAAAAAAGGGAAGGAGCTGGGGACTGAGTAAAGGAGATGAAAAAAAGCATTAAGGCATTAAGATATTTTATGTTCATGTACCAAATCCACACAAGGAATGTAAATATTATGTACTGCAAACATGTATAGTACTAATTAAAAATAAATACATAAAATATAATCTATATTTAAGACCAGTATCTTTGAATTTGAAAATAGAATGTAGTAATGAATTTCTGCCTCCATTATCTTTCTATATTCCTCATGGATTCATGCAACTTTATTTGCATGGAAAAGCATTGAAAATTCTCAATCTTAAGTACATAATGTCTTAAATATTGATATGGTAGAATAGGAAGCAAACAACATGAATCATTCATTTTCTGGATATTATTATATGATACCCATCATATTTGTTCTGCATGGTCAGATTCAATAACCTTACCAAATATTCTTTTTTCATAATTTTCATATATAGTAGGAATTCCATAAAACTAGGTCATGTTTTTCAATTTTAGTGCAGTGAAACCATAATTAGGCTCATTACTTTGCATAATAAGGTCACTAGGTTGACAACCCATAAAACAAAATTTTTAACTTGGGCTATGAGAAATAATATTAACAGAAACCTTTATCTCCTTCAGCATATCTCCCTTATTCATGGCACTGAGTTTATCTCTATGGGAAAAACATCATCCTATCACTGAAGTTTGTTGACCTCAGATTGCAACTGGCTTTTTTACTACTTAGAGAATCAGTTGCTTACACCTGGTGGATAGAAAATAAGACCAGTGAATCTTACAGGCAATAGTCCCTTGTTAATTTCTCTTATTTTGAATTGGTTTCTTGGTTGGATGCAGAGTATAAAGCATTGAGTAATTTCATGGATGAATGATATTGACAGCACCAGGGAAAGTAACTTCAAATCTAGATTAAGTGTCTATTTGGAAAGGAGAAATCTCTGGTCCCTTCAAGATAGAAGGGGTCACATGTAATCAACCTACTCCCAGAGTGCTAGCTGGTCCTCTAATGCATGGTGTCATCTCATGAATTTGGAGTTGATCTTAGAAAGAGGAACATCCAAATATGGTCTGTGTTACTTGTAAAATCCCACTAAGCACAACATGCATTGTAACTCCTTTTAAGCCTAAAGAGATGTAGGCTGTATTTTCAGATGATGGTTGATGATAACTTTTACACAGAATACCTATACAAGGCCACTCCAGTTAATCTCTTTATTTTGGCTTGTTTGGATTTCCTTGTTCAATGATAGCTGGGTTTAAGAACAAGCATTCCAAGAGAGAGTATGTCTGTAAGTTCCCCGAGGTTACAGCCATGAAGCTGGAGTAGTGTAACTTCTATCATATTCAAGCAAAGTGTTTATACAGTTATATTGATAGGAAAGGGGGTGGACTAATTTTTTTTTGTATTATATCGAAGAGAAATTGTATTTCTTTTTTTCTTTTAAATTCGTTTATTGGTACATTGTAGGTATACAACACAATTACATTTCTCACTGGGAATTGTACCTTTACATAATGCATCTTGGATCTTATTTTTTTCCAGATTCCTAGCCCTCCCTTCATGCCCTCCACCCTTCCCTATTTACAAAGATTTTATTTCCATTTTTTCCATTTCTCATCACTTTTCCTTTCCCTTCTTTCCTTTCCCCTGCTCCTCCCACTACCCCTACCCCTTTGGACCTTTTCTTCCTATTTTACATTATCATTCTAATCAACAGTACATTTTAGGTATACAATATGACATTCATCATTGGAAATTTGCACCTTTACATAGTCTCTCTTGGTTCTTATTTTTCACCCTTTCCCAGGCCTCCCTTCAACCACTCCAGTCCTCCCTATTTACAAAGATTTTGTTCCTATTTTTCCATTTTTTCATATTAATCCCATTTCCTTCTATCCTTTCCCCTAGCCCTCCCACTTCCTTCCCCTTTGCCCCTTTTCTTCCTATTTCATATGACCTATTATACATTTAGTCCTTATTTACACTTTCAGTTTCTCACACTAGAGAAACTATTAGGTATTTATTCATGTGTGTCCTATTTATTTCACTTAAGAATATCACCTCAATGTGCATCCACTTAGCTATAAATGTCTCTAATTTCTCATTTTTATGGCTGAGTAGTACTCCATTTTATAAAAAAACCCACATTTTCTTTATCCAGTCTCCAGTTGATGGACATTTGGGCTGTTTCCAAGTTTTAGTTATTACAAACTGTGCTGCTATGAACATGGATGCACATATATCACTGTAGTATGATTCTTTTAATTCTTTGGGGAAGATCCCCAGCAATGGAATAGCAGGGTCAAATGGGACTTCCCGTCCTAGTTCTCTGAGGTATCTCCATACTGATTTCCACTGTGGTTGCAGTCTATACTCCCACCAGCAGTGGAGCAGGGTTCCTCTTTCCCAACAGCCCCGCCAGCATTTGTTATTGGTTGATTTCATGATAGCAGCCATTCTTTCTGGAGTGAAATGGAATCTCAGCATTGTTTTCATTTGCATCTGTCAAATGACCAGTGATGTTGAACATTTTTTCATGTATTTATTTGCTATTTTTACTTCTTTGTCTGAGAAATGTCTGTTCATTGCAGATGCCCATTTTTGGATTGGGTCTTTAAATTTGGGAGGTCTGATCTTTTTAAGTTCTTTATAGATTCAAGATAGTAGACCTTTGTCTGAGGAAGAGCAGGTGAAGATTTTTCCCCACATTGTGGGTTGTCTCATCACACTGCTGGTGGTTTCTCTTGCTGTGCAGAAGCCTTTTAATAAGAAAAGATCCCACTTGTTGATTGTTTGTGCTAGTTCACGGGCAACTGAGGTTTTGTTCATAAAAGCTTTTCCTGCATCGATATCTTCAAGGGTTCTACCTAACCCCAATTTCAAGTGGTTCAGAGTTTCTATTTTAATATTTAGATCTTTAATCCATTTTGATTTTAGTTTAGTGCATGATGAGAGATACAGGTCTAGTTTTAATCTTTGGCAAGTTGAAGCCCAGTTTTACCAGCACCACTTATTAAAGAGGCTATCTTTCCTCCAGTGAGAGTGTTTGGCTTCTTTATGGAAGATGAGATGGCTGAGTGTGTCTGGCATGGTTTCTGCATCTTCTACTCTGTTCCACTGGTGCTCAAGTCTGTTTCTTTGCCAGTACCATGCTGTTTTTATCACAGTAGCTTTGTAGTAGAGTTGCAGGTTGGGATTTGATACTCCCTGCCATGTCTCTGTTACCTAGAATTGCTTTTGCTATTCTAGGTCTCTCCTTGTTCCAAATGAATTTTTGGATTGTTTTCTCAAGGTCTGTGAAATATGCTGCTGGGATCTCAATTGGAATTGCATTAAATCTATATAGCAGTTTTGGAAGTATGGCCATTTTCACTATATTAATCCTTCCTACCCAGGAGCAAGGGATGTCTGTCCATTTTCTGATATCATCTTCAATCTCTCTTTTCAGAGTGCCAAAGTTTTCAGAGAAGAAGTCTTTGATTTCTTTTGTTAGGTTCTTCAGTTTCTTGGATGCTCTTGTGAAAAGAATTGTTTGCCCTATTTCTCTTTTGGTGAGTCTGTTGTTTGTGTAGAGGAAAGCTATTGATTTTTGTGTGTTGACCTTATATCCAGCTACTTGACTGAATTTAGTTATTAAGTCTAGAAGACTTTTGGTGGAGTTCTTGGGGTCTTCTATATAGAGTATCATGTCATCTGCAAATGATGACAATTTGACTTCTTCATTTCCTATTTTTATTCCTTTTATTTCTTTCTCTTGTCTAATTTCTGTGGCTAATGTTTCCAGAACTATATTGAGCAAGAGTGGTGATAGTGGACATCCTTGTCTTGTTCCTGATTTAAGTGGGAAGGATTTCAGTATTTGACCATTTAGCATGATATTGGTTGTTGGTTTTTCATAGACGGCTTCTATCAGTTTGAGGTAGAGACCATCTATTCCAATTTTTTGTAGGGTTTTTATCATAAATGCATGTTGGATTTTGTGAAATGCTTTTTCTGCATCTATGGAGAAAATCATATGGTTTTTGTTCTTGATTCTATTGATATAGTGTATTACATTGATGGATTTTCATATATTGAACCATCCCTGCATCCCTGGGATGAATCCCACTTGATCAGGGTGTATGGTCTTCTTGATGATCTTCTGCAATCTGTTTGCCCTTATCTTATTAAGGATTTTTGTATCTATGCTCATTAGTGAGATTAGCCTGTAGTTCTCCTTTTCGGTTGGGTCTTTCTCTGCTTTGGGGATCAAGGTGATGCTTGCTTCCAGGAATGAATTTGGGAGTATTGCTTCCCTTTCAATTTCATTGAAGAGTCTCAACAGTAGTGGCAGCAGTTCCTCTCTAAATGTCTTGTATAATTCAGCAGTGAAGCCATCAGGGCCCGGGCTTTTCTTAGTTGACAAGTTTTTAGTTACATTTTCAATTTCATTGGTTGATATTGGGTTGCTCAGAATTTTTAGGTCTTCTTCTTTCAACTTTGGTAATTCATATGAATCTAGGAATCTGTCCATTTCTTCTATGTTGTCCATCTTATTGGCATATAGGTTCTTGAAGTAGGTATTGATGATCCTCTGGATTTCTGCTGGGTCTGTTGTAGTTTCACCCTTTTCATTCCTAATTGCATGGATTTGGGCCTTTTCTTTCCTTTTTCTGACAAGGGTGGCTAAGGGTTTTTCAATTTTGTTGATTCTTTCAAAGAACCAAATCTTGGCTTCATTGATTTTTTTGTATTGTTTTCTTAGTATCCATTGCATTGATTTCTCCTCTGATCTTTATAATTTCCTCCCTTGTATGAGTTTTGCATTTTTCCTGCTCTTCTTTTTCTAGAAGGTTGTGGTTCACATCAGGTTGTTTAATGGGCTCCTTCTGTTTTCCTAATATGTGTATTTGCTGCTATGAATTTCCCTCATAAGACTGATTTCATTGTGTCCCATAGATTCCGATATTTTGCATTGTCATTGTCATTTAATTGAAGGAACTCTCTGATTTCTTCTTTAATTTCCTCTGTGACCCATTGGTTATTCAGAAGTGTGTTGTTCAATTTCCACATGTTTATGAAATTTTTTGAGTTTCTTTTGCTATGGATCTCCAATTTCATCGCACTATGGTCTGATAATATACATGGGATAACTTCAATTCCTTTGCGCTTACTTAAACATGTTCTATGTGTGAGTATGTGGTCCATTTTTGAGAATGACCCATGTGCAGCTGAGAAGAATGTGTATTCTGATTTTGTGGGGTGGAAGACTCTGTAAACATCTGTTAAGTTCATTTGTTCAAGAGTTCAATTGAGTTCTAGTATTTCATTACTTATTTTTTGTCTAGTTGATTTATCTATTTGTGACAGTGGGGTGTTGAGGTCCCCCACTACAATTGTATTAGTGCATATATGACTTTTCATGTCTGTTAGTATTTGTTTTATATAGTTGGGTGCACTAGTGTTTGGTGCATAGATATTTATGATTGTCATCTCCTCCTCTTGGATTCTTCCCTTTACAAGGATCTAGTGTCCTTCTTCATTTCTCTTAATTAGTGTTGGTTTGAAATCTACTTGATCTGCCAAGAGGATAGCTACTCCTGCTTTTGTTCAGGTTCCTGTTACATGGAGTATTGTTTTCCACCCTTTAACTTTCAGTCTATGAGTTTCCTTTTGAATTAAGTGTATTTCTTGTATGCAGCATATTGTTGGATTTTGCTTCTTGACCCATTCTGCCACTCTATTTCTTTTGATTGGTGAATTGAGACCATTAGCATTGATGGTTATAACTGAAACATATTGACTTGTCATTGCCATGACTTTTTCTTTTTGTTGGGTTCTCCCCCTTTACATTTAATTTCTGGTCCAGCCAGATGGGTTCATTTTGCTTTGCTTCCTGGAGTTGTGATCCTCAATGCCTGTTCCTAGGATATTGTGTAAAATTCTTTGGAGTGCTGATTTGGTATGCATGAAGTTCCTAAGGTGTTCTTTGTCATTTAATTACCTATTTCTCCATCAGTTTTGAAAGATAGTTTTGCAGGGTCCATCAATCTGGGTTGGAGGCTGTTTTCTTTTAGGGCTTGGAATATGTCACTCCAAGCTCTTCTTGCCTTGATGGTTTGTGTTGAGAAGTCTGCTGTGATTCTGATGGGCTTTCCTTTGTATGTGATTTGTTTCTTTTCTCTGACTGCATGTAGAACTTAGTTCTTCTGTTGTGTTTCTGGAATCTTAATAATTATATGCCTATGTATAGATTTTTTTTGATCAAGGCTATTTGGAGTCCTATATGCCTCACTTATCTGTATGTCAAGCTCTTTTCCCCTGCTTGGGTTGTTTTCTGCCATTACTTCTGTGAAGAGGTTTTTTATGTCATCTGCACTGTCTCCTGTTTCTTCATTGAGTCCAATCAGTCTTATGTTATTCTTGTTTGCATTGTCTAGCAGCTGCTGGATTGATTTCTCATGTTCCCTTATAACTTTGAAGCAATTTTTCTTTTCCTGGTCACTAATTGCAATCTTATCTCTTATATCTGAAATTCTGTCCTCACATTGGCTCATTCTGCTGTGTAGACTTTGAATGGAGTTTTTCATGTCTTGGATATCTATTTGCATCTGTTTTATGGATTCCATTTGTTTCTTATGTTGGGATTCCATCATGTCCCTGAGCTCCTCTCTAGATTTATTAATCATGTCTTGCACTAGGGACACAATTTGTCCTGTTATCTGAGAAATTATTTCTGATTTCATTTTTTTCAGATCGCCTTTTGTTGCCAGTTGAGTGGGTCCAGGTGGTTGAGTATCAGAGTGTTTCATCTCATTTCCCTTTGGGGTTGCTCTAGGTGATCTGGAAGTCTGGTTTTGAGACTTATTTACATGTTTTCTCATTTTGACTTTGTGTGGGGGGAGGCTCTTGGTGCCTGCATGGATTACCTCCTCTGAGCTGGGAAAGGTGGGACACGGGCTGGGAGCAGAGGTAGGGATTGTGGCCCAAAAGCCCTTTCCTGTTGGCTGGGAGCAGCAGGAGGGATGGTGGCTGGGAAGACCCTTCCTCTTATCTGGAAGCAGTGGGATGGTGGCTCAGAAGCTCCTACCTCTGGGCCGGAAGCCGTGGGAGGGATGGTCGCCCAGAAGCCCCTTCCTGGCCAGTATCAGAGGGACAGAAGGTGCCCCAAAAGCAATTTCCTCCAGGCTGTGAGCAGCGGGAGCGATGGTGACTGGGAAGCCCCTTCCTCTGGACCAGGAGCAATTGGGACGGTGGCTCTGAAGCCCTTACCTATGAGCCGGGAGCAGCGGGACTCAGTACCTTTGTCTGGTGGTCTGATGTCCTCTGCATCTTTGTAGTATGGAACCAGGTGGCTGCCTGTCTGCAGCAGGGTGATTCAGCATTTTCTATGGGACTTGGGATCTTGATAGGGCGTGCATAGACCTGCCTGTCTGCAGTGGGCTCATTAGGCATGTTCCTTGGGACTTGGGACCTCGGTAGGGTGTGGGCAGACCTGCCTGTCTGCAGTGGGCTCCGGACCCATTTTTTGATGGCAAAAATGTCAAAGGATTTGGGAGTCATATTTTAAGACTGCTTCTTTGGAGGCTGTGATTCTTGAAATTTTCTGGTTCATCTCTGTTATTGACAGTTCATTTATTTTTAAAGATCCAAATCTTTTGTCACAATGTTCTTATCTTCCTGTAAAAACCCTGCAGAATTTAATTTCTATGGTCTTAACCTACATTTGTACAAGGCAAAAAGGTTTATTCAGTGGAGGCAGATAAATTGTCTAAGTTTTCTTTACCTTGAGCTGAAGGTTTTTAAGCTATCATTATCAGTTTATCTATCATTGCTGTAAGGATTCTAAAAAATATATTTTCCATTTTTATTGTCCCTTTATCATTGACCAAAATTCAAATTTCAAAGAATCTGATATTTGAAATGCAGTATCAGAGTAAGGAAGAACAAAATTAAACTTGTTCAGAGACAGTGGCAGAGAATTGCTATCTAATATCATAAAAAACTAAAGAAAATATGTCCATCATTCAAAACACCTGTATAGTTCTGAAAAGGTTTTTTTTTCTGTTGTCTTGAGAGATAACAGCTGATAAAGTGATTGACTGGTGCTTAGCCCAAGCACTGTACTTATACAACTGGTGCCAATATATTTATTCAAAGTGTTCAAGACTGGTTAGTTTGAATGCTATAGAAATTGATGCTGAACTATTTTAGCTAAGTGATAATTTATGCAATGGCATTGGAGGAGCTTATGATGTTAAATGTAAAAAATTCCTTTATCTTGAGCATCTATTCATCATCAGTGGTGAAAAGTTATGTATTTCTTCTACTATAGTTGTTCTCATTCAACTGTTTCAGTTCCCAATACTACCAGTGGTGAAAGTTCTTAAAAACTACTAATTATGTATATTCCCTCCCTAATTGTATGTGTGAAAAGTTGCATGGGTACATATGGACAAACCATGCCTATCAGAGTAAAACAGTTTTGTTTGTGTTAGGAGAAAGATTTTCTTTGGGAGTTCAAACATCAGGAGCAGAAGTTGGGCAAGGGGCACCCTTGAGAAAAATGAATGACTGCCAGTTTCTAAGATTCGCATCACCATTATACTATTTTTATTTTCCAAATTCAGAGTTGGGATGAATCCAATGGCTATTTTTGTAATTGAAGGGATCTTATGTGTTTCCCTATGTTCTTTGATGTACTTATCGTTGGTTGTTCCCCAGTACCTAGACTTTTCCAGCCTGTGATGTACTGCTGCTAATGCTGCCTACACTGAGAGGGAAAAATATAAAGGAAATAATAGGAATAAGATGTGCAGGAAAATTAATTGCTAGGTCATCTTCCAGCTTCTTGTTTATTTTATTCTTTCTTATAACAGTCAAAAATAAATTGTCCCCTCTTATACCTGGCTCTGTTTTCCACATTAGGTATCTTCTTCAAAGTATCCCCCATGTTTAATGGGCCATCTAACTAAACAACAACCAGAAGACAAAATACTATTTGCTAATTGACAGACAAATTATATAATTAGAAGCATGGCTCAGGGTCTTATTTTTAGATCTGTAATGATTTTTTTTTGGTAATGTGAGGTTGAAACCCAGGGGAAGCCTGAGCCATAAGCTTTATGCAGAAAGAAATTCATTCTTGATATATTTCATTTCCTCTGTCATATGTCACCCTTCTACTAAATTCATATACTTGATTTCTGTTTGCACAGGCCTCTCATGCCTTGGTATTAGCTATGTCTATACCCACTATATCCTGAGGGACCCAGTTGTGCTAGGTGGCACTTGTGTGTACATTTGTTCTGTTGATGTGACCTCACATGATCATTGCATTTAAGAGAGCAGGTTTTATTTTCTTTTGATCCAAGATAGATAAAGTAGTTCAACATTATATACTCCATTTTTTCATTATTTTACCCTCTTTCCTAAATCTCTTGCACCTCTGGATTTTAAAGTCTTTCTAGGTTATTTTCTGGGTCACTTCTTTTGACATCACAATGGTTTTTTCTCTGCTTTTAGGCAAAAAAAAGTTTGTTTAAGACTTATTTTTCTAATATATTTTCTTATATGATATATCCAATAGTAACTGTTTCAGTTTCTGGTATGTTAATGACACTATTTCTTGGCTACTAGGTTTGTTGTACATTTTATACTTTTGCTTATGTTCTACGGTTGATTTGGATCAATATCTATGATACTGATTTGGGTGGTTATGATCAAGATTTCATTGTTTACAGATCTTCTCTATATTTCATTTTCATTATCCCTTTGAAAACCAGCTAATTTTTACAGGAAGATGAAAGGAAAAATATATATTGTTTGTAAGGTTTGTTTCTGGCCATAATAGTAGAGCAAGGAAGCAATCTAATTTTCATAATTGGTAATGAACATTTCCCTTGAGCCTTAATCTTTGAAACAAGTCCACATGTTTAGAGATTAATTCTAAAGTCCACAATCTTATGTCCCATTTCCCATAGCCATATCTCCTAAAAGGAAGCAACCATACCAAAATGTTACTGGAAGAGCCCTTTAGTTCTCTAGAAGACAGATTTTATATGAAAAAAGAAGTAGACCTTAAACTATTTAAAAAATGCTAAAGAAATGTCAGCATGGTTAAACTGTGAGAAAAAAGTCAATATATTACAACATACATTTGGATTTAAAGCACAAATGGCTTAAATGGAAGGAAAAAAATGATGGCCCTTTCCCAAATTGTAATGTTGGGAGTCTGTGTCTATGGTCTCTTCAGCTAGTGTTTCTTTTCTATTTTGGTAATGTCTGTTCCTCTGTTGTCATTCTTCAAATGCTCTACTGCTACCTAGTCTCATTCTAGGAAACGTAGCTCTAAGTTTCAGATATGAAAATTTCATTGGTAAACACCTTCCTGACTATATATATATCCTCAACTTAGCTAAATAAATCAAATCTTATAGATCAAATCTTTTTTTTTCTTTTTTTATTAAGTTTATCAGTATATTTTAATTATAAAATACAGTTACATTCATCATTGGAATCGCATACCTTTACATGATGTACCTTGGTTCTTATTTTTTCCCTGTTTCCCTGCCCTCCCTTGACCCCTCCACCCTTCCCTATTTACAAAGACTTTGTTTCCATTTTTTCTTTTCTCATATTTTCTCCTTTCCCTTCTTTCCTTTCCCCTCCCACTGCCCTTACTCCTTTAGAACTTTTCTTCCTATTACACAATATCAATTATACAATTTTTAAAAATTACAATATCAAGACTTAGAGGACATTATCACAGATTTTACAGAATTTAAAAGGATATAGAAAGCATATTACAAAAATCTTTTTTGAAATAAATTTGACAACTTCTATGAAGTACCTTGGAAGACAAATTAATGAAACTGACTCTGGAAGAAATATAAAATTTGAATAGCAGCTATTAAAGAAAGAATATTCCTAGCTTGAAAACCTACTTATATGACAACAACAGGCTCATATACATTGTAACTGATGAATTATATCAAACATTTAAAGCAGAAAAAAGAAGGAACACTTCTCCCCTCATTTTAGGAAGTCAACAATGTCCTAATACTAAAACTGGATAAAGATAATAGAAGAGAAAAGCATGAACATAGATAAAAATTTATTTAACAAAACAAACTATTAGAAGTTAGATCTGGCAGTATGTAGTAAGTGGTTTTATGATAGGGATGCCAGTGTTGGTTCAGCATCAGAAGATCCACCCCTAAAAGTCATCATTTTAACAGAGGAAAGGAAAAAGACATATGATCCTGTCACTAGTTGGAGAAAAAGTATTGGACTAAATTCCACAGCTGTTCATGGTAAAAGCTATCAGGAGACTAGAAGTAAAACAGAATCTTCTCAACAGATGAAAGACTTGTACTCCATACTTCTAGCAAAAATGCTTTATATGAATGGAAAAGATACAATGCTTTCTCCCTAAGGTGGGGAACAAGGGCAGATATGCCTACTCTTTAGCTGTCCATTAAATTTTGAAACATAGGCTCAAACCCAAAGAGTCTGGCAATAAAAATAAACAAATAGCATAGGATTGGCAAGGCAGAAGCAAAATCTTTATATGTAGATGAAATGATCATCTACAGAGAAAATACTCAGAAATCTCTAGGAGCCCCTAGAACTTGTATTTGAATTTAGCAGGATTAGAAAACACAAGGAATATATAAAAATTCAGATCTATGTACACTTGGTATAAATGAAGAATTGGATATGGAAATTTAAAAGTTGTGTAGGATTACAAAGGACCAGGAAAAGTAAAAAGAAAAAGAAATAACAGTGTTGGAAGACATTTATTACCTAATTTAAGACTTTTTCTAAAGCTACAGTAGTTAAGACAATGTTGGCATGAGGAAAGACATATGGATCAATGGACTAAAAAGGAGACTCTAGAAATAGAACCACACATATATGGTCCACTGATTTTTGAAAGTTATTTAACATTAACATTTTATAGAACATAAACTCCACTCAAGAGCATAGGAAAAGATATTGTTTTCAATAAATGGTACTAGAACACTTGGTATCCATATGTAAAAGAAATAACCTTAACCCTTTATTTCCATAAATAAAAATAACTTGAAAGGATCTATGAACCTGAATATGAAAGACTGAAACTATAAAATTTTAAGAAGAAATTATAAGGGAAAATATTTATGAATTTAGGGTAGGCAAAAATTTCCTAGGATACAAAAATATGATGTATAAAAGAAAAAAATGATAAAAGAGATTCCATCAAAATTTAGAAATTTTAAAGACATAATTAAGAAAATGAAAAGTAGTCCTTAACCAGAACATATTTATAATACATATAACCTATGACCAGAATATATAAAGAACTCTTACAGGTCATTAATAGGCAACCCACTTAAAAAGTAGACACAATAAGATGATAAATAACCCGTACAGCACTAGGCAAGGTGTGCAACACTAGAATCAGAAAAATACTAATCAATACAATAACAAGACTGTATTACACACTCATTAGGGAGATTAATTTAAAAGTTTTAAAAGAACAAATGTCAGCTTAGGTGTGAACCTTTTAGAACATTCTAATACTGCTAAAGTGAATGTAAAATGATAAAATCATTTTGGAAAACAATATAGAAATTTCTTGTATTACTGTTAAGAATGAACAGTTCTGTTCTTCAGTTTTTACTTAAGAGGAATGAAAAATCATGTTCACAATAGATTTCGACATGAAGGTTGACTATCCCTTATCTGAAATTCTTGGGACCAGAAGTGTTTCAGATTTTCATTTGAAATCCACTTGATCTGCAAAGAGGATAGCTACTCCTGCTTTTTGGGGAGTTCCTGTCACATGGAGTATTATTTTCCACACTTTAACTTTCAGTCTATGAGTTTCTTTTAAAAAGTAAGTGTGTTTCGTGTATGCAGCATATTGTTGGATCTTGCTTCTTGACCCATTCTGCCAGTCTATTTCTTTTGATTGGTGAATTGAGACCATTAACATTGATAGATAACTGATACATATTGAGTTATCATTGCCATGACTTTTTCTTTTTGTTGGATTCTCCCCCTTTACATTTAATTTCTTGTTGCACCTGATGGGTTCATTCTGCTGTGCTTCCTGTGGTTGTGATCTTCATTGTCTGTTCCTAGGATATTGTCTAAAATTTTTTGGAGTGCTGGTTTAGTATTCATGAAGTTCCTAAGGTGATCTTTGTCATGAAAGTGTCTTACTTCTCCATCAATTTTGAAAGAGTTTTGTAGGGTACATCAATCTGGGTTGGAGACTGTTTTGCTTTAGGTCTTGAAATACATCACTAGAAGCTGTTCTTGCCTTGAGAATTTGCATTGAGAAGTCAGCTGTGATTCTGATGGGCTTTCCTTTGCATGTGATTTGTTTCTTTTCTCTAACTGCTTGTATAATTTGGTTCTTCTGTTGGGTTTCTAGAATCTTAACTATTATATGCCTATGTATAGATTGTTTTTGATCATGGCTTGTTGGAGTCCTATATGCCTACTTTACCTGTATGTTAAGTTCTTTTCCCCTGTTTGGGAAGTTTTCTGCCATCACTTCTGTGAAAAGCTTTTTATGTCTTCTGCACTCTCTCCAGTTTTGTCATTGACTCCAATCATTATTTTTATTTGCTTATATTCTTGTTGGTATATTTTAGGTATACAATACATTTACTTTTATCATTGGGTGATTGTACCTGTACAAGATGTATCTTGATTCTTATTTTTTCCCCATTCCCTGTGCACCCTTCACTCCCTCATCCCTTCCTAATTTACAAAGACGTTTTTTCCATTTTTTCCTTTTCTCATAAATTTTCCTTTCCCTTCTTTCCTTTCCCTTCCCCCTCCCACCTCCCCTTCCCCTTTGGATCTTTTCTTCCTATTTCAAATTATCAATTATTCATTTTAATCATTTTAATCCTTATTTACAATTTCAGTTTCTCACACCAGAGAAACTATTCAGTATTTACATATGTGTGTCCTATTTATTTCACTTAAGAATATGGCCACAATATGCACCATTTAGCTATAAATGTCTCTAGTTTCTCATTCTTTATGTGTAAGTAGTACTCTATTATATTAAAAAAAAAAAACCCAAATCATCTTTATCCAGTTTCCAGTTGATGGGCACTTGGGCTGTGTCCAAGCTTTAGCTATTACAAACTGTGCTGCCGTAAACATGGGTGCACATATATCGCTGTGGTATGATTCTTTTAATTCTTGTGGGAAGATACCCAGCAGGGGAATAGCTGGGTCAAATGGGATCTCTAGTCCTAGTTCTTTGAGGTATCTCCATACTGATTCCACAGTGGTTGAACCAGTCTGCACTCCCACCAACAATGGAGAAGGGTGCCTTTCTCCCCACACCCCTGCCAGCATTTGTTATTGGTTGATTTCTTGATAGCATCATTCTTCCTGGAGTGAGGTGGAATCTCAGGGTTGTTTTCATTTGCATCTCTTGACTGACCAGTGAAGTTCAACATTTTTTCAAATGTTTATTTGCTACTTTTACTTCTTTGTCTGAGAAATGTCTGTTAATTTCAGATGCTCATTTTTGAATTGGGTCTTTGAATTTGGGGTTCTGATTTTCTTCAGTTCTTTATATATTCTAGATAATAGTCCTTTGTCTGAGATACAGCTACTAAAAATATTTTCCCACATTATAGGTTATCTCTTAGCTCTGTTGGTGGGTTCTCTTGCAGTGCAGAAGATTTTTAATAAGATGAGATCCCAGATGTTGATTGTCTGTGCTAGTTCCCATGCTACTGAGGTTTTGTTCATAAAGTCTTTTCCTATGCTAAGAGTTCTACCTAACCTATCTTCCAGCAAGTTTAGTGTTTCTGTTTTATTATTTAGATCCTTAATTCACCTAGATCTTATTTTAGTGCATGGTGATAGGTATGGGTCTAGTTTTCTTTGGTAGTTTGAAATCCAGTTTTTCCAACAGCATTTATTAAAGAGGCTGTCTTTCCTCCAGTGAGGATGTTTGGCTCCTTTGTCAAGGATGAGGTGGCTGAGTATGTCTGAAGTTGTTTCTGCATCTTCTAATCTATTCCATTGTGCCTCAGGTTGGTTTTTTTGCCAGTACCATACTGTTTTTATCACAGAAGCTTTGTAGTATAGTTTCAAGTTGGGGATTTGATACACCCTGCCATGTCTCTGTTGCCTAGAATTTGCTATTCTGGATCTCTTCTGGTTCCAAATGAAATTTTAGATTGTTTTCTCTAGTTCTGTGAAATATATTTTTGGAATTTCATTCAGGATTTCATTAAAGCTAATAGCAGTTTTGGAAGGATGGCCATTTTGACTATGCTAGTTCTTCCTACCAAGGAACATGGAATGTCTTTTCATTTTCGTATATCCTCTTCAATACCATTTTTTATAGTGCTCTAGTTTTCAGTGTAGAAGTCTTTTGCTTCCTTTGTTAGATTGATTCCTAGATTTTTTATTTTTTTGGATGCTATTATAATAATTATTTCCCTAATTTCTCTCAGTGAGTATGTTATTTGTTTATAAGAAGTCTATTGTTTTTTGAGAGTTGACCTTGTATCCAGGTACTCCACTGAGTCTGTCAATTAAGTCTAGAAGTCTTTTGGCAGATTTTTTTGTGTCTTCTATGTAAAGTATCATATTGTTAGCAAATAATGACATTTTATATTCTTCCTTTCCTATCTTTATTCCTTTTCTTTCTTTCTCTTTTCTAATTGCTGTGGCTAATGTTTTCAGAACTGTATTGAATGGGAGTGGTGATAGTGGGTATCCTTGTCTTTTCCTGATTTTAGCATGAGAGTTTTCAGTTTTTGACCATTTAGTATGATGTTGGCTGTTGGTTTTTCATAGATAGCCTTAATCAGGTTAAGATAAAGACCTTCTATTCCAGTTTTCTGTAGGGTTTTTATTCTGAATGGGTTTTGGATTTGGTCAAATGTTTCTTCTGCATCTATTGAAATGATCATATGGTTGTTGTCCTTGGCTCTGTTAATATAGTGTATTACATTTATTGATTTACAAATGTTGAACCATCCTTGCATCCTTGAGATAAATCTAACTTGATCAGAGTGTATGATCTTCTTGACAATGCTCTCTATTCTGTCTGCCAGTATCTTGTTTGAGGATGTTTGCATATATGTTCATTAGGGACGTTGGCCCTTAGTTCTGTTTTTGGTTAGGTTTTTGCCTGGTTTGGGAATCAAAGTAACACTTGCTTCCAGGAATGAATTAGGAAGTTTTGCTTCCTGTTCAATTTCCTTGATAAGTTTAAAGAGTAATGCTGATAGTTTTTCTTTAAATGTCTGGTAAAATTTAGCAATGAAGCCATCAGGGCATGGGCTTTTCTTTGTTGGTAAGTTTTTTTTTATTACATTTTCAATTCACTCATTGTAATTGGGGTGTTTAGAATTTTTATATCTTCTTCATTTAACTTTGGCAATTCACATGTATCTAGGAATCTGTCCATTTCTTCTGTGTTTTCCATTTTATTAGAGTACAGGTTCTCAAAGTAGGTATTGATGATCCTCTGGATTTCTGCAGGATATGTGGTGACTTCACCATTTTCTTTCTTAAGTGCATGGATTTGAGCCTCTTCTTTCCTTTTTTTGATAAGGTTGGATAAAGATTTATTGATTTTATTTATTCTTTCAAAAACCAACTCTTTAATTCATTGATTTTTTGTATCATTCACTTAGTTTCCGTTGCATTGATTTCTGCGTTGATATTTATAATTTCCTTTCTTGTATGAGCTTTGGGTTTGTTATGCTCTTCTTTTTCTAGGAGCTTGAGGTTCTGCATTAGGTTATTTAACTGAGTTCTCTCTGTTGTCCTAATATGGGCATTCACTGCTATGAATTTCCCTTGTAGAACTGCTTTCATTGTGTCCCACAGATTCCTGTATGTTGTACTGGCATTATTATTTACCTGTAGAAACCGTCTAATTTCTTCTTTAATTTCCTCTGTGACCCATTGGTTGTTCAGGAGAGTGTTATTCAATTTCCATGTGTTTGTGGGTGTTCTGTGGTTTCTTATGTTATTGATCTCAAATTTTATTGCACTAAGGTCTGATAATATGCAGGTGATAACTTCAAATCTTTTACATTTACTTAGACATGTC
This sequence comes from Heterocephalus glaber, assembly GCF_053883595.1. Classification (NCBI taxonomy): domain Eukaryota; kingdom Metazoa; phylum Chordata; class Mammalia; order Rodentia; family Bathyergidae; genus Heterocephalus; species Heterocephalus glaber. Next base: position 26,243,558 of record NW_028258145.1, on the reverse strand, counting down.
CTATGAGCTAGCATGTGATCTATTTTTGAGAATGACCCATGTGCAGCTGAAAAGAATGTGTATTCTGATTTTGTGGGGTGGAAAACTCTATAAACATCTCTTAGGTCCATTTGTTCAATACCTTGGTTCAGTTCTAGAATTTCATTGCTAATTTTTTTCCTGGATGATCTGTCTATTTGTGATAGAGGGGTGTTGAGGTCCCCCAGTACAATTGTGTTAGTGCTTATTTGGTTTTTCATGTCCATTAATATTTGTTTTGCATAATTGGGGCCATTTGTATTTGGTGCATAAATATTTGGGATTGTCATCTCTTCCTCTTGGATTGTTTCCTTCACCAGGATGTAGTGACTATCTTTGTCTCTCTTAATTAGTTTTGGTTTGAAATCTACTTTGTCTGCAAATAAGATTTCTACTCCTGCTATTTTCTGGGATCCTGTCACATGGAGAATTGTTTTCCATCCTTTTACTTTCAGTCTATGAATTTACTTTTGAGTTAGGTGTGTTTCTTGTATACAGCATATTGCTGGGTTTTGCTTCTTAATCCATTCTGTCAGTCTGTTTCTTTTGATTGGTGAATTGAGGCCATTAACATTGATAGTTATAATTGAGAGATATTGACTCATTCTTGCCAAGATGTTTTATTGTTGTTGGCTCTTTTCTTATTTTTCCCCCTTTCCCTTTAGTGCCTTACCTTGCGTGGTGTCTTCTCTCTGTTGGCCCTCATGGAGTTGTGACCTTCATTGTCTTTTTCTAGGATATTGCTTAGAATTATTTGGAGTGCTGGTTTGGTGTTCATGAAATTTCTCAGTTGTTCTTTGTCATGAAAGTATCTAATTTCCCCATGGATTTTGAAAGATAATTTTACCAGATACAACATTCTAGGTTGGAAGTTATTTTCTTTTAGAGCTTGAAATACTTCACTTCAGGCTCTCCTTGATTTGAGGGTTTGTATTGAGAAGTCTGCTGTGATTCTGATGGGCTTTCCTTTGTAGGTGATTTGTTTCTTTTATTTCACTACCTGTATGATTTTGTTCTTTTTTTGGGTTTCTGGGATCTTGACTATTATATGTCTAGATGTAGATTATTTTTGATCATGGGTAGTTGGAGTTCTATATGCATCACTTATCTGTATGTCCAACTCTCCACCTCTGTCTGGGAAGTTTTCTACTATTACTTCTGTGATCAGTTTTTTATGTCAATTGTTCTTTCTCCTGTTTTTGCCAGTATCTTGTTGAGGATTTTTGCATGTATGTTCATTAGGGAGATTGGTCTGTAGTTCTCTTTTTGGATTGGGTCTTTCCCTGGTTTTGGAATCAAGGTAACACTTGCTTCCAAGAATGAATTTGGAAGCCTTGATTCCCTTTCAATTTCCTTGATGAGTTTAAAGAGTAATGGCATTAGTTCTTCTTTAAATGTCTTGTAGAATTCAGCAGTGAAGCCGTCAGGACCTGGACTTTTCTTTGTTGGTAAATTTTTTATTACATTTTCAATTTCACTCATTGAAATTGGGTTGTTTAGAATTTCTATATCTTCTTCATTTAACTTTGGCAATTCATATGTATCTAGGAATCTGTCTACCTACCTGAAGTAGGTATTGACGATCTGGATTTCTGCTGGGTCTGTTGTGACTTCACATTTTTTGTTCTTAATTGCATGGATTTGAGCCTTTTCTTTCCTTTTTCTGATAAGGTTTGCTAAAGGTTTATTGATTTTATTTATTCTTTCAAAAAACCAACCCTTTGATTCATTAATTTTTTTGTATCATTCTCTTAGTCTCCATTGCATTGTTTTCTGCTCGGATCTTTATAATTTCCTCTCTTATATGAGCTTGGGTTTTTTATACTCTTCTTTTTCTAGGAGCTTGAGGTTCTGCATTAGGTTATGCATTTGCATTCTCTCTGTTTTCCTAATATGGATATTCACTGCTATGAATTTCCCAAGTAGAACTGCTTTCATTTTGTCCCATAGATATTGTTTGTTGTATTGGCATTATCATTTACTTGTAGAAACTGTTTAATTTCTTCTTTAACTTCCTTTGTGACCCAATGTTCAGAAGGGTATTATTCAATTTCCATATGTTTGTGGGAGTTTTGTGGTTTCATAAGTTATTGATCTCCAATTTTATTGCACTATGGTTTGATAATATATGGGGGGTAACTTCAATTCCTTTACATTTACTTAGATATGTCCTATGAGCTAGCATGTGGTCTATTTTGGAGAATGACCTGTGTGCAGCCAAAAAGAATGTGTAGTCTGATATTGTGGGGGTGGAACACTCTGTAAACATCTATTACGTCCATTTGTTCAATAGCTTGGATGAGTTCTAGAACTTTGCTGTTAATATTTTGTCTAGATGATCTATTTGTGATAGTGAAGTATTGAGGTCCCCCACTACAAGCATATTAGTGCTTCTTTGGTTTTTCATCTCCATTAATATTTGATTTATATAGTGGGTGGCATTCATATTTGGTGCATATATATTTATGATTGTCATCTCTTCCTCTTGGATTGTTCATTTCACAAGGATGTAGTGACCATCTTTGTCTCTCTTAATTAGTTTTGGTTTGAAATCTAGCTTGTCTGCAAATAAGATTGCTACCCCTACTTTTTTCTGGGTTCCTGTGATGTGGATAACTGTTTTCCATCCTTTCACTTTCAGTCTATGAATTTCTTTTCTAGTTAGGTATGTTTCTTGTATACAGCATATTGCTGGATTTTGCTTCTTAATCCATTCTGCCAGTCTATTTCTTTTGATTGGTGAATTGAGGCCATTAACATTCATGGTTATAATTGATAGATATTGACTCATCCTTGTCATGATATTTTACTGTTGTTGGCTCTTTTATTTCTTGTTTTTTCTCCCTTTCCCTTTAGTTTTTCCCCTTGCCTGGTGGCTTCCCTCCATTGGGCCTCATGGAGTTGTGACCTTCACTGTCTTTTTCTAGGATATTGCTTAGAATTGTTTGGAGTGCTGGTTTGGTGTTCATGAAATTTCTCAGAGGTTCTTTGTCATGGAAGTATCTAATTTCTCCATCAGTTTTGAAAGATAATTTTGCAGGATACCACAGTCTAGGTTGGAAGTTATTTTCTTTTAGAGCTTGAAATACTTCACTCCAGGCTCTCCTTGACTTGAGGGTTTGTATTGAGAAGTCTGCTGTGATTCTGATGGGCTTTCCTTTGTAGGTGATTTGTTTCTTTTCTCTAACTGCCTTTAGGATTCTGTTTTTCTGTTGGGTTTCTGGGATCTTGACTATTATATGTCTAGGTGTAGATTATTTTTGATCATGGGTAGTTGGAGTTCTATATGCATCACTTATCTGTATGTCCAACTCTCCACCTCTGTCTGAGAAGTTTTCTACTATTACTTCTGTGATTGGTTTTTTTATGTCAGTTGTTCTTTCTCCTGTTTTTTTCGTGGACTCCTATCAGTCTTAATGTTATTCTTCTTTGCATCATCTAGTAGCTGCTGGATTGATTTCTTGTGTTCCCTTCCCATTTTTAAGAAATCTCCATTTTCATGGTCCTCAACCAAAATCCTGTCTTTATATCTGATATTCTATCTTCAGATTCCTTTAATCTGCTGTGCATATTTTCAATGGAGTTTTTAATCTCCTGAAGATCTGTTTGAATCTGCTTCATGGATTCCATTTCTTTCCTATGTTGGACGATCATGGTTTCTATTTCTTTCTTATGCTGGGCATTCATGGCTTCCGGCATGGGTCTGAGCTCATCTATTTTTTATCTGTTTCTGTTCTAGAGCCTCAAATCATGTCTTTCACTCTGCTCGCTATCTCTGTAGTTATCTGGGTGATTATTTCTGTTTTGAATTTTTCTAGATCCTCATTCATCTGTTTTGTAACTTCCTGTGCTATCAGTTCAGAGTGTCCAGGTGGTTGATTTTCAGACTTTTCCACCTCATTTTCCTGAGAATTTGCCTTTTGTGGGGTGGAAGTCTGAGTTTGTACCCTGCTTAAATGTCTTCTCATTTTTGTTTTTGGTACTGTTCTTGGTTTAATTCCTGAGTTGATACTTTGAAGTTGCTTATTGTAAGTATCTGTGTTGCTTGCATTTAGATCCCTTATGGAATGATTGCTTCTCAGAGGTGTCTCCCAGATATAACCCGTCTTTAGGTTTTGAGTCTGTAATGACTCTGAGGCTGTCTCATTTTCTAGGAATCTGTCTACCTACCTGAAGTAGGTATTGACGATCTGGATTTCTGCTGGGTCTGTTGTGACTTCACATTTTTTGTTCTTAATAGCATTGATTTGAGCCTTTTCTTTCCTTTTTCTGATAAACTTGGCTAAAGGTTTATTGATTTTATTTATTCTTTCAAAAAACCAACTCTTTGATTCATTGATTTTTTTTATATTGTTCTCTTAGTCTCCATTGCATTGATTTCTGCCCTGATCTTTATAATTTCCTCTCTTGTATGAGCTTTGGATTCATTATGCTCTTTTTGTAGGAGCTTGAGGTTCTGCATTAGGTTATTTCACTGAGTTCTCTCTGTTGTCCTAATATGGGCATTCACTGCTATGAATTTCCCAAGTAGAACTGCTTTCATTGTGTCCCATAGATTCCTGTATGTTGTACTGGCACTTTCATTTACTTGTGAAACTGTTTAATTTATTTTTAAATTACTTCTGTGACCCATTGTTTGCTCAAGAGGGTGTTATTCAGTTTCCATATGTTTGCTGGGGTTTTGCAGTTTCTTATGTTATTGATCTCCAATTTTATTGCACCATGGTCTGATAATATACAGGGGGTAATTTCAATTCTTTTACATTTACTTCTACATATCCTATGAGCTAGCATGTGGTCTATTTTGGAGAATGACCCATGTGCAGCTGAAAAGAATGTGGATTCTAATTTTGTGGAGTGGAACACACTGTAAACATCTATTAAGTCCATCTGTTCAATAGCTTTGTTCCGTTCTAGAATTTTGTTGTTAATTTTTTGTCTAGATGATGTGTCTATTTGTGATAGTGGGGTATTGAGATCCCCCACTACAGTTGTGTTAGTGCTTATTTGGTTTTTTATGTCCATTAATATTTGTTTTGTATAGTTGGGAGCATTTGTATTTGGTGCATATATATTTATGATTGTCATTTCTTCCTCTTGGACTGTTCCCTTCACAAGTATAGAGTGACCATCTTTGTCTCTCTTAATTAGTTTTGGTTGGAAATCTACTTTGTCTGCAAATAAGATTGCTACCCCTGCATTTTTCTGGGTTCCTATTTCATGGAGAACTGTTTTCCAACCTTTACTTTCAGTCTATAAATTTCTTGTGAGTTAGGTGTGTTTCTTATATACAACATATTGTTGGATTTTGCTTCTTAATTCATTCTGCCAGTGTATTTCTTTGATTGGTGAATGGAGGCCATTTACTTTGATGGTTATAGTTGACAGATATCGATACATCCTTCTCATGATGTTTTACTGTTGTTAGCTCTTTTTTTTTTTATTTCCCCCTTTCCCTTTAGTTTCTTGGCTTGCCTGGTGGCTTCCCTCTTTTGGTCCTAATGGAGTTGCAACCCTCATTGTCTTTTCCTAAGATATTGTTTGGAATTGTTTGGAGTGCTGGTTTGGTGTTCATGAAATTTCTCAGGTGTTCTTTGTCATGGAAGTATCTAATTTCCCCATCGATTTGGAAAGATAATTTTGCAGGATACAACAGTCTAGGTTGGTGATTCTGATGGGCTTTGCTTTGTAGGTGATTTGTTTCTTTTCTCTAACTGCTTGTAGGATTTTGTTCTTCTGTTGGATTTCTGGGATCTTCACTATTATATGCTTAGGTGTAGATTTTTTTTATCATGGCTAGTTGGAATTCTATATTCCTCATTTATCTGTATGTCCAATTCTCTACCTCTGTCTGGAAAGTTTTCAACCATTCTGTGAACAGTATTTTATGTTAATTGAACTTTCTTCAGCTTTTTGGTGGACTCCTATCCTTTTTGGTGGTTATATTATTCTTCTTTGAATTGTCTAGCAGCTGCTTTATTGGTTTCTCATGGCCCATTACTATTTTTAAGAAATCTCTGTTTTCATGGTCCTTAACTGCAATCCTGTCTTCTATATCTGATATTCTATCTTTACATTCCCTTAAACTTCTGTGAATACTTTCAATGGCATTTTCTCCTGAATATCTCTTTGAATCTGTTTCATGGATTCCATTTCTTTCTTATGTTGGATGATTATGGTTTCCATTTCTTTCTTATGCTGGGCATTCATGGCTTCCAGTGTGGTTTTGAGCTCATCTATTTTTTTTAATCTCTTTCTGTTCTAGAGCCTCTAATCACGTCTTTCACTCTGCCTACCATCTCTTTAGTTATCTGGGAGATAATTTCTGTTTTGAATTTTTCTAGAGCCTCATTCCTCTATTTTGTTACTTCCTGTGCTATCAATTCAAGGTCTCCAGGTGGTTGATTATCAGACTTTTCCACCTAGTTTCCCCCAGAATTTGCCTTTTGTGGGGTGGAGGTCTGAGTTTGTGCCTTGCTTAAATGTCTTCTCATTTTTGTTTTTGGTACTGTCCTTGGTTTAATTCCTGAGTTGATACTTTGAAGTTGCTTATTGTAAGCATATTTGTTGCTTGTATTTAGATGTCTTATGGAATGATTGCTTCTCAGAGGTGTCTTCCAGATACAACCCATCTTTAGGTTTTGAGTCTGTAATGACTCTGAGGCTGTCTCATTTTCTTTATACCAGGAAGGAAAAATGATTAGATCAATCACAACACCTTAGCCCAAGTGATACAGTCAGTAACACTGTAGCATCAAGTACATCTTAGAAAATGACAATTTGTAGCAGTTATTAATGTACCACCCTTAACTGTGTGAATTAAATTAAAATTGAGGACCAACCCAACATATGTTTATAGTGAATAAACTCTTCAATGTAGCAACTTTACCCTTCAGGATGAGGAGTTAGAAGGAGTTGAGAAGTGAGAAATAATTAGGTAGGAGGATAGGGGAAGGTTATCAGTGAGGCCAGAGGACACAGGTGAGAGAAGGAAAAAGAGAAGAAAAGAAAAATAAAGAAGAAATCCAAATTAGGGCCAGAAGAGGAACACAAAGCGAGATGAAGATAATGTATTTCAGTAAGAGAGCGAGTGTGTGTGAGAGAGAGAAAGAAAGAAGAAAGAAAAAAAGAAGAGAACAATAAAAATTTGAAAAGAGTAGAAAAAGAAAAAAAATAAAATTTAAAAATAAGAACAAAAAATAATAATCATTTAAAAAATAATAAATAAAAAATAAAAATAATGTGTCTCCTTCAGGGTATGTCTCTGCTGTCACAATAGGCAATGTGGGGAGCAGCGTGAAGATATAAGTCAATGAGTCTCAGCAAGCCATTCACAGTCCCCTGAGATTCAGGCAGATTTCTTGTTGCAAGGCCCAAGTTGAGGTCCCTGACCTGCTGGATTGAACTGTGGAAGGTTCTACTACATGTTTCATCTGCCCTTCCCCTGAAGATAGTCCAGTTTCCAATGGGAGGTGATGATCCCTCCAACTTATCAAGTATGGTGGTCTGGTGTGCCTTTATTGCAGAAATTGTCTTCACTTTTCCAGTGGGCTTCAGTTTTCATCAAGGAGCCCGAGAGAGGCCCTCTATCTGTTGTTCACTTCTTCTCTATCTTCTGGAGCTCAGGACAATGACCTTTATGCCCCTCTGTGCCTTTGTAGTGTGGAACCAGGTAGTGGCACATCCAGAAGGCCAGAGGTGTGGGGGGTAGGGTTTTGGTGTTTGGGGTGGGCTGCAGGCACCCACTCAGCTAAGCAGGTCACTGTGGGCATGGCAAGTGTCAAGGGGTCCTCACCATCTGGCTGGTCACTGGTGGGCATGGCACATGTTGGAGAGAGTGGGGGTCCAGGCGGCCAGGGACTTCTCTCTCCACCTGCCTGGGTAAGCTGGTTGCTGTGGGCATTGACTCCTATCATTCTTATGTTATTCTTCTTTGCATCTTCTAGAAGCTGCTGGATCAATTTCTCATGGTCCCTTACTATTTTTAAGAAATTTTTTCTTTTCCTGGTCACTAATTACTATCTTATCTTCTATATCTCAAATTCTGTCATCACATTGGGTCATTCTTCTGGATAAATTTTCACTGGAGTTTTTAATCTCCTGGAAATCTGTTTGCATCTGTTTTATGGATTCCATTTGTTTCCTATGTTGGGATTCCATCATGTTCCTCAGCTCCTCTATGTTTTTTTATCTGTGTCCACTCTGGATTTATTAATCATGTCTTGCACTATGGGCACAATCTCTGCTATTATCTGAGAAATTTATTCTGATTTCATTTTTTCCAAATCCTCTTTTGTTGCCAGTTCAGGGAGTCCAGGTTGTTATCAGATTGTTCCATCTTATTTCCCTTTTGGGGTTGCCTTAGGTTATCTGGAAGTCTGGTTTTGAGACTTGTTTATGTGTCTTCTCATTTCAACAGATGCATCCTGCTGTGCCCTTGTTGATGCAAGTTTTTGCTCACCCAGTGGTCTTGAATTCTCAGCAAGCTGGAGAGCTGCCTTTTGTCTGCTGCTCAGCATTACACTAATTCCTGGGTTGCAAAAGGTGGCCTTCTGTATCCCTGAACTGATCTGTTGTCTGGGTGGGCTTCTGGTTGGGGCCTGTGCACACTTAGGATGGTATCTAAATGTGTCACTGGCTAGGGCCCCTATGTAGCTGTTGTCTGGGAGGGCCTTTGCCTGGGGGGCTGTGCACCCCAGTTTCTGTTGTGTGAGCAAGCTTCTGGCTAGGGTCTCGCATACTTACTGATTGTATTGAGGTGAACCTCTGGCTGTTGCTTTTGTGCCTGTGCAGCTCTTTTCCAGGCAGGGCCTTGGCTTGGGCCAGTGTGCCTCAGCCTCTGTGGTCTGGTTGGAACCTTGGCTGGGATCTGCTTGCAGCCCTGCTGCTGTTGTCCACACTGCTGCTCCCCCAACTAAGGTAGTCTGGTGTGCCTTTATTGCAGAGGTTTTCTTTACTTTTCCAATGGGCATTAATTTTCATCAAGGAGCCTCAGAGAGGCCCCGTTTCTGTTGTTCACTTCTACTCTATCTTCTCAAGCTCAGAACAGTATCCTTTATGACCTCTGCAACTCCGTGGTGTGGATCCAGATAATGGCTTGGCACAGTGGAGGAGGGGGTATGTTGGCACCCTGTGGCTCACTTCCTCAGTACCTTATAGATCAAATCTTAATATATCACCATATGTTAAGTTATGTCAGCACTTAAAGTCTTTTCTAAAATGCTTTAAAAATAAAGTTTCTATTTCTATATTAGTTTGCTAGGATTTCTATAATAGGGCATCAAAGATTTGGTGGTTTAAACCACACTTTTATTTTGTTACAGTTCTGGACGTTAGACATTAGAGATGTCAGGAGGGGTTGCTTCTTTTGACTGCTGTACGAACAGACCTCTTGCTTGGTTTGCACATGACCATCCTCTTTCTATGTTTTCATATCATCTTTTGTCTATCATTGAATCCCTATTTTTTCTTTTTATAAGAATACCACTCATGTTGGTTTAGGGCCTACCTTAATGAATTAATTTTAACTTTAATCACCTGTGTAAAGGTCTTGTCTCCACATATAGTCAAATTATGAGGTACTGGGGTTGTAGGACTTTAACATAAAAAATGAGAGAAAATTTAGCTTATAACAGCCCATCAAATATTTACTGTTTTAGTTCATCTTCTTTGTTTCTAATAACAATATTACAGACTGGGTAAGTTAAGTGAGAGGTTTATGTGGGCTCATTACTCTGATCCAAGTTTAAGGGACCACCTTTGGTCTTCTTGCTGGCAGTCTTGAGCTCACATAAGGCATTATGTGGCAAGAGGGAGGGATTGTGCAAGAGACCTATGAAAATTGGTTTTTATGCCAGACCCTGTCTTGAGATAATCCATTGATCTATTAATCACATGGGAAACAACTCATTCATGACCTTGGAACTATAATCACCTTTTAAAAGTCCCACCTTTTAATAGCTGTTAATGGGAATTAAGTTTGCAAATTAGTTTCAGAAAGGATAAGAGCAAAAGGCCAAGGAATCAATCTACTAACATCTGAATCTTACATCTCACTTTATCTCCTAGATGTATTGTTTTCTAAAAGTCATTTTAAAATCATTCTATCTGCAAAGGTCCACATCTATAAATTTTATGTGTTATAGTAAATTAAAACTAAGTCTAGGCCTGGAAAACCCCAAAGAATACAATGCTAGGTTAGCCTCATAAATGATCTAAAGTTTGCTTGGTTTGTAAATATAAATGAAATGAACTATTTCTCATAAATATCTATACTAAATGAAATTTAAGGCTTTTCATTTGGTACTGGGGATCAAACTCAGGACCTTAGGACCTTTTACTTGATGCTGAGCTACACCCCCAGGCCATTTAAATTTAACTGATCAAAAGCTGACAATTAATTAACTCCTAAATAGTTAAGCACTTTCTATCAGGATAGACAAATTAGGCAACTGTAACTGTAATATCAGGCACTTTCCATCAAGATAGACAAATAAGGAATCTGTATAATTATTTTTTTAATGTGTGAGAGATTTAATACAACTTCCAAATGCTCTAAGAGAAGCACTATAGACTGGGAGGACCCAGATCAGTAATTACAGGGTAAGAAATTGGGTTACCAATGATTAAGTCTATGAGATGTGTTGACAAGCTTATCCCATTTGGTAAAATATTTTTAGCAAAATGGAATTTTTTTGTTTTCAAACCAAACGGCATGCACCCTAACATGGAATCTAGTTGCTTTAAGCCAGAATGCCTGCTTAAGTTTTAAAGTATAAGACAGTGAGGCTATTTAAACATTTCAGTGTTACTTTGTTTTACTGAAATTGCAAACTTAAAAGCCTGGCAATGTAAATAAATGAAAATTGAAATAATTAAAAAGCAGCCTTATTTTTTTTTTTTTGGTGTTAATAGAATCACTAACATGCTAACTGCTTTTACTGTTAGAATATATCCTTAGAAATGAAAAGAATGACTGGAGGAGCTATAATACCCAGTATCATGGTGAACATCTTTGTTTACTCCTAAGGTATATCTATTTGGTAGTTAGATGAAAATAAAAACTTTTCTATATAAAATGCTTGGTCTTAAAAAGGTAAATTTTCTTGCATTCTAAAACTTAAGCCCTTTAAATACCACAAAGGTACCCTCTTGGGCCTTAAAAAAGGCAGCTGTGCTTAAATATTCTAAGTGGGAATTTTCATGTTTAGTTATATTGAAAATTTTCATGGGTGAGATAGTGTAACTGGCTTTCATCTTTGGAATGTTTTTCATGTGTTCTGGTGAAAACTATGCATCCAGACATCCCTCTCTTACATGATTTTAAATAAATCTAAATAGTATTATATACACAATTAAGCCCTTACAGTTTTGTTTTCTCAAACAGATCTATAAACAAAACATCCTCAAGTCATTATCACGAAAAACATAGAGACTTCCTGAAATAGAAAAAGGCTTCTATTATTTTATGTTAAATATTTAACAGTTACCTACAGTGATAAGATTTGGGCAGTATCTAACCAGATATGTATTTTCACAGTATATTCAAATTTCCTATAAAACTTGGAAATCTGTACAATTTGTAATTACCAATGAAAATCTAGAATTTCCACCTGTGAAAGAATATCTAGTGATAAATAATCCTTCATTGTGAGAATATAGTCAAATATCTTAGAGCTGCTAGTTGCCCAGGGTTTTTTTTGTTTGTTTGTTTGTTTGTTATTTTTGGTACTAGGGATTGAACTCAGGTCCCTGTGCTTGCAAGGCAGGTGGCAGAACCACTGAGCTAAATCCCCGGCCCCTGCCCAGGGTTTTCTTAATATTGAATTCTCAGGATAGGAGATGTTCTAAAACACTTTTTACTGGTAAGTCTATCAATGACTCTTACACGTTTCTTTTTTATTTCTTTCCTCTTTTTCTTTTATTTTTTTAATAACTAGAAATCTGTATAATTAGGACCAATTGCTATAGCTGGATCTTGAGCATCCTCCAAAGACCCATATGTTGAAGGCTAGATCCTCAGGCTATGGTGCTATTGGAGGTGAGAGAAACTTTAGGAAATGCTGTCAGAAGAAAGGAAGTTAAGTCATTGGAAGCATGCCCTTGACAGGGAAAATGGGACCAAGCCCCTTCATCTTTTTCTCTTAGCTTCCTGACAGCTGGCAGATGAGCAGCTTTACTCTATCAAATTCTTTCTGTTATGATGTACTATCTCACTTGAGGCCCACTAGAAATGGTACCAAGCAACCATGGACTGAAACTTCTGAAACAATAAGCCAAAATAATTCTTTTGGTTTTTTTTTTTTTTTGGTACTTGGGATCAAACTCAGGACCTTCCACTTGTGAGGCAGATGGCAGCATCACTGAGCTAAATCCCTGGCCTGGAATTCTTTCATTTTTATAGTTGTTTTCTTTCAGATATTTGTTATAGAAATGGAAAACAGACTAACATATCAATTTATAAGAAAATGGAAAGACATCTCTTGTTCCTGGGTAGGAAGAACCAACATAGTGAAAAAGGCCATACTTCCAAAACTGCTATACAGATTCAATGCAATTCTGATTGAAATTTCAGCACTATATTTTTCCCCTATTTCTGCATAAAACTATAAAAATCTTTTGCTTGTGTTTCATTGGTGAAATTTCTGTACCAGTTCTACTTTAAAGCTGCTCAAGTGATGAATCACTGTTCCCAAACTATAAATTTTACTGTTTCATCTTAGCTTTTAATACAAGGAATAGTTATTTCAGAGGCTTATGTTTTAGACTAATGAGTTAATATATGTTAAGTGCTTACAAATACAGAATTCAGAAAATAATATATATATACTATTCAATTATATAGTTTTTAAATAATTAATAAAGAGTTGAATCAATAATGTATAACATATAAATCCATATGATGACTGAATCAGGCTTATACTTGAGAAAGAAGTAATTATGCTAGAGTCCAATTGAATCAAACAACAATTTGAAATATATTAAGCTGAGACATTTTAATAGTAGTTATTCGAAAGCATTTAAAGTCCCCAAGTTCTGTTTCTAGTAAAATAGGTATTTTTTCTTTCCTAGTGAGTTCAGCTATAAATTCTGACCAGAACACACGAAAAAGCTGCTTGAGAGCTTAGGCAAAGTAATTAGTAGTAGACAGATTGAGGAAGAAGACTAGAATTTGAACTATCATTGGAGGTGACTAAATCCAACTGGAGTGGATACTCAACCAACTGAAGGATGGCTCAATCCTAAATGTGTATATTTTTGCAGACTGAGAACAGTCCAGATGACCTCTAGTTTTGACTTGAGGGACAGAAAGAGGATCCCCTAATATTCAGAGACAGTGGGAAATATGTCAAGGTTTATTTTTTTCCTCATTTTAAATTCTTTCCTATTCCAACCTGTAGGCAAATGTATGTGCAGCAACTGAAGTGACAGTCATAGTGAAAGCAAAGCTACAGGCATATTGTCCTAGTCAATTTCCTAGATGCAATACCTGACACCCATACCTTAAAGAAGGAAAGTTTTGTTTTGGCTCACAGCCCATGGTCAGGTGGCAGAAAAGCATGGCAGAGAAGTATAGTGGAGGAAGAGCTGTCACATAGTGGTGACCAGGAAGCAGAGAAAAGGGAGGAGCTGAAGTGTGTAAATACCTAATAATTTTTCTGGCATGAGAAACTGAAAGTGTAAATGAGGATCCAAATGATTAATAATGTGAAGTAGGAAGAAAAGGTCCAAAGGGGAAGGGCAAATGGGAGGGGAAGGGAAAAGAAAAATATGAGAAAAGGAAAAAATGGAAACAAAGTCTTTGTTAATAAGGAATGGTGGAGGGATTGAACAGAGGACAGGGGATGGGGAAAAATATAAGAACCAAGATACATGTTGTAAAGGTACAAATTCCCAATGATGAGTGTCATCATACTGTAAACCTAAAATGTACTAATAAACTTAATGAATAAAAAAATAATAAAAATAAAGAAATAAAATGTCCAGAATACCTTCCAAATTTATACAGCACATAAATAATCAAGAAAAGCTTGATTTGCAAGAGGAAACTCAATTTCCAAGACTGAGTAGGCACCAATGTTGGAAGTACAAAATAAAAAATTGAACAGCTGTTACAGAATGTTCAATATGCAATCACAGACACAGTTGAAACTGATAGAATGATAGACAATATCAGGGATGACAGAGAATATGTTAGCAAGCTAAAAAATGGACATTCTTTGAACTAAGAAAAAACAATAATAAAATCATACTTTTATGGGATAGATCTGCTGTTTTAACTTTAAAGCTAATACATAGCTTTCTGAAGTTGAACAATAGGCTGTAAAATTCTTGAAATTTAATCATTTATATATCAAATAGTTACTTTTTCAATCAGAGGGTTGTGGTCCACAGTTGAAAATTCTGATGCTTGGGCCACCTTTCTCATGACCTGTCAGTGGTGAAAACCATTAGTCTAATGTAATCTATTGTTTGGAAGGCAAAAAACAAAACAAGCAAACAAACAAACAGAAATCCAACAAATATTCCCTCAATAGCTTTCTGACCTCTGGACTGTGAATATTATTTCCTATCACTTCTTTGAGTATGTAAGAATAATAAGCTGCCCTTAAAACCTATTTTTAACTACCCTGGAGTCCCTTTTACTTTTGTATTTATTTCTTAGAAAGATTCCCACTTGCTTGATATTTTGCCTCGATTGAAATGTTGGGAAGGAATGGGTGCATTGCTTTCCTTGGGCAAAGAATTTAGAGAGAAGTCATGAAGTTCAGTACTTGTGATAAAAACAGTATTTGGAAGATACATTAAAAAATAATTGAAATAAGTCCATAGTAAAAAAAAAGTAAAAGTTTAAAATATAAATCAGTAACAAATCTGTGTAGAGCTATATATAATTTAGGTCTCCTCCACATAAATATCAGTATTTGTTATACTTTTATGAGGAATTTTTATATTTTAGTCCTAATATCCCACCCCACTCCCTTCCTTCCTTCCTTCTTTCTTTCCTTTCTCTCATTCTCATTCTTTTCCCTTCCTCCTCTCTCTCTCTCCCTCCCTCTCTGTTTCTACCATTTAACATGCATTAAATATTGTAGATAATTGGTGTATTGAAATGTTGTTTGCCTTGATAGATAAGTTTTGGAATGACCCCTTGGATATCATGGATTGAGAGAGCACATTTCTTTCTCACTTTGAATTTCATTATTAACAAGTTAATATGCTGAGCAGGAACTTGTTTTTAGAAAAAGAAAAATCTCCTGGACATGATGATGAATAGATAAAATCATTGACAAGTGAGAACGTAGGCATAATGAACACTGCTTGGTGTGAAAGAAAGGCACTGACAAAATGCTTTACTATAGAAATAAATATTTCACTTAATTTAACACCAGAAATTTTTAAGAAGGATCAAATTTCATTTAAGAGGATTTACAAAAAAACAAAATAATGATAAAATTATAAGTACATGAGTTATTAGGAGCCATAACAATTTTTTTATTCATTAATTTTATTGGTACATTGTGGGTACCATATGGTGACATTCATCACTGGGAATTTTTACCTTTACATGATGTATTTTGATTCTTATTTTTCCCCATCCCCCTGCCCTCCCTTCAACCCCTCCCCCCCTCCCTATTTACAAAGACTTTGTTTCCATTTTTTCCTTTTCTCATATTTATCCCTTTCCCTTATTTCCTTTCCCCTACCCCTCCCACTTCCTCTTCCCCTTTGGATCTTTTCTTTGTATTTCACATTATCTATTATACTTTTTTTCTCAAATTCTTTTATTGGTACATTTTAAGTATACAATATTTTACATTCTCTAGTATCCATTTTGACCCTCATTTAAACTTTCTGTTTCTCACACCAGAGAAACTATTAGATATTTACACATGTGTGTCCTATATATTTCACTTGAGTATGGCATCAATGTGCATCCAATTAGCTATAAATGTCTCTAGTTTCTCATTCTTTATGGCTGAGTAGTACTCCATTTTATTAAAAAAAAACCCCAAAAAACACATCTTCTTTGTCCACTCTCCAGTTGATGGGGAATTGGGCTGTTTCCAAGTTTTAAAACATAATTCAATAGATTGTTTGGTCAGTGAGAAAAGAGAACCAAAGAGGAAAGATCTGAAAAGGGAACCAAAGGAAGAACTTCATTTTTTGGAGTAGGAATTGCTAATGCTAAAGTTACATCCATTTGAAATGTAAATCTTTCCATATTTCTAACTTCCCAGTGACCTCCATATAAATACTTATATAAGTGAATTTTGTTTTATTTCTGTGTTTTTTAAAAGAAGTAGAAGTACTCATTAGTCATAGACAACAATAATAATAAGAAAATAATCCTGAAATTGAACAAATGGAGAAAAAGCAGAAGCTCAGAGCCAGAGAAGAGTATGAGGTACCAGAAATCACATAGAAAATCCTGGGCTTCCCAGTGTTTGTCAAGATTATAGCCATCTCAGAGTCTTATGGTTCCTGTGTGCATGGCTCATACCCATTAGCATGGCTGCTCAGGATAATCTGATATTACTCCCATTTTCTTTGTTTGAAAATTATATTTATCTGATATTCTGTGAGTGATCATGCAGTATTTTCTTACATGTTTCTCTTCTAGGCAGTAATCTCATCACCTTTCTTCTGCTATTAAAAGATGTATTTAAAAGTTGGAAATGTGACAAATAAGTGGGCAGCAAGTCTTTTCAATATTATAAGGCAGGAAAGGCTCACTTGCATACTGTCACAATTAATGCAATTTTTTCCACTCTGTTTTCTATGCATCACAATTCCTGGACTCAGTGAAGTTACCATAAGTTGTAGAATTTTTTGTTTGGTTGGAAGAAATGAAAAAAAATTCTATCTAAAAACAAGTTTATAATTCATTGTCCTGAAGGATATTTGTTTTATACCTATCCCATGAATGTTGCCTTAAACACAAATTTTGTAAATTCTCAATAAAATAAAATTTTCAATAAAAATTTAGTGCATAATATCTCTGATTACATCTTATTAGTTGTATTGATGAACTGAATAAAATCTTTGACATGTATACTTTAAAAAACTCAGGAAGGGCAAAAAAAGTCAAGACAAGTAACTCACAGGATGAGCCCACTATCTTAATGTTTAATTTCAGAATGAAGATGACATCAGAATGACTTAGGATATTTAGTGACTGATCAGTAAAAATTATCCAAGTTTAACACATTAGAAAAAGATGAAAAAATAATGCATAAGGATTGGAGTATACCAAAATATGAAAAATTGTGTTGTTGAAATTCTAGAAGGAAAGAAACAAAAGAGTTTATACAAATAAACAGGTAGAAGACTTCACAAGACTACTTAAAAGTGCAATTAGTTTCAGTAATTTTGTTAAACCTCAAACAGAATAAACACAAATAAATGCATGTCCAGTCATATCATAATCAATGTACTGAAAATTAGCAAAAGGTAAAAGGATTTTTAGACATGCCTGGTGGCACAGGACTGTAATCTCAACCACCACAGGAAGGCTGAAGTAGGATGATCAAAAGATAAACAGCAGCAGAGTACTTGTCACTTAATGAGTGCTTGTCTGATAATAAAATTTAAAAAAAATAAAAAGGGTTGGTATATATCTTAGCATTACCTGTTTCCAATCCCTAAAAAATAAAAAAAAAACAAGAACAGAAGAAAAGAAAAGAATCTCGAAAACATAAAGACAGAAATGACAGCCCATAGAACAAGAATGATTTGAATGATAATGGATTTCTTGTGAGAGATAGCAGAGGCCAAGAGGCAGTGGCTCAGCCTATGTGAAGGGTTGGAAAAAAAATCTATGCTTAATCTAAAAGTCTACATCAGTGAAAATATTCTTCAAAAATGAAAATAATATAAGGACTTCTTGAGTGAAAGAAAACGTGGAGAATGTGTGGCGCGTACACCTGCTATAAATATTTTGTTAAAGAAATTTCTTTTGAAAGAAGGAAAATGATACTAGGAAAAAATTGGAACATTAGGATAGAAAAGGTCAATGTAATTAATAAATATTTGTGCAAATAAAATAGACTTAATTTTTTTTGCATTATTTAGCTGACTTTGAACATTGAGACAAAACTTTTTAAAATCACCTAAGATTTTCTTTTTTCTAAAATTAATTTTATTGGTACATTTTAGATATACAATATAATGACATTCATCATTGGAAATTTCCACCTTTACATGATCCATCTTGGTTCTTATATTTTCCCCATTCTCGTCCTCTCCTTTCAAACGCACCAAACTTCCCTATTGACACTTTGTTTCCATTTTTTTCTTTTTCTCATATTAATTCCATTCCCTTCTTTCTTTTCCCCTCCCCCTCCCACTTCCCTTTCCTTTTATCAGCTTTTCTTCCCATTTCACATTTATTATACCTTTTAGTCCTTATTTACACTTTCAGTTTCTCACACTAGAGAAACTATTTGGTATTTACACATGTTTCCTATTTATTTGACTTAAAGTATCGTCTCAATGTGCATCCACTTAGCTATAAATGTCTCTAATTTCTCTTTTTTATGGCTGAGTAGTACTCCATTGCATAAAAAAACCCCACATTTTTGTTATCCAGTCTCCAGTTGATGGGCAATGAGGTTGCTTCCAAGTTTTAGCTATCATGAATAGTGCTGCTATGAACATGGGTGCACATATATCACTGTGGTATGATTCTTTTAATTCTTTGTGGGGGAAGATACTGAGCAGGGGACTAGCTGGGTCAAACGGGACTTCCAGTCCTAGTTCTTTGGGGTATCTCCATACTGATTTCCACAGTGGTTGCACCAGTCTACACTCCCACTAGCAGTGGAGCAGTGTTCCTCTTTCTCCACAGCCCTGCCAGCATTTTTTATTGGTTGATTTCATGATAGCAGCCATTCTTTCTGGGATGAGGTGGAATTACAGTATTGTTTCTATTAGCATCTCTTGAATGATCAGTGATGCTGAATATTTTCTCATATGTTTATTTGCTGCTTTTACTTCTTGGTCTGAGAAATGTCTGTTCATTTCAGATGCCCATTTTTGTATTGGGTCTTTAAATTTAGGATGTCTGATTTTTTTAAGATCTTTATATATTCTAGATAGTAGACCTTTCTCTGAGAAAAAGCTGGTAAAATAATTTTCCCACATTGTGGGTTGTCTCTTCACACTGTTGGTGGTTTCTCTTGCTGTGAAGAAGCTTTTTAGTAAGAAGAGATCCCACTTGTTGATTGTTTGTGGTAGCTCATGGGCAACTGAGGTTTTGCTCATAAAATATTTTCCTACAGCAATGTCTTCCAGAGATCTTCCAAACCTCTCTTCCACCCAGTTTAGAGTTTCTGTTTTAATATTCTGATCTTCAATCCATTTTGATTTTATTTTATTGCATAGTGTGAGATATACATCTAGTTTTAATATTTGGCAAATTTAAACCCAATTTTACCAGCACCATTTTTTAAACAGGGTATCTTTACTCCAGTGAGGATGTGTGGGTCATTGTAGAAGATGAGGTGACTGAGTGTGTCCGGAGTTATTTCTGTATCTTCTAATCTGTTCCACAGGTCCTCAGATCTGTTTCTTTGCCAGTACTATGCTGTTTTTATCATGGTGGCTTTGTGGTAGAGTTTCAAGTTAGGGGTTGTGATACCCCCTCCCATATCTCTGTAACCTAGAATTGCTTTTGCTATTCTAGACCTCTTCTTCCAAATGAATTGTTGGATTGTTTTGCCAAGGCCTATGAAGTATGCTGCTGGAATTTCAACTGGGCTTGCATTGAATCTGTATAGCAGTTTTGGAAGTATGGCCATTTTTACTATGTTAATCCTTCCTACCCAGGAGCAAGGGTTGTCTTTCCATTTTCTGATATCCTCTTTAATCTCATTTTTAGAGTGTTATAGTTTTCAGGGTAGAGGTCTTTGATTTCTTTTGTTAGGTTGATTCCTAGGCATTTCAATTTTTTGGGTGCTATTGTGAAAGGAATTGATTTTCCCATTTCTCTCTCAGTGAGTCTGTTGTTCGTGTAGAGGAAAACTATTGAGTTTTGTGTGTTGATCTTGTATCCAGCTACTTTACTGAATTTGATTATTAAGGCTAGAATGCTTTTGGTGGAGTTCTTTGAGTATTCTACATAGAGTACCCTGACATCTGCAAATAATGACAATTTGACTTCTTCATTTCCTATCTTATTCTTTTTTCTTTCTCTTGTCTAATTGCTGTGGTTAATGTTTCCAGAACTATATTGAACAGGAGTGGGGATAGTAAACATCCTTGTCTTGTTCCTGATTTTAGTGTGAAGGATATCAGTTTCTGACCATTTAGTATGATGGTTTTTATCAGATTGAGGTAGAGATCATCTATTCCAATTCTTTGGAGAGTTTTCATCATAAATGCATGTTGGATTTTGTCAAATGCTTTTTCTACATCTATTGAGATGATCATATGATTTTGGTTCTTGGCTTTATTAATGTAGTGTATTACATTTATTGATTTTTGTATGTTGAATCATCCCTGCATCTCTGGAATGGACCCACTTGTTCTGGGTGTATGACCTTTTTGATGATTGTCTGCATTCTATTTGCCAGTATCTTATTAGGGATTTTTGCATCTATGTTCATTAGTGAGATTGGCCTATAGTTCTCTTTTTCAGTTGGGTCTTTCTCTGCTTTAGGGGATCAAGGTGATGCTTGCTTCCAGGAATGAATTCGGGTGTATTGCTTCACTTTCAATTTCATTGAATTGTTTAAACAATAGTGGCAGTAGTTCCTCTCTAAATGTCTTGTGGATTCAGCAGTGAAGCCATCAAGACCCAGGCTTTTCTGAGTTGGTAAGTTTTTAATTATGTTTTCAATTTCATTGATTAATATTGGGTGGTTTAGAATTTTTAGGTCTTCTTCATTCAACTTTGGTAATTTTTACGTATTCAGGAATCTATCCATTTCTTCTGTGTTTTCCATCTTGTTGGCATATAGGTTCTCGAAGTAGGAATTGATGATCATCTGAATTTCTGCTGGGTCTGTTGTAATTTCATCCTTTTCATTCCTAATTGTGTGGATTTGGGCCTTTTCTTTCCTTTTCTCATAAGACTAGCTAAAGGTTTGTGAATTTTGTTTATTCTTTTTAAGAACCAACTCTTGGCTTCATTAATTGTTTGTAACATTCTTTTAGTCTCCATTGCATAATTTCTGTCCTGACCCTTATAATTTCCTTCCTTGTATGAGCTTTGGGTTGGACCTACTCTTCTTTTTCTAGAAGTTTGAGGTTCAGCATCAGGTTGTGCAATTGAGCTCACTCTGTTTTCCTAATGTGAATATTCACTGCTATGAATTTCCCTCACAAGACTGCTTTCATTGTGTCTCATTGTGTATTAGCATTGTGATTTAATTGTAGGAACTGTCTGATTTCTTCTTCAATTTCCTCTGTGATCCATTGGCTATTCAGAAGTGTATTTTTCAGTTTCCATGTGTTTATGAAATTCTTGCAGTTTCTTTTGCTATTGATATCCAATTTCATCGCACTAAGGTCTGATAATATACAGGTGATAACACCACTTCCTTTGCACTTACTTAAACATGTTCTATGAGTGAGGATGTGGCCTATTTTGGAGAACAACCTGTGTGCAGCTGAAAAGAATGTGTATTCTGATTTTGTGGGGTGGAAGACTCTGTAAACATCTGTTATGTTCATTTTTTCAAGAATTTGATTGAGTTCTAGTATTTTGTTGTTTATTTTCTCTCTAGTTGCTCTATTTTTGACAGTGGGGTATTGAGGTTCCCCACTACTATCGCATTAGTGCTTATGTGATTTTTCATGTCCATTAATATCTGTTTTATATAGTTGGGTGCACTAGTTTTTTCTGCATATATATTAATGATTGTATCTCTTTTTTTTTTTTTTTTTTGGTACCAGGGATCGAACTCAGAACCACTGAGCTAAATCCCCAGCCGTAACGATTGTATCTCTTCCCCTTGGAGTGTTCTGTCATCAAGAATGCTGTATCCTTCTTTGTCTCTCTTAATCAGTGTTGGTTTGAAATCCCCTTGATCTGCAAAGAGGATAACTAATCCTGCTTTTCTTTTGGGGGGGGGGCAGGGGGGTCCTGTCACATAGAGTATTGTTTTGCACCCTTTAACTTTCAGTCTGTGAATTTCTTTTTGAATTAATTGTGTTTCTTGTATGCAGCATATTGTTGAATCTTGCTTCTTGACCCATACTGTCAGTCTATTTCTCTTGACTGGTGAATTGAGACCATTAACATTGATAGTTATAACTGACACACATTGATTTTCATTGTCATGACTTTTTGTTTTTGTTGGATTCTCCACCTTTGTGTTTAATTTCTAGTCGTGCCTGATAGATTCATTCTGCTGGGGTTCCTGGGATTGTGATCCTTGTTGTCTTTTCCTAGGATATTATTTAAAATTTTTTGGAGTGCTAGTTTTGTATTCATGAAGTTCCTAAGGTGCTCTTTGTCGTGAAAATATCTTATTTCTCCATCAATTTTGAAAGACTGTTTTGCAGGGTACATCAATCTGAGTTGGAGGTTGTTTTCTTTTAAGGCTTGAAATACATCACTCCAAGCTCTTCTTGCCTTGAGGGTTTGCATTGAGAAGTCTGCTGTGATTCTGATGTGCTTTCCTTCGTATGTGATTTGTTTCTTTTCTCTAACTGCTTGTAAAATTTTGTTCTGTTGGGTTTCTGAAATCTTAATTATTATATGCCTATATGTAATGTTTTTCATCACAGCTAGTTGGAGGCCTATATGCCTCACTTATCTGTATGTCAAGTTCTTTTCCCCTATTTGGGAAGTTTTCCACCATTACTTCTGTGAACAGTTTTTTTATGTCATTTTCTCTCTCTCCTGTTTCTTTATTGAGACTGATCAGTTTGATGTCATTCTTCTTCACATCATCCACCAGCTGCTGGATTGATTTTTCATGGTCCCTTACTATTTTTAAGAAATTTTTCTTTTCCTGATTTTTTTTTTCTTTTTCTTTTCACTAATTCCAATCCTGTCTTCTATATCTGAAATTCTATCCTTGCATTGGCTCATTCTGATGCATAAACTTTCAATGGAGTTTTTAATCTGGAAATCTGTTTGCATCTGTTTTATGGATTCCACTTGTTTCCTATGTTGGGATTCCATCATGTTCTTCATCTCCTCTATTTTTTTAATCCATGTGCACTCTAGATTTATTAATCATGTCTTGTACTATGGGCACAATCTCTTCTGTTATCTGAGAAATTATTTCTGATTTCATTTTTTCCAGGTCCTCTTTCATTGTCAGTTCAGGGCATCCGGGGGTTGAGTATCAGATTGTTCCATCTCATTGCCCTTTGGTGTTGCCTTAGGTGATCTGGATGGCTGGTTTTGAAACTTATTTATGAGTCTTCTCATTTCAACATTTGCAAGCTGCTGTGCCTTTGTTGAAGCAATTTTTTTCTGACCCAGTGGTCTTGAATTCTCTGCAACTCACTGAGCAGCCTTTACTCTACTGCTCACCAGTACACCAGTTCCTGAATTCAGAGTGGTGGCTATCTGGATCCCCGAGCTTACCTGTTGTTGGACCTGACCTCAGGCCTGTGCACACTTGGTATGTTATCTAGGCATGCCTCTTGCTGGGGCCCCTGTGTAGCTGTTGTCTGGGAAGGTCTTTGATTGGCGGCTATGCACACCAGTTCCTACTGTCTGGGCAGGCTTTGTCTAGGGTTTCCACTCACTTATCAGTGGTATCAGGCCAAGCCTCTGGGTATTGCTTGTGTGCCTGTGTAGCTCTTTTCCAGGTGGGTCCTTGGCTGTGGCCATGGAATGGCAAGGCTCTGGGTGAAGCTTGTGTGCCTGTGCAGCTCTGTTCTCACACCTGTTAGATTTTCAATGCATGAAGACATAATGCATACAGTAACAACATAAGGAGGGAGAGAAAATGGACCATCTGTTACTAAGGATTCTACATGAAACTTGAAGTGATAAAATAAAATAAAATAAAATAAGTAGACTATTAAAACTTAAGGATTATATTGTAAAATTGAAGGTAAACAGTCAAAGCACTATTAAAACTTAGTAAATAGCAAAATTGATAAAAATAAAGTTTAGAAAGTTCAAAATACCTAAAAGAAGGCAGAAAGGGGTAATCAAAGGAATAAAAAAAATAGAGGAAATAAAGTGAAAGTATTCATTTAGCAAACTTCAACATGAAATTTATAGTGTATATTCTTTTTCTTTTTGGTTCTGGCGACTGAACTCAAGTTTTTGCACTTGAGAGGCAGGTGTGGTGCCATTGAGCTAAATCCCTGGCCATATAGTGTGTATTCTTTGCAACTGCAAATATAAGGAAACATTCTCTGTGAAAACTTTCTCTAAAAACATAAAGCTATATCCAAATTAGTGATGATTATTGAATGTCTTTGTCCTAAAATGTCAGATGTCTATATTCAGTATCCTAGCTATTAAAATAAGGTAGAAATATTAAAAACAAATAAGTAAATATTATGAAAGAATAAAGTATGACAGTGTAGAAAACTCTATCAACATATAAAAGTAATTTACAAATGGCAATTTCACAGGTTTCAACATCAATATCCAAACATGTTATATTTGTATAAAGTAGTAAGAAAAATTTAAGCTAGGTTAAAATATAATACTGTTTAGTTCTTTAAAATAATTTCCCCAAATTAATCTATCAATTGAACAAAATTCCAATTATATTTCAGCAGGGTTTATTTTGGTATGTGACAATGGATTCTAAAATATTTGCATATATTTAAAAGATGTAGAATAATCTAAATATTCTCAGAAAGAAATACAAAGTTGGAAATTTAAACTATCTCATTTCAAAATTTATTACTGTAATCATAAAGTATAATGTTTGTATAAGGCTCAGAGGCTTTAATGACAAAAAATAGAATGGAAGGAACTCCATATTCTATTTTTTCCAAGCATCTGCAGAAGATTTGAGTTATTGTTTTCTTAAATGTTTGATTGTGGGTTTAATTTGCATTTCTATGACAACTAATGATTTTAAGCATTGCTTGCATTAACCAAGGCAATGTGATTAGGATACATAGGATGGACATAGAGATTGATGTCCAAATTATTCCTGGATCTCAAATGTCCAAAATTATTCCTACACATAAATTAGTTAACCAATTATTCTCATATAAAAGTTCTAAAGAAATCAATAGGAAATTTCATAACTTTGCTGAACAATTGGTTACACATATAAAAAAAAACACTCTGAGTTCATACTACACATAAACTATATCTAGACAATCACAAACACTAAAACAATGACAATTTTGGGAAAAAAAATAATTAAACTCTTCACCAATTATTACAAGCAAAAAGTACCTTGGTAGGATACAAAGAGCATGAAATAAGTACATAAACTGGAATTTGTCAAAACTAAAACACTAGCTCTTTGAAAAAGCCCCCTAAGGAAATGACAAGATAAACCACAAACTACAAAAAATTTTGCAATACTGTATTTGATAAAGACAATATATGCAGATTTTATTTTAAAACTTACTTCTGAAATTTAAAGGTAAAAAAAATAAAACACGTTTGAACAGATTTCAAAAAAAGAGATCCATGAATGATCAAGAAGCATATAAAATATTCAACATAATTAATCATCAAATACAAATTAAAATACAAAATACTTGGGAAATCTCTAAACACTCATTAGAATAATTAAATATCGACAATGGCAAGTGTTGGTGACATTGCACAAGGATTAGTCACACATTGCCAATAAAGATTGTTAAGTTGTACAACCACTCTGGAAAGCAGTTGGACAATTTTTAATAAAGTTAAAATCTACCTATCACAAAACCTAGCAATTCGATTAATTTGCCCAAGATAAAGTTGCATATAAAGTTTCTAGACCCTTATTATTGTCATTATTATTATTATTATTTTTGGTGCCAGGGATCGAACTCAGGACCTTGAGCTTCCAAGGCAGGCGAGGGAAAAATTGAGCTAAATCCCTGGCCCTCTAGAGCCTTATTTATAATTCCAAATGGAAGCACCCCATGTTGTCATCAAGAGCAAGGTTTGAGGACGTAACTCAGTAGTAGGAGTTGCTTTACATGCCTGACCTCTATGAATTGAAGGTAAATTATTGTATATCTTACCACTAATAACATACCACTAATTATATTTTAAATTTCCAACCTTCATATTTTCTTCTGTCTCAACATCTTTGCAAACAAGTAATGAGCATCCTTCCCAGTAAGGATGTGTAACAGTGTGACAAGCCTAGCCCCTGCCACGGGCTGCCCACCCCTGCACCGAGTGAGTGAGAGCAAGTAAAATTTAAACAAAACAATAAAATGTTCTCGCGCTTTTGCTTGTGTACCCCATCTTGACCTCTAAAGCAGGTAATTGTCCTTTCCCTTTCCATATCTGCAGGTGTCATTTCTTTGACCCTTCCTCCCATGTGCCCTCTTCTCTGGCAGTGACTGTCATGCCAGGACCTGTGAGTGGTTATTGTTTCTCCTGGGCCTCCCTTGTCTCCTGACTAATCATCACCTAAAAAAATACAAAACAGTCAATTAAAGGAAACAAACTGTTGAAATATACAGATAAAAGATTTCATGTATTGTATGACTCCACTGATAAGGTATTTTAGAAAATGCATGACTAAACAAATAGAGTGTGGCTTAGGACTAAGGATGAGAAATATTGTCTGTAGAGGGGCACAAGGGAATTTTGTGGGGTGAGGGAAATATTCCAGGTAGTGACAATATTTGGAATTAATTGACCACATACATTTTAAAATCTCATAAAGCCCTACACTTTTGTAACTCACAGATTCATTGTATTTATATATTCTTATATTTATTAAATATAAGAATTTGATTTAAAAATGTATACATGACTTGAGTTCCTAGATCTTTCCATGTTAGGTCCTAATTTTTCACCTTTTTCCTGTTTCTGTATTATTCGTGTCCTTTTAGTCTTCCATAATATTAAAATTTTTTCAGCTTTGAAACTGATTTATTTTGTTCTCCAGTCACTGATCTCATAGATATTATTCTGACTTGTCTATAAAAGCTTCATTTTGAAAGTTAAATATAGTGGCCAAATAGTTTTAGTTTAAATTGTGATATTAGATCTTAATGAAAATAGAGGTTCAAGTACCAAGGATGAGGTTTGTAAAAATTTATTTTAAAAGTTCATGTGGCATTTATATTAAGTGATTTATAAAAAGAAGTTTGGTTTCTGCATTGCTTGAAATGTGTAGTGCACATTGGAATCACCTAGGGAACACATTATAATGAGGTTGGTCTGAGGTAGGCTCTGGAGTCTTGTATTTTAAGAAGCCTCTTAAGTGATTCGGTTACAAGTGTTTTTCTGACCATAATTTAAAATCTCAGACTTACTGGAAAGAAGTTAGTTTGCATTTGTGTAGGAATAAAAAGCACACATATGTGTGTGGTGGTGACAGTGCTGGGTAGTACAGTCATCCCCAGATATCTGAAGGGTGGTGCTTCAAAGATCCCCCAAAGATCTCAAAATCTGTTTGCGTTCATACCACTTATATTTCCACATAATCTATATAATTCTCCTGTATATATTATATTATGTTTAGATTTCTGATGAAACCAAATACAATGTAAATGCTATCCAAATACTTGCTATACTGTATAGTTGAGCTAATAATGGCAAGGACGGTACATATTCCATGTAAACAATGACTGTAGTCCTAACTTCACAGCACTTGTCAACAACAATGTAATTTTCTTGCATATTTTCTGTTCATGATTGCTTGAATTTATAGGTCCAGATGTAGCCACAGATGTAGAGGATTAATTGTATTATACTACAAATTCAACGCCAGCCTCTGCCAATTTCAAGTTTAGCATATTGGTAAATTATTCAAACTCTTTGGACATCAGCTATTTTATTCATGAGAATTGTAGCCATTTCAACTGATTATTGTACTGATTAAAGGTACAATGATAAGCATCCAGAACTGTCCTGAGCATATAGTATACATTAGATGTTACTTTCTTCCCTTCTTCAGTCTAATTTAAAAACACCATAAATATTCTTAAGCTTTATTGAGGTATTTAATAGATACTTCAATATATTTAACCATAGATTACAAATTAAAGTAATGATTAGTCCCTTGCTATCAATAGTCCCTTTTACCTGTTTTGCAGAAAAGACTGCCTAATTTTTGTTATACAAATGGTGTGGCTAAAACTTTTCCTTTTCCTTTCTCTTATTTACTTCCTCCTCTCTTTCTTTTCTTCCTTCTTCCCTTCAACATGTCTGGATAAAGATTTACACTGTGGTCTAAGTCTCCTTGTCTCTAAATTTCTTTAGCTCCATAACACTAATGGGGAGGAATGATAATGAGACATTTCTGCATTTGCTATTGTATCCAGCTAGAAATCCTCCTCTCGATATGGGTCAAGCTCTAGAAGCAATTGATATGGATTATTTTCATCTATGCTGCATATTGAAACCCACTAAAGTGATTTTTCACTGCCATAAAGTGAGTTCATAGTATAGTTACATATTCATCTTAAATTCCTCAGTTGGACTTATCTTTGGCTTCCAAATACTTTTTTAAAGTCCAGGGCAGGATATTGTTGCCATTACTAAGCTCAGATTTCATTCCAGTCACCTTCAGGTACTTATTTATTTCCTATTTAGTTTTATTTCCCTTTGATTCTCATTTATTTCTCACTACCCGGCCACCTGCACACACTATACCAGTCAAGTCTATCTCTCATCTGTCACCCAGTGCACATCTTGGCTTCTTACCTCCCTGCTGTGAGTCATGCCGTTTCTCCAACCTGGGACAATCTTTGTGCCAGTTTAAGTCCTTTCCGTTACTCAATGTCCTACTCAGTCTCCATGTATCTTCTGGAAAACTCTGTTCAATTATTCTAACCTTCTCCAAACACCTGCTGTATTTATACATGGATTGCATTGCAGAGTCCTAATTGCACAAAGAATATCAGAGTTGAGAGGAAAGTTAGAAATCATTGAGCCCAAAACCCCTGTTCAAAGAGAAAGGGACAGTAATGAATGAAACTTGGGGAGAGTCTGAGGACATGCCCTCAGCTTGTGAGTGGGAACAAGATTTGAGATGTGACACTGATGTCATGCACAATACTAATGATCTGGGCACAAGTGGGAGGGACCTAGGTGGGCTATAGTTTGAGAAGAGTAGTTGGGCTTGACTCAGACTTTGGAGAGAAATGGGTAGTTAACAGGAGATGTAATATATTAGAGAGAGACATTGAGATTTTGGTGCTGATCTGTCTGAGCCTTCATTGCAAAGACTGCAGAGATGCTTTAGACACTGGCAGAAGTGTATAGAGGCTGAGCACAATGAACCCACATGTCATGTTGCCTTTACAAAAATAGTTTCAGAAAAGTTTTTTTTAAGTCAATCAATCCACTTTGTCAACAAACATTTATTGAAAGTTTATTGATATGTATACACATTTTAAAATGTAGTAAAATAGAATTTCAAATAGAGGAAAAAACATAAGTAAAAGCCATGTAAAGTGACGTGATGTAGTGAGGCTAGTTTGAACTTGAAAAATACCCCACCAACATGGTGATAAGGAGTAAGTCAATGGACTTCGGATGCATATATTAGTCAATGAAATCTATTATCGGGAATTTAGAATACAGTGAAGAGGAAGAAGGTCCATTGTACTCTTTGTGGACTACGTATTAAATGGGGACATTTTTGACCCAGTCCAAGCGAAGCAGCATAGGAGTCTCTGAACCAAACCATTATCCTTTTTTCTTCATGATGTCACTTTACTGGTTCCCTCTGACCTTTCAGACACCATCTTCTCAGTCTATTTCCTGAATCTTCTCCTGAGCTAAGATTCTTAGATGACTAGGATTCTTTTTTATTGATCTGTAGCTGTACTTTTCAAACTGAAGCTATTTTTCTCCATCCTTAAAAATTATCCATAAACTATAGATTATGCATTTATTTTGTTTTATTTTTATTAGTAGATATTTGCAGTACATAATGTTTCCATTCCTTGTGTGGAGTTGGTATGTATACATAACATGTCTTAATTCCTTTTCTCATTCCATTTCCTCCTCTCCCTGCATCTCTTGTTTCCCTTCCCATTAGTGTGTTGATGATTTGACAACTGGACTCTGCCCATGAGGACCAGTCATCAGAGAGTTAGGAGAAAGCTGGCTACAAATGTTCTCTCCTGCAGACTTTGGTCACAGTTCTTTCATCCATAATTCACCTCCTCTGGCTTCTTGATCAATGCCAATACCCTGCCATCTGGCTCTTCCACGTGATAAGCATCAAAGATGCTTTGTGTTTTCTTAGGTAAGTGAATCCAGTGTGGCAGTTACTGTAGCCTCCTCACCAGGCTACATACAGCAAGCACAGAATTGAGGGTCTTTCATGTTCTTGGTCTGCTGTTTCTGGCTAAAAGGTCAGGCAAAGTGGAGAGGAGTATAGTTAGAAAAGGAAGATAACCAATAAGACAAATAAAGGTACTGGACAATAGATACTCATGGGGTTTTCTGATTTTCTGTAAGACATCAGTACACTCCAGGCTTACTTTTTATCTACCAACAAATAATTCAATATTTTTTAGGTAGCTACATAGTACAGATAATGCCATGAATTCTATGCCCTGGAGAAAAAAAAAATCTGAATTTCTTTTTTGTTCTCCTTTTCTCCCATCGTATTTTGAAGAACTCCAACCTTGGAAGACAGATTACATGTTTTTCTCTTGACGGCCATTTATTTTGAAGCCTTGGGAACCAACTCACCTAATAGATTTCTGAAGGAAATTCAAGAATAGAATGTGAAAAGGGCCTTGTGGTGAGTTATACTGTCTGCCCCAGAGAAAACAAGTGGTGTCTGCAGCCATCCCGACTTGACGTGCATTGCCTTTGCTTTTGATCTTCTGGTTATCGCTCTTCCCACTACTTTCTCTTGTGACTGTGATAAACAGAGTCAGGATTGAGTTCCTAATGAGTGGAAAGTGATGGGCCTGGCTTTGGGTGAGGAAGTCTATAAGTAGAATCTTTTCTCTGGATGGTCAGCTTTCAGCGATGTCTCAACATCTCTCTCTGGAGGATGGGTCTAGATGTTGATGAAAAGGGTTCTAGAGATACAGCAAATACAACAGGCCCAATGGCAAGAAAATTCTGAAAATAGTAATGCAAATGCACATAGGGTTTTAACAATAAGGCAAGAGGTATTTCAAGTCAATGGGGAAGAGCATTCCATCAGTTGTGATACAAACTTGGGGCTATGAGTCCATAATTTCTCTTGAAGAGTGGACCAAGTGGTCAATTGATGTTTCTAAGAGATGGGGAAGAGGGTAGCTGGAAGTCTAGGGGGTGCACTTCAATTGAATACCCTTTGGTATCTGTCTTATTATTCTGTCATGTGAATCTATGACTTTACTAGTCTGAAATCTAGAATTCTAGTCCCAGGTCACCAATCACTAGCTCTTAATCTGAGCAAGTTCTTGATACCTTCTAATCTTGTCATCTGTGAACAGGATTGATAATTTAACCTGGTGCCACACAGCACAAAATAAGCTACTAAATGTTACTTAGTAGAGGAATACATTCAAATCTCCACCACTTAAAGGGTTAGTGGAGAAACAAATGTGTTTCTATCTATGCAATATGATAGAATGCAGTGCAGTTGTAAAGAATTCTCAGTTAGCTACATAGTTGAAGGTTGAAAATACTCTGCTGAGTGAAAGAAGCGACATAAAAAGTCATGTGTTGTATGATTCCATGTGTAGGCAAGGTGCAGATAGGCAAATGCAGACAGATTACTAGCTAGGACTGCTAACAGGTTACAAGGATTTCCCTTAGGGATGATGGAAATGCTATGAATCACATGCACTAGGCTGTACTTTTAAGTGGTGGATTTTATTACATGTATTTTATCTACAGAAGTCATTTTGAAAATATAAATTATTTTCCCCTTGTAAGGCTCCTCTGGTCTCATCTTCTGCTGGCTCTACTTCCTTTCTTTTCTGCCCACCCTCCCCCCAACCCACCAACTCATATCCTATCCTTCCCCAACCCACTTCTGCCCTTTTTCCCTGTCCCTATGGCACTGGAGAAGCACCTCCAGAAGGTTGTACTTGGGTCCTGCAGCTGCTGGAGGGCATCTCTGGGTGCAAACCAGACAGCCCACCTGCCCAAACATGTGTGGCTTACCCTGGAAATGGACAGTGCAAGCCGGATCTTCTTGTGTCCTCTGTCTGATGGCCACAGTCCCAGAGGGTAGCATGTGTCTAGTGTGGGGGAGGAGGACCTGGCAGGCACCTCAAACTTCATAGTCAGTCACCTTTACTGAGAAAGTTTGATCTTGCCCCCTCCCTGTGACCTCTGTACACTGTGCCTGAAGGCCAGGTTCGCTCACTATGGGCACTCTCCCACTCTATGAAGATGTCAGAGAGCCATGGGATCCAGACTGAAGCTTTGCTGCCTTCCATGTAATGGGATTCCAGCCCATTGCTGAACCACACCTGTAAAGGGGCTCAGTGATACTGGCCTCATGTGTTTGAAGTCAATTGAGGTCATGTACCCATGCTGCCCTGGTGCATGGGTGATGTGGAAGTGATGATTTCTATTGCAGGCTGTGTTCTGGGTGGGCCTTATGCTGCTGCACCTCATTTGGCTGGGCCTCAGGTATCAACTGGCCCCAGGATTGCTGTGAACCCTGGCCAATTCCCTTGTAGCTTCCCCAGTGTTTGGGAGTCACCTTTCCCAGTTGTAATCTTAGGTGACCCAAGCATGTTGGAGAAGTGTCCCAGATTGTATTTCCTATGCCTACTTGGTCTGTCAGGAGACAGGAGGCCTTTTTCATTGATAGATGGTTTACCATTCCTCTGGTCACCACAAACCCATCTGGTGCCATCTTTACCTTTTCCAAAATGTATTCCTTTCACCCTGGCACTAGACTTTGCATCTTCAGTCATTTTAATCCATTCCTGGTTCTTCTTCTAAGCCCATATCATCTCTCCTCTTTGACCTTCCTTGACTCAAATCTTAGTTTTCTCCTTCTTCATTTTTTTATCCTGTGTGCCCATGTTCTCCCACCCAACTTTAAGTTCCTTCTTTCTAATGCAGCCTTTGATCCCACTCTGTACACCACACACCATCTCAGAACTCAAAAACGGGCTCAATTCCTTATCTGTTGCTTCTCCTGCACTTCTCTCTTGAATGGTATGTGGTTATATTAATCTTAAACAGTATATCAGAATAAACATATTTCTATCCATCTCTCTGATATATCTATGTGAAAAGCCACATGGTACTCAACAAGCTGTGGACAGCCTTAGCAGCTCTCATCTTGTGTACCTATAGTATCAAACAACTCATTCTTTCACCCTCTGCCTGCAAATCTGCAGTTTCCCTGGAGAGTTGTGTTTGGCGGCCAGCTCCAGCTCTTGCTGAGGCTGCCTCTTTCTGGCTTTGAGTTCTGGCCTCTGTTCTTCTGTGCCAGGGCTTGATATTACTGGTTCAGGAATACTGAGTTCCCTCCTGGGAATTGGTTGTTAGTGGAAATCTTGGAGGAGAAATGGGCTTTGTGGCTTAGGGACCAGTGCTTGGTCACAGAAGTGGCAACTGGCTCCCACCAGAAAGAGGCAGAAGGTGATGTTTCATGAGGTCCAGGCCTAGAAGTGGCAGACTGAGGAAAGCCAAGCTGGTTTGAGGTGGTTGAGCTCAGTTGGCTGACATTGTCTGTGACTGGCTGAGCTGGTGTGACATGGGAGATGTGTTGGGAGCAGCTGGTTGGGATGACTGAGCTGTGCTCATAGCAGAAGGTCAGGCAGGGTAAGCTACAGTGGGCCAATGTGAGGCTTGGGGCTCTGGCCTTCCAGACCTGGGTCACGCTTGAGGCTTGTCTGGGCTGGGAAAAGGCAAAGGTATTAACTTGACCTTCCCAGGTGGTGGTAGCTGACACAGGGGTGGAGATAGAACCTTTTCTTTCAGCGCTGCCATGTGGTCTCAGAAAACTGATCTGAGCCCTATCGGGCCCCTTCCCTTCATAAGGATCCCCAGAAACCATTTGTTGTCAGTTTAGGCTTAGGGTCTTTGGTGCTGCTCAAGGTTCCCAGGGCCTGGGAGGAGAAGAGCCAGCTCTCTTGTCCATCTTCTTCCAAGTTGTGTGGAAAACCTGCACCAAATCCAGCATGTGCGTGCCTGGGCAGTTGTGAAGCTTTTAAAAGACCTCTTGGCCAGGTGCAGTTTGGTTTCTCTTGTGCTCTGTGCTGGGAATGGTTGGCTTCTCTTCTCCCTTGACTTTATGCCCCAACTGCTTCCTCTCGTAGGCTTTCCTGGAGTTTTTTCTCTGGTCCTCTTGGTCCTTGCTTGCTCACAGCCCTTAGTTTGCCTGGTCCTGCTGGATGCTGCTCTCAGAGGTTTGCTGTTGGAATGCTTGGCAGTGTTCATGGGAAGCCTGTCACTGCCCACTTCCCTGGAAACAAGCACTTCTCCCTCTGACAGACCCTCAGGGTCTCTCAGCTTAATTTTTAGCCTCAGGAGCTCCAGTGATTGGCCTAGAGGCTTTTTGCTTGTTCTTCCTCATTTAGTGGGAGAGACTGTTTGTGACACTTGATTTCTGCACCTGATTCACCTCAATGGATCCAGCATCTTTGGCTTCAAAGGCTGTGGGATGACTGGATTGGTCAAGAGCATTCAAAGAGTTGAAAAACTTGGGAAAGTGAATGTCTTCCATCAGGGCAGCAACATCTGCCCAATCTGGGTTGGACTCAATTCCCTTGTCAAGTGTCCCTGTATCCTTGAGAGTCAGGCAGTTCTTTCCCTAGTGGGCATCTTCAGACCAGGTGTCTCTTGGCTCAGAGGTTTAATGGAGGCCAGCAGCTTGTGAGGGGCAGAAACTGCTAAGGAGGAGTAGTGGCAGATCTTGCTCACCTGTTAGGATCTGGTGGGCATCCAGAGGCTTTGAAAGCTTTGTTTCTATCTCATCTCTGTTCTTCTTCTCTGATTGTTCCTGGCTTGGAGCCAATGCCAAGAGATGAGTAGAACTCTCTATAGGAGCTTTTGTTGAACTTTTCCCAGGATCAGGGGGATGGACTCCTCTCAAGTACCTGGTTACTTCTGCTACCATGGACCATGGGGGATTCTGGAGATTGTGGAAGACACTATATATAGCTCAGGGCTTGCAGTCTCAGAGATGTCTTCATCTCTGGAGACATTTCTGTCACAGTAAAGGAATCAAGGAAAAAGTCAGTTCCTGCTACAAGAGTTAGTCCCCCTGCACACCAGCCCAGTAGTCAGCAAATACAAAGAGCGGGGCCTCTGCCCCTCAATAGAAATACTGATGGTGCTAAAGGAGGGTCAGCTCACAAATGTCCTAACACTAGTCTCCACTTCAACTATCTACTATTCTGGGTCTCCTCAAGCTATCACAGAAATGAGTTTCCAAGGTAGGTACTGAGATCAAGAAGGGAAAGGAATCAGTTTAGAATTCTGAGGGAGGATCCAATCTGCAGCTGGGTAGTGGTGAGTCCATTGTATATGACACACAGCCGTAGGTTTGCAGGCAGGGGCCAAGTTTTCCAGACAGCACAGCCCTCATCACTCCCTGACTATACTAGTACACCTGGCTTTCTTGTTAGTGTGCAGGGTGCAGGCTGTGTCCCTGATTCAGAATGTGTGGTGATGTCCCCTGAGCCAGGCTGGCAGATAGTGATGGATACATTAGGATGATGGCATTGGGATGGACCATCATGGATGTGGAAGCACCTGTTGTGCTGTGGTCAGTGACAGTCAGCATGAAGGCCTCCAGTGAGGGAGACCTGTTTTCAAACCTTCCTGTGATATCCCATGGCCAAATAACTGGATAGAAGATAGCTGGAGCTGACATCTGACTGTGCCCAGTAATCCCCCAAAATCTAGTTGTGCTAGAATATTGGTAAAGATAGGCACTAGCTGGAACTGGCTGGGATGAGGTGGCAGAGACTGAGGGCTGGCACTGAGACTCGAGGAGTTGCAAGCACTTGCCATTAAGAAGTGGTTTTGCTCATCACAGGAAGTGAGAGCTGCAGAGAACTGTAGATATCAAAGCATGGTGGGCTTTGGACATTTTCTAGAAGAAGCAAGAGGGCCATGAAAACATGGGTGAGATTGACAAAGTTCACTATACTTGAGCACCAATATTATTTCTCCTGAGGTTTTTCACAATCAGGCAGCCTCTGATACCAATATTTGATGAGATTTCCGCAATGAAACAATTTCAAATGACCATTAAGTGTTGGATCAGTTTGGAATTCTTCTGATGAACTGCCTTTTCTCCTGCCTTGGACACCAAAGACACAAAGGGTCCCAAATGGGCTCCTTGGGCCAAAAGTGGCCTTCTCCCTACCCTGTGCTGCCCTTGAGCCTACACTCACCCTGCTTCACTACTGTGAGTCATGGAATTGAAGCCTTTCAGACCTAAGAGATGCTTAGAAAACTTGTAACATTATCAGTTTATGAGTGAGGAAATAGGATCAGATTGGTTGCATTGACTTGTCAAGTTCTGCTCTGGTTTAAGTATCAGTACCAGGTTACAAAACCAGACTCTCTTCCCCATATTTTGTGAACTGAACACAGGCCAGAACCCAGGAGGAATGGAACATTTCACCTAGGTGTTTTTATTACTCACTCAATAGAAGCTAGTGTGGCTCTTGCCAATGTCATC
Source organism: Heterocephalus glaber (assembly GCF_053883595.1). Lineage (NCBI taxonomy): Eukaryota > Metazoa > Chordata > Mammalia > Rodentia > Bathyergidae > Heterocephalus > Heterocephalus glaber. The sequence goes on along the minus strand of NW_028258145.1, from coordinate 26,206,857 downwards.
TTCAGTGTCTCATTTTGCTTGTGTAAAAGCCCTTGCTGTTTCCCAGGGGTCATTTATAACCCAAGGCAGTCAGTAACTTTAAAGGGTCATTCTTTCCCCTCGTCAAGCTTCTAATCCTAAATCAACATGATTACCTGAGGGTTAGCTTCTCAAGAAGTGCTTTGGGGAAGAGAAATGTTCTGTAATCTTTCTGACTCATGAGTTATTCATCTATAAAGTAGTCATCAAAATAAGCACAGTGACAGTTCATTCATGAATGAAAGGGACCTACCACATATAATCTGTATAGATGACAATAGATGAAGTTCTACAAAAGTAGAGAGAGCGAAATGAAAAACACAGAATTTCATAGAATGAAAAAGAACATAGGGATTTTAATGAAAATTGAAGAATAAGCATCAAAGCATTGTTCATTTACTAGTTTGTTTAGTAAACAAACATCATTTATGAATCTGTTTAGTAAGCGAGAAAAAGTAGTGAAATTAGAAAGAGAGGAAGTTCTGTTATAGATCCATCATTAGGAAAATGAACATGTTTACTTGATTGTATGGAAAATGATAAGCCAGAAACAGCCCACACTGATGGTGATATTGAGCAAAGTTCTTCTGTGTAGATGTTGGCAGAGAAACAATTTTAGTCAAAAGGGTGTAGCAAGCCTCAAATTGCAATAAATGTGAACATCTAAGTGTCTATGATGTATGGTTTCCTATAAACCTTGGCATGGAGATAGACATGATGGTGCATGTCTGTAGACCCAGCACTCAGGAGGATGAGGTAAGAGGATTGCTTCAGTCAGAGGATAGAATGCACAATGTAGTAAGACTCAATCTCAAAACCAACCAATCAAACAAACATACAAACAAAAGACAGGAAGGCAAAAATAAATGGCATAGTATGGAGAGGGAAATAAGACTGTGAAGGAATTCCATTATTGTACTTATTCATCTTTGCTTGAATATGACCCACCAATGAACAGATGCTCTTCCCATTATACACAGATATTACAGTTGATATCACCACATACCAAATGAGGGAAAAACACTGGAAGAGAATTGTGAAAGTTTTCATTTCTCCTCATAACTGACTAGATAATAATCTTAAACAATCAGGCATATTTGTCACTCCTAAAGCCTAACAAAAACATTGCTGTTAGAATACATTGAAAACAATATTATGTTTTTATCTTTGTCACTTGGTTTGGCTTTTCTTTGGTGTTCATGTTAGTTGCTTAGTGGCATAGTTAGTCTTTTTCTTCTTTTTGGGGGATAGGAGTGTGTTTTTTTTTTCTTTTTGCAGTACTGGCCATTGAAGCCAGGAACTCTGCACCACCAAGCTGCATCCCCAGCTCTTATTTATTTATGTATTTATTTATGCTGAGATAGGATCTTACTAATTTGCCTGAGTTGGGCTTCAACTTGTGATGCTCCTACTTCAGCCTCACAAATAACCGAGTTTACAAGTGCTAAGACAATTTTTTAAACGTAGGAAACCTCATAGGAGCTCACAAATTTGTTTCAGATAAATGGGGAATGAGAGATGTGGAGCTTAAAGTTTTCTTTTTATTCACAGGCAGGTTTTACTTTTGTTTCTCTGATAGCAAAACTGTTAATGAGTATGCATATTAATAAAGATGTACCAAATACCAAATATCCACTCTGTTTTAGGAAGATAACAAGAAAATTTCACCTGAAACTTACAGAGTACACAGAAAGAAGTGGTCTTTCTGATACACAAGGGGTGAAACATATTATCTTTAAAAACCCATTTAGGGTCGGGGATTTAGCTCAATGGTTCTGCCACCTGCCCTACAAGCACCTGAGTTCAATCCTTCAGTACCAAAAACAAAACAGATAAAAACCCATTTAATTTTAAAAAATCAACATAAAATAGAATGCTGAACATTGTTTCCTAGGCCCCTAGGAGGACTACTTTTTTAGCACATACATAAGAAGAATCATTTGTGATACATACTTCTAAAATGTTCACATTTAAAAACTATCAAGAGGCATCTGTATTGAAAGAAGTAGAAACAAAAACAACCAACCAACAGAATGTGACATTTCTGATAAGGGACAGCCTATGCTAGCCTTAGTTTCCTTCTTAGATCATTAAAGGAAACATTTGTCAAACCTACCTCACTTTGCCCTTGCCTGAGACAAATTCACTGTGTGTTCTTTCTGCAGTCATTTGAAATATTTACCTGTCTTACTTAATATTCCATTCCAAACTACCTTTCTTTTCTGAAGATTATCTCCATGCTCTACATCTCTTTTCTCTTTAAAATTTTATTCTCCCTAGTTTTGCATATTTCCTTCCCCTCTCCCTGACTCTCGTAGTTCCTGTTGGCCTATGCTTCATGGAAGCCATCCCAAATGTCTTTCTCTTCAAGTATCTGCCCAGTTATACCCCAGGCCTTTGACCATAGGGTCTCCCTGCTTGTGTTTTCACCTGGTTCAGCCAGAAATCTTAATGCACATGTGAATGATGCATTTTGAATGTCACCACAGTAGAAGTAGAAATACTAGTGGAGGGAGATTGTCAGTCATGAAACTTCTTAGTATAGACTTGCAGTTTTCTAATCTCTCCTAGGGGTTTTTTGTTTTTTTTTACATTTTCTATTGAAATAAGTGCATACAAGATATCTCTGATTCAATTTTCTGTTCAGGTGACCCATAAGACTCAATGTTAGAAAAGAAAGGGAACAGAGTGTGAGTAGTTAGTCAGCCTCAGGTAGCAGATAAAGAAACATATTTGTGGGATAGTAAACCATCTATCCCATGTCACATCCTTACTGAATGTTCAGGTCATTAAGTGAAAATAGGTCTTTAGATTTCTCATTCAAGCCTTTCCTCTAGTATCCCAATGCCTCTGGTCTCCATTAGGGAATTTATTTGGGAGAGGAGTAGAAAATTCATACAAAAGACCTTTGAAATTATCTTCCCTTACCTGACATAGTAGAGGACAGGTAACAGCAATTGCAGACACAAAAGATTAGAAGAGGATATTAGAGAATATGTGGGTGGGTGAAGCCAAAGAGAACATGTGTCCTGTACTAAGGGTACAGGTTGTTATTGACTGACAATCATCCAGACTTCTTTTTGTACAATGCCATGGAAACCTCAAAGTTCTCTAGGTGGTGATAGGTTTGGTAGTTGGATGATGTCACAAAGCAGGCAGTTGAAAGGTCTGAGGTAGCCAACAGGGAGATTCTCAATCAAATGATGGGATTGGGTGGGGAGAATGTGGCTGACTTAAAGTAGTTTCTAAAAGGCCTAACAAGCTATGGTGTAGTGACATCCCGTGAGCCACACATGCTCCAGTGTTCTCATGCTTTGGAGAAAGCTTCAGTGTGTCTTAAATAATCTGTAGTAAAGTTATTTCTATTGTATATATTATGTTTCACACAATAATGGCTAATATTCTACCCATAACTATATATTATATGTACAGTTAATATTCTCAAGGAAGAGGGAAACAGTCCTCTAGGTACAGCAATGATATTTGTTCTGAAACCATTGTGGTCCATGGGATTAGAGAATTGACTGTAGCTTTTAAGAACCAAAGAAAAGGATGAAGAGCTCTTTGAATAACCTGTTTGAAGAGGAGGATGAAGTCCCCTGAGTGCAGCTTATAGGGAATGATGATGTCCAAGGCTTTTCTCTCTTAGTTTGTTCTCCTTGGGTTGGGGTGGGCTGGGAAACTCCAGGTTGGATTCACATTTCTCTTCTGCTCTCTCTGCCCACCTTCACTGGAGGACTCATTTCTTAGACAAGCATTGATTTTGCATTCTTACTTACACATATTATTGCTTCTCAACTACCCAAAGCTGGGGTATCTATCTATCTATCTATCTATCTATCTATCTTTTATTAGTATAAATTTGCAGTACTTTTTAAGTTTATTTTGTGGACTTGGTACATGTACTTAATACATCTTAATTCCCTTTTTCATTCCCTTGATCTTCCCATTTGAGATCCCCACTTCTTATTATCTCTTTTTAGTCTGCTCTTTAGTTATAGTTTGGATTCCTAATGTAAGAGAAACCATGTGAATTTCAGCTTGGGTGACTGATTTATTTCATTTAATATTATGTTCTCAAGGTCCATCTTTACACTTGGATTCACATCAATGCTATATATATATATATATATATATATGAATATGATATCCATACTCATAGTGAACCTGGATACCCTTTTCCTCAAATTTTTGTGTCCATAATTATTTAGTAATGACATTTTCTATCCATTGTAGTCAGAAATCAAAGTTATTTTTTGTTCCTCCCAGTTCTTGATTCCTCATATCCATCGAATCATATCTAAATTACATTATTAGGATCCATGCTTCATTATCTCTATTTTCCCAGACGCTATTTTTCCTTCAATAGCTTCATACCCAATATTGCTGCTTCCATGTTGGCATCTTTGTAACATCTCCACAAAGCTGTCAGAGTGACCTTATATAACCTTAATTATGTGACTCCTCAACCCTGTTAAAAAATCTTTTACCAGCTTCGCATGACACTAAAGGTAAAATACAAATTTCCTACTGTTGCCTAAGCGGCTTCCATGATCTGGCCTCTTATGTCCGTCCCCTGCTCTCACTAAGCTCTTTCCACACTGGATTCCGTGCTGACCCTTGAGCAACTCAGCTTTTTACTGTCTCAGAAAACATGTTGTTTTCTCAACCCAGGGAGCGGTCTTCTGATATTTCTTGTGTCTGACTTTTTCCTATATTTTAGGTCTCAGCAAAATGTCTGTTGGCAAAGCTTTCCCTGAACGCTGTTTTCTAAAGTTTTTAACAGCCCTTTTCCATACAAGTGCATGCACACACACACACACATAGACACTCACACACACCTTTTCTTTATCACATCACTCTGCTTGTCTACTTATGTGAGACTGCAATTGTCTTTATTTTCTAGTACACAGTGTGTTTCTCCTCACTGATATAAGCTCCATGAGGGCAGAGCCTCATCTTTTGATTTTCCTGTAGACACAAGGAGCTTACCCATAAATGCTTTTTAAGTGAATTAGGATGTCGTAGGCTTTTATTTTAGAGGAATTTTGCCAACAAAATTTATTCAGGCATAGAGATCTGTAGCTTTTAGCTTGAAATATGAAGCTAAAAATGAAATAATAGACATGGCTTTAGGCTGGTGCTATTTACTTTAACATGAATTCAATGTTTACATTTAAAATGCAAAACATTCAATAATAATATTAAGGTCTGCAGTTAAGTGTTAGAGTCGTAAAGAATGGAGTGCTACTGCAAGTGGGCAAGGTTTATAAACAAAGATTCAAGATTTGTCTTGTGGGAATCATTTATAATATGCTGAATTGCAAAGTATTTTGTATGGGGACCCACAGTTCATCTAAAGGCACCCAAGTAACTGTAAATTTTTATATATCTACAGAACTCAAATGTATCTACAGCTAAAAAGTTCTTCTCTGTTTCTATCCTATTAAATACCACCTTATCCCCAAAATTTTCAGGAGTATTTGTTACCATTTCTCTGTTCTTTATCTTGATGCTGACAGGACTTCCCCTAGAGAGATTAAGCCACATTATGTGGGACCAGCAACCTCTCTGAGAACAATAAAGTGTGCATCTCCGCTAGCAGGTCAGTACCCTTGCACAATCTGTGGGTAAGGAAATTGCTTTCCCCACTGGTTTAGCTTTGGTATTATAATAATTAATGTAAATTAGAATAGTGAATATGAGAGACTAGGAAAGACAGGAAGATAGGAGGTGGGTACATAGAGTAAAATTGAACAAGTACCAAAATGCTATTAGATAAGCATAAGAGGAAGAAGTCCTATTGTTCTACACCAAAGTACAGCAGTTATAGATTACAACAATCTGTTATATATTACATAAATGAATAAAGCAGAACAATTCTCAGGTTTCCAATGCAAAGAAGTGATAAACATTTAAGGAAATGGATTTAATCATTGCACATTGTATGTATGTATCAAATTTTCATAATGTAATGCATAATTATGTACAATTACTATGTACCAGTTAAATATAAAAATTCAAAATATACTGCAAAGACATATTAATAAAAACAGCATGATACTGGCACAAAAAATAAATATATAACAATGGAATAGGACAAAGAAACAAACCCATGAATATACAACCATGTGATATTGGACAAAGGAGTTAAACTTATAGGTTGGAGAGAAGACAGTCTCTTTAACAAATGGTGCTAGGAATCTTGAATATCCTTTGTGCAAGTCTGAAACTAGATATTTACCTCTCACCCTGTACAAAAATCAATTCAAAATTATTGAAGACCTGGGTAGAAGACGTGAAATTTGAAACTGATAAAAGAAAACAGGGGAAACATTTTAAGCCAGAGGCACAGGCAAAGACTTCCTTAGTAAGACTCTATTAGCACAGGAGATAATAGTCACAAATGGAACTACATCATTTAAAAAGTTTCTGTACAGCAAGAGAAACAAGCAATGGCTTGAAGAGGCAGCACGTAGAATGTGAGAAAATGTTCATTAGGTGCTCTTCTGACAGAAGATTAATATTTAGAACATATAAAGTTCTCAAAAAACTTAGCACTACAATCAAATAGCCCAATCTATAAATGGGCAAAAAGAACTGAATGGACATTTCTCACAAGAAATACAAATGGCAAATAAATACATATAAAAGTCTTTAGCCATTAGGGAAATGGAAATTAAAAATACATTGAGATTACATCTGACCCCAGTCAGAATGACTATTATTAAGAACGCAGAGTTAGGGCCGGGTATTTAGCTCAGTGGTTCCAGAGCCTGCCTTGCAAGCGCAAGGTCCAGAGTTTGATCCTCGGTACCAAAAAAAAAAAAAAAAAAAAAAAAAAAGAACTCAAAGTTAAAGAAGAATTAATGTTTATTTAAAAGTATTAATAGTTGTAAGTCTCTGACTTATCAATGAGTTCTGTCCTGGGAGAATGTTCATAATTCAGATTCTTATGTAAGCCCAACATAATCAGTTTTATACACTTTTGACAGACTTTGGAATATCCTGGGCTTTGATTAGGCATTGTACTATTGTAAACTATCACACTGAACAGTAAACACACAGCCACACATCTGTGACAATGGTAGACAAATGAGCTGCTTCTGCAAATTGTTCACATCTATGAATATTCATATCTGTGAAAGTTTGCAACTCAAATGTTCATAAGTCAGGGACTTCCTGTATTTTGAGGTTTTTTTTTAAAAAGTTGTACTATTAAGATATACTGCTATAATTTTAATTTGAATATTTTTATGTTTAATAATATTGAGCCTGTTTAAAAATGCCTATACTCAATAGTTTTTACTTATAGAGTGCCTATCCAAGTCTTTGCTCATTTTCTGAATGAGTTTTTCTTGTTCTTAATTCATAAAAATTTGTTATATATTTTTCAAAATATATTATCTTTGATTGACAATAATTGTAAATATTCATAGAATACAATATGACATTTAAATACATGAATTCAATGAGTAATGATCACATCAGGCTGATTGACATATACATCGCTTCACATATTCATCATTTGTCTGTGTTAGAAAATTAAAAATCCTCTATTATCTATGTTGAAAAATACAATTAATTATTGTCAACCATAGTATCTTGTGCTCTATAGACGATATTAGAAATTATTTCTTTTATCTGATCTCTCCTCTGTACATGTTAAACATCCTTTCTCCATCCTCCTCCTATACTCTTCCCTTTCTTTTGATAACCACTGTTTTCTCTACTTCTGTGAGATCGATGTTTTAGTTTCTACATACAAATAAGAACTTGAACTATTTGTTGTTTTGTGCCTGGCTTATTTCACTTAACATAAAGATCACTGGGTTCATCTATATTGTAACAAATGATAAAAATTTCACCTCTTTTTTAGCTGAATAATATTTCAGTACATATATACTACAGCATCTTTCTTCGTTCAATCATTGATAGCCATCATTGTTGATTTCACAGCTTGGTTTTTATGAATTGAGACACAATTACCATAAGGACTTAAATATTTCTTTGATATATAATTTCAATTTCGTTGGATATATACTCAGAAATATAATAGCTAGATTATATAGTAGTTAATTTTTTAGCTTTTTGAAGTATCTCCATACTATTTTCTATAATTGCTGAACTAACTTACATTCCCGCCAAGATTGTATGAATTGTCTTTTATCTGTAACCTAAACAGCACTTTTTGTCTTTCTTGATTGTAAACTTTGTAATCGGAGTAATATGCTATCTCATTTTGATTTTGATTTCATTTCCCTAATGATTATGATATTGAATATTTTTATATTGTTATTGCACATTTGTATGTCTCCTGTGTTGGTCAACTTTGCTGTTGCTAGACAAAATTCCTAAAAGCTTCAATTTAAAGTAAAAGAGGTTTATTTTGGTCATGATTTTGGAGGAATCAGTCATTTGTTGGTTGCCTCACAGGTAAAAACATCATGGCTGATGGGCATGGCAGAGCAAAGCTTCTCAGATCATTGTAATCAGAAAACAGAGTATGACAACATTATCTGACAGGGAGAGGGTAGGGACTAGATATAGACTCCACAGTCATGCCTCCACAACCTACTGAGACCCACATAGAGTGTGCTTTACTTACGGCTTACTGACTCTCCAGTCAATCAAGCTGAAATTAAGCTTAACTATCACATTCTATCCCTTGTCACTTTGACAACCAAATATATCTCCTTAAACTGTACTTATTCTCTGTGGTAGCTTAGGTGGAATTTCAAGTTGAATAGCTTTGTGATCTGCCCCAGGGATTGGTGGAGCACAGCTCCAGGTGCATGTGTGTGGGTGTCATGTAGGTGTGAACTTGGGGTCTCTGTTCCCACTAGTACTTATTCTGCTCTAGTACTTTTGGTCTAGTACTCATCTGCTTTGCTTTCCAGATGAATTAAGCATCTTTGTTTTGTTACACTTTTCTTCCATGGTGTTTTTGTCTTGGAGCCAGCTGAACATGGACTGAAACTGTGAGCCAAATTGTACTCTTTCTCTTTAAGTTGAAACTGTCAGATATTGTGTCTAGTGATGAGAAAGTTGACTAATACAATCTCAAGATAAACAAAAAGTCATACTTCTGCCTGCACTAATCCCTTCCCCAAAGTCTCAACATTTATAGCATTTCTAAAAAGTCTTCTGTGAGGGCTGAGGATTTAGCTCAGTGGTGCTGCCTCCTGCCTCACAAGTACAAGATCCTGAGTTCGGTCCCCAGTACAAAAAAAAAAAAAAAAAGTCTTCTGTGAGACTCAAGGCAAACTTTTAGCTGTAAATATGTATAAAATTCAAAAACAAATACTTAATCCCAAACTTCAATGGCACAGAGTAAACACTCCAATTCCAAAAATGGAAGAGTAAGGGTATAGAAAAAAGTAAGATCAAAGCAGAAGTGAATAGAGCAAACATAAGCCCCATGTCCACCATCCAGGAAACATGGTGGTGAAAAGTGAGTTCTAAAAGGCTTAGGTGACTTCATCCCTGTGCCCTTGCTGGTTGTAGCTCACAAGACCTATCTCTTAAATTTGTTCTCACTGCCTGCAGCTTTCCTGGGCAGATCCTCCATATTCTTGATTTCTCTGATATTCTAATATCTTCACTGCATATTCACTTTTGTTCCCAAACTTCATGCACACACTTTTAGGGGCATATTCCTTGGCCTCCTAGGTTTTACTTTAAATCTAGGTGGAAGTCTCCATGATCCACAACTCTCATTTTGCATGCCTGAATTACCAGTATCATGCTGATGATGCCAAGGTCTGCTGCAAACTCAAGTACTACCTGTGTCCTGTGGACCATTGCTGCAGTGGCCTGTGACTGCCTGGATGGCTGAGCATGAAGAAATCCTTGTGAACAAATTCCATGGGCAACCTTTCTTGAGCAGGAAACTAAGGGCTTATACTTTTGCACTCTTGAGCCTATAATGGATAACGTCTTGCCACTTCCTGAGATCCCCTCAAGGCATGTTCCTTCTTGTCTCCATTCAAAGTACTTGGTTTTGTCTTACTGATACTAATCTCTTTAGTAAGTACACATCCTTTGTCTCCAAATTTATGTATAGTATCTTTTGAGCCAAAATAGAGTTTTTCAAATATTTATGCTTTGATTTTTGCTCCTGATTCTCAACATAAATTTGGGTGACAATAGCCAGCAGTACCCATACCACAGCCCAATGATTGCCTTAAAATTTTCTCTGCCAGATCAATTAGTCCATCCCCCTTAAACTCATTTCCCACAGTGTCTCAGAACATGAAAAAATGTATTTTTTTTACCACAGTATAACATGTATGGCCCCTTGTCCACTTTCCAAAAGAGTCCTTATCCCTAAGTTAAACCTCATGAACATGACTTTTTTTTGGTACCAGGGATAGAACTTGGGACCTTGTGCTTTCAAGGCAGACAGCAGAACCACTGAGCTAATTCTGCAGGCAATGAACATGACTTTTAATGTCCACATTCCTATTGTCATCCTAGTTTTCTGAGCTCTGACCAGGATCACCTATCAGAGTCAGCTTATAACATTCTAGAGCTTCTGTGGACCCATCTCTAAATCTTTTAAAATTCCTCTGGCAAACTAGTTTCAAAAGCATTTGAGGCATAAAATCAGGTGTATTCACAAAAAGAATCACATTTCTTGGGACCAATTTTTTTTTTTTGGTTAACTTTCCCATTGCTGGACAAAGAAGCTGACACCTATAACATAAAGGAAAGAAGTTTATTTGGCTTAGGGTTTCAGAGGGTAAAGTTCATGTTTGGTCAGCTTGTTATAGAAAGGCAGAAACATTATAGTGGAAAGGTATAGTACAACAAAGCTGTTTAGTTCATGGCAATATGAAAGCAGAGCAGGAAAACACTGCCTCAGAGGAAGGGGCCAAAGATAAGGTATAGACATAAAGATTAATTCACCATGATTCAGCCAGACACACCAAGAAGTGTACTTTAATAATCACTTAGGTGGCTCCCAAACCAACTAAGTTGACAATTATGCTTAATTTTCACATCTACTTTTGAGAAATATATATTTAGATCATTTGTCCACTTTTTAATAAAAGGAAATTAAAAAATTTTAAAGGAAATAAATTCATAATTTTTAGATATCATAAGATATTTGTTAACATTGTTTTAAACAAGAAAAGAGGATCATATTCTGAAGTAGAGATCATCAACTTTCAGAAACAAAGATTTTCTTCTTCCCTGACTGCTGAAGCTTTATGGCCCTGTTTTGAGAGAAACATAATATATACTTAAAATATTTTTAAAATTTTTGTTATATAGTTGTGATGCTCCTGTGTTTTGAAGGTAGTCTTTATTTTCCAATAATATACAAACAGCTGAAACCCTGGTGGTTTCTGAAAACTCTTGTTTATAGTAGCTATTTAGCTGGATTGGATATAGTTGTAGGGAGTCATGAAAGTGTCTGGGGAAATGGAGTCCATGCAAAGAAGAAACAGACACATTTGTTTCCTATATGCTAATAAACTGAGTGCATATCCTAAAAAAGCTAAAGGGAGAAAAATCAAGAGTTTTGAATTTTCAGAGGCTAAAATATTGAAGATGAGTTTATAAATTACCAATAGTAAAAAGAAATCAAAAGATATCCTTTTTGTTTGCTTGTCAGATGTCACCAAGAATCAAGAAAGTACTTGACATATTATGAATATTTAGTAATATTACAAATGGACTGATAAATTGAAAATATGTTTAAAGGGATAGAAAGATGAGGGAATTCTCAAGATACTAATGTGAAACTGATAAGACAATAATGTCTTGAGACTGTTTTAAAAAGTGTGTGAAGATTTTAAATGTAAAGATTTCCTTGGTGTGTGTGTGTAACACTACTATAATGAATATCAGATACATAACTCTTTAAAAACTCATTTTTCTATAGTGATATCCTTCTCCAAGAACTAATATTTTATATTCCATAACTATAGTTTTGTATTTTTGAGAATATTTCATCAGTGAAATCATATAGTATATAGTGTTGAGACTGGATCCTTACATTCAGATTAATCCACTGAAGATCCATGATGTATGCATACATAGTTTGTTCCTTTTTATTGCTGAATTTATTATATAGATGTTTCATAGTTTATTCCCCCATATATTTACTAAAGGAGATCTGGGTTATTTATTATTTTAAGCAATTATGAATAGAATTGCTATAAACATACACGTATAGATTTTTTGGGTAAACATAACTTTTTGTTTATCAAAAGGAAGTACTCAACATTTGATTACTCAGTGTTATAGTTTAGATCTGAAATATCTTTCAAAGGTTCTTGTGTAAAAGGCTTGGTTGCCAGCCTGTGGCATTGTTGGGAGGTGGCAGAACCTTTATGAGATATGGCCTAGGGGAAGATCATCAGTGTATATGTCTAAAGGGGGGTACTATCTTGCCTTCTTTTCCTAATCTGTCAGTTTCTCTGCCTCTGTTTGCTTCTTGAGCACCATGAGTTTAACATCTTTCCACCACTACATGCTTCTGCCATAATATGCTATTTTACTGCAACCCCAAAGGAATCAAGCCAAGCGACCATGGACTGAAATCTCTAAAACTATGAGCCCAAAGAAACCTTTCCTGCTTTAAGTTGATTTTGCTAAGGTGTTTTGACACAGCAGTGGAAATATAACTAATACTCTCAGTCATATGATAAGTGAGAGAAATTGCCAAATTGTTTTTCAGAATCACTGTGCCATATTGCAGTCCCTCCAACAAGATATGATAACTCCAGTTACACTGCATTTGCACCAGCACTTAATACTTTGTAGTTTGGATATTGTTATAGGTATGTGATTGTGTCTCATAGTTTTAAAATTTGCATATCCTTAATAACTACTACTGATAAATATCATTCTATATTCACCTTTCCATATGTTTTTTAGTGAAGTGCTGGTTCACCTCTTTTTGCCAATTTTGAAGTAAATTGGGTTGTTCCTTTTTTACTGTAGTTTTTAGCATTTTTTTAATTAAATTCTTTTATTGGTACATTGTAGGTATACAACACAATTACATTGCTCATTGGGAATTGTACCTTTACATAATGCATCTTGGTTCTTATTTTTTCCCCATTCCTAGCCCTCCCTTCATGCCCTCCACCCTTCCCTATTTACAAAGACTTTATTTCCATTTTTTCCATTTCTCATCATTTTTCTTTTCCCTTCTTTCCTTTCCTCTGCCCCTCCCACTACCCCTACCCCTTTGGACATATTCTTCCTATTTTACATTATCGATTATTCATTCTAATCATTGGTACATTTCAGGTATACAATATAATGACATTCTTCATTGGAAATTTGCACCTTTACATATTCTCTCTTGGTTCTTATTTTTTCACCCTTGCCCAGCCCTCCCTTCAACCCTTCCAGTCCTCCCTATTTACAAAGATTTTGTTTCTATTTTTCCACTTTCTCATATTAATCCCATTCCCTTCTATCCTTTCCCCTAGCTCTCCCACTTCCTTCCCCTTTGTCCCTTTTCTTCCTATTTCACGACTTATTATACATTTAGTCCTTATTTACACTTTCAGTTTCTCACACTAGAGAAACTATTCAGTATTTACACATGTGTGTCCTATTTATTTCACTTAAGAGTATCACCTCAATGTGCATCCACTTAGCTATAAATGCCTCTAATTTCTCATTTTTTATGGCTGAGTAGTACTCCATTTTATAAAAAAAAACAACACATTTTCTTTATCCAGTCTCCAGTTGATGGGCATTTGGGTTGTTTCCAAGTTTTAGCTATTACAAACTGTGCTGCTATGAACATGGGTGCACATATATCACTGTGGTATGATTCTTTTAATTCTTTGGGGAAGATCCCCAGCCGTGGAATAGTGGGGTCAAATGGGACTTCCAGTCCTAGTTCTTTGAGGTATCTCCATACTGATTTCCACAGTGCTTGCACCAGTCTACACTCCTACCAGCAGTGGAGCAGGGTTCCTCTTTCCCCACAGCCCCACCAGCATTTGTTATTGGTTGATTTCAGGATAGCAGCCATTCTTTCTAGAGTGAAGTGGAATCTCAGCATTGTTTTCATTTGCATCTCTAGAATGACCAGGGATGTTGAGCATTTTTTCTTGTATTTATTTGCTATTTCTACTTCTTTGTGTGAGAAATGTCTGTTCATTGCAGATGCCCATTTTTGGATTGGGTCTTTAAATTTGGGAGGTCTGATCTTTTTAAGTTCTTTATAGATTCGAGATAGTAGACCTTTGTCTGAGGAAGAACAGGTGAAGATTTTTTCCCACATTGTGGGTTGTCTCTTCACACTGCTGGTGGTTTCTCTTGCTATGCAGAAGCCTTTTAATAAGAAAAGATTCCACTTGTTGATTCCTTGTGCTAGTTCATGGGCAACTGAGGTTTTGTTCATAAAATGTTTTCCTACACCGATGTCTTCAAGGGTTCTACTTAACCTGTGTTCCAAGTGGTTCAGAGTTTCTATTTTAATATTTAGATCTTTAATCCATTTTGATTTTAGTTTAGGGCATGGTGAGAGATATAGGTCAAGTTTTAATCTTTGGCAAGTTGAAGCCCAATTTTTCCAGCACCATTTATTAAAGAGGCTCTCTTTCCTCCAGTGAGGGTGTTTGGCTCCTTTGTCAAAGATGGGATGCCTGAGTGTGCCTGGCATTGTTTCTGCATCTTCTAATCTGTTCCACTGGTCCTCAAGTCTGTTTCTTTGCCAGTACCATGCTGTTTTTATCACAGTAGCTTTGTAGTATAGTTGCAGGTTGGGGATTGTAATACCCCCTGCCATGTCTCTGTTACCTAGAAATGCTTTTGCTATTCTGGATCTCTTCTTGTTCCAAATGAACATTTGGATTGTTTTCTCAAGTTCTATGAAGTATGCTCCTGGGATCTCAATTGGAATTGCATTAAATCTATATAGCAGTTTTGGAAGTATGGCCACTTTCACTATATTAATCCTTCCTACCCAGGAGCAGGAGATGTCTGTCCATTTTCTGATATCATCTTCAATCTCTCTTTTCAGAGTGCCATAGTTTTCAGAGAAGAGGTCTTTGATTTCTTTCGTTAGGATGATTCCTAGGTATTTCAGTTTTTTTGGATGCTATTGTGAAAGGAATTATTTGCCCTATTTCTCTCTCAGTGAGTCTGTCATTGGTGTAGAGGAATGCTATTGATTTTTGTGTTTTAACCTTGTAACCAGCTACTTGAGTGAATTTGGTTATTAAGTCTAGAAGACTTTTGGTGGAATTCTTGGGGTCTTCTATATAGAGTATCATGTCATCTGCAAATAATGACAATTTGACTTCCTCATTTTCTATCTTTATTTCTTTTATTTCTTTCTCTTGTCTAATTGCTATGGCTGTTTCCAGAACTATATTGAACAGGAGTGGTGATAGTGGACATCCTTGTCTTGTTCCTGATTTTAGTGTGAAGAATTTCAGTTTGTGACCATTTAGTATGATATTGGCTGTTGGTTTTTCATAGATGGCTTCTATCAGTTTGAGGTAGAGACCATCTATTCCAATTTTTTGTAGGGTTTTTATCATAAATGCATGTTGGATTTTGTCAAATGCTTTTTCTGCATCTATGAAGATAATCATATGGTTTTTGTCCTTGGCTCTATTGATATAGTGTATTACATTAATTGATTTTTGTATATTGAACCATCCTTGCATCCCTGGGATGAATCCCACTTGATCAGGATGTATGATCTTCTTGATGATCTTCTGCATTCTGTTTGCCATTATCTTATTAAGGATTTTTGCATCTATGTTCATTAGTGAGATTGGCCTATAGTTCTCATTTTCATTTGGGTCTTTCTCTGCTTTGGGGATCAAGGTGATGCTTGCTTCCAGGAGTGAATTTGAGAGTATTGCTTCCCTTTCAATTTCATTGAAGAGTTTCAACAGTAGTGGCAGCAGTTCCTCTCTAAATGTCTTGGAGAATTCAGCAGTGAAGCCATCAGGGCCTGGGGTTTTCTTAGTTGATAAGATTTTAATTACATTTTCAATTTCATTGATTGATATTGGGTTGTTCAGAATTTTTAGGTCTTCTTCGTTCAAGTTTGGTAATTCATATGTATCTAGGAATCTGTTCATTTCTTCTGTGTTGTCCATCTTATTGGCGTATAGGTTCTGGAAGTAGGTATTGATGATCCTCTGGATTTCTACTGGGTCTGTTGTAATTTCACTCTTTTCATTCCTAATTGCATGGATTTGGGCCTTTTCTTTCCTTGCTCTGACAAGGTTGACTAAAGGTTTGTCAATTCTGTTGATTCTTTCAAAGAACCACCTCTTGGCTTCATTGATTTTTTTGTATCCTTCCCTTAGTCTCCATTGCATTGATTTCTCCTCTGATTTTTATAATTTCCTCCCTTGTATGAGCTTTGGGGTTGTCCTGCTCTTCTTTTTCTAGAAGCTTGAGGTTCAGTATCAGGTTGTTTAATTGGGCTCATTCTGTTTTCCTAATATGTGTATTCACTACTATGAATTTCCCTCGTAAGACTGCTTTCATCCAGTCCCATAGATCCCGATATGTTGTATTGTCATTGTCATTTAATTGAAGGAACTGTCTGATTTCTTCTTTAATTTCCTCTTTGACCCATTGGTTATTCAGAAGTGTGTTGTTCAATTTCCACATGTTTATGAAATTTTTTGAGTTTCTTTTGCTATGGATCTCCAATTTCATCACACTATGGTCTAATAATATACAGGGGATAACTTCAATTCCTTTGCACTTACTTAAACATGTTCTATGTGTGAGTATGTGGTCTATTTTGGAGAATGACCCATGTGCAGCTGAGAAGAATGTGTATTGTGATTTTGCGGGGTGGAAGACTCTGTAAACATCTGTTAAGTTCATTTGTTCAAGAGTTCAATTGAGTTCTAGTATTTCATTACTTATTTTTAGTCTAGTTGATCTATCTATTTGTGACAGTGGGGTGTTGAGGCCCCCACTACAATTGTAGTCATGCATATATGACTTTTCATGTCCGTTAGTATTTGTTTTATATAGTTGGGTGCACTAGTGTTTGGTGCATAGATATTTATGATTGTCATCTCTTCCTCTTGGATTCTTCCCTTTACAAGGATCTAGTGTCCTTCTTCATTTCTCTTAATTAGTGTTGGTTTGAAATCTACTTGATCTGCCAAGAGGATAGCTACTCCTGCTTTTGTTCAGGTTCCTGTCACATGGAGTATTGTTTTCCACCCTTTAACTTTCAGTCTATGAGTTTCCTTTTGAATTAAGTGTGTTTCTTGTATGCAGCATATTGTTGGATTTTGCTTCTTGACCCATTCTGCCAGTCTATTTCTTTTGATCGGTGAATTGAAGACCATTAACATTGATGGTTATAACTGAAATGTATTGACTTGTCATTGCCATGACTTTTTCTTTTTGTTGGGTTCTCCCCCTTTCCATTTAATTTCTTGTCATGCCAGATGGGTTCATTCTGCTTTGCTTCCTGGGTTTGTGAACCTCAATGTCTGTTCCTAGGGTATTGTGTAAAATTCTTTGGAGTGCTGGTTTGGTATTCACAAAGTTCCTAAGGTGCTCTTTGTCATGAAAGTATCTTATTTCTCCATCCATTTTGAAAGATAGTTTTGCAGAGTCCATCAATCTGGGTTGGAGGCTGTTTTCTTTTAGGGCTTGGAATATGTCACTCCAAGCTCTTCTTGCCTTGATGGTTTGTTTTGAGAAGTCTGCTGTGATTCTGATGGGCTTTCCTTTGTATGTGATTTGTTTCTTTTCTCTGCTTGTAGAACTTTGTTCTTCTGTTGAGTTTCTGGAATCTTAACAATTATATGCCTATGTGTAGATTTTTTTGGATCACGGTTATTTGGAGTCCTATATGCCTAATTTATCTGTATGTCAAGTTCTTTTCCCCTGCTTGGGAAGTTTTCCTCCATTATTTCTGTGAAGAGATTTTTTTATGTCATCTGCACTCTCTCCTGTTTCTTCATTGACTCCAATCAGTCTCATGTTATTCTTCTTTGCATCATCTAGCAGCTGCTGGATTGATTTCTCATGTTTCCTTATAATTTTGAAGCAATTTTTCTTTTCCTGGTCACTAATTGCAATCTTATCTTTTATATCTGAAATTCTGTCCTCACATTGGCTCATTCTGCTGTATAGACTTTCAATGGAGATTTTTATCTCCTGGAAATCTATTTGCATCTGTGTTATGCATTCCATTTGTTTCTTATGTTGGGATTCCATCATGTTCCTCAGCTCCTCTCTAGATTTATTAATCATGTCTTGCACTAGGGGCACAATTTGTCCTGTTATCTGAGAAATTATTTCTGATTTCATTTTTTCCAGATCCCCTTTTGTTGCCAGTACAGTGGGTCCAGGTATTTGAGTATCATAGTGTTCCATCTCATTTCCCTTTGGGGTTGCTGTAGGTGATCTGGAAGTCTGGTTTTGAGACTTATTTACATGTTTTCTCATTTCGACTGGGGCGTGGAGCTGTTAGTGCTTGCACGGATTACCTCCTCTGAGCTGGGTGAGGTGGGACAGGGGCTGCGAGCAGCGGTAGGGATGGTGACCCAAAAGCCCTATCCTGTGGGCTAGGAGCAGCCGGAGGGGTGGTAGCTGGAAAACCCCTTCCTCTGGTCCAGGAGCAGTGGGATGACAGCTCAGAAGCCCCTACCTCTGGGCCGGGAACAGTGGGACTCAGTACCTTGGTCTGCCGGTCTGGTGTCCTCTGCATCTTTATATTGTGGAATCAGGTGTCTGCCTGTCTGCAGAGGGGTGATTCGGTGTCTTCTTGTGACTCAGGACCTTGGTAGGGAGTGCACAGACCTGCCTGTCTGCAGCTGGCTGATTTGGCGTGTGTTCCACCCAACTGGGGACCTCTGTGAGGTGTGGGCAGACCTGCCTGTCTGCAGCGGGCTGATTCGGCGTATGTTCTGCATAACTGGGGACCTCGGTAAGGTGTCAAATTTGCATATCCTTAATAACTACTACTGATAAATATCATTCTATATGCACCTTTCCATATGTTTTTTAGTGAAGTGTCGGTTCACCTCTTTTTGCCAATTTTGAAGTAAATTGTGTTGTTCCTTTTTTACTGTAGTTTTTAGCATTTTTTTTACAAGTCCTTTACCAGATATACAACTTGAAAATATTTTCTATCAATTGCTGTTATATCTTTAACTTGTGGTTTTCGTTCCTTTAACCCTGTCTTTTTGGGGGGCTAAATCTTATGTCCTGACAATGTCAAATAACATTTTAAAATTTTTTATGGGCAATGCTTTTGATGTTTTATGTGAGCTATTTTTGCCTAAGTACACATAGTGCACATTTTTGCGTGTGTTTTATTTTAAAGGTTAAATTTTGCATTTAAATTTAAGATTAATTTGAATTAAATTCATGCAAGGTATTAGGCTTAGTTCAGAATGCTTTTTTTTTTTCATATTCTTTCTCCATTAAATTGCCTTTGATATTGTCCAAAATAAATTGACATATTCCTACTCTGGGACTCTAATTCATGTCAGTGATATTTCTTTCTTTCTTTTATTTTTTTAGTGCTTCCATGCTCTTTTGATTATTATAATTTTTGATAAGTCTTAAAACTAATAAGTGTGTAAGTACTCTAATTTTAATTCACAGTTTGCTTTGTTTGAGTTCCTCATGCACCCATGCTTGGATTGTGAGGAATCATGTTGGGTGTTTTCTGAGCTAAACTCTAGAATAAATACTTTAGTTATAGAATCTGTCAAGCTCTTGGGTTATTATGCTTCTCCCTTCTGGAGATATTTAGGTAAAAGTCTGAAACAGTTGTAGGATTTATATTTCTTGAGATGTCCATTCCTGTCTAGACTCAATTGCTCTTCACAAAATACCATCTAGTCTATACCTATTTTTTTAAAAAATGATTAAATAACAGGAAGAAAAGAAACAAGTTTTTTCCTTATTGCATTTGGACCTGAGAATTTGGAATTGTGAAGCTAATTTGCTTGATGACCAGATGACTGTCCACTAGGGAACAAAGTCAAATTCATATCTCATGTCAAATGAGGGCAGATCACAGAATTGAATTTGTGAAAATATGTAATATTCTATACACCATCTCACCACAATGATAAATAATTTGTGATATGACTAACATGCATTGCATAAAAATACAAGATGTTTATATATATATATATACACATATATATATACATGTGTGTGTGTGCGCGTGTGTAAATATGTACAAATTTTTTAATGTATGTTGCACCACCATGAGGTACATAATATTTTTATTGGCGATATGGAGTCAAAAACAGGCTTTATTCATGATGGAGTCTAAAATCAAACACTGGCATTTGGATTTAGACCCAGAGATTTTAACCTTTTTTCCTTAAGCTGTATTTTATCTATGGGTGAAGCTATACCTTTTGTAGATATTTTTTCTCCTTTCAAATCCACACTATTAACACTGAAGTATCTCATTGAAGGCATGAGTTATGATTGGTAATTAGCTTCTTTTCTCTCCAACATGTAAAGATGTTTTTTCTTTTAAAAAGTGAAATGATTCTACTATTTAATAATGGATGATAAACACTAGCAAAAATTTGGCGAGAAAAAAATTGGTTGGCATATTTGGGCATGTAGAGACAAGAAAATAGATATCATCTTGGGGCAAATAAAGTAAATGTCAGACTTGAATCAGGTCAGATTTTCTGTGTCCAGGATTCATTGTTTTCTGAGAAAACATCAAGTAGGCTTGTAAATAGACTAAATCCATATTTTTTGCTTCTGAAAACAGAAAAATCCCATAACATGAATCTGAATCTGGTAGAAAAATTACTTGAAAAAAGATAACTACTTGAGTAGAATAATTTTAGCTTTCTTTGTTTGATTTCTTCACTATGAATGATTTTGTTGTGACCTAAAAATGCCCACTTATTTAGAACTTAAAACCTTTGCCATGTAAAGATGTTTGTACTAGTGAAAACTTCTGTATAATGTATACTTTTATATACAAACATGACTTGCTTCAAGGCATAAAAGAAAATATGAAATAGCAAATGAGGAATGGCTTTCAGATGCAAGAAGATCTATGCCAGTGTGCAAACAGGAAAGTGTGTGACAGTTTCTAAAATGGTGGAAAAATCATCTTTGATTTTCTGAAATTGAACTCAAGCACAGTGTAAAAGTATGTCTGTACATGAGGTAACCAGTCAGCCACAGTTCCAGGTCCATGTTAGCATCTTTCAGTGATATAAAAAAGCATCACTTATACATAGTTTGGGTGATATTTTAAAAGAATATTTCATATAAGTAAAAATACAACAAATTTTATTAGTACTTATTAAAACTACTTTACTAAATGTGTTAGATTTGTGTTACTGGGAAAAGATACCAGAGATAATAAACTTATAAAGAGGAAATTTATTTTGACTCACAGTTTCAGAAGTCACTTGTTCCTTTGCCTTTGGATCCTGTGCTAAAGCAGTATAATATGGCATGGTATGTGTGATAAATGAAATGTTCATGTTATGGCAATCAGGAAACAAAGAACAAGAGACTGCAAAAAGATCCAAGATCCCATCAATATCCTTTCCAAAGGCACATCTGCTATGACCTATATTCATTAAATTAGGTACCTCTTCAGGTTCTATTACCTCCTCATAGTACACAAGATAGCTACCAAACCTTTAGCATGTGGGCCATTGGTAACACTTCCATTCCAGCCTAGCTCCTAAAGTCACATACCCATGTCATAATGCAAAATGCATTCGGTCAATCTCCAAGAGTCCCAAAGCCTTAAGAGTTCCAGCATTGCTCAAAAGTCCACATTCAGTTTTTCCTCTGAGATTCAAGGAAACTCAGCTGTTAACACCTACAAAAATAATTTAATAAAACATACTTCCAAGATACAATGGCTTCCATTACTTCCTGAAGCTTGGGTTGGCTTCCCTTCCAGAAGCATTCCTCAGTCGATGTTCCATGTTCCCATCATCTCTAACTTCCTGTGACTCTATTACAGATTTGGATTCACTCTCACAGATTCAGCATTGCTCTTTCAAGGACTGCTTCCTGGGACTCTGAATGTTCCACATATTTCCTGTGTGAACTCCCACACAGGATTTCCCTTTGAAATCTTGGTAGAAATCTCCATGATCCCAAAACTTTTTCATATGTATGCCTGCAAAACAAACATCATTTGTGTGTGAGAAGGTCTTCCACTTGCAGGAGATAGACCTATGACCACTGTAATCAAGGCTACTGTGGTATCTGGGTGCCTTGACAGCTGAGTATGAAGTGATGAATTTCTGAGAAGCAGTTCCCTAGCCAATCCGTGGCAACAGGCTGCCTCAGGCTTCTCTTCTCAGGCGAAATTTTTGAAAATAGTTTATACTTTTACAAATTTGAGCCTGGGAAAGGTAATATTTTGTTAATTTCTGAGATGCCTTCATATGAGCGACTGCTGCTTCTTTCCCATATGTAATTTTAACCCGGCTTTGCTTCTCCTGTCTCCTTGATATGATCCATTCAGATACATTATAGGATTAGTCCTGACTTACTTGTAGCACCTGGCCTGGAACACAATCATGCTTTATTAAACAAGATTCAACATCATGGTACAAGATACTACCCTGTAACTGGCTCTTTCAAATAACTTTTTACTGAGACACCCACCCCATGGGTCATCACGGTATATTTTCTTCCTTATTTCAGTGAGTCTGTAAAATCAACTTTGGTCTTTGGCTATATGGCATCAACTAGATTCTATTAAGGAAAAAGCTTGTTTGAAATGGTACTGATATTTACAAGAAGTATTGTCTTTAGTCTTATTAAAATTTTGATAAGCATATTTTCTCTTGTGTAGAGACAGTAAACAGAAATTTATAAGATATGGGGCTGGGGATTTAGCTCAGTGGTTTCACTGCCTGCTGTGCAAGCACAAGGACCTGAGTTCGATCCCCAGTATCAAAAAAAAAAGAAATTTATAAGATAGATAATACAGACAGATAGATCTACATGAGTAGATAATTTTGAAGAATATTATTTTATTCCTCTGTATTTGGGAAATAATTTTATGTTTTCCTGCTTCATTATGTCCTGGATATTTTTTTTTTTTAAATATTGAGTGTCTGTCCCCTAGAATTCCCAGAGATTCTGATGCATTAGTCTGGGAATGTCTCAGATATTCTACTTTTCTACAACTTCCCAGTGATTCTAATGTGTAGCCAAAGTTGAGATGCGCTGCTGCAGATGCAGAGGATTACGAGGATAAAGTAGATTTGACCTCCTAAACAGTATAATTTGCAAACTTCTACAGATCTTTAGGTAGATAAAGGAGCAGTTATTCCGAGGAATAACAATCAGAATTAGGCCACTTTCTATATTCTGTAGCAGGGGATGTCTTAGAGCACTGTGAGTAGCAGATACTATAGTGGTCTCTCTGTGAGTCCAATGGTCTTGCAAACTATTACACAGCTAGGAAAATATCTTTTTTCCTTTTTGAGCTGATAATACTTTTTGTGAATTATTGTTTGTCCTTATGAACTGTGTTACTGATGAAAGAGCTATGGGCAAGATGCTCATTTAAAAACCAGATATACAATATTTCCTATTTACAGTGTTTCTTTTTATTTTTAATTTTATTCTATTGGTACATTTTAGGTATACAATACAATGACATTCATCATTGGAAATTTGCACCTTTACATAATCTCTCTTGGTTCTTAATTTACTCCCTTCCCCTGACCATCCTTCAACCCCTCCATCCCTCCCTATTTACAAAGACTTTGTTTCCATTTTTTAAATTTTCTCATATTAATTGCATTTCTTTCCTTTCCCCTAACCCTTCAATTTCTCTTCCCCTTTGTCCCTTTTCTTCCTATTTCACATTATCTATTATACCTTTTAGTCCTTATTTACCTTTTCACTTTCTCACACTAGAGAAACTATTCATTATTTAACATGTGTGTACTATTTATTTCACTTAAGAGTATAGCCTCAATGTGCATCCATTTAGCTATAAATGTCTCTAATTTCTCATTTTTTATGACTGAGTAGTACTCTTTTTATATATAAAAAAACACATTTTCTTTATCTGTTCTCCAGTTGATGGGCATTTGGGCTGTTTCCAAGTTTTAGCTATTACAAATTGTACTGCTGTGAACATGGGTGCACATATATCACTGTGGTATGATTCTTTTAATTTTTTGCAGAAGATACAAAGAAGGGAATTAGCTAGGCCAAATGGGACTTCCAGTCCTATTTCTTTGAGGTATCTCCATACTGATTTCCACAGTGGTTGCACCAGTCTACACTCCCACCAGCAATGGAGCAGGGTTCCTCTTTCTCCACAGCCCCACCAGCATTTGTTATTGGTTGATTTCATGATAGCAGCCTTTCTTGCTGGGCTGAGGTGGAATCTCAGTGCTGTTTTCATTTGCATCTCTCTAATGAACAGTGATGGTGAACATTTTTTCATGTGTTTATTGGCTATTTGTACATCTTGTCTGAGGAATGACTTTTCATTTCAGATGCCCATTTTTGGATTGGGTCTTTAAATTTGGGAAGTCTGATTTTTTTTAAATGCTTTATATATTCCAGATAATAGATCTTTGTCATGAGAAAGAAAAGAAAAATGGAACCAAAGTCTGTGTTAATAGGGAAGGGTGGAGGGGGTGAAGGGTGCATAGGTAATGGGAGAAAAAATAAGAACTAAGATACATCATGTTCAGGTACAAACACCCAATGGTAGATGTAAATGTATTGTATACTTAAAATGTACCAATAAATAAATAAATAAATAAATAAATAAATAGCATATTTCAAAAAAAAAAATAGACCTTTTTCTGAGTAACAGTAGGCCAATATTTTTTCCCACATTGTGTGCTGTCTCTTCACACTGTTGGTGGTTTCTCTTGCTGTGCAGAAGCTTTTTAGTAAGAAGAGATCCCACTTGTTGATTGTGTTAGCTCATGGGCAACTGAGGGTTTGTTCATAAAATCTTTTCCTACACCAATATCTTCAAGAGTTCTACCTAACCTCTTTTCCAGCCAGTTCAGTGTCTCTGTTTCAATATTTAGATCTTTAATCCATTTTGATTTTAGTTTAGTGCATGGTGAGAGATATAGGTCTAGTTTTAATCTTTGGCAAGTTGAAACCCAATTTTTCCAGCACCATTTATTAAAGAGGCTATCTTTCCTCCAGTTGAGGGTGTTTGGCTCCTTTGTCAAAGATGAGGTGTCTGAGTGTGTCTGGAGTTGTTTCTGAATCTTCTAATCTGTTTCACTGGTTCTCAGGTCTGTTTCTTTGCCAGTACCATGCTGTTTTTATCACAGTAGCTTTGTTGTATATTTTCAACATGGGGGTTGTGATACTCCCTGCCATGTCTCTGTTACCTAGAATTGCTTTTGCTATTCTGGATCTCTTCTTGTTCCAAATGAAATTTTGGATTGTTTTCTCAAGGTCCATGAAGTATGCTGCTAAGATTTCAACTGAGATTGCATTGAATCTGTATAGCAGTTTTGGAAGTATGGCCATTTTCACTTCCTACCCAGGAGCAAGGGATGTCTTTCCATTTTCTGATATCATCTTCAATCTCTATTTTCAGAGTGCTATAGTTTTCAGAGAAGAGGTCTTTGATTTCTTTTGTTAGGTTGATTCTTAGGTATTTCAGGTTTTTTGATGCTATTGTGAAAGGAATTGTTTGCCCTATTTCTGTCTCAGTGAGTCTGTTGTTCATGTTTTCTGCATGTGATTATTAAAAGAAATTATTCCACATTTTAGGAGCATTTAGGTGAGTACAAGTTAATATGAAAATTGTCATTATGGAAATGAGGCCATAAAGAGAATATAATACTATAGAGAGACAACATAAATTGAAGCTCTAAATGCCTATCTAGGCTGAAATGTAGAGATGTGAGCATTGAAGACAGAGGACAGTGCATGTCCATGCTTGCAGTTGTGAGCAAGAAGGAACTCAGCAAACTCCCAGAATTTTTTTAAAAGTGTATTTATAGTGTTGTTATTATAATGTAGTTTGGATAATCAAACTACATTTATCAAAAAACAGGAAAAATACAAATTAATATATTATCAGTATGAATAACATAGACAGTTAGAAAAGAATTTGTATTCTAAGTAGTGCCCTAGATGGAGGTAAAGAGAACTACTTGCCTTCATACCTTGATGATAATCTAAAAATGAGAGCACAGAAGATAAAATTAAAATGTATTTATCAAATAGTACTAATAGAGAAGTAATGTGAGCAGACAAAATAGTATAATATAGATAATATGTACATCTGAATGTGTTAAGCTTTCATTTTTTATTTTAATAACTAAATTTTGTAAAATTCCACACACAGAAGAGTGCACTAATTTTATATATAAAATTTAAAGAATTATCACAAAGTAAATACATTAATCACAACCCACATTAAAAAGAAGAATTTTAACAGCAACCTAGAAGTATTAATTGTGCTATCATTCAGTAACTAATTCCACCTTCTGCTTTCTAGTCTTCCTTGATTTTAAAATTGAAAGAAATCATACAACATGTATTTTATTTTTTACATCAGGATATTTTTCTTCCCAAATGGTGCTATGTGTAGTAATAGTTCATTCACATTCCTTGGTCAATATTATTCTAGATTAAATACAAAGCAATGTTTTTATCTATCCCATTTTTGATAGGCATTTTAATTGGTTTCAGTAATAGATTATAGTAGTATTAAAAATCAGCTATTACATATAATACTAGAATTGATATTATTGTATATCATTTTGTGCATGAATGTATGCATATCTGTAGGTCACTGTATCAGGATTGCCATATTATGTTGACTGAGTACTTTCATCTCCTATGAGGTACTGAACAATTTTCTAAAATGCTTTTTTCACTCCATCAGGAGGATTCGAAAATTCTAGTTAATCTTTGTCAACATTAGTGCAGATGATCCATATTTTTGTCAATATTAGTATGGTCAATTTTTAAAATTTTAGTTATCCTGAGATGGGCTGAGTATATCAATATATTTTTATTTGGCATTTTCTAGGTTATTAATGACATTTAGTATCTTTTTATTAGTCTTATGTTCTTTGGCATATATTTCTGTATGAGAATGTTATCCAATTTCTTTGCCAATCTTCTTTTGAGATTGTAATTTTCTTACAGTTTTGTGGATTTTTAAAATAATTTTGGGCTACACATAATACAAATATTTTCTTTCATCCTGTGTGATCTTTTTAATCCCACTAATGGTGGATTTGACAACCACCATTTTAGATTTTAGGGTATCTGTGGTGGTTAGGGTGTAGTTTCAACTTCACTGGCTTTTGGATCTGACCTGGTGATTGGTGGAGAACAGGTCTCAGTAGGTCATGGAGGCATTGCCTGGAAGTCTATGGCTTCTCCCTTGACCTTCTACTCTGGCATTCTCCTGCTCTCCTTTTTAGTTCCCATGAATTAAGCATATTTGCTCTGTAGCTGCCTTCTGTCACTATGTTCCTGACTTGGAACCAGCCAGACATGGATGGAAAGCACCAAGTTATGTCTTTCTTGATTAAAATTGTGGTTTTCAGGGATTGTTTTCAGCAACAAGAAAAGCTGACTAATACAGAAAACAGCCACCATGGAGCATGTACTATGACTATACATGAACATGTGCTATAACGATGTGGTTTAGAAACATTTCTAACTGGTTAGTGGGAGGCTTTTGGAAAAATTTGGAGATGTAGCCTAGAAAAGCTCTAGAATATTGTGTGGAATACTTGATAACTGATACTTGTCCGAGCTCAGACAATCAGAGTGCTGGTAAATATGTGAGAGTAAAGGTCAGGCTAAGGAGGAGTTAACTGAAAACAAGAATTATGTTAGCAGTTGGACTAGAAGGCAGAAAATTTCTCTACATTTTACCTATGTCCTGAGGCTTTCCTTGGGATGGAAATTAAGGGTGGTGCACTCATTATTCTGTTTGAGGCAAGTTCAAGGCAGCCTACTACTTAGGCTGTGGTACTGGTACTGGATGATGTTAAATTTATGGAGAGGATTGGGGCAAAAAGTAAAGAAAAACTTTAAAAAATTAAATTATTCCCAGAAGAGATCATGTGTATAGTTGGAGCTAAAGAAGGTATGGCTGTTAAAGAGATTAGTGCCATGAAAAGAAACCAAGTACTTTGTACAGCCAAAAGAAGTGGTCTGAGGGCATCTGAGGAATCAGCAAGGGACGTGAGGGTGATCTGGCTGTGACATCTGTCGCCCCATTGATCGCCAGGGTTGATTTGGCTGATCTGGCTGGCTAGGCGGGTGTCCCCTTCCTCACCACTCCATGTGCATCCCTCCCAAAGCTGTGCACTTGGTCAAAGAGGACAACCAGCCCTGATAGAGGAGGACTGTTTCCTCAGTCAAGGGTATATGAGTAGCTGCGCTCCCCTGCTAGAACCTCCAAATGAGCTCTCAAGGAATCAGCAAGACTCCACCCACTGCAAGCTCAAAAATGCAAAAGTGTCACCAGTCATTTGGGAAAAGGGCCCCAGAGACACCTGCTCAAGATGGGCTTCCCAGGAAATTGTTTCCCCACGATTCATTTCACTGTGTTCATATATTCAGGCACAAAAATGTGGTTGCAGTCTTAGTCCAAGAAAGACTGGATACTGCTTCCATTGGGTAGAACTTGACCTTATCCACATTTTTGTATTTTTACAAGGAGAGTGCAAGAGTTGTGGTGTCAGGGAAGTTTACACCTAAATTTGAAAAGAAGATGTGGCAGGCCAGGCAAGGTGTAGTGCATGAAGAAGATAGTGCATGAAGCTGTGATAAGGAATTGGATGAGTAGCGGAGATACCAGAAATTTGAAGATTTGAGGAATGTGGAATGTTAGTCCAAGGAATCCTGAAGTCTTGTGAGATGTGACAAGCAAGGTCATAGGGTTGTGGCCACACATGTCTTCTGGAACTCACATGTTATTACTATGTGCCCTGGAATTTGGCTATGGACTTCCATGGCCTGGTGGCTGAAGGGTCCATGGAGTGAGAATGGCAGGGATGGAGAAAAAGAAGGTTAGAACAAAGAGAATAAAAGAACATAGAGATACTGCCTGGGACCAGGTGGGATTTTCCTTCTGATGGAAGGGAAAGACTGGGCTGGCAACCATGGTGTGTGTATTTACAGTGTAGAGATAAGGGAAGTGCAGGGGGAGGAAAAGGAGGTGCCTGTGACTGGAACAGGGAGAGCAGCTAGTGTCTGCAGGACATCATGCTTGATGGCTTCATAGTGAATGGGCAAGGAGGAAGACATGTCCTCTTAGCCAGACCTTGCTCCGCCATGTCCTCTTGTAACCTGTTCTCCTCCTACAGGGCCCTGCCTCATCCATGGGAGGCAGCAAGCTAGGCCTGCCAATAGTGATCTTTAGCACTGTGCTCTAAGCAATGGACTACAAAATTTATTGTCTTCCTTGATTGTTTATGGTCTTGCTTTGGCCTATTCTTTTATGTCCCTCTATTCCTCCCATTTGGAATTAGAATGTTTACCTTTTGCCAATGTACCTTGGCATTATCTAAGTTGCTTTTGATTTTTACAGAGGTTCACAGATAACATTTGTCTTGAGTCTCAGAAGAGACTTATATTGGATTTTTGAAAAATTTGAGAACTTGAACAGTTGGGAATTTAAGGAACATGTGTGTGTGTGTGTGTGTGTGTGTGTGTGTGTGTGTGTGTGTGTGTTTCTTTCCTCCTTTTAATTTTTTTTTGAGAGTCTACTACATAGTTCAGACTGGCCTTTTCTTGACTATGTAGCCCTGGCTGGAGTTAAATTCATGGTGAATTTTCTCCCTCAGCATTCCAGGCACTGGCATTACAGCCATGTGCCAATATGTCCAGATTTGAAGAACCATTTTTACATTTCTGAATTGTACATAAGGTAGTTGTACCATATCAGGTGTAATTCTGAACTATATATTGTATTTGAAGATTAAGTATGGTTAAAAAAGATGTATTTCAGTAACAAGTTGAAAAAGGGTGGGATGTGACCTTTAGAGATGAGAATCAATTTGATTTGTTTAGGGATCCACTACAGGGATTGTTGGAGCACACTTCTAGTTAAATCTGGATGTATCATGGAGGTGTGGCCTTGTGGTCTATGTCTGGTGTTTTCCCCTTCCACTCTGACACATTTTTCCAGATCTGGTTCCAAGCTTCCATAAAGCAGGCAACCTTGCTCCAACATATCCTTCCATCATGTCTCTGTCTTGGAGGCAGGGAAGCATGGACTGAAATTATGAACCAAAAGATATCTCTCTTTCTCTAAATTGTAAGGGTGGGGTATAGTATCCAACAATAGGAAACCTAATACAGTAATCTATATTGGTTTTTTTTTTAAATTTAGTGCATATAAAGTAAAATTAATAAGGTTTTCCTATGTCACATGCAGATATTCTCCCATTTAAAGTTATATAAATTCTTACTCTTCATATTACATTTATAAGCTACTTTGAATTCATTTGGAGTGTGAGGTAGGAGTCAACATTATTTTATTTTTCCTTATGATAATCCAAATCACACAGAACTATCTCTTGAAAGTACAGTCCATTATACAACATTATGAACATGACATCTTTATCATAAATTGTGTCCCACTAGAGATGAGTTTCTTCAATTTTTTTTCCATTGCCTCTGTAGCTATTCTTGTTTCAGAGCCACATTACCTTAAAATTCAATTTTTAAAATTTTGTTTCATTTTATGTATATTTTTATTAGTACATGTTTGCAGTCCATAATGTTTGCAAGTATTATGGGGAGTTGGTGCATATATGTAATACACCTTGACCCTGATTTTCTTTTTTATTTTTTACCCTTTCTCCTTATCCTCCCTTCCTATGCCTTTCAATTCTTTGTCCTCTCCCCATTTGGAAAAGCTCAATTTTCATAATTTTTCCACTTCAATTCTTTGTTGTTGATTCATTCCCTTCCCCTCTGATATTTTCTCCTCCCTCCATCTCTTATTCCCTCATCCATTTGAAAAGCCTTGATACCTGTCATTGTAAATTTTTCAATAGTTTTCCTTCCAAAACTTTCTTTAGGCTGGGGCTTTAGCTCAGTGGTGCCACCACCTGCCTTGCAAGCACAACGTCCTCAGTTTCATCCCCAGTACCAAAAACCAAAAACCCAGAAAAAAAAAGGAAAGAAAACCAAATCTTTCTTTAATATTTCTGGAATTTTGATTTGCAGCTAAATATGCTATTACTATTTTATACAGTAGTGAAGGGCAATCAAATAGCAATAATATATTGTTGGGTTTTTAAATTAAAATCAGATTGAGTACAAATTATTTTGAAAATAATAGATTTATTTACAAAATTGAATTTTCCATATGATAAACTGTTATATTCTTTTTCATTTTTAGATAATTTTTAATGTCTTTAAATAACATTTTATAATTTTCCTGTGTAGTGACATTCAACATAATTTATTAGATTTCAGTCCAGATATTTGCATTTTTTGATGTTTCCAAATATAATTATTAAAGTTTAAATTTTATACCCTACTTGATTACTAAAATCTTACCAAATGTATTAAGTCTAATGTTTTACTCTTGATTGTTGTTTATTTTATATCCAATTACTAATCACGTCTGAAAATGACAGTTTTATTACTTCTTTATTAATGTTAATTCCTCTTAGTTCTTTTTTTTTTGCTTTTTTGAATTAGTTAAAATTTCCAGTATGATACTGATTAGAAATTCAAAACCATTATCCTAACCTATTTCTTGAATATTACTTAATATAGTTTTTAATTGTTGATAATTTTCATAGTATTAAAAATCTTCCATTCTATCCTTTAAAATTGTATATTGAATGAATTAATTTTTCTCTGTTTTGTTTAATTTCATACTTAGTTTTATCTAATTTATGCTTTTTCTTGGATATTTGTGTTAATTACTTTCCAGTAGCTTAAAATACCCAGTACCCCCAACTTAGGGGAGGAGAGGTTTATTTTGTTTGTGGTTTCAGAGGTTTCAATCTATGGTTAGCTCCAAGGTGCAAAAAGTCCTGGAAGTAGGGCATGGCAGAGGAAATTGCTCAAATCACTGCAGTGAAGAAGCAAGAAGAGGAAGAAGAGCTCAAGTGAAAAATATTCCTTCCAAATGCATGGACCCAGTGGCTCATCTTCTCCAATTTGTGTCCATGGCCTCAACACATTTAGTTATGAACTCATCAATGGATTAATCCACTGATGATTATAGGACCCCTACTCTCCAATCAACTCCCAATAGCACTTCCTCTGAATACATGTGAGTTTTGGGGGATATTTTATATCTGAACCATAATATTCTACACCTGCTCTTCAAAAGTCAGAAGTCTATGTCATTATGTAAAATGTATTTAATACATTTTCAAGAGTTTTTATAATCTCAACAGTTTCAGCAATATGAAAAGTCAAAGTGTCCAAATTTTCCTCTGAGATTCAAGGCAATTTCCTAGCTGTGAGGCCCTATAAAAATAGAAAAAAGAATATTAAATACTTCTAACAAAGCTCCACAAGAAGTATTCTCATTCCACGTAGAGGAAGTTATGGAATAGAATGAGTTGGACCAAGGTAAGATCAAAACCTAACAGTGCAAAGATTAAATCCTTTATCTTGATGTCCAGCACCTGGTACATGTGGTGAGATGTGTCCTCAAAAGGGCTTGAGAGGCCTGAATCTTTAGCCTGGCTAAAGATTAAAGCCCTTATAGCTTGTCGCTTGGGCTGACTCTTCTTACTCCACATAAGTTTCCCCAGCAGACATTCCACATTCCTGCCATCTCCAACTTCAATGGAGTTTCCACTGCATTTTCAACTTCATTCCCATAGTTTCTTACATCACTCTCTCTGAGGCACATTGCCTTGCCTCCCCAGGCCTTCTTCTGATACCTGGGTGGAAGCATCCATTACTCCATAACTCTAGGCTTCTTCATGCCTGCAGGACTAGCACCACATGGGTAATATCAATGTCTGTCACTGGCTCTAGCAGTAGCTGGACCCTCTTGTATCACAGCTGTGGAAATCTCTTAGTACCTAGGTGACTGAACTTGAGGAAGAACTTCCTTAGGTGACCCTAAGTGAGCAAGACACCCTAGTACTCTCTTCTCAAAGTAAATTATTTCAAAACTCAGCCTTTTACACACTTAAGCCTGTGATTTGGGGGGCTTGGTCAATACTTGAGATGCTTTTAAACCATCTTTTCTATTGTCTTTTTGCAAAGTACTATGCTTTATTTTAATGGCATTAATCTTTTCAGTAACCATATATTTCTTGTTCCAAATGTATAGCAATTTTCTTTCTGACCAGGCTAAAAATTTCACATCTTCCAACTTTGGTTTTTTCTGTTGTTTATCACTATAAATCTGGCTAAAAGCCTCCAGTAGTACTCATGCCATAGCCTGAACATTGGGCTGCCATGAAATTTTCTTTGCCAAATCAATTAATTCATCAACTTTAAATTCAGTCTCACAAAATGTCTTAGGACATGAGTAGAATGAATACAGTCCTTTGACAAAAAAATGCATGCTCTCACTTCAATTCTCAGCATAATCTTCATTCCCAATTCAGACTTCAAAATTCTGGCCTTTACTATCTGCTTATCCTGTTATCAGTATGCACATCTCAGCTCCCACCAAAATTGCCATCAAAATCTGTTTAGAACAGTATAATCTCCAAGGCTTTCCAAAATGTCTCAAAAGCCCATTCAAAAGGCTTCTGAACCACATGGTCTGTTATTGTCACAGTGACACCCCTACTTCTCCAGAACCAATTTTCTGTATTAGCTCTCCTATCACTAAGACAAAATTTTTGACATTCACAATTTAAAGGAGAGGTTTAATTAGCTCAGAATTTCAGAGGATTCTGTCCAGAATTGGCTGGATTCAAGACAGAAATGGAATGGTGGAAGGGCACTATGAAGGAGGAAAGGTGCTTAACTCAGAATAGCCAGGAAGGAGAAAGGGATGGGAGAGAGAGATTTAGGGACAAGAAAATATCCTTCCACATCACAGCCCTGATAATCTACTTTTTTTGACCCATGCCCAGCTTCTAACAGCACATATAGCTATCAACTCATCAATGGATAAATCTACTGATAAGTACAGCACCCCTACAATCCAATCACCTTCCAAAAATCCTGCCTCTGAACACATAAGTATTTGGGGACATTTTAGATCTATACCACAACAATATTGATGCCTGTTCTCTTCTATTCTGTGACTACAGTGAAATATAATGCCATGGAAATTATAAATTTTTAAACAAAAAATGTTTCTTTGTATGAAATTATCAAATGATTTTGATTAATTCTACTAGATAAGCAATCCCCTTTTATTCTATTACCATTTACTTCTATTGAAATGTAATAAAATTTTGGAATCTGAGATACTTCTTTGTGTATTCTTAGATTTGTCTTGTACTTAGATATTTATATTTATGAATTCATAGATCTGTCGTACTTAGATATTTATATTTATAAATTCTCAGATATGTCTTGTACTTACATATTTTTATTTATGATTGATAGATAAATGTCTTTTATTTTCCTTTTTTGATATATTATTTTCAGATTTGTGTATTTATATTATGTTGAATTTCATAAAAAATACAAAGTACTCCTTTTCTCTTCACTGAAAGAGGGAATTAATTTGGTATTATATGTTTATTAATGTTGGAATTTAGTGACTATATATCTTTAAAATCTCTTGTAAAGTGTTGGTAAATTGTATCCATTTAATTTAAATTTTTAGAGGTATTGACATAATTTACACATCATCTTCTTTGGTTTTTAATAATCCTAAAATCTAGACTGATTTATCTTTTGATACTAGATTTGTGTGTTTCTATTTTTCTTTATTGTGCTTTTCAGGGATCATGAGTTACACTGAATTTTTCAAATGACATCTATTTATTATTTTTTGCTGATTTCTAATATTTACTTATTTTAATTTCACTTAATTTCTTCTCTGGTTTTTATGATTTTCTATCTTCTATTTTTAGTATATTTCCTGCCGAAGCACATACATTTTTTTTTTACATATACTATTTTTTGTGTTTAATTTGATCTGGTTTTTCTTCTAATGTCATAACATAGATATCTATTTTCCATTCTATCTTCTTATTAGTTTTATCAACTTAAGGATGTAAAATTCATTCTGATACTGGCTTTGGATGTGTCATTCATTTTTACTATCGTATTTCCATTAATAAGTAGTTCTAAGTATTTTTTAATTTTCCTTGAGGTGTTCACAGTTTTATATGAGTCAACCTTAATGTATATTAATCAAATTCCAAAGCTCAGGATGTTTCTT
Source organism: Heterocephalus glaber (assembly GCF_053883595.1). Taxonomy (NCBI): domain Eukaryota; kingdom Metazoa; phylum Chordata; class Mammalia; order Rodentia; family Bathyergidae; genus Heterocephalus; species Heterocephalus glaber. The sequence goes on along the minus strand of NW_028258145.1, from coordinate 26,171,579 downwards.
GTTGATTTCTAGGTTAATTCTTCTGTGCTTGGAAACCGTATTCTAAATGGCTTTAACTTCTAAAATACTTTGAGAATTGCTATGTCATCTAGCATTCAGTTATGTTTGGTAAATATTTCATGTGTACTTGAAAATAATTGTACTGTTCAGCTTGAGGAGTAAGAAATGTTTCCTAAATATTTGTAATTTGTTAAATTTGTGGTTTAAATCTGTTTTCCTGATTTTGTCTTTTTCTATTATTTACTGAATAAAATCTGTTAAAAATTTCTCACAGAGATAGGAATCTTTCTAATTTCCCTTTAATTATGTTGATTTATTCTATTTAATAGACTTTTCTTTGTATAATAGTACAGAACCATAAAAATAGACATGAAAGTTCTCACCATGCAAAATAATCATTGTTCTAGACCTTTAGAAAATTGTGTCAAAACAATACACTTTCTTATTATCAGTTATAAATGTATAGAGGGATTAAAAAAGTAATACATTTCTTCAGCACATCCATTTGAAACATGAGAAACATTGAGAATATAGATGTTTTATTTCTGGGTAAGAAAATCAAGACTGATTTGAACAACACTTGCTTTCTTCTCATTGTTTATTTTATGACACAAAACAAACACTGTATTTTTGAAGTGTCACACTCCTTTCCAATTTTAGACGAGTTTTTCACATTTTTGTCCTCTATACTTTTAATGTCTTGAAATATTTTCTTTTTCTTTAGTATTGCACTAATATGAACTTCAGTTTACCAGTAACTTTCTGGGGCCCATCTCCATTGTCTCCTTCTAGAACACATTCCTCATATGTCAATAAGATGATACTGGGTTCCTCAGGGTGAATATTAGATTCAAAAAGAGACAATGTCAACATTGTTAGTTAGTTATTACTCCTTTAATTCCATTTGCATTCCTTTAAAAATTTACTTCCAATTTTATCACTTTTCCTATTTTGCTCTACTTTCATCCATGTGGATCAATTCCTCCCTGCAACAATCTAATTTTGAAAAATGTCACATGAGTTTATCACAGTGAAACAGGAGGCAGTGAAACTCTACACTGGTTTTTGTGTATGAACTAAAAAAACATCATCAGAGGACTTTCAAAGAAGTGATGTGTTTGTCACTGATCCTAATGTATATCTGTTGAGGTAATGTCTATACTTTAAGCAATTACACACAGTTAATAGACCACAGTAGTGTAATTAGAACTACCATGTGGCGTAAATGATGATACTTAAATTCTAAAAACTAATGTTTGTAAAGATTAAAACCCTGCAAATCAAAGTTTCAATATTTCAGGTCATATTATCACATGCATTCATATTTATGAATAGCATAATTTCTTGGAGGATTGAACTTATCTGTAAGAAATGGCTTTAATGCTTTATTCAGTAATGTGTACTTCACTTGATACAATTATGGTTAAGCTGTGTTTCTTGTTTATTTTTGGTAAGTGACAACTTTGTACATCTTTTAATTTACAGCTTTAATAAACTTTTCTATTTAAGTTGTTATCTCTTATGTGCAGTGTGTTGTCCAAGTTATTCTTTAATTGAGGATGACAAGCTATATATTTCATTTTTGTGTAATATAATTACTAAACTTTTCAAATATAGACATTTCTGCCTACACTATGATTAACTTTCTCCTTTTTATTAACTAAAATTTTTGATCTTTGAATATCTCATTTTCCATCAACTTATTTCTTATGATTTTATGTGTTTTACTAGTGATTATACAGAGTATCCTTGTTTTATCAAAGTCCAACATAAATTAAACTGTTTTATTAATAATGGAAGGACTTTTAATTTCTTTAATCTTTCTGAATCAAAGCTTAACTTTTGTGGTAGTTTTTCTTGAAAGTTATTTTTATTCTCTATTTTAGTCCCACAAGACAGGAGCCTAATTCTTTATATAGTAAGCATCTATTTAGATTTACTTACATTCACATTTTACTCTTTTTGTTTTTCTTTCTTTCTTTCTTTAGAGTAGGAAAAATTCCTTGAGAGAAAGAAAGCTCCTGTCTAAGAGAGACAGAAGGGGAACTGGAAAGTGGGTTGCCCACCCACCCCACTTTTCAAAGATGTTTTATGCAGCAAAGCCATGTGGTGAGGCAGGTACAAAGTGGGACAAAACTATGACTCAATGGAAATTTACAAGCTGGGCATGAGGTGGGGCAAAACTATGACCAACCAATAAGATTACAAGTACAGTCACCCCAGGTAATATTGATTAAATGGGGGTCAATGTGGAAGCAAGTCATGTAGCAAGTGTACAAGGATTTTCAGTAAGGGTGGGTCAGGGATATTTCCTGGAAAGGCTGGATAAGACCTTGGCCCCCCACCCAGGTGATTGATACCTGTTTAGAATATCAATCACTGCTATTCATCCTACATGGATGTGGTAGTTTCTCTCCTTTTACAATGCTGGGCTTCACTGAACGTGTCTTCACTGTCCTCCCTGTTGGCTCCTTGTGGGCTGGCCCTGTTAAACTGCACAAAGATATCTAATTAACTTGCCTATCTGTAATAGTCCCCCCTCTGAAGTACCTCTAACAGCTGTGAGGGGGCAAAGGGTGAAGACCATTCTGGCTACTCCCAGCTGAAGAGGGTGGTAGTTGTGATCAGCAGTCAGAGTTACTCTATAGAGGGTCTATCTAAAGGCCTTTGGCACCAGGCATTGTCATCTTGGTAGCGGTATATCTTTGAGTCTGGAGGAGATAAAGCCAAAGAAACAGTTAAGAATGCATGGACCAAATTATAAGGTCAGCAGGATTGCTATGAATATAGCCAATAAGTGTTTCCATTGGGAGGAACTAGTAATAGCCTCCCATAAAGAGGATAAGAAGGTCCAGGGGACTTCACAATCCAACATAGAAGTTGTATTGTATAGTTTAGCAGTTATGAGCTGTTTACAAGGTTGATCTCATGGATCCCAGTGAAACAAGTCTAGCACATTTGTCATTGATTCCATTTGTATGACTGTTTGGAGTTTGGCAGCCTTGAGGCAAGAATAAACAAAACTTTTAAGATTAGAGCATGAAAAATCTAAGCATGAGCACACTAGAATGGAAGGGCAGGTTGTGGAGAAAGTCACACTTAGAAATTGAAATAGGGATTGTAACCTGTTGGCTCTTGGATTCTTTCATTGATAAAGGTTATGTATAAGTCTGATACTTTGTCATAAATCTCTCTAGTTTTAGCTGTAAGAAGATAAGAGACAATTTGAAGAACAAATCTCACTTAAGAAATTTAAAACGATAGCTGAGCTTGTATAGGTTTTACCACAGTTTTTTCATAATAATCCATAACTGTGATCATCTACTGATGTAGCTAGAAACTCACAGAAGGAGTCAGTAGCTTGAGCCCCTTTTCATATCTAGCTTTGTTACTATGGCACTATTTTATTCCTCCTTTGTTTAATCTTCTCTGGTGGATGTTTAAGACCAAGTTAAAGTGAGACCTGTGTCAATCAGTATGAACTTCTTGCTATCTATCAAGGTCAGTTAAGTCTACTCAGGCATTATTTTGGAATCATGCATAGAGCCTTTCAGCTCCTCTGTCAGTGTCAGCCATCAGGATGGGTCATGGCATTGCTTGACCACGATGGTTTCAGTGAAAGTGGGGTAGATTTTTCTTTCTTTGTGACCCTCCTTTGGCACATGGTACAATTGTCATCTTTTGCCCAGAAATCTCCCTGCTCAGGAGGTTGTAGATGTAGGATCATGTAGGAAAGGTTCCTTTGTGTCCTGGATCTTTGTTGACCTTGAGGGACCAGGGCCAAAATATTGGCTGTCCTCATAGCCCAGTTACCTTTCTAGTTTTGGTCTTCAAACTTTAGTTGTTGAACACCCAGGAGAGAAGATCAATGACATAAATATTTCAGTAGGAGCAGTGAGCTTAACTATTATAATAGTTAAGACATCAAGCACTTTTGAAGTATAATACACAGTTAGAGGGCTGCTATTTCTCACCAACCATGGTTGTTTTAGTAGTTGAATCCCTGCAGAATGGTAATAGACAACAGTTATATATTATAGAGAAACTAAGATCAAGAGCTACACATAGTATTTTAGCATGGCAATCATGATGACATTTTCTTTCTAACACTTACATATCCATCTTAGTATGGAATAGTCTTTCAGTCAAATACTTTCATCTGATCACAAGGTATTAAATGACATAAATAAAACTCTTATTTATTATCCTTTAGTAGGATGCAATCTAAAGAGAACATACATATTGGCCTATAAAAGTACTTTAGGAGTTCATAATGTCTACCCTCTAATTTTAGAATTTGACATTGTTTCAACTGTTTGGCATTTAAGCATCCATATAAGTGTGGTGACACATATAATGTACGTCACATAAGTTTTTAAGATAACTATTATGTGACTGGTTTTCTCATGCTGGCTTGACATGTAATTCTTATTACAAGTAGCTAGAGTGCAAGAGAATGGCAGATACCTTAATCAGAAAATATCATTTCCATAAGCAGTATCCTAGAAGACTTGTACTCCAGGAAGGCATGAATATACATATATATATGTGTGTATATATATATACCATGAAATAACAATGAATATCAGTTACATGAAATTCTTTGCCCCTTAATTTTCTTTTCTACCAAGAGAATTTTAAATAAAACCTTGTTTTCCCACAGAAAACTTAGACCATGACCAATGTGTATATATCACAATATGTTTAGTGATGTATTTCCTACAAGGCTATGGAAATTATTGGGGTCCCTTTTGTGAACAAAGGTTGGAATAAATTTTTTCCAGGCAGCTGCTCCTTTATTTACCAAAGGGGAGTCCTGTCCAGTAGTTTTCCTAAGCCCTAGAGTCTTTATTTAAATATCATAACAAATTTTAGATTATCTGAGTGCCAGATCATAACAATTAACATTATTTTTGACCAATGAAAGGTTCCTGAGATATTATATATAGACAACAATATCTAATGTATTTGTGAAACCAGTTGACATTATTTGAATTATCTGGCAACCTGGAGGTAGCATGTCTTTAACTATATTTATCTATAAACCAACTTGAGTTACAGGCAAACATTTTTAAAAATCCAAAATATAAAAAAAGCTCAAACATAATAGCTGTATGTGTTGCAAGAAATTGAACAGACAGACAGACACATAAGACAACTTGTTTATAAACCAGAGTGTACTCAGATGTATTTGGTCATGTTGAATTATTATAACTTTTATAATTTTTAGGTTTATAAGTATAAAAAAGACTAGTCAGACCTTTGTAGATCAATTAATGGAGATCTCTTGTAATAGGAATCAAAAGAAATAAAAATCATCTACAGCTATGAAGCAAAAACCATGTTAAGATGGGCTCTATGCTGATGGTTTATCCAATAGAATACCCAGCTATACAGACTTCTCATTGTCGCTTTGGTAATCATAGTTGGTTGACAGCCACATATAATTGTTCCCTCTAAAGAGACAGACCAGTAAAGGTAATTTTAACTATCTCCAGTGGTGACCTGATCAGACAAGGTTTGCATGTAGAAGAGACTAGGTGACACCCATTGGAGCTAAGTATGAATTCCAAGCAGTGAGGGAAGAAGGCCTGCCAAGGCTCCAACCTGCTGTGTTGCAAATGTCTACTTATGAGAGTTTTTCCCATTTTGACAAAAAAAAAAAAAGAAAAGAAGGCATCCCCATGTATTCTTCCTGTTCTGTGCCTCATCTAAGGTGTCCCTTAGACTTTATCTCATCCAATGTCAGTGGCCTCAGGCTACAGGTGCAAAGAAGTGGCCAGAGCCAGGTTAGCTGTTCTTACCATTCTCTAATTTTGCCTGAGGGCTGAAAGACAGATACTTCTGAATGAAAACTTTTACATTTATTTTTTGAGAGTTTCAGTATTAAACCTAGACCAGTTTTCTATATGGCCCAGACATAAGTGAAGATCAGCTTTATGCTGGAAGGATTCAAGGGAGGGGAAATTCACCATTCTGGAAGTTTGTTTTGAAATCCAGCAGCCAAAGAAGAGGAAGTACCTTGAATCAAACTGCATTATTTTTCAGGGGCAGGGCAGTGGAGATTAGAAGACTACCTTTAAGTATGGCAGATGAACGAAATCTTAGCCATCTCAGGTGTACAGGACAATTAAGATCAGGAGATTTTCCAGGGTGGATCTGTAATCCTTAGCAAAACACATCTCCAAAGACAAAAGCTATGAATGGTTCCAACTAAATTACCAAGCAAAAAATCAAACCAACAATCAAAGAACCCAAATGGCTGCTTTTTGCCTCTTGAAAGAGAATGAAAGTGTTCTAACTATATTGTTTAGGGCTTACTTTTTAAATTAATTACTCTGAATCTATGATATCTAATGATTTAAATACCCTACAGGCTGTTGAGCAACTCCCTGATCTTGTATAAACACTCCCAAAGCCATGTCTCACCTTTTATTTAAATACAAATTGAAACAGTGTCCTGTAGGTAGGCACTTAGAAGTGCTTGTTTGAGCTTCTGGAATGCAGTCTGGGAATAAGGTTCCCAGGTCTCTGTTTCTTGGATTTTTCTATAAGCTAATAGAGGGGTCATGCAATCTTACTATATCCTGCTATCTGAAGACCACAAAAGCCTGTAATTTCTAACAATATCCTTAGCTGCTTTAGAGTCTTGGGCTGTGGAAAGGAAAGAATTGGTGTAATTCTTTCTTCCCCCAGTCTTTGGATTCCCTTCTATATAATAAGGCCTAAATATTTTACCTCAAGGCTGAAAAGTTGTGCCTTAGATCTGGAAACATTAAGACCCCTGTCTCTGAGAAAATTCAGCAGAGCAGATGTCTTGGCTAGAAATCTCTTCTGAGGAGGCACTTAAGAGCATACCATTTACATATTGCAAGACTAACTTGAAAAAACTATAGTATTTCCTTCTATCAAATCAAGATCCAGGGATGTTCTCATCTTTTTCCTGGTAAATAGTTGACAATTTAAAATAATTAAAGGACTTAGTTCTTATCTTTCTTAGATCTTCAAGAATACAAGCCTGAAAATGTCTTCTGCTTTGACCTCTTTTCTGATTAGCAGGCAAGTAGAGGTCTTGTATAGGAACTGCTTGTGTTCTAGTAGGAACCAATTATTCACCTGGCTATCTGTCTTTTGAGCTTCTAAAATTAAGATGATATTTATCTCTACATGTAGTAGCAGCTTGTAATACTACTTGTCTCTCATTAGAAATCAATATTTCATATAAGACCAACATTACATCTTTCTAATCTAGTTCATAGGTCTGAGTAAGTCCTCTAAAGATGTCAATGTTCCTATCAGGGTCATCTGAAAACTTTTTTAGATCTCATTTAGTCTATCTTAGATCACTGAGAGAAAAAAAACCACATGAACACAGGTAGTCCCATATTTGCCATTTACTTCCTGCAAGGGATGTTTTCTTTGAGGGACCTGAACAACTTACCTAAGAATGGATATAGCCTCATGGAGGTTTTAATTATGGCTGGCCTAGAAACTCCACCTTCAGCACCTGGTGGTCAAGGTTTAAAGTTGTCTTCCAAACTTTGTTCTCAGATTCTAAAGGGCAAAGAACAGCCTCAGGCTTAGAGATACTGAATGTCTTAAGGGTGAGGTATCTCATTTTTCTATATCCCACATTTACATTTGGACACAAGCAAGAATTATTTCTTAATGTAAAGATGATTTTGACCATTTTCTCTCTTTTACAGTATAATTCTAACTGTGAGATAGCATCATAGTACTTTTCTCTGTGTACTTGGCTTTAGAAGGTAGGCACACCCTGCACGGGTATAGAGAAGTACTAAATGTCTCCTTAATATATTCCAAAGGAGTAAGAGGTTTAGATATGGAGCTCCTAATCTGAAACAAGAGAAACAAATATGGCATCCCATAAGTCTATGCTTGATTCCTGTGCCCATTAGGGCATCCCCAGAACATCACCAGGGCATCTACCTAAGTTTATGCCACTCCAGGGTAAATAGCTACTGTCTGGAGAGAGAACCAAAAAATGAAACTGGACTGGACTATCTACCCTTTACCAGTGTGCAATCTCATTGTCCTCAGGGAACTCATATCCTTACTGCAGTAGGTACCCTTGAAGTGCGAGTTACAATTGACTTCAGCCGTAACAATCACGTTTAGAGAAGGAAGTATTCTAGCAAACCAAGAGATTTAAACCACTGCTAGCTAGTTCCTTGAAAGAGAGAGGAAAATAAGTTAACAGTCAAAATTAGGGCATTTTTCCTCCAAAAGAGATCACCTCCAGAGACAGTAAATCAGAGATTCTGCCCTGGGGCCTAGGCTAGAGAAAGTTCTGAGAAATTTCTGTTGTCTATCCAGTCATTTAGACAACTTTTACTAGCAAAACTAGGCTATTCCCTTTAGGGTCCATTTTAAATTTACGAAGTATTTGAAACTCATAGGTCCTCCTGGCAAGCACAATCTACATAGTAAAGGCACTCTTATCAACTTTCTATGCCTGCATAAATGAAGAGAAGGGCTGCTAAAATAGTCCCATAAAACACAAGTGCAAGTTACTGATTGCTATTTTCCATAGTGTAAGACAAAACAGTTGTTGCAAGTTGCCTTAGTCTGACTTTCTGGAAGGAGGAGTGGTCTGATTACAAGGGATTTTCAAATGAACTCCCAACAAGTTGGAGAAAGGTTTAAGGGGAGTTTTTAACTCACTAGCAGAGAGAAAAAGTCCAAATAAAGCTCAAGCTGATTAAACATCCCAAAAAATCACCATATAGTGTTTTATAAGTCCACAGTCAATGTTCCAAAGTCCATAACTCATTAGCAAAGGCATTTTTCTCCCCTACACACATAAATGATGAAGACCATGCCTAGGGGGGAGAAAAGGTTCAGGTAGCTTTTCATCTATCAAAGATTAATTTTTTATATTTATCTAGAGGTCTGTCATACTAGTAGTAGAGAAAGTAGTCTAAACCTGTAGCTCTTACTAGAGGCTTAAGAAAGGGCTCTGATGGCATGGTTTCAGATTACTCTGAGACAGAGGATATCTGATGATCTCTGACAGAGTTCCCCTTTCACCTCACTGAGGAGTCCAGATAGGGAGAAGATGTGGAGATTTTCTGCTGATTACCTGGATGGGTTGTCAGGAGCTAGTTTCTTCTGAGGGACCTTTGGGTATCTGCCAAAGAGTAGCCCTGGCCATGACCCTTAAGTTATTGCCTCAGTTTCTGCTAGTTCCACACAATCAGAGATCTGTCTCTGAAAGGAACACAATTGCCTATCTGGTCAACATTCCCCCTGCCATTGGCATCGATGGGAGTGGGCATTCACCAGAGGGCAACTCGAGAAGCCTGTCCTCTGCTTTGAGAGTGCAGCTGCCCTAAAGGCAATTACTAGCTGGCAGAGTAACCACTGTTTGGCGTTCTATAAGGGGCAGATAAGAGTCTGAACAGTCTTTATCTGATATAATTTCCTAAGAGACCCATCTTACAACATGTTTAAGCGACTAAGTCCCAATATAACACATATGAAACAAGAGTAAAATGTAATTTTAACAAAAGACAATGCATAAGAAAAAAAAAGAAATTTGCAAACCTTTAAAATACACAGCTTAAAAGTAAGACACTTTTGAAACAAAAGCTGAACCAAAGACCAGAATTTATGAAACAAAAATCAGAATATATGAAACAAGTAGCCAGAGCCTGTGAAATAAAAAGTAACAATCTATGAAGCAAAAAAAAAAAAAAAAAAAACTTAGAACCTGTGAAAGAAAACTCTTACCTCTGACCAGTAATCTTGGTGGAAGACCCCCAAAATGATATAGGAGGAAGAAATATAACTCCCAACCCTATTAGATATTGGAAACACCAGTTCGCATTCTCAAAAATCAAAGAATGAATTCTAGGAACAATGGAAGTTAAGAGCAGGAAATATTTCTTGAGAGAAGGAAAACTTCTGTCTAAGAGAGACAAAAGGAGGACCGAAAAATGGGTTGCTTCTGTTTCTTTCTTTCATTTTTTCTTACAATAGATTAATCTCAGATAATTTTTTATCCTGAGGAATTTTTCATTATGTCATTAAATATTGGCTTCGTATTTCCTTCAGCATTGGTTTGATTAAAACATGTCTTCATTTTTATCATTTAAAAAATCTACAATGATAGGATAGATTTATTAGCAATTAAACATTTTAAGAGTCATGGAAATTAATAATATATTTGCTAAAAATACAAATTTTCAGAAGTCTGGAAAAATGTTAAATATATAATTTAAAAACTGTGATAGAAATTCAGCAATTCCTTCCCAGAATATTTACCCAAAATAATTGAAAGCAGTAACTAAAACAAATATTTCCTTACCTATGTTCAGAATAGCCAAGCTGAAAGAAAGCCATTGACAGATGAATGAATAGTAAAACTGTGATATATGTATGTGGGTATATAATGGTTTAAGAAAAAGGATACTCTGATATACAACACAACATATATGACTCAGAAATAAGACACGAAAGGGCTAATATTGTATGATTATTTTTATATGAGATACCTAAAGCAGTGAATTTAAAAATGAGCAAAAGTAGAATGGTATAATCCAAGGTCAAAGTCATAGAGATGATAGGGAAGAATTAGGAGTAGTTGTTCAATGGGTGTTTTAGTCACTTTCTCACTGCTGAGAGACAACACCTGAGATCTACAAATTGATGGAAGAAAAGTTTATTTTGGCTACAGTTGGGAAAAGTTTCATTCCATAGTCATGTGGCTCCAGGGCAAGACAACATGGCAGAGGAGCATGGCATAGGAAGATTGGTCATGGCATGCAAGACAGAAAGAAGAGAGAGAGATCAAAGGAGAAGATAGGGATATGCCCTCTGTGGCCTACCTCCTTAGACAAAGCTTCACCTCCTATCATCACATTTAACTATAAATTCATCAGTGGATTAATCTATTGATGGGTATCATACACCCATGATCCAATCACCTCCCCAAAGCCTCATTTCTGAGCATATGAGGCTTTGGTGGGGGGACATCTAGATATAAACCATAACAACGGGTTTGGAGTTTTAGTTTGAAAAGATGAAATGTTCCAGAAATGGATGTTAGTGATGGTTGCATATATGTCAGTATATTAACATGTCAGAATTATACAATTGAAATGGCTAAAATGGTAATTTATGTTATGTATATTTTACACAATTTCAAAAATTTAAAATATAATCCATATCATTTGAGATAAATGTTAAACACAGAACATTGCTTCAATTATATCAATATTTAAAAATAAATTATAGAAAAAGACTCTATGATTTGAGGAAATTAATTAAAATGAAATCATTAAGATTTGAGGAAAAACTCTGAGGACCAAAAATGATAAATTTGAAGACACATTATCTCTCTATATGTCATAACAAAGTTTTAGAAGATACCAGGAATATAAAAGTAAAAATATTCTAAAGAGTAAAAGACAATTATCCATACAGAAACAGAGTTACACGTACACTGGACAAAAAGCTTAGAACTTAGAATTCAATGGAGAAAAGCCTTCCAATTTGTGTGTTTGTTTGTTTGTTTTGGTACTGGGGATTGAACTCAGGTCCTTGCACTTGCAAGGAAGTCAGCTGAACCACTGAACTAAATCCCGGCCCCTTCCACCTTTTTAAAGTATTGCACCTAGAATTCTATACCTAGTCAAATTACAAAAGCAAAATATAAACACTTCAAGCACTCAGAACTCCAGAAATTTTGCTTCTTGTAGTATTCCTGGAAAAAAAGGATACAGGAAAAGGACAACACAATATTGAAATGCAGCAAAAACATTTTAAATAATCATCTCCTAAGAGAGTTCTTTAAATACAAGAACAAATGGAGCTAATCCAGAGATGAAAGAAAAATTTCAAGAGTCTCACTATTGTAAATGGCTTTGAAAGTCTCCATTTCCAAAATTGTTTGAGAAACAGCAGAATTGAACTTGTGAATAAGAAACAGTGAATATATTTCTTTGGTCTTTAAATAAATGACAGAAAGGTTAAAGTCTAATTAGCAAGTAAGCACAGTGTGGTTTGATTCTGAATATTTGATGGAGTGTGTTAGATCTACATGTTTAGAATATTGTCCTTTGCAGGCCAGAGGGTTGGTGACTTAGGATAACATCTTATCAGTGGATTCACTCATACTTCCTGGCTTTGTAGAAATGTTTTCATTTTACCAAGATTGCAGCTGTCATTCAGTGATTTTCAATTTTAAAATCAAGAAAATCACAAAAAAGTTCACATACAGAAGAGAAAATGTAATTTTAGCAATATAAAATTCAAATTTAGAGAGATTTAAGAGAAAGAGAAGAGAAGACAGGATAAGGTTGTAGACTTATTGTACATAGTACAGAAAATTATTAAAGTTGTTAGATAAAAAATGGAATTTTGAATAACGTTAAGTCTATCTATCTATCATCTAAAATTTGAGGAGACTAGAAAAGAAAGGAAGTCCCATAAAGAACAGATTTCTCATTGTTCATAATATAGTATCAAAAAGGATCATTTATTTGTAAGAAATCAAGCTGTATATGAGTAAATATAAAGGTAAAAGCAAAGCATAAATCATCAAAATAAGAAAAAAAATCCATAGTAATATCTCTAAAACATGTCAGTGGAGTTGATTTGGAATAGGTAGTATAATTTTATAATTTAGGGTTCCTATATAATATAAAATTTCATTAGCACTTAAATATAATTTAGTAATTAAAGAGTAAAATTAACACACAATAATAACAAAAGAAAAAATAGAAGCAGAAATATGCATGAATAAAGTTAGATTCAAAAGAATTATATTTGCAATAATTGCTTTTGACAACAGAAAACAACACATGTGCTGGAGGTGATAGTTTTTGTGAAATAAAAATTTGAAATATATTCATTTTCTTTTCATTAATTCTACCTTCCTATTAACTTATAATTTTCTGTGCCAGAAAACATAGTGAAGTCCAGTGTGTGTGGGGGGGGGGGTAATATCAGTAGGCTAAAACCATTTGTTTGATTTTACTTTGCATTTGTTTCATTTTACTTTCTTCTCTTGGGATAGCACCTCTCCAGACAATAACATAAAAAAAAATTAAGCCTTCACATGGAATGAAAAGGAGAATATGGTTTAATAGTTAAAGAAAAGTAACACTTTCTTGAGATCCATTAAAATAAATTCTTTTTCTGTCAAAATCTGTTTTCTGAAACTTTCCATTCACACAAAGTAATATAACATAGATGATTTGAGAAGCATCCTTCTTATGCAAAACACTATGATTTTCAATAATAAAAATATTTAACTTACCAAGAACTTTTAGTAGGAGATAGTAGGGAAAATTGTTTTGTAATAAAATCAGTTATTTTAAACATCAACACACATTGTTTCTCCAGTACAGTATACAAAATGTATTATTATGTAATTATGCATTGAAAGAAGTTTAATACCAATTTCTTCATGAAAATTTCCCACAGAAGTCACAGAAAAATACTATGTGCTAAGAAATGTAACATGAAATGGCATTACCTTCTTTTCTCTGTTATTAATTCTAATTTTTATTTTATTCTTGTGGGATTTCCTTTAATCTAAACTTTTTATATCACTTTTAGAAAAAGTTGACATTTTTAATAGCACAATTTTACTTTTGAGTTTTAAAACACCATTGTTTTGCAGAACATTCTGCATTTTCAATAAATAAATGATTAAAATTTAATTTTAACTTCCTCTTTAGATTGCCATTTAGTATATCTTTAGTATATCTATCTGATGAGATAACCATCTTACTGAAGCAAAAGATAGAATTTACTATATGCAAGAATGTACTTAGCTACATTCCACTTCCTTCCACTTCTCTACATTAAGACTTCTTCTAGTCTCTCATCTAGCCATGGTAGTTAGGGCTTCCTTACTGGGTCTTGACCAAGTCAAGCAAAATGTTTTGCATTGCTGTTCCCTGGGCTTTACAACTGCCCAAATTCTTATCTATCTCACTCCTCACTTCTTTCATTCATCAAGACTACCTAATATCCCTTTACATATCATCCCTAGCCTAAGGATGTATATTCCATGAGCCCTGGCACTCCCTATCTTCCTTAACTGGCTCTAATTTTCTTCATATTTTAGCTGGCATTATATATTTATTTGCTTTATTCACTGTCATTTTCCTCCTATTGACAAGTGAATGCCGTAAGAGCAGATGTCAAATTTGGTTCACTCTGTTAAACAGTCAAGTCCAGCATGGTTAAGAAGCCTCAGTTCCCCGCTGCTTCTTCTATTTTTGCCTCTCCCCCTTGACCATCTTTTCTTCTTCCTTTATGGTTCTTTCCTATCTGATTGGATTATACTTCTGACCCAAAGCCAAGTGGGGATAGCCAACTTGGGTTACAGACAAAAGTAGTTTCCTGGGATGAGTCCATCAGGACACATAATCAACCTTTCCCTGGCCCATAAAAACACTGACCTTGCATGAATCTAAAAGTCATCTGGTTATTGGATGCTCTTTGTTAGTGAGCAATTCTATAAAGCTTTTAACCTCTTTTTAAGTGAGAGAAATAATTTTATTTTGGTAACTTTATATCTTGCCCTTTTGAAGAGCATTAGGAATATAGTAAGGGTTCAGTAAATAATGCCTTATTTGGTTCCTGATGTCCATATAGTTAGAAGTAGACTTTTTACTGTCATTTCCGGTCATTAAATTTCTTTCTCCTATAGCATAATTTATTTTTTCCATATATGAATTTCTTCACCCAACTTCTTTTATTTTAGTCATTTTTGCTACTACACCTATTTTTTTGAATATTTGTCAATCTTTCATAAATTGTCTACTAAACCTCTAATTTATTTAACTAGGCTAGATTTCCCTGCCACACAATAAGTTGATCACCTAAATGATGACTGGCTAAGAGAAGGTTTATTCTTGAGGTAGACAAGCATGTGGAGACAGGAGCACAAGTCTCAAATTCACCCCACTATTGATCAGGCTCAGGAGTCTATAGGTGATAGAGAAAGGTAGTTTAAGGCATGAAGAGACGTGGTCAGAAGTAAAGAGGAGTGAAGTAAAAAGTGATCTTTGCATGTATAATCTGATTTCACAGCTCCTCATAGTACCTAGGTTCAGAAAATGGTAACTTTATCATGATCTATAGTTGGAATTTTGATCCTCTGACATGTAATGTTAATATCACACAAGTCCAAGTGAAGGAGTGGAGGCTTCAACTGATTTGAGATAGACAAGGCTGCCTCCAAATTCCTGAAAAATAAATTGTTCTACCATTACTATAGTGACCATACATCAGAGATGGTATCTATTCATCAGAACTATCACGGATTTAACTTTTATTGTTGAGCTAATTGATTTCTGAAATCAGAGATGAAAGCATATAATTAGGAGCAAGTGAAAATAGAGGGTTTACTCAGTTTTTCTCTTGGTTTTATCTGTCTAGAAAATTCATCTTTTTAAAAATTTGAACTAGTTTGAAATGTGTTGAAAATATTTTGCACTGTATTTCTTTCCTTTAAATGTGGTTGGTAGTTTTTTTTGAAACCTAATCAATATTCAAGTTTCATTCAGTCAAATATGTCTGTTTATTTTGTGACTCCCTCCCCGCCTGGTATAGGTTATGTTAGGGTCCTCCATCTCTTGCTCCTGCATTGTATTAGCTGGCTTGAGCTGCCACTGACAAACTACCACATATGGGGTGGGTCAATCAACAAGTTAATTTTCTCACTCCTGTAGACAGCAGTAGCCTGAGATCAAAATGCAAGTGGGGTTGGTTTGTGGTAAGACCTCTCTTCTTGGTGCACAGAGTCTGCTTCCTTTCTGCATCCCTACCTGATTCTCCTGTGTGTGTGTATTCAAATAGAAAAAGTAATGCTGTCTCTTGTACTTACAAGGACGCTAGTCTAACTGTATTAATTTGCACCTACAATGAACACTCATTAAAGTTAAGACCTTAAAGGCCCTACTTGTGGCACTGGGGATTCAGCATAATGTATTTGTGGGGGAGACACAATTTGACTTGTAGAATACATATTTGTATATTTTAATGGAGTTTTAGCCTCAAAATCTTAAATTCAATATTTATTTCACCTGGAAACACATGCTATAATGCCTTAGGTCAGAAATTAATTTTTTGTAGGGCTGGGGATTTAGCTCAGTGGTTCCACTGCCTGCCTCACAAGCAGAAGGACCCGAGTTCAATCCCTGGTACCAAAAAAAAAAAAAAAGAAATTAATTTTTTGTCTATATTTGTAACTGAAAACTTCAGAATTCCTCCACTTTTATAAAGACCATCTGTGTTTCTAACTCTTCTAACTCACTGTATTTTCTCTCTTTCATACTCATATCTATTTCTTATCTTTCTTTTCCTGAATTAATGTATTGATTCCTGTGGAACTACTATCTTGTTTTAATAATTATTGTAGTGTAGCTGGTAAAAGTCTTTCTCATTATTTTTTTCAAAAATTTACTGACTTTTATCATTCTCATTTCTTGTTGTTCCAGATGAATACTTGAATTTAATTAGGTTTCCTTAGTTGCATTACAATTAAAAATAACTTTTGTTTTAGAGAAGAAATACTTTCTTATTATAAAAATAAAAAGTAATTCAGAAAAAACAATGGAACAAGAAATATACTCATCAACCTATATATGTATCCATGCTATGTATGCCTCTATATTTTCAAATTAAATTTTTGTTTAAAATTCCTATTTAAACAGTAAAGAGCTTTAAAAAAAGTATAAGGGCTTGGCCTTATATTGTGGCAAGTGACTAAAGTTTGGGGAAAGGAGGTACACAATAAAGGTGATTTCTCAGGTAATAACCACTTGTAGCAATGTTTGCCTGAGCCAGGTGTCAATTTCCTCCACCCCTGTATAATCCACAGAATTCTGACAAGCAAATATCAAAACAGCAGTGATAATAAATGAATAGGACCTATGTAATACAACCAATAATTAGAAGAACTATAATTTGTATATGTGCTGCTGAAGCAAGCACTAGAAAAACTATAATTTGAAGCCAAATATCCTCTAGTTTCCGTGTTCTTAACCATTAAAAATTTCTGTTTCCATGTTTCCTGCTTCCTTATAGCAAAAGAGATGGACCTACTGCTTGTTAGCTGTCAGTTTTATATGTCACTTTGGCTAAGAGACATTCCCAGTTATTCAGCCATGAGGCTAAGTATTGCTTTGCAGGCATTTTGTAGATGTGCTTGTGAAATAAGTTGATTTTGAGGGAAAGAAATTGCACTTGATTTCCTGAGTGGCTCAATCAGCATAAAAAATTTAAAAACAGAATCTTTATTTTCTCTAAAATAGAAAAATATTCTACACACAGACTACAGCTTCACCTCCTGCCTTAGTTTGTAGTTCTCTGTTCCTATTGGCCTCTCCTACAGAGTGCAGGTATGTCTAATCATCCTCAACAATCACACAAATTGATTCCTCACAATAAATATCTTTTGGTCTCTCTGTCTGTCTCTGTATGTATGTCTCTTCATCTATTTCTCCATTTCTTCCTTCGTCATTGGTTATTTTTATGATGGAAACCCACTGATACATCATTCTACAGAGAAATTTCTAGATGATAGAGTTAACCTGTATGATCAAAAGTTTTAAATATTTAAATGCATTAAATCTTAAATATCAATTGATATTCAAGTATCACTAGAGAGCTTACAGAAGCTTGAATGTTAAAAGTAAGTTTTAAAAATGACAAAAAGTAAATACAAGAGAAGGAAGAAACAGAAGTCAGGAAATTGAAAAGAAACCTAAACATAAACATTAACATCATTTAATTAGTATCTTGCAAGTCAAAAGAATGTTAAACAATGAACGAACAATGGAAGACTTGAAAATTAAAACATAACTGTAAAATTAATATTCAACACAATGTTCAGAGGATAAATTTGAAGACATTATTTATGTGATTATACAAAAGAAAGAACCATGAGTAAGACAGCAAGAAAGGAGACATTATGTAAAAACTAATCCAGGAGGTCTAACTTTATACTACTGAGTTACAAAGGAACTGAATAGAGACAAAGAAAAGGGAAATTTTAAAAAGCTAAAATAAATTTCCTAGAGCTGAGAACACAATCTTAAGATCAAAGGGGAAAATAAGTGTTTAGCATAATGAATGAGAAAGGCAAACAGCTGGACTCATCATTGTGAACATTAGAGATAGAGAAAAAAAATCTAAAGGAAAATAAGTCTTGAAAGAACTATGCAGAAAATAAAGCAGTTTCCTGCAAGAGACTAGAAATCAGACAAAGGTTATTATTTGCTTACTAATAGTGCAATGTTTCCAGGAAGAATTTGAATCAAGTGTTCAGGTCTTAAAAGAAATTGATTTCTATATATGATTGCATACTTGGTCAACAGATGTAAAGATACTCAGACAAGCAAAATGAGTGGAAAAAATGACTTCTAAAAAATATCATAAGACATTTCTTAAGCTTATGTACTAATAAAACAGGAGAAAAGTAAGAAAGAAAATAGATGTGTCTCAAAATTCACGTCACCTGGGCCAGGGATTTAGCTCAGTGGTTCCAGGGCCTCCCTCGCAAGTGCAAGGTCCCGAGTTCAATCCCTGGTACAAAAAAAAAAAAAAAAAAGAATCATGTCACCCACCATGGAAGGTAATGAAGGATGACAGTCACACAGCCTTGGGAGACTCAGTCCAAATGGGGGATCCTCTTTGTCAGGTAGATTTTCAACAGGGAAGAGAAGTGTTTGTTACTGCAAACCCAAAATAAGGATCTAAAAAGAACAATGGTTATCTTTCTCTAGTTGCTTGCATTGCTCCAAGTTAAGTATTCAATTGAGATCCTTGCTTTTTCTGTGCCCAACCACCTGCCTGCCTAGTATCTTGACCTTTCCCACAAATTTAAAGGGGCTTTGCTGGAAACCCTACTCAATTGTTTCAGAAAAAATCTTTTGCTTCCTTTTTTGGTTATTTCCCTCAAACTGGTATCTTAAAGTTTCTTACAGAAAATCTTCAATTTGGTAATTGAAGATTCTTCCCCAATTTTTGATGTTGTTACATTTGATGAAGAGCTTTCCCTAATTTCTGGTGTTGTTATATTCCCTTCCTCATTTGGTTAATACATTTATTGAAAATCTGAGAAAAAATACTTTTAAACAAATGAAATTAATTCAACATTTTAAGGAAATAATTTTGTATTGAGGGGTTAGTCAAAGTAACCAAAGATAACTTATAAGCATGCACTTTAATTATTGGTTAATTTTCTGGAATTTTTTTTAACTTCATATACTTATTGTCTTCTCATGACACAGCTATATCTACAATAGCAAAAACACATTACTGTCTTTACTGTAATCTGCATTCTTCGGATAGAATATGTTAACAAATAGCTGTGCACAGTAGTGCTGAAAAATACTCTCAGCAACTTCTCTTTCAGTAAAACAATTGATTTACTGTGTGGTGTCATTTTTGTTTTAAAATTTCTTTTTCTTGGCCAAAGTTCTCCATTCTCTTAAATCAACTCATTATTTATTTATTTATTTGAGATATGTCAGATATATAAATTACAGTTCTTATTTTTAAAGAAAGGGCACATAAAACCAGAGCATGAGAGCCAAATTCTAAAGGGGGAAAAACTAGTTTTGAAATTAAGCACAACATTCTGGTATAATGAACCATATAATTAATCTAAGAACAATATGATAAAGTTCCTAATCGTACATATATTCAACTGGTTCTTTCTCAATTTGGTTACTAACTCAAGTGTTTCATTTAATACTGTGAGTTAATGAGGGATCACATTCTAACAAGATGAACATTACAGTATTTCTGTCTTCAGCCTAACATTTCCTTAGCCTGGATAGTGAGGACAAGTAGTGGTTACCAGTGTGCTTGTGTGTGTTGGGGATACAGACGTATGGAGAGACATGTGCGCATGCATGTATTTGGATATACATATATATATATATGTCTAGATAATGTATTATATAGTATATAATGTATTATATAATATATATGAGACGATCATTTGTATATTTGTATGAAGGCCTACAAAATAATGGTTGTAAAAATACTATGTAAAAAGCAAACACTGACATCTTGTTAGAGTGAAACACCACACCATAATTAGTGGAATATAACTGTATTAAGAATTAGAATACAATAACATTATTAAAGAAACACTAAAGGATCACTTAAAGAAGGAGTCTTATAAATAGAGTTTTCATAGGTGGAGGTTAAGGGCTTGATAGATATCTTATATCTTCACTTGCATGCTAGGCAAATACTCTTCCACTGAGATACATCTCCTCAGTCCAGGTAGGATTTACCTGACAGAAAGTATGGCAATAACAGAAGCTTAATGTTGTCTTCAGAAGTGAATCTAGCAACTTACCTAGGTGTATAGGATGATTAGATGATTAGATAAGTCACAAACTTAAGCCTAAACCTGAGTAATAGATTCTTTTTCTTTACTCTAGTTGTGAAAAAATCATGAAGTCACTGAAGAATTGCTGAAGGATTTTTAGCAGAGGAAAGACATAATTAAAGGAGTGTTAAGTCCCAAGTGCCAGAGAGAATGCAAAAGAAATGTCACAAGTTCATCCTTCTTCATTACCCAGTAGTTAGTATTCAATTATATTAAAAATGAAAACCACATCTTTTTCTTTTTATCTATTCAACCTTTGATGGACATTTGAGCTCTGTCCAAGATGTAGCTATTGCACATTGTGCTGCTAGAAACATAGGTGTGTGTAAAGCACTGTGGTATGATGCTTTTAATTCTTTCCAGAAGATACCAAGAAGGGGAATAGCTGGGTCAAATGGAACTTCTAGTTTAGCATTGTGAGAAATCTCCACAGTGATTTCCTCCTTGGTTGCACCAGTCTATACTCTCAGCAAGAGTTGAGAAGAGTTCTTTTTCCCCACACCCCTACCAGCATGCATTATTGGTTGATTTCTTTATAATAGCCATTTTTTCTGTGTGAGACTGAATCTCAGTGCTGTTTTCATTTGCATCTCTCAAATGACCATTCAAATGATGTTGAAGATTTTTTTCATATGTTTATTTGCTGTTTGTACTTATTCATCTGAGAATTTTCTATTCATTTCACATGGCTATTTTTGGATTGGGTCTTTAAATCTAGGAGGTCTGATTTTTGCCCAGAATTGTTTTTGCTATTTTAGATCTCTTCTGGTTCCAAATGAATTTTAGAATTGTTTTCTCTATTTTTGTGAGGTATTCTATTGATATTTTGATTGGGATTGCATTTAATCTGCCTAACAATTTTGGAAATGTGCCTTGCTATATTGGTTCTTCCTACCCAAGAAAAAGGGATATCTTTCCATTTTCTGTTGTCCTCTTCAATCTCCTTTTTCAGAGTACTGTAGTGTTCAATGTAAAGGTCCTTTACTTCCTTTGTTAAATTGATTCCTCAGAAGGATAAACTTAAGACAATGGATGAAAATTGAGACCATACTTTTAAGTGAAATCAATCAGGCACACATGTTTAAATATTGCATTATTTCTCTGGTGTGAGAAATTAAAAGAGTAAATAAGGATCAAAATATGCAATATGTATTGAGAAATAGAAAGGAAATGTTCAAATAGGAAGACAGACAAAGGAAGGAAGAGTGGGAAAGGAAGGAAAGGAAAAGAAAAAAATACAAGGAAAAATGGAAACAAAGCTTTTGTAAATAAGGCAAGGAAGAGGAATTGAAGAGAGGGAGGGGATTGGGAAAAAGAACAATCAAGATATATTATGTACAGGTGCAAATTCCCTATGATGAATATGATCATTATGTATATCTAAAATGTACCAATAAAATAAATCTTAAAACAGTGAACAAAAAATTTAAATGAAAAAGAATGCACAAGAGATTGGTGGTTGGAGACTTACTAGCAATATTACAATAATCTGTGTATCCACAAATGAGTGCTTTTAATTTATGTTGGCAATTAGGAGTTTTGTTTATTGGAGATTGAAAAAGAAACCCTGACAAAAAGGACATAGGACATGAAGAAAAAAAATGATCAGTGATAGCACAAGCCTTCAAAGCAAGGGATAGGGAGAGTGGTAGATTATTAAAAGAATACAGAATTAGGAAGAGAAAATGTTTTCATTCAAGAGAGGAGAGGGAAGAGGAAGAGAGAAATTATGAGTTGGAAAAATAAATTATCCTGTTATAACTCTAGGGAGATTTTATTCAAAATTATCATTTGGTTTTCTATATTCATTTGCTGAATTCAGAACTTGTATGAAATTACCCCACCATTGTTTCCTATCACCTAAATATCAATGAGAATGCTTACAAGTGAGAAATGAATGAGTGGAATGATATTGACAGCTGTCTCTATAGCCTGTCATTATGTGACAGTGTTCTACAACTTCATTAGTTGAATTGAATAGATATTTTGAAATGAAGTGATTTAATGGTTCAGCTGAATATATAACAATTTGCATAAATTATACAAAATGCATTTATGTACCAGTGTACTGGAAATAGCAGAATAATGTCAATGTTAATTTACCTATGTTAGTGCCAACAAAATGTATTCCAAAGTCATGAGTCATGAAGGAATCATTTGGGTTGAAATAGTGTGTTTTATTCTTATTTTCTCTTTGGCATACACTTCTTTCTTAAATACCCTCTCACACAATCAGAAGACAATGGCAATTCTGAATTGGATTCAAAGGGAGAAGCTAGTCTGGAGCATCACTTAAATAGACTTCTTTCCCACTTTGCAAAAGGATAACTATGATACATAGATAAGTGATCATAGTCCATTTCTATCATCTCAGATACATCCATGGGATATAACAAAATCAATGAGCATGAAAGCAAAATAGGGGAAATGTTTTTATTTCTGACAGAAATATTATGGGAATGATGCCCTATAGTCTATGGTAATATATTTATATAATCAGCGATGTGTTGATTCATGAGGGGACATATTCTCAGCAATACATCATTAGGTGACTTCATGGGTGTGAACAGCATAGAGTGTACTCACACAAACCTGGATGGTACAGCCTACTATAAACCTGCATAGTATAATCCATAGCTCCTTGGCTACAAACCAGTACATCATGTAATATTATAGTACAATGGTAAGAATTTATGTGTTCAAACGTGGAAATGTACAATAAAATATGGTACAAAAGATAAAAAAGTTGTACCTATGTAGGGAACTCATCATGAATGGAGCTTGCAGAACTAGAAATTGTTCTGTGTGAGTCAGAAAGTATTAAGTGAGTGTAAAGGGTGGGACACCACTGTTCACTACCAGAGACTTTGAAATACAGTTCACTTAGGTGACAATAAGTTTATCAAAAAATGTATTCCTTTAATAATAAAAACACACATTATACATATGTAGAAAAATATTTCTGATTTTTATATCTTTGTCTATAGGCTTTTGCTATTTTAAGATTTTTTTAGATTTTAAGCTTTTTAGTTATGACACAAACTCACACATTTCCTTAGACCTACACAGGTAGAGTCATCAATAATATCATCTTCCATCTCCACTTCCTGCTTCACTGGAAGATCTTCAGGGCCCATGACATGCCTGAAGTGGTCCTCTCCTATAGTAATAATCCCTTCTTCTGGAGCCTGGGGCTGTTTGACAGATAATTTGTTTTAATCACTATTAAGAATACATTCTAATGGTAATAAGTATAGCAAGTTACAAGTACATAAACTGGTAACAATCACTTTTTATTCTCATCAACTACTGTGTATTTTACATAATTATATGCCATCATTTATGCTATAATTTTATATGACTGGTGTTACAATACACATATGTGAGTAGTGATGTTGCACTATGACATTACAATTACTCTCATGTCACTAGGCCACTGGGAATTTTCAGTTTCATTATATTCTTGTGGGAGCATTGTTTTATTAAGTCTGTTATTGACAAAAATGTTGTTTTATGGTACATAATATGCACATATATTTCATAAATACAGATTTTTTTATATCATTCTTCTGACTTTACCAAATGTATTTCAAATGGAATCCATTACTTTCTATTATTTATTTTTCTAACATTTTTCAAAAATGGCAACATGATTTAATGAATTTTATACGTTATTAACTATCCCCAATATATATGATCATTTATATTCCTATTATTTGGAAATTTGGTTGTGTATTATTGGAGAACAATAGGTTCATTGTTTGAATAATTATTAGTGTTCACTTTTACTATAGAGAAAAAAGAAGCAATTTTTCACCCTTTCCCAGCCCTCCCTTCAACCCCTCTAGACCTCCCTATTTACAAAGATTTTGTTCCTATTTTTCCATTTTCTCATATTAATCCCATTCCCTTCTATCCTTTCCCCTACCCCTCCCACTTCCTTCCCCTTTGCCCCTTTTCTTCCTATTTCACATTACCTATTATACATTTAGTCCTTATTTACACTTTCAGTTTCTCACACTAGAGAAACTATTCAGTATTTACACATGTGTGTCCTATTTATTTCACTTAAGAGTATTGCCTCAATGTGCATCCACTTAGCTATAAATGTCTCTAATTTCTCAGTTTTTATGGCTGAGTAGTACTCCATTTTATTAAAAAACCACATTTTCTTTATCCAGTCTCCTGTTGATAGGCATTTGGGCTGTTTCCAAGTTTTAGCTATTACAAACTGTGCTGCTATGAACATGAGTGCACATATATCACTGTGGCATGATTCTTTTAATTCTTTGGAGAAGATCCCCAGCAGTGGAATAACGGGGTCAAATGGGACTTCCAGTCCTAGTTCTTTGAGGTATCTCCATACTGATTTCCACAGTGCTTGCAACAGTCTACACTCCCACCAGCAGTGGAGCAGGGTTCCTCTTTCCCCACAGCCCCACCAGCATTTGTTATTGGTTGATTTCATGATAGCAGCCATTCTTTCTGGAGTGAAGTGGAATCTCAGCATTGTTTTCATTTGCATCTCTTGAAAGACCACTGATGTTGAACATTTTTTCATGTATTTATTTGCTATTTCTACTTCTTTGTGTGGGAAATGTCTGTTGATTTCAGATGCCCATTTTTGGATTGGGTCTTTAATTTTGGGAGGTCTGATCTTTTTAAGTTCTTTATAGATTCAAGATAGTAGGTCTTTGTCTGAGGAAGAGCAGGTGAAGATTTTTTCCCACATTGTGGGTTGTCTCTTCACACTGCTGGTGGTTTCTCTTGCTGTGCAGAAGCTTTTTAATAAGAAGAGATCCCACTTGTTGATTGTTTCTGCTAGTTCACAGGCAACTGAGGTTTTATTCATAAAATCTTTTCCTACACCAATGATGAATGTCATTATATTGTATACCTAAAATGTACCAATTATTAGAATGAATAATCGATAATGTAAAATAGGAAGAAAAGGTCCAAAGGGGTAGGGGTAGTGGGAGGGGCAGGGGAAAGGAAAGAAGGGAAAGGAAAATGATGAGAAATGGAAAAAATGGAAATAAAGTCTTTGTAAATAGGGAAGGGTGGAGGGAGTGAAGGGAGGGCTAGGAATGGAGAAAAAATAAGAACCAAGATGCATTATATAAAGGTACAATTCCCAATGAGAAATGTAATTGTATTGTATACCTACAATGTACCAATAAAAGAATTTAATACAAAAAAAAGAAGCAATTTACCTTCTAGAGATAGATATATATCATACATAGTCATTTTTAAATTATTCAAGTAAGTAATAGCATCTTCTGCATATTAGTACTCTTATGGGAAATTATCATTATATTGTTCCCTTAAACTACCTTTTACATATCTATTAATGTTGCTTGGAAGATATTTTCAAATTTTGTAACTGTGGTATATTTAATCTGCATTGGTTCAGAAATTCGCAATATTGTATGGAAGGGTAAGGAAAGTTAAAATTTCTTGAGCATATACAATGAAATATTTAGAATATTTTACATGTGATAATTCATTCAACCCTCATAAAACCCATAAAGTGTTTTTTTATTATCATAAAACAGATGATAAAAATGTCAATTAGTGTTAGTATCATAGCTGAGATTCAACTGAAGGTATGCTCTATTCTAGTGAGAAAAGCCTGACGCACACAAGTTCATGGAAGAAAGCTTTATTTTGGCTTACAGATTAAGAGGTTCCAATCATGGTCAGCTGGCTGCAAGGCCAAAACAACCTTGGAAAAGGGCATAGTGAAGGAAAAGTGTGCAATTCATAGCAGCCACAAAGCAGAGAAAAAGGAGAAGTGCCAGAGAAGAGGCCACGGAAAAGGTATCCTCAAGGCCACACCCATTATGACTCACTCCCATTAAGTAGCCATGGACTCTAGTTTCTATTATCTTTCAGTGATTCCCCTGATGAAGTTAGGGTCTCCATGATCCCATTGCTTTCTGAGAGCACCCCCTCTGTTATGTGTAACTTTTGGGAGACATTATGCAGTAGATCTAAACAATACCACTATGGTAAAATTTTTCTTCTAATCATTTGCACCCAAAATTGCATATAAAACAAAGGCTAGTGAACAAATCCTCTGTATAGCACATATGGTCTCTCATATTCATTTTTCTTTATCCTCATCTCTTGTTGCTCTTTATTTCTTGTACAAATTATATTCTCATTAGAATTGTTACTTAATTGTCTAAGAGTGGTGGCTTTCTGTAAGGTATGTTCTTTACTTTGAGTAAATATTTATTTAAACCTTGGACCTTATACTTTTCTTTCGAGATAATCTTCCCTGAAAATTCTTCCATTACCCTTCAGTTAAAACTTATCCTTTCCTTCTTTTGTCTTAATTTAAAAAGTATACTTTCGTAGGAAAGCACTACATTGAAGATACTTATACTTACACATATTATCTCATACAAATAAAACAGAGTACCTATTGTACCATATTTACTTTTTTGTTCAAAGGTTTTATACACAACTAAAATGAGAGATAATAATTGATGGATTGTGAATAATTCTCAGAACAGAGTAATTTCCTTAGCTTGTACCAATTCTGAGCTGTGACATACCTGGCTTCCCAAACTAAGCAAGTCACTTCAACTCTTTTATTTGTAATTAACCCAACTTTGAAATAAGTGGTTGGTATAAATGCTACTTAATGTTGTTTATTATGGAAAATTAATAATCCCACATTTTTTTCTTTTGGAATATTTAATTGACAGCTGGTAGTGGTTATTTCATACCCAGAAACAAGACAAAGGGAGCTAACAATATAATTCTTTAAAATTAATTTTATTGGTACATTTTAGGTATGTGATATGATGACAATCATCATTGGAAAATTGCACCTTTACATAATCTCTCTTGGTTCTTATTTTTTCCCCATTCCTCTGCCCTCCCTTCAACTCCTCCATCCCTCCTTATTTACAAAGACTTTGTTTCCATTTTTCCATTTTCTCATATTAATTCCATTCCCTTCTTTCCTTTCCCCTACCCCTCCCACTTCCTTCCCCTTTGCCCCTTTTCTTCCTATTTCACATTATCTATTATACCTTTTAGTCCTTTTTTACACTTTCAGTTTCTCACACCAGAGAAACTATTTGGTATTTACACATGTATGTCCTATTTATTTCACTTAAGAGTGCCACGTCAATATGCATCCCTTTAGCCATAAATGTCTCTAATTTCTCATTTTTTGCGGCTGAGTAGCACTCCATTGTATAAAAAAAATACATTCTCTTTATCCAGTCTCCAGTCGATGGGCAACTGGGCTGCCTCCAAGTTTTAGCTATTACAAATTTTGCTGCTATGAATGTGGGTACAGGCATGTTGCTGTAGTATGAGTCTTTTAATTCTTTGGGTAAGATACCAAGGAGGGGAATAGCTGGTCAAATGGGACTTCCAGGCCTAGTTCTTTGAGGTATCTCCATACTGACTTCCACAGTGGTTGCAATAGTCTACACTCCCACCAGCAGTGGGACAGTGTTCCTCTTTCCCCACACCCCTGCAAGCATTTGTTATTGGTTGATTTCATGGTAGCAGCCATTCTTTCTTGGGTGATGTGCAATCTCAGCATTGTTTTTATTTTCATCTCTTGAATGACCAGTGATGTTAAACATTTTTTCTTATGTTTATTTGCTATGTCTACTTCTTTGTCTGAGAAATGTCTGTTCATTCCAGATGCCCATTTTGGATTGGGTCTTTAAATTTCAGAGGTCTGAATTTGTTTTTAGTTCTTTATAGATTCTAGATAGTAGAACTTTGTCTAAGGAACATAAGGTGAAAATTTTTTCACACATTGTGGGTTGTCTCTTCACACTGCTGGTGATTTTTCTTGCTGTGCAGAAGGTTTTTAATAAGAGATCCCACTTGATAGTTTGTGCTAGTTCATGGGCAACTGAGGTTTTGTTTATAAAACTTTTCCTACACCAATGTCTTCAAGAGTTCTACTTAACCTCTGTTAGAGCCAGTCAGCATTTCTGTTTTAACATCTAGATCTTTAATCCATTTCAATTTTAGTTTAGTGCATGGTGAGAGATATACATCCAGTCTTAAACTTTGGCAAGTTGAAACCCAATTTTTCCAGCACCATTTATTAAAGAGGCTATCTTTCCTCCATTGAGAGTATTTGGCACTTTTGTTGAAGATGAGGTGGCTGAGTGTGTCTGGAGTTGTTTCTGTATCTTCTAATCTGTTCCACTGGTCCTCAGGTCTCTTTCTTTCCCAGTACCATGCTCTTTTTATCATGGTGGCTTTGTACTATAGTTTCAAGTTTGGGGGTGTGATACCCCTGCCATGTTTCTGTTGCCTAGAATTGCTTTTGCTATTCTAGGTCTCTTCTTGTTCCAAATGAATTTTTGGATTGTTTTCTCAAGGTTCATGAAGTATGCTGCTGGAATTTCAATTGGGATTGCATTGAATCTACATAGCAGTTTTGTAACTATAGCCATTTTCACTATGTTGATTCTTCCTACCCAGAAGCAAGGAATGTCTTTCCATTTTCTGATATCATCTTCAATCTCTCTTTTCATAGTGCTGTAGTTTTCAGAGAAGAGGTATTTGATTTCTTTTGTTAGGTTCTTCAGTTTCTTGGATGCTCTTGTGAAAAGAATTGTTTGCCCTATTTCTCTTTCAGTGAGTCTGTTGTTTGTGTAGAGAAAAGCTATTGATTTTTGTGTGTTGACCTTGTATCCAGCTACTTTACTGAATTTAGTTATTAAGTCTAGAAGATTTTTAGTGGAGTTCTTGGGGTTTTCTATATAGACTATCATGTCATCTGCAAATAATGACAATTTAAATTCTATGTTTCCTATCTTTATTCCTTTTATTTCTTTCTCTTGTCCAATTGCTGTGGCTAATGTTTCCAAAACTATATTGAACAAGAGTGGGGATAGTGAACATCCTTGCCTTGTTCCTGATTTTAATGTGGAGGATTTCAGTTTTTGACCATTTAGTATGATATTGACTATTGGTTTTTCATAGATGGTTTTTATCAGATTGAAGTAGAGACTGCCTATTCCAATTTTTTGTAGGGTTCTTATTATAAATGCATGTTGCATTTTATCAAATGCTTTTTCTGCATATATTGAGATGATCATCTGGTTTTTGTCCTTGGCTCTATTGATATAATGTATTACATTTATTGATTTGCATATGTTGAACCATCCCTGCATTCCTGTGATGGATCCCATTTGGTCAGGGTGTATGATCTTCTTTATGATCGTCTGTATTCTATTTGCCAGTTTCTTATTAAGGATTTTTTGCATCTATGTTCATTAGTGAGATTGGCCTATAGTTAGTTCTTTTTTTCGGTTGGGTCTTTCTCTGCTTTGGGGATCAATGTGACACTTGCTTCCAGGAATGAATTTGGGAGTATTGCTTCCCTTTCAATTTCACTGAAGAGTTTAAACAGCAGTGGCAGTAGTTCCTCTCTAAATGTCTTGTAGAATTCAACAGTGAAGCCATCAGGACCCAGGCTCTTCTTAGTTGGTAAGTTTTTAATTATATTTTCAATTTCATTGACTGATATTGGGTCATTTAGAATTTTTAGGGCTTCTTTATTCAACTTTGGTAATTCATATGTATCTAGAAATCTGTCTATTTCTTTTGTGTTTTTCATCTTATTGGCATATATGTTCTCAAAGTATATATTGATGATCCTCTGGATTTTTTCTGGGTCACATGTAATTTCATCCTTTTCATTCCTATTTGCATGGATTTGCCTTTTCTTTTCTTTTTCTGATAAGGTTGGCTAAGTGTTTGTCAATTTTGTTTATTTTTTCGAAGAACCAACCCTGGGCTTCATGAATTTTTTTTTTTTTTTTTTTTGTATTATTCTCTTAGTCTCCATTGCATTGATTTCTCCTCTGATCTTTATAATTTCCTCCCTTGTATGAGATTTGGGTTTATCCTGCTCTTCTTTTTCTAGAAGCTTGAGGTGCAGCATCAGGTTCTTTAATTGCGTTCATTTTGTTTTCCTAATATACATATGCACTGCTATGAATTTCCCTCATCAGACTGCTTTCATTGTGTCCCATAGATTCTGATATGTTGTATTGTCATTGTCATTTAATTGAAGGGACTGTCTGATTTCTTCTTTAATTTCCTCTGTGAACCATTGGTTATTCAGAAGTGTTTTGTTCAATTTCCACATGTTTATGATATTTTTTCCAGTTTCTTTTGCTATGGATCTCCAATTTCATCACATTATGGTCTGATAATATACACGGGATAACTTCAATTCCTTTGCACTTACTTAAACATGTTCTATGCGTGAGTGTGTGGTCTATTTTGGAGAATGCCCCATGTGCATCTGACAAAAATGTGTATTCTGATTTTGTGGGGTGGAACACTCTGTAAACATCTGTTAAGTTCATTTGTTCAAGAGTTTAATTGAATTTTAGTATTTTGTTGCTTATTTTTTGTCTAGATGATGTATTTGTAACAGTGGGCTATTGAGGTCCCCCACTAATATTGTATTAGTTCTTAAATGATTTTTCATGTCCCTTCTTAGTATTTGTTTTATAGAGTTGGGTACACTAGTGTTTGGTGCATATATATTAATGATTGTCATCTCTTCCTCTTGGATTGTTTCCTTTACAAGGATGTAGTGCCCTTCTTTGTCTCAATCAGTTTTGGTTTGAAATCCACTTAATCTTCAAAGAGGATAGCTATTCCTCCGTTTTTTGAGGTTCTTGTCTCATTCAGTCTTGTTTTCCACCCTTTAACTTTCAGTCTATGAGTTCATTTTGAATGAAGTGTGTTTCTTGTATGCAGCATATTGTTGGATCTTGCTTCTTGACCCATTCTGCCAGTCTATTTCTTTTGATTGAAGAATTGAGACCATTAACATTGATGGTTACAATTGATATGTATTGACTTATCATTCTCATGACTTTTTGTTTTTGTTGGATTCTCCCTTTTGCCTTTAATTTCTTGTCATGTCAGAAGGATTCATTGTGGTGGGCTTCCTGGGGTTGTGATCTTCATTGTCTTTTACTAGGATATTGTCTAAAATTTTTGGAGTGGTGTCTCTGTATTCATGAAGTTCCTAAGGTGCTCTTTGTCATGAAAGTATCTTTTTTCTCCATCCATTTTGAAAGATAGTTTTGCAGGGTACATCAATCTGGATTGGAGGCTGTTTTCCTTTGGGGCTTGGAATACATCATTCCAAGCTCTTCTTGGCTTGATGGTTTGCATTGAGAAGTCTGCTGTGATTCTGATGTGCTTTCCTTTGTATGTGATTTGTTTCTTTTCTCTAGCTGCTTATAGAATTTTGTTCTGTTGGGTTTCTGGAATCTTAACTATTATATGCCTATGTGTAAAATTTTTTTGATCAAGCTAGTTGAAATCCTATGTGCCTCACTTATCTGTATGTTAAGTTCTTTTCCCCTGCTTAGGAAGTTTTCTCCCATCCCTTCTGTGAACAGGTTTTTTTTTTTTATGTCATCTGCATTCTCTCCTGTTTTTTCATTGACTCCAATCAGTCTTATGTGATCCTTCTTTGCATTGTCTAACAGCTGCTGGATTGATTTCTCATGGTCCCCTATAATTTTAAAGGAATTTTTCTTTTCCTGGTCACTAATTGAAATCTTATCTTCTATATCTGAAATTCTGTCCTCACATTGGCTCATTCTGCTGTGTAGACTTTCAGTGGAGGTTTTAATCTCCTGGAAATCTGTTTGCATCTGTTTTATAGATTCCATTTGTTCCCTATGTTGGGATTCCATCATATTCCTCAGCTCCTCCATTTTTTTAATCTGTGTTTTCTCTTGATTTATTAATCATGTCTTCCATTATGGGCACAATCTCTGCTGATATGTGAGAAATTATTCCTGATTTCATTTTTTCCAGGTCTTCTTTCATTGCCTTTGCCTGTTCAGGGAGTCCAGGTTGCTGAGTATCTGATTGTTCTATCTGCTTTCCATTTGAGGTTGCTTTATGTGATCTGAAAGTCTGGTTTTGAGAGTTGTTTACATGTCTTCACAGTTCAAGGGGGAGGTAGGGATGTGTGCTGCTGGCACCTGTGAGGCTTACCTCCATGGCCCTTGGGGTGGTGCTATGGCATCCCAGAAGGTTCACCTCCTCTGTTCTGGGGGCGGTAGTACCATGACCTGGCAACAATATAATTTTTTCATCTGAAAAAGGAAATCTTGAAAAATTTGACCCATGATATTGAAAGTTTGTATAGAGTCTGCATTTGTACACACTATAATAATGATGTAACAAAAGCAACAAAAATGAATAAGCACATCTAGCACATCTGTGAAACTTCAGATAGGCAGAAAATTTTCCAGTCTCACATATCATAGGGACAGCATCTGTAAAGGAGGAACTGTTGAAGTAATATTATCTTTTCCCTCTAAACAGCAATATTTAGTATAAATGGCTGGAATCACTTTGCATTGATACTTATGATGTGCATAAATGTTATTAAGGTAGTTTTATCTCCTGTATCTCTTCACTTGAGGGCTAATTTTAATTTTATACTATTTTATGTCTAAATAGAGGCTTTGAAAAAGCAAGGCAAAGATGAGAATAAACAAGAAATCTGTGAGTAAGCTATCATAAGATCAACCTCTGACGATCATATTGAGGTAAAGTTTTCAGTCTCATTCTCACTAAAGAAGCTTCTATGTAAGATAACAAGAAAAAATAACTGCAATACAAATATGAAAAGGAATTAATCATTTTCATTAACTATGAAGAGTTATTAATCTACACTGAAGAAAAGCTTATTTCTCTTTAGTTTAAAAGTTATGGAAAGCACTTGATTGTGCTGATATTTTTATGAAAAGTCATAATATTTTCAGTACATTGCTCTACATTCTTCATAGTGATATTTATTATTTGAAGTTTTAAATAATCAGTCTTCAAATATAGAGACATAATTGTGAAAATGATAGATTTTGAGATTCTAAAAATATCTGCCCTTTTTCCTTTATAACATTATCAATCAATGAGACGTAAAATATTTGCTTCTAAATATTTGCTGAATATCTTAAGAATTAAGATATCAAAACTTTAGTTATATTCCCATGAAAACAGTTTTCTATAATGAACAAAAAAGATACCATGTGCTGGATTTGGTCTAGATAAGTTGACCACTCTTCAGTAGGTACAAAAGGCATTTCTGATGTAGACACTTTGTTTCAAAGCCTTCTCTCTTTATGCAAGTGCCTCTAACTAGTAAAAAATAGCAGACATTTCACAATATAACTTGTTCCCTATAAGTTATATGTGTTCCATATAGGTTTACTTTAACTTATAACTATATTTAAATAAAAAGATGCTGATTATTGGGTTTCACTCAAATGTAGTTGGGAATGTTGAGATTTCTAAACCAAGTTAGTAATCACTACAGGCTAGCATGTATGCCTCCTGGATGTGATAAAAACATTTAGGTAGCTATGGCAAAATAAGCTTATTAAATGCTACAAAGCAATGATGGCTTAACATAATTCCCTAGTATATTTTTCTTGATAGGCTTGGAAGCTTGTCAATCAAACCTTTAAATTTTTAATGATACATTATTAATATTTGTGGTAAAAATCCTCCCAAA
The DNA here is from genome assembly GCF_053883595.1 of Heterocephalus glaber. NCBI lineage: Eukaryota > Metazoa > Chordata > Mammalia > Rodentia > Bathyergidae > Heterocephalus > Heterocephalus glaber. The sequence continues at coordinate 26,137,632 of NW_028258145.1, read as the reverse complement.
TAAGAAGCACACAGGTTGTGAATTTTATTATGAATAAATTTAATAACATAGTTACTGGTTCTACAAATATCATTTATGAAATGCAAAGATTAAACAATAAAAAATGGTAGAGATGAATGAAGAAAACAACTGAATTGTACTTTAGGCTGTATAGAGATACCCAACTTTTTTCCATCAACAGTTCATTTTATTTTTCTTTTGCTTTTTTTTTGAAGAAAACATATATAATTTATTAGATGGACTTAAAAATCAACACAAATCAATTTCAGGCACTTCTTGAATGCAGACTGTGGGAATTTTCTACCAAACAACAGCATACCCAGCAAGCAATAACATGAAAATTTAAGCTTTAGCTTTTAGAACAATACTCAAGGGCTGGACAATTGTAAGAAATATTTCATAAGCAGTCTAACGATATCCTGTTAAATTTCTTCACATCCTCACCATGCCATTCTAAGGTCAAACAGAAGAAGTAACGTTTTACCATTCAAAGAGCTAAATTCTAGCTTTCCATTTCTCCACCATCATGGTCTTAAAATTATTATAGATTCTTTGATATAGTTTTACTTTTGAATAAATGGAGGTTTAAGGACATTTTTTGTAATGTATCTGCCTCTACACAGTCAATGCATGAAGTTTATTATTCTGATGTCTTTTAAAACCTATTTCAATAGATTTATTTTATAAAAATAGGCTTATTATTAATTCCTTTAGACATCTAATGCTGATATTTGTTCTTTCAGTAAATATAAAGAGAAAAATGGAATAGGGTAATGTATTAAGGAAGTCTTAGGTTAAACATTACACACAGATTCCATTTGGCATCTTTTCCCATCTTAATCTGATGGAACTGGGATCTCCAAAACAATCCTTCTTGGTAAAGGGCAGGTAATACACATATAACAAACTCCAAGCCTAATTAGTAAGTAGCTCAAGTGGCTGGGAAAGTTTAGGTATTTCTTTTATCCTTCTGAATCTACTTTTCAGCATATAAAGTTAAAATTAAGAAGCTTTAAAATGTTAAATACATTTTTAATTTATAGGATTCAACTACTGGCACCTGTACACTGGATATACGACAATCCAGTCTTCTGGTCTACTTAATCTAGTTTTCTGACAATGCCCTCTAATGACCAAAGTCCAAATCAGTAAATCAAGCTGATGATAGGTGCATAGTTAGGAACCAGAGAAGCTTTTCAGAAACTAAAGGTTGAAGAATAAGGTTACAGGCAAAGTTTAGCATATCTTTAGAGCAGAGAAAAATGTAAGTTCACTAATGGTGAATGAACACACAGGAGAATGAGGATAGCTAAACTATGTGAAAGTTGATCCTTAAGCAAGAAGCTCCACATTGTATTTGAAGAATGGGAGTGGCCAAAGTCAAGTCATGTGAAGAAACTTTGTCTTTACCCATCCTTAAGCCAGGATAAAAATGGGCAGTTGAGAAAAGACCCCAAAGTTCATACAGTGTACGATGTGCTGCTATCCCTTATATACAAAGTGAAGCAGCATACAGATACATTCTAAAAAATGCCTGTACAGAAAACTAGAAAATTGTCTATAGTTTTCTATTTACACTAATATAAATAGATTTTGAGGTTGTCCTTACGGTAGTGGTTGCTGTGGTCACAGCAAGGAATGTAAAGTGCCTATAAGAGAGGGGATAATAGAGTCCCATTTCTAGGCATCTTAATACTATTCACTCAGATAAAATGAAAAGATCTCAGGAACCTTACACTTTTCTTTCTGAAGCTCCCTGCTGTGACTCACTGTTACTACCTAATACATCTTAAAAGGCCAGAAAACAGAAGCTCTTCTTCCCTTTACTTTATGCCATACCTCTAGAAAACACCTTCACCACCTGCATTACAAATGCCAACCAGCAATGCTAAAGCACGTTTTTATACTTAAGGCAAAATGTTGTATATTTTGTTGTAAATACCCAAGCTCTGCTGCCCCAATGCATTCTTCTTCACTGCATTTTTTGCTCATCATGAAGGCCAAGATGGGCTGCAAAGATAAAAAAACTAAAAATTTCAAACAGAACCCTCAATATAATGTTAAAGATCTATTTTACAAATGCTACTGCAGCAAAATTAAATATATTCAGATCCTTTAATATATGATCATTTTTACCAAATTATTAAGTTATATAACTTTCAAAATTAGCATCAAAATAGAATATTTAAATCCAACCACATGTACAGTGGTATAAATTTTTGTTCTTTTCAAAGTTGAGCACAATGATGCTAAAAGAGATGTTTGTTTATACCCAAAAGTAGCATATTAGAAACTTTGCTTAGTTCTACTCGTTACATATAAATTGCCAATGTAACTATTCACAAGGCTTTATATTTCATTTGGAAATAATATTGTTAAAATGATTTCAATATTTTCCTCCATGAACTTACATTGTTTTTTCCCAGCTGTAATCTTGGTTTTATGTACAAGTACACAACTACCATCATATTTTTTTTTTTTGGTACCGGGGATTGTACTCGAGACCTTGTGCTTGCGAGGCAGGTAGCAGAACCACTGAGCTAAATCCCTGACCCTACCAGCCTACTTTTGATGTATACGCTATAAGGGTAGAACACCAACCAAAAAGTCATGTTTTGTAAATGTGGTATAAGATTTCATGCATTCTTATGATATAATGTCAATAATCAACTATACTAAACCAACTTTAACCATGTAGCATATGCTTTAAATATTCAGTAAAGACTACACTGCAGACAACATCTCAGTGGCAAGGGAATGTGCTAGTTATCACATTGGACTGTTGTAGCAGCAATCAAGGAAACTAAACACATTATTATTCAAATTAAAACATAAAAAGAATAAAAGGTGTAGATTTTCAGATCTGCTTTACAGAATATTTGTTTCTGAGGAAATTACAAAGTAGATTTGAGTTTTAAGGGAATTTTTAATACACAACAAGTCATTTCTTGTAGTGTTTTGAAAAAGTACGAGAACACATGAACAAAGCTTAGTACTTTAAAATTTACTTTTGTAAAAGCATGTTGACAAATATTAAATATGTTCTCTGCATTTGAACATTAAAGAAAATATAAAACACAAACATCCAACATTAATACTGATCTTTCATGCCTAATTTGGACATAAGATATTGAGTAATTTATATTTTATAGAAAGAAACTTTCTTAGTTTCTTCAATGCTTTTCTTGTATGTACTAATATATTTACCAAAACCTCCACTGGAATTTAAAAAGCTGGTGTTAAGAGTAGTTATTTTTCTTGAATATTCTCTAACATGCCATTTTGAATTAACCTGCAAAATTTCAGAGCATGAAAGATACATGAATAGAGTACCCAAAAATATGTTTTAACATAGTTTAATTTTGTTTAGAATTATGACAGAAACACCTTTAGAGATAGTACAAGACAAACCAAAAAACCCTACACAAATATAAAAGGTGTTTTGGGTCAAGTTATTTCTTAGTACAAATAATATACCATGTCAATCAATTTCTCAATCAAATTCACAAAAGCATGAAAAATTGCACTTTATAATTGTGAAACAATGCACTTATGTGGTAAAAGAAGATATAAGAAAACTCACAGAAACAAAATCTCAAACTATTCCAACTCCTAAAATAGGAGATCCCCCAAATTAAGAAATTACCAATACTGATTGAAAAGTATGCTTTACTCCTACTCTCTAATTCACTTTAATTGCTTGGCATATAATCTGGTACCTTAAAAGACTTTAGCTAACTTGTTTAATATTTTTAGAATGCTATCTCTCTGTATAGACATGTTTTCCATAATAACTTTCAATTAAGAAGAAATCACTGGATAGTTTTAATCACAATTTATGATCAACCAATTAATGGATTAACAATTTATTCAGCAATTTAGAAAACCAACAAAAGGAATAAATGTGGTAAATCTTCAATTTGGTCCATTAGTAATACCAAGTCAGGATTCTGACAGTCTACTCAATTGGATTATGTTTCCATGTGTGCAACAGTTCAGTTTTGATTTTGGAAATGTCTCTTCTGTTCTTAGTTCTTATGATTCCCATGGAACCTACTCAATACCCTGAGAAAGCATCCAAGTCAGGTAGTCATTCCCCTTGGTAGAAATCATTACTTCAGGGATGTGACCTAAATGATCACAAGTAACAAGATTGTGGTTATAGATAGTTGTTGGATCTGTGGGAAGCAGATTTTCTCCTTTTCTCTCTTACATGTAGAACATAACCATTGTACAATCATAAAATGATGTCCCTTTAAGAATTTAGTCAACATAATAAAGAAGAGAATATGAGCTGATATGACATAGACAAAAGTGAGTTCTGGTGATATTGTTTCATTTCTTCTGAAATTAACCAAAATCTATAACCAGCACTAACTCTGAACTTCTCCAAATTTTCCTGAACCAAAGTATTAGAAAAGCCTAATTTCTAAAACTAATGTTTGGGTTGGAGTTGGGAAAGGAGATTGAGTATTAAACTAACAGAGTTAAATTTAGAATCAGATAGTTCAAGAAAATGCTAACAGTGATTTTATTTTTTGTATTACTTTTCCTAGGAATTAAAATTCTATAAAACTCTCTGCAGGTAGTGTCTAATTGAGGTGCCATTGAGGCTGCCAAAGTAGGTAAAAGACCAGAGAGGGCACTGGGACTTCATGAGGAGACAGTGAAGTGTAGCTAGTCTGGTGCAGGGATGTGGCAACAGAGAAAACTCACCTCCAACCATAACTGTGGCATTGAATAGCTGGGTGGTTTCCAGCAAGTTACTGTCTACCATTAGTGTATGGTTTCCTTGCTTACACAATAAAGAGGAAGTAAAATAATAGCTGTCTAAGACGAATGGAATTGACAAAATTAATACGAATTGCTTAGCACAATGCCTAGCAACTATAAGTCCTCTATAAGTTGATAATTATTATTATCATTAACACTCCAAATATGCCTTTGGTATATGCAGTGTCGAGTAAAGCTATTTCAGTTTTCCAAATCTAAGTGTTTTAATCTGTCAAGTAGAAGTAACAATTTTTCCTATATCCATTTCACATAATTGTCAAATGAAAAGATGTCTTCCAGAAACATCTAACATAATTTGGCCAATTCTATTGAACCAGAGTCTTCCAAGGCTCAAAGGCAGAAATATAAAATTTGAAATATCTCCACAGGTTCTGAAGCTTATGAAACTGAAGACTAATACTTTTGTGCAGATGCCGAACCTTCACCAATTGTTACAGGCACCTGAGGAGCTTCACAAAGTCCAGATATCCAGGATCTAGACCAGAGCAATTTAATCAGAATCTTGGGAAATAGAGCTGAGACAATTCACATTTACAAAAGTTCATTGGGGTATGCTAATGTGGATCCATGTTTGAGAATTGTTGTGTCAGGGGAAAGGGAATGCAAATATGTTTATTGAGGTCAACCAGCCAGGGCATTAGGTATTTTGCCTATATTATCTTAACTTTCATTTTAAAGAACCCATATTATACAGGTGCTATATCTACAAACTGCAGTAAAAAGCTAAGATTCAAAGAATTCAGGTGGCATGCTCAAGGAAATGCAGCTAGCACATGATAAAACAATCATCTCTCATAGCTCCAAAACCCAATTTTTGTTTTGTTGCTTCTCTGTTGGCTTTACAATATAAAAAAAGCTAAAATTCCTTCCTGCTATTGAAATATATTCTTCATTTACGTGATTATTTTTCCCGTCATAATGTCATTTTATTTAAAAGCTACATGGGGATGGTTTGAGGGTTTCAAACTAATCTGTAACCAGAGAAACTAGCACATTGCATTGACAGCTGCTATCTCGGTATCCCAAAGAGAAACAAAGTTTTGAAACAGTCATTAAAAGAAACTTTCAAAACTTAAATCCTCTAGGAATATTGAGACCTAGCCTAACAGCTTTAAAATAAGTAGGTTCTTGTCAGATATTTGACAATATGTATAAAATAGTTACTTTTTGGGACCCCAATTAAGAAATTTAAAAAGAGAATGATAAACCATTCCATTGCTTTAGGGAAAAGAAAGTAAATTTTTTTCCTTTATGGTCCCCTGAAGGGAACACTATCTGATGATATTTCAAAAGGCCACACTACTTGAATGTCTTGAAAAAGTAAAAAAAAAATTTATAAAGATTTAACAATAGAGTCCTACAGTTTTTAAGCACAAATAAAAAACCCAGTGGGTATGGGAGTTGAATAGAGGAGGAAGTCGGTTTTGAAAACCTGAGTGAACGTTCACACTGTGAGGAGTTACAGAAAGTTTCACATACATTTTGCCATTTTTTTCAAACCAGTAGGTTCAAACCACATTACCACAGCTGCAAAACTAACCATGTGTCTATTAATTCTGGTGCTGACCTCAAAGATGGCAGTTGTCAGCTTGAACTGATACCTATAATGCAGGGAAATTGAAGCAATAGAATTCACACATTAAATATCTAGCAGGGCAGTTTCTGAAGCAAAGTGTTAGAGGTCAGAGTCAGCTCAACTGTCTCCATATGTTGATAACTACTTGAAGGTGTAGGCCAGGTAATATTTTCTGACTCATGGTCAAAACAATTTAATGGAAAGTATATCTCTTTGAAGAGAAAAACAGTGAAGGAATAGTGACATGGAAGAATTGCAAACTACTGGCCTATATTGGACATACAGTCACAAAAATATTGTAGCAAAGACTGATTGTATACTGGATCTACAATTTTAGTGTTGATAATTAGTATTCCAATGCTTGAATAATGCTTGTCAATTATTGGCTTATTCTGACAAGTACTACTATCAAATTGTAAATTAAGAATGAATATATAGGCCAGGGATTTAGCTTAGTGGTTTCAACGCTTGCTCAAACTCAAGCACAAGGACCCGAGTTCGATCCCCGGTACCAAAAAAAAAAAAAAAAAAGAATGAATATATGGCCATAATGATGTTAGTTGTATTTTAATTTTGATCCACTAGAAACATTTATTCAACATTGCATAAAAACAGTGGTATATGACCAGGGATCTAGCTCAGTGGTTCCATCGCCTGCCTCGCAAGTGCTAGGACCCAAGTTTGATCCCTGGTATCAAAAAAAATAAAACAAAACAAAACAGTGGTATGATGTAAACCAGTGGGTCTCAAACTTGATAAGCCATCACAATTATTTGGAGGGTTTATTAAGTTATGTATTGACCTTCACCTTCACAGTTTTTAGTGTTGCAGGTCTGGGGTCAGCAGGTTTATACTCCTGCCAACTCTTGATTGATATTGTTGTTATTCTATAAACTACTCTTTGGGCAGCAGTACTAAAAAAAAAGAGGTATTTGAAACAAAGCTAAGAGAATAATACAAACAAAGGTTCCTACTTGTTGAGCCCTTAGAACCTAATTTTGTTCAAATCCAAAAGCTTGGAATTGGTCTTTTGACTGATTTCTACCAATCATTATTGTTCTGTGTTCTACATTAGGTTTTCAATGCAGATTATTTTGTCTTTCTTAAAGACATATTTGTTAAGCATTGAAATTATATAACATAAACTTGTATAACATACCAAGCACTGTTCCAGTGTGCATTTAATACTATTCAGTTCTCAAAAACTGAATTAAGATACAGCAGAATATTGGTCCAAATAACAAAGAATAGACTTTTGAAATTTCACTCAAATTTTTATTATTAAAGTTTAAAAATATTATGGGTGTTAGGAAGTAGAAAGTGAAAAAATAAACTGACCCTGAGTCTAATGAAGTAAGTCTAATTACTCAATCATGATACAATATCTATGAGGACATTACATGAGTAAGATTAAAGTGGACTAGTAAGTGAAATAATCTGTGTTCATATTATACTATAGCCCAATATAACTTCAGGGAATAGGGAACTGAGAAAAAATGTAACAATTTCCTTTATAATTTTTTCCCTTCTTTTTCCTGACTCATGAGCACATAGGAAAGCAACTTGAAAAACATAAGTTACCACATGAGACTCTTGGCACCATTCTATGAAGGAAATAGAGAGTTCTGTGTCTTTGATAGCCCCAGATAATCTTGAAAACAATACATTTTAAATGTTTGAGCTCTCCTAAAAATCTATATTTTTGAAATATGAGAAAATCAAGAAGTTAGTATAAAAAGTGAAATGAAGTCTTTTAGATCCTGGAATTGGACAGATGTTAAGCACATTGTCCAATTGTTATGTGTCTGAGAAGAATATCCAGTCAATACATGAAGTGGACAGTGATCTATTTCAAAGACTCCTCACTTGCCAACTCTGTTAGAAACAGCACCAAAGAAAAACCTAATGTGTCCACATGTTGCTTCATTCTAGTACAAAGTTACACACACATCCCACATATAGTTGAGATAGAATTGAAGAGCACAGTCGCCACCTCCCCAAGCATATATTTATGTTTATAATGTAATTGGCAGGTCAAGTCAGTACATAAAATCTGTGTTATTTTATAAATAATTTGGGGACCATTTGGCCAAATATAGGGCAAAAAAATTAAGGTAGATAATTATTCACATGTGATACCAAGATAAATTATAGATTCATGAGATATTTGAATATTATCAAATAAAAATACTTTAGAAAATAAAATTGTCTTACTAAATTTGGAAAATAGATTAACCTTAATGCATGATACTAATAGAGATAACTTATAGGAAAATTTTGAATTTTTTCTTCTGAAACATGACTTCTAGACGAATAAATGAACATTAACAAAGATATTAAAGGCAGAGAACAAATTCAAAAACTTAAGAAAAAATTAAAAACAAAGGTTGCTATCTTTAACATAGACAACTGTATTTGAAATCAATTAGAAAAATGATAACATGGCAATAGAGGCAAAATTATAGACAGATACTTCAAATCCACCAACAGACCCAGTGGATAATCAATAAACACATAAAAGTGGTTTCTATCTGTGCAATTTTAAGAGAAAGTCAATGTAAACAATGGGAGATTGTATCTACTTACCACATATTGTTCTACCTTAAAAAATGATACCCAGAAGATAAGTTTTATTATTCTTTTCCTGTTGTGGTAGAAACAGAAATTGTCGCAGCTTTTCTTATGACAATTTGGCAGCACCTCAAGTTTTGAATCTCTCTATATATCTACTCAGTAATTTAATTTCTAGCCATTCATCTTAAAAGTTTATTGTAAAGGACAAAGATATAATTACTACAAAAATTACCTATTTACTATTTAAAATGAAGAAAATGATTTACCCCAAATAAGTATACTGATTTTTATACATCTATAACATATTTCGTATAATTATGAAAATATTTTTATTGGAGAGTACTTACTGTGTGGAAACATTTTGATAGCTATCTAATGAAAAGGAGCATTTCAAAACAATATGTACAATAATACTCTATTTTTATACAAATAACTATAAAAATGTTTCAAGATGGCAGACTTAGCCCATGAACTAATCACTTCGGCCTTTTAAGGTCTCTTAGAATTGTAATAAATAATTAAAATAACAGAATCAATAATCAAAAGCTTTACATTTGTGGAAGAAGGAGAGCTAGTCGAAGAGAACGCTGGTGAAGCACAATACAGAAGCATGAAGTATGTCACAGGATGACTGAGTATTTTAATAAGACGTCCCAAATTAGGAGAAGCAGAGAGAAGAGATTTTGAGTAAGAAATAAATCTCACAATGAAGGTTAATAAAATGTCTATATATAGTTTAAATAATCTCCTGTTTTTCTCCCATCTCCACTCAGTCATTGGCCCATAAACAAGCATTTTGTCCTAACTAAATGTTAAAAATTTCTGCTATAAAAATTGAGTAAATAATCAAGGATTTGTTTTAATATCCAGGAGTAAATTACTCCAACCACTGGTGGGTGGGAATGCCATGAACAGTGTGCTCTGCTTACTGCCATTTCCCCAAAGTGAAGACTGTCAGCCATCAAGTCTCAATAAGGTGCTATTCTGGTCACTTTTCTGTCTTCTCATACTTAGATTAGAGGAGAAAAACAATAAAAAAATCTGGTACAATTATACATTTGAAAAAATCTTCCATCATGACAGAAAGGATGAAGAAATAATAAAATAAAGATTATTAAGGTTGCATGCAAATTTGTAGGACAGAAAACTTTAAAAACTTATAGCCAGTATTTTCAGAAAAAACAGGATCATTCACCAATTTGACAATATTAGAGTGAACTAAAAATCAACAATTGAGAAAAAAAACAACAATCTTGAGAAATTCATGTGCTATTTGTCTCCAAATATAAATGGAAAATGACAGAAAATGTGCTGTAGATTTTGTTTTCACAAGTTCAGCCTCAAGGCTAACAAGGGATTCTTTTATAGCTCTATTAAGAATATTTGGTTCTCTCTTTGCATCTCAAGCTCCGATTTTGAGGTCAAAGTTATCATTCTTAACACAATATCTCCAGTATGGTCAAAATTGTCCATTCCAAGCCACAGTCCATTTATTCTGTATTTTTATTGTACAACAGCTCTAAGGTCTCCAAATATTTTCCTTTGATAGGCCCTTGGTCTCCTAAAGACTTGCCTTGTATCCACATTGTTTGATATAGAGAAAGGAGAGAATTAAAATACAGAAAAACATAGTGATTGAAACGTTTCTGCAATGAATAATGATAGACAGTGTGACAGCATTGATGTATGAATGCTAAAATCTTCTCTCTTCTTCCATAGCAGGAGAATGGTGACTGAATACAGGACCACTCAGAACAGCTAGAAAAATCCCAGCCTTTCCTGTAACTCAGATAGTCACGTACCTAAGTTCTCAATACTGACCTTGAGTGGAAATGTCTTCACCTTCCCATCTAGGCTTTATGTCACTGGGTAAATTCTTTTCTGTATTCCCCACTTAGAGTCTGTTGTTGATTTTTTTTCATGCTTTCGTTCTATAAAATATAGAATATTCTTATCTATCCTAGCACATAGATTATTCCTATCACAAGTTTTAGGTGATAAGATTGGTTTTTCTCCATTATAATTATTCTTTTATCATTTTAATAGGAGAGAAGCACTGAAAAACAGATTTACTTTAACTGTAGTTTTGTATCCAGAGTACAAGGGAGATACCTCATACACATGGAAAAAATAAGTGTTATAAGAGTTATTTTTAAATGATATATATGTAAATATGACTTATTAAATTAATTTGCAATCACATTGTAAAAGAATATAGAGTTATGGCTATGTAATATATCTATCTATATATCTATATGTGTATATAAGTGTGCAGACATGGACATACCATTATATAATCTGAAGGAAAAGAAAGAAAATTCATATTATTTAAAAATTGTAGGTGACTTTTATTTTTACCTGATATATGTCTTCATTTTCTAAGGTATTTTCTATTAGTTCATATTGATGCAAACTGAAAAAAATATTAAGAGAAAAACCCAGTAATTTGAATTTATTAGCCTGTGTGTGATAATTAAGAAAAACATTTTGAAACATCAGTATCCATAGATTTACTTTGAAAAAATCTAGTTTTAACAAAAGATAAAATAAGAACCTATTTAAATTAGATTGATTAGCTTAGACTGATTAACATCCTTTTAAAAGTTAAAACTCTTCTTGGATTCAGGTATTTTCATGAGTAATTCAACATCAAATCCAAAAAAACAGAGAACAGAAAAAAATATTTTGTCCAGCTACAGTTAAAATAATGTCAATTTTATTGAACTTGAATCAAAAAATCACATATTAGTTTAAACTACACTCACATTTTTCTTGTTCATTAATCTCCAGACTCTTGCAAACATACATTATTAATTTGCTTTGTTTTCTTACATAGCTCATATTTGGCAAATGTAGGTTTGTCTGTATTAGGCAAATATAACCAATCAAGCAAAGTCACTAAACCCTGAAGAGCCAATTACAATGAACAATGTGCTAATAGGGAGTAATGATTGAGTTAAACACCTTACTCAGTGAGAGGAGTCAATTAAAACATCTAAATATAGAAACCAGAACATATATGGCAGAAGCAAGTAACCCATGTAATGAAGGACACACGGCTGAAAAAGATGAAGATGCTTAGAAACCAAGAGGAGCAACTATGGAAAGATGTGTTATTCAGTCACTATTTATATGGGCTCCCCACCATATATACTGCTCTATTTTTGAAAATACAAACTTTTGCTTTTCTTTTAACAGCTCCAAGTATAACATGTAAATTTCCCAGCAAATTCTCTGATATATATGAGGCAGCCAGGTCCAGTGTTTCTGAGTTTTAAATGCCCTGTCACTTTTCCAATGCTTCAGTGCCACTGTGCTTTAAGCCAGAGAGGAGCTCACTTCCTTTAACTGCTCTGTCCTGTATCCACATACAAAGGCAGCTTGAAATATTAGCAGCTAAGCTTCTCACAAAGATTTGATCTGCAAACCATTTTATTTAAAATTGCCTATATCTGATAACTGAGTAACAGGATATAGAACACGACCTGGGTTTTCCAGTGGTGCTCTCTTCCTCATGGCTAAATTTCTTTAGTATGCAGCCAGTAGGTTCAGTTAGCTCTGCTGAATGTGTAAACCATATTTTCTGTTGTGATATGCATTCCTATCCTGTTCCATTTCCAAGGTGTCTGTCTGCTGCCTAAGCTTGGGATCAGTCCTGATTACACACCTGGAATATCTACAAGCCTGTCTTAAGTGTATGTTTACCCAGTTTACTGAGTTTTCACCTAGCATTTTTGCTTTATTTTTTCCCAGAATTTCCGATCCCCCAATCTTACAAGTCAACTCTGGAACATAGCTTAAGCCTTCACTGAACTGAGAACTTATACCGCACTGGGACCAGAAACTCCTTTTCATCCATCATCTTTAGCATTCTCCATATCTTTCTTAGATGAGCATGAGCTCTATGAGTTCGCAGTTGCAAGTTAAAAATGCCCCATTTATAAATTAGGCTACTCGGCTCTTCCTTCTTTCAATAGAAAACAATCTGATATTTTTCTAATTTATTCTTCCCTTTGTATGAACTAATCATCATTCTATATCAGAAAGGATGATTATCCAGACTTTTTCATATAGAATTATATTCAGTTCCTTGCCATGAATCTCCTCTTGGATTTGGCAATAGTCCAGGATATACTTTATTTGGAACATGTTGCCTTGTTACTGACTTCTCACTGTTCTCTTGATGATAAAACAGTGCTAAAAAGTGATACGTTCTCAGTTGCTTCCATATATATTCTTTGAAAATTACTTTAAATACACTTTCATTTAATTTTTATTATTTAGAACACTGCCTTCAAGTACTTGCATTCAGATACCAAGGGTTTTTTTTTTTAATTCTATGATCTCCCCTGAGATCATAGAATAAGAGATCTTCAAATACTCCTAAATCCCATACCTCTTCAACAACCTGAAAAATTTTTGAAAGTTCATATCACCTCTTTTTTCAGTTTATGACATAAGTTCTTATTTTATTTTGAGTCAAATTTGCCTCTTTTACCAAGATATGAAATAGAAAATTATAGTATTTTAGAGTTTGTAATGCTATGAGATAATTTTAAAATGGGCTGAGAAGTGTTTCATCCTTGCAATGTGTATGGCCTCCCCAACAATTTCACATAACAGAATCTGCAAAAGTGACACTCTGACTTCTAAGCTTGGCATGAAAGGCTATGAAGCTCCAGCTTTTTTCACTGAACTGCTCAATTTTGGAGCATATAACTACCATGTTGAAAGTCTGGTTACCCTAACACTACATCTATTAGTAAAGAAACTTTCTTGGAAGTGACTCTTTTCTTGCCCAGTTGGTCTGCAACCCAGCTGATAGGCTGTCATCTCTTTTTTTGGATCCTTCAACCTAACCAAAGCAGGTTAGGATAGAGTTTCTTTTTTAGGAAGCCATATTGTTGGTTAATTAAATGAGGCACCAACTCAAAGTCCCTAGACCTTTTATAACTGTCAATTTTACTTTTACACCATTCAATATCTTATCAATTAAAATTCACTATTTCAACCTGTTGAGCTATTTCAAATTGTGACACTTATATAAAATATATTTGACAAGTTAAAGTCTTAGTGTTATCTACACATTAAAATAATATGAAGTTTTCAATCCTTTTATTTTGGTAATTCTATGCTGTTCACACTTATTCTTAAATTCTCCATCTTACTTATGCAAGAAAAAAATTTTGAGCACTAGCATAAGCCTTAATTGAAATAATAATGGAACTCTTTAGCTGAAACTCTCTCTTACATCATTTAATTTCTTTTTGCAGCAATATGGTGAGAAAAGGATTATTACAGATAGAGAAATCGAGCTTCAAGGATTTTAATAAGGAATGCTGTGAGGTTGTGACTTAAACACGTTATGTCTACCTCCCAAATCTCTACCTTTTTCTTTGTACTGTAGCACTGGAAGACAACAGTGATAACTACACGCAAAAACTGAGCTAATAAATCAAGAGTCAACAAATGTAATTGACTTATGCACTCTTTGGAAGTTGGTTGAACATTTTCTCTTGAAAACTGCTAAGAAGGTTGAGAACAAAAGTTATTTTAAGTCATGACAACAAAACTAAAAACATTTGTATAAATAACTCAGAAGGACTTGCTCAAGGAAAATATATTTGACAAGGAAAATAACTCATCCTAGAAGAACAACGTGCTACTTAACTATGAAAGAATGACTTTGAGCAGATATAAAGATAAGAAGTAATACAAAAACAATTTAAATACTGAAAGACATAAAACCATGAAGTGCTAAAAATGTTTAACTCTATTCTCCACACTTGCTTATTTCTGTGCATCATCAACGCTGGTTAATTACATTCCTACTCACATAATCATCTAGATAGACAGGTATAAACCTCAATGTATTCCTTTCCCTATATTATTTTTATATACAGGTACAAACAAATTTATATCTTTCTTTTCCTTATTTTTATATCTAACTTTACTTTTACTTAATTTTATTTGCTAAAATACTTAAATACATGACCTTCTTTCCAATTTCTTTTCCCCAGGATGAGATCAGGCCTGCATTATCTTAACATTGCTCAAAAGCCATAATCCCAAATTTTCTTGCTTCCAATTTTCCTCACTCTGATCAGGTTACACATCCTCAGGAGAATTTTTGAAA
This sequence comes from Heterocephalus glaber, assembly GCF_053883595.1. Classification (NCBI taxonomy): domain Eukaryota; kingdom Metazoa; phylum Chordata; class Mammalia; order Rodentia; family Bathyergidae; genus Heterocephalus; species Heterocephalus glaber. Next base: position 26,122,552 of record NW_028258145.1, on the reverse strand, counting down.
ACAAAAATCTCATCACCCATCATAGTATTTATTGAGACAATGTGGACCTCACCAGAGCAGAACATGCTGGTATCAAAAATCAACATGACTCAGTCCCAATCCTCAAATAACTAGGAGTCTAGTGCTTATTTAGAAGAGTGCATTATTACAATGTAAAAGTTAATAGTGTGAAAAAGATTAAAATGTGAAATGTATATGCACTAGCTCTACACCATGAATGTATTCATTATGTATCACACATATGCACTAAAAGATAAAACTCATAGTTTCCATGGTTAAAAAAGTTAATATATAAGAACTAGGACAGGATGACATAGAAATACATGAGTAGAATAGGATCTATCCTTGGGAGAGTTGCCCACTATAAATTCTAAATGATGTTCTCACCCCAACTTTAACCTACAGAATACAGTCCAGATTCCTTAATAGTGTTTACATTTATTTTCATGGATAAGTTGTAGCTTGTCAAAACTGTATTTGAGATCTAGTTCAAGTCAATAAAAAATAGTGCTTTTTTATATTCTTCTACCAGCAGTGATTTAAACTAAAGGCATCAATTCCACTAAAAGCAACATCCAGCTATTTCATTTAATTTTTTTAACTTCTCAATTTTGATTGCTAGAGGTAAAGTCTTAGGTCGGTCTCACAATTTTTGAAAGTGACAGCTTGAACTTCACACTTTGCTTGACTCATTCTCCCAAGCTGAATGATCTGAGTGTAGCTCAATTTATTGTAGGTGGCATTTATAGATGAGACCTTTAATGTCCCCAAGACAGGGAAGTGCCTCTATTTTTAAAGGGTCTATGGCATTTCTTTACATTCTAAATTTTCCCCCAGGTCTTCATTAATCCATTTTCACATTGGAATTGTCTTTCTTCTCCTATTTGACAATTTTGTCATAAAGTAAAGTAAATCTCTTCACTAGTTAAAAAAGAAAAATAATGACATTATGGAAGAGACACCTGGGAAGAAATATTGTTTCTATCCTATCTCCAACAAAATTGAAGTTCATAGCAGTAGAGCAAAAAGCACACAGGCTGTGGAGACAGATAGGTTTTTCACCTCTATTTGTTGGCATTGTGACTAACACACTCTACTTTTACTATTTAAAATATTTTAAATATAAATGGGAATGCTCATGTAATTGTCTAATTTACTTGTCAATTATGCTATCTTTTAATTAAAATCTGTTTTTTTTTCTTAAATTCCTCAAATACCCTGCTTGACATTCAATATGCAAACATATCTTCACTACTCAGAGTACACACACCACTGAGCTTAGTGCTATTCTTTGTAGCAATCTGGTGGTGTAAAGTTAGGCATAATACAGCCCCAGTGGTATTTTTTTTTTCTGGAAAGATGAGGTGAGTATTAAAACTTATCGCATTTGTTGCAATTATATAAAATTGAAAGTTATTCTCCTTTTCTTCTTTTACATCAAAATGTATATCAATTAAAGCTTTATTTGTAGTATTAGAATGTGAGGGCCATTTGGTTTATATTTCCCATAATCTAAAAATTGTAGATAAAAAGATTTTATATTAGACTGTTTCAAAAGGGTTAGTATACTATTTTTTCTCAAATGTATTGACTTCCTTTATTCACAAAATAGCCTAGACCATCTTGAGAGTAAAAAGTTTATTTTCTATGTATCTCAAAGAAAGGAGTCTACAGAGGGGGAAGAAGATCAGCTCTGTAGTGCAGTGTTAAAATGAGTTTCTTCCACTTGGTTAGGAGCAGTAGAAGTTTGCTGTGGGCATGGCATCATAAGAGCAAACTCTACCTCACCTTGCTGGCTGTGTATTATCTTTTGATTCCCACTGTAGTTCTTTATTTTTTTTAAATTTATTTTAGCCATACAACATCTGCTGTTGAGTCTGAAAGAGAATGAAAAAAGATTTTACATCTTGGATTTAGCTACCTGCAGCTCAGTGATGTGATACCACAATGCCTAAACCAATCCACAACAGCTTATATTTATACTCTTTAAGAGTACAAAAAATTTATTGAGGAAAAGATAGGTTTCATCTAAGAGAGACAGAGGGGGATTTGAAAGTGGGTTGCCCTTATTTATTCTTGAAAACTAAAAACAATCTGAAATATATCTGTCCTTATTACAAAAGAGTTGTAATAATAAAATATGAATTAAACTGTCACTCAAAGAAAATGATTTCTGAATTTCATATAAACAAGAAAATGTTAAATATTTGTTTTTTTCTCCACAAATTGATAAAAGCAGATGTATTTGTCTTCAAATTTGTTTTTTAATAGTATTTTTTCAACTCTAGTTACTTGGGAAAGATTATTCAGGTGGATATCATTTTTAAAAACCTTCAAAAAAATTGAAATCTTGACTGTTTTACAAAGCAAATAAAAACTTATTAAAGCACTTAAAAGGTAGGTGAAATTATCCCATGGCTAACTAAAATTATCAACCATAAAATCAGTATTATAAATGATACTGTTAACTCTCTTGTTTTCCATCAAATTACTTTTAGCTAAATCATTTCTGGCTAAATGGGATAATATCTCACAAGAACAGTGTGTACTAAAAAGCAAAGAATGAAGAATTTAACAACTTTTTTAAATAGAACAAAAACATTTTGATTTTTTACTAGCAAAAATCTGACAGGTTAGGTATTTCAAAACATGTTCTCACACTAGAGACCTATTCGGTATTTACACATGTGTGTTCTACTTATTTCACTTAAGAGAAAAACAAAAACAAAAACAAAAACAAAAAACAGCACTGTGCCTGCCTCGCAAGCACAAGGTCCTGAGTTCAATCTCTGGTATCACAAACAAACAAACAAAAAGTTTAATTGATCAATCTGAAATAAAAATGTAGACCTCCTATAAGTCAGAAGTAGGGACAAATATGTTAAGATTATAAAAGTAAAAATGATGGACTTGGAAACAATATACCTATATAATTATTGTTACTACAGGAAGGCTGCTTTATTGTATTAGTTTTCTAGCTGACTTTGTGTTACTACTTTGACACACAATAATCTAATAATCTCAACCTAGTATCCAGAATGCTTCCTTTAAAACTGATGTTCATTTCACTCTTGTGTCCAAATTTCTCCAGAGGATGACCATCTCTTTCAGTGTAAAAGATGGAGTGCTTCCAGTGGCCTTTGGATCCTTAAAGCTTATTTGAACTCTTCTATTTTTCTCAATCCTTGCTTCATTCTATCTACATTGGACTTTCAGTTTTTTGAATTTATCAAAAAACTTCAGGGTTTTTGCCTTTGCTGTATCTTCTTAGAGACTTTTCCTGGATATCTGAGTGTTCTGCCCTCTTACCTCAATAAGATCTCTGCCTTAATATGTCATCTTCATGAAGGCTTGACTAACTACAAGTTTAATACATACTTCCTTTTTCCAGCTTCACTTTTTTTGCCTCTCAAACAGATACCGTATAAGGCAGGGCATGAGGGGAGACTAGCACATTCTTTCATCTCAATCTGCTACATGATCTTTCTTATTATTTTCTAATCACAGAAGGTTTTGTTATACCCCACAAGATGTCATGATTATCCAGACCTCAGGGCCTATCTCCTTCCTTTTCTTCATGCCTTAGTTCCTATTTCAGGTGCAATGATCATCAAAATCTTAATAGGATTTGAAATTGCATTATTATTTTTCACATATTTAGAATGTGACCTTTTGATTAGAAAGTAAGTTCTATGAAAGTAGGAAAGTTATCTTTTTCACAGTTGCAATTCTCATTATCAGACAATGTCTGACACATAACAAATGCCCAGAATATATTTAATGTTTTCCTGAATGAACATCTACAGAAGAAAGAAGAAACAATGAAAAGAATAAATAGAATATTATTTCTCTGATATTAAAAATACACAACTTTATGCAATATAAACCTGATTCCAGAAGCTAAAACCCGTAATGGTTTATTTTTTAATGTAGCATCACATCTAGAGCCCACACCACAAACGGATGCAGATGGTAAGGAAAAGCAGCAAGGCATTTTTTAACTTCCTGCTCTGCCATTTTTAGTGTGAGTCCTTTTTCTTTATGTTTCAAACATAACTGCTGTACCCCAACATATTATGTTTATGTTACAGGCAGACAGAGAAGATCCAAGGTGAATAGGACACATAACATGATTCCTTTCTAATTCTAATTAAGGTAACTGTGCTCCTGAAAGTCCCATTTGGTACATTTTCATTTGCATCTCATTAGCTCCAACTATTTCACTATGTCATATGACCACTCCTCTTTAAAAGAGACCTATGGAAATTGAACTTTTCACTTTAGCTTATCAGTGTCTTAAATAATATCTGAATTATATTAGTAACAAGGAAGAGGAGATTGGATATAAAGAATCAGCTATAAGAATCTAGATTTATTTTAAAATAATCTCAAATTTTAGCAGATGAGGAATCAATTTTTCCTTCTGGTTAAATTAATTGGGAACATATCTGACTGTGTTCAAGAGATCAAAAGTTTAAGAGATCTAGCTTTTGATCTAACATTTGGCAATCATTTCCTCTGTGATCTTGAGAAAGTCACATGATATTTCCAGTTCTACAAAGTTTCATCTCCCAATGGTCATAATATATTTTTTATGGCTTTCTGGGCTTAGACACTTTTGAGAATCAATGACTTGGTAACTATGAAAGTATTTGGAGAATTTATAAGGTGAATTATAATTAGAGCATATTTTCTTTTCTCTTCTCATTTGGAATTAACATACAGGTACTATACTGTCAGTAGAAAAATGCCAAAATGAGTTCATACATAAAGTTACTTATAAAATGCTCTTTTATATGTTAATAACTGTATATTTTTGGATCCAAAAATACACTCTTTGTATTAAATCCCATTCAATATAATAGGGAATTTCAATTTAATGAGCACACATCAAACCATCTATCAACTTAAAATCCTTTGTGTACAATCTAATAGTCCTCAGTTTTATGTATGTTGAAGTAAAAATTTTAATTATGTAGCAAAATGAAACAGAATATGTTTCCTAATTTCTATGCATTGATGGACTATAAACTCATATTTCAGTGATAGCATTAATACATTTTATTTAATTACGATAAGGAATGTTGCTGCTTTACATATTTAATCAATAGAAATTTGTTTGATGCTGCATCAGAAATATATAAGGCAGTCTATGTAGAAACTTGGAAAATTTCATGAATTACAATCAATCTACAAGCTCTGACTTTTTGCATCCAAGCAAAATCTTACCCCAAGAAAGCAAAATATCCTGCAAGTTACATTTTTTGCAATAAACTATTTGCTCCCTGACTACATTTGGGCTGTCTTTCAGTGAAAATTCTTTTATCATTCTAAATATTTTTTTTGTAATATTATGGCTCTCTGACCTCATTAGTTGCACTAGCTACTTTCTCCTTTATATTTCTTCTTAGCTCACTACATTTCTCTATGTACGATACTGGCTAGCATTGAAGTTAAACAATTTTATTACTCTAAGTTTTCTTTTGAATTAGGGATATCTCCATAACCATTTTTTGGAAAAGAGATTTCCAACCTATAATCAATCATATTTTCAGAAGTTTTGTCATGAATTTTTATATATCTTCCCCATGACAAAGTGTACACAACTAGTGCGTGCATAGAGCCCATAAAGTATCCTTTCACAGAACTAAGATGTTACTTCATGAAGAACTACCATTCCTAGGTTCTACAACATTTTTCATAGCTTAGGAAAGTGCTAAAATTTGGAACATTATATCAACTTGCCTGCTATAGAGATCAAATAACAGTATTTTAAAATAAAAAGATTCATTTGAGAATTACATATCTATAATTAAAAAGACAAGTCCAATTATTGTTTAGGCTAATTCTTCTCAATTAGGACATCTAGTCTCACAGATTAATTTCTTCTTATCACTCTAACATTTCTGCAGTATTCTGCTTACTGTCCTGCATAAATCTGGAATGCTAGCATCCCATCAGCATTTTATCCCATGAAGAGACAGTTGGTAAAAATGAAGGGCAGGTTGTAGCCTATAAGTCTCATATTTTGTTTCAGTCCTTTGGTCCAAATTCTATCACTAATACCTCACCTAACAACAAGGGACGCTAACAAATAATGTCTATATCTGGGAAATCATGAATTTAGCCAAAATAGGGCATTCTTTCATCCAAAGAAAGCAGGGGGAGCAGTTATGAGGTCAGTTAGTGGTTTCTGTTGCAACAGGATTGGTTACCAGTGAGGATCAGCACTTTAACTTCCTATGTACTATAGTACTTCTGATTCAGGTACCTTTGTTTAACAGTATTTGAGAAGGTTCCTTCATTTAAAGACTTTATAAAAATTAGAAAATGATGACCTAAAAGTGAAGTAATACCATATAATCAACTATTACAACTTATAAAAACAACCTTAGGAAAGGTTTGCAACAACTGACCAATCACTACATGAGTCTAATTATTGTGTAGTTCAGGTATTAATATCTTAACAAACTATCATTTAGGCAATAAAGGGTAAAAAAAGATAGCTCTCTCCTTGCTTGTGGATCATCCTTCAGGTTTTGAGAATTAAATGCATCCCATGCTGTAGCCACTTTCTTATCCCATCTTGGTTTATGTGTCATTAACTCAAATCAGGCTTTGCACTTTCTAAAAATAAAGTTGATACATAATTGAAATCAATTCCACTCATTCTATTTTTATGATTGAAAATTCATGTTTTGGAACATGATATATTTATAAATTCATATTTACCATTATTTCTTTTCCAAAAAACTAACAAAGATATGAATATATTTTCAAAGATGTCCAGAATTACGGCTAACTCATGTATACTAACTGGTTGTTACTTAAATTTCTCTTCTCTCTATGATCTTTCTAGCAATTACAATTCTCGCAAATTAAAAGCTTTGGAACAATTTTAGTTCTGGAAATATTCCCCTGCTATTTCAGGGTCCTTTTAACTTATATTTCTTGTGTTGCTGCAGTGGAGAATAGAAAATATTTTATTTGCTATTTAATTCTGGAAATAAATGTGTATCATAGTCCGAAAGAATTTGTTGCAAAAAGTGTAATGATTTCAGAGCAAAATGAATCATCTTTACCTTACAGTGATAGAGATAATTCACTAGTGTGCACACCCACATATACAAATGTATATACTACAATAATGATGAAAATGAAAGAAAACAGACAAAAGATATTTAGAAAATCAGAGATGAAGCAACATATAATTCTGGGTTTCTAAATTTCTAGGAAGGATTTTTGAAAATATTGAAAGACAAAATATGATTTTTAAGAGTTCCTTCATCATGAAGAACACCTTAATGAGGTATATACACAAGGACTCCACCCTGGAAATATTTCATGTTTACATCATTTTAGACACACTCTTAGATACCTGTGAGACTTTTAAGATCACTTCTGAAAAATACTTAATCTTCTCCCTATCTGAAGAAAGCAGAAATTCAAGAAGCAACCTTAGAAACAAATAACACAGCATGTTGCCTTTTCAAAATTCAAAAGGAGCCTTAAATAGTTGATGTGGTAGAAACAATGCCAAGCATGTGGGTTCCAATTACATACAATTTATAGGGTATTTGTGAAAATACTGTGTTGGGTAGCAAAGTTAGAATCGAATTCTTCCCAAGGCCCACGTTCCCCAGCAAGAATCAGAGGCAGAAACATGCTCTTTTGAGAAAATATCTGGATTATATCTCATTGCACCATTGTGTGTTATGCCACCTCAAAAGCCAATGCCCTCTGGCAGAGCTGGTCAAGGTATCTTGGAGAACCTCCTCATATTTAATCTATTTTCTACTTACTGCAGCTGTTGATTGTCTTCTACAGATTTAGAAAAACAGCTGTGATACATTTCTTCACAAACATGATTAAAATACCCAGAGGTTTTTATCATGACCACTGACTTCTCTACCCTTAGAATAATTTGTCACATCAGCTGAAAATCCTTGCCATTTGTTGAATCTTTCAGTACTATTTCATTGTTCCAATTATTTTTAATTGAGAATGTTCTCTCTTTCTACAGACTATATATGTACATGCTTCTTATTCATTGTGGCACATTCTTTATAAAATTGATAAATAAGTTTGAACTCCAAATTAAGCCCTACGTATCACAAAGCTGCAGCTGTAAGCTGCAACAATAAAATATAAGCTAATAGTGTACATAAGAACAAACAAGGTCATCATCAAATAACTGTTAAGATTAGATTCATTTTTATCACTTGCTAATTAGTATATCTGTTAGACTGAAGGGAAAATCCAATATGCCATTGTGTAGAGAGCTTCCCAGCCAATGTGACACTGTAGCTAGTGTCAACACTGTGGGCTCTGCTGCTTTCTATAAGAATCAAATACACACTTATCCATAGGCTCTGTGTGTATCGAACACGAATTAGTTATTTGCCACTCATTGTGCTATATAGTAGGGAAAGAAGAGACTACACAATAATCCTGTTTGAAAATATTTACATTGAGAAACAGATAAATAACATACAAGGTCCTAAATGAGTTAAAGCACAATATGTGAAATATAGCCTTAAAAGGGAAGAAAACATGTAAGCAGTGTGGTTGCTCTTGGTCATCTCCAGTATTGCAAAATCTGCCATGGATAGCACCATATAAGATTCATTTGTTTGTCACTTATAACATTACTAAGGAGTAAGGAAATAAAAAGAATAAAGTTTTTATGCTGGAAAAATAATGAAAATATGTATACTCAGCATGTAATTTCCATTCTTTGATGAATTTCTTCCACCTTTCTCATTATAGTTCACTTTAAAGAATTTTTTTCAGTTGTCACACTCATTGAGCAACTATGAAAAGAGAGAGCAAAATGTTTTTTATAAGCTCTGTTAGGTACATATCTATATAAAGTATTCTTTAGCCTTACTTATACCCTTCAAAAACATTTTTTTCCTTTTTCATTATTGCCCACAATTACAAAAGCTATGATTTACATAATAAAGCACTACAAATCAGATTACCTTAAAACTGACACATATAATTTGTCACATGTAATGAATTTAGTGACACTTAAGTCAAACAACATTTTATTCGACACATTCTCATTTGAATAGTCTTTTATTGTTTGTTTAAATGGATTTTTGAACTGAAAGTGAGAAATATCATTTAATTATTCTTTCACTCCTAATTTCCCTTAAAGTCTTTTCTTAAAATGAACAATATACTACTGAGGTCTCTGTAGATATACTTGAGAAAATACTTTGTAAAGTAGCCAAACACCTTTTGTTGGGGTGTGAGAAAGTGATATGATTCCCTTTATCAGCTATCCAATGGGAAGCTATAATTGGGTCCCAGATGATAAGTACAGTTCATCAGAAGGCTAGCTGTTAGCCACTAGAGCTGGGGAAGTAGAGCTTGATTACTGAGCACAACATAATCTTCCATAGAGAAGGTAATATAAAAGGGAATGGACAATTCCAGTGAAACCAGTTCTCTACTGAAAGCAGCAATTTACTCCTGCAGTCCTATCAATTACTCAATCCCAAATTCATAAAATGATACTTAAGAGAAAGGATTCTGGGAAAATTTTACTTTACTTCTAGTTTAAATCAAAGTTGTTTAATGGATTTGTATCTTAAAAATACACACAAGCGCTCATCCTCGAATATATGATAAATGGGTTAACACTCCACATATTTAGCAAAACATTCTTATCATGGGAAAATATTTAGTATTTTAAGGTTTTGATATGTTGAAAATCACTTAATTCATTTACTTAATAGCAACCATGTATGTGTTTTGCTTATTCACCCATAATCTTAAATGCAGTTTATTAAAATAATTTCATCCCATTTTGTCAACAACAGAAATCTTTAATTTTTTTTTTGTTAGGACACATCTGCAGTATATAAAGAATATATTCATTGTGGGGACTAAGTACATGTACATAACTCATTTATCCCTGTTTAAAGTATCTGAACTGCCTTATAATCTAGGAAACTCAAAGCCCCTGACTGTCACAGGGTTCAAAGAGTTTCACGGTAGCCAGGTTCTGTTCGCAACGGCCACTATGACTTCTGCCATTAAAGATAAGAAAGCAGACAAATGAATCACTAGTTTCCTCATCCATATCAAGATTTTGAAAATTTTTGATAAATCTACCTTCATAATCATCTTGCATCTCTACCATTGAATTTCAAATCCAGTGCTCTCCTGATGAAGTATTGCTTCCAATTTCCCTTTATACTTAAAGTTAACATTTTACTTTTAGGCACAAAGGCCTCAAAACATTCAATTAGCATTTTAGCAACAGGCACCTGTGAGCAAGTATCTAGTCTGATTCTCAGCTGGTGGCCCAGCGTGCATTTGGCTGAAACGATAGTGAGAGAGCACGTATGACTGCACCTTCACACCAGGTAGGGTAGCAGGTGTCTATCCAAAGGACAGGCTTACTGCAGAGGCCCTAAACATAAGGCACACATGTGGAACTAACCAAAAAACATCTCTAAAACACCTGTGTCCTCTCCTCTTTGGGTTATGCTAAGGTGATTATTTTCTTCCTATAAAGCCAAAACATCCCACAAAGTAAAAGGAAACAATGAGTTCTAGCCTCATTGTTTTTGGAAGTAGAATTTACTTTAAATTCAGCCAATAGAGTATCATACAAATGACATTAAGATATATCAGGGCAGGTAGATCATGAAAAACAATAGTCACAAGGAATAAAAAAAACAAATGTAGATGTGAAAGATAAGCAAATAGAAATCTCTGTACCTTTCATTCGGTCATGCTTAGACTATACACAATTGATCAGCAGATTTACAAATTTTTGTGAAGAAAATTATACAAAACATAATCAAATATAGTAAGTACTATTGACAATTCCAGTATTTCGCCACAAGTTCATTTCTATCCATGGTTGATCTATGTGGAAATGATCTGTTTCACCCATAAAATGGTTTCTGATAGTGAAAGCAACATGAAAAAATTATTTTGAGTGACTTTTAACCTACTTTCCAAAAACTCCCTTGAAGAAAATGAACCTAATCATTACAAGAAAGAGTAATGTTTTCAGAATATGCATACCTCTGTTGTAGTGATTCAATTAGCAGCCTTGATTTCTTGTGCTAAAATGTAAAAATCTTATGTTCTCCATGTGTGTATTGCTTGCCATATCCTCACTCAAATATCAAACAATTGAGCAACCTGTTACTTTTGAAATTCACTTATGTATTGTTTACAACAAGGATATTTTCTGAGAGACATCCTTAAGTCACTCCATTATTATGCAAACATCATATAAACAGTGCATAACTAAGATACCTCTGCCATCACTAGGTAGTAGAAACTTATGAGACAACTGTTCAATGGACACTGTACTATTGACAGAAATGTCATAGAGCAGCACATTACTCTATGATCCTGGAAGATTTTCATTCTTCAGTCATAATTCATAGGGCACCAATTTTCACCTATTCAAGCAATTGCCTCAAATATGAGATATGGTAAAAATATAGTATTAAATTTAAGGTATCATTACTGTATAAGACACATTGCCATTAACCTTCCTGGAAATACGCCCCTTGCTCTGAACGTACTTATCTCATTGTTTTGCCACACAGTGAAATAATACTAAAAGTCCTCTGTTATGAGAACCTTGAGTTGTGGTATTGAGGCTGCCTCAATGTCCTCAACTGATTCAAAATGTTTACCATTCATAGTCATTTCTATTTGGGGATGAAACAAAAGTCACATAATACCAGATCTAACAAATAAGGTATACAAGGATGCACTGTAACATTTTCACAAGTCTGCCTTTTTGTTGGACGGCACTCAGCAGCTGTATACACAATTTTAACCCTTCTCATGAAGACACTCATGAAAAGGGATTTTTACAACTGTTTTAGAAACAAGCATGAAAGATAGAAAAAGGGTGTTCACAATGAAGGGGTTTGCTTTGACAGGGATTAATGGCAATGTGTCTTTTATTGCATTAAGGTTTTTTTTTAATTTAAACATTCACCAGATATTTTGATTACCTCTTCTATGATTAATCTTTTACTAGAATAATAAGCTCTAACAACCAAGCCATTTTTTCCTCATGACGTAAGTAAATTTTGTAGCAGTTATTTAATAGTACTGTGTTTGCTTAGCAGTGGGAGAGGGAAGAACATACTAGAAAGTTAATTAAATATTCTTTTAGTTTCTGATTTTTCAAAGAATAGAATTCTTTAACTTTTTGGAGTGAATTCAAGTACTATAACTGGAAACAGTACCCTAATCTATGGTTTTACAAGACAAGGAAATATTTGCATTCATGTGTGAAAAGTAATATAAAATAAGGATAAATCAATTTTAATTATTAAATACTTTTAAAAAGAGCTTTTGTTATCCTGGGGGTTAGAATAATGAACTAATCTACTAAGGATGCTGGTGTCTTTTTCAAGAACTTTGAAGGATGAGACTTTCCCTTAGCTGCAAGTTAACTTGTTTCACAGATTCTGTTAGAAGTCATAGATGCTGGTAGAAGCCACAAGATTCCTTGGGACTTATTAATGATAGTGTACGAAATAGCAGGTGCTTCAGATTTGTGTCATTTTCTTGCCTCTTACCCTGATCCTCTGACAAGGCAGAATGGTCTGGTTGGAATTGCATCAGCTTGGGGAATCACATATTGCTTAGGAAAGTCTAATACCTTTAGTGGATTGTTACAAAACTTGACTAAACGTTTTCCTGAATGGAGACATTATATTTAATATCCTGGAAAGGAAATACACCTGCTTTCTAACTGGAGGTTGATTCTAACTGTAATTTCCACAGTTATTTGCTATACAAACATCCTCGTAAAGACATTCTGGAACAAAACTTGATATAAAACATCCAAAAATGTGAGAAATTGAAGGAAAATTATAGCCCAATAGTTCCTTTTATGTGAAAATTTGTGTTCTACAAACTTGGGGACATATGACTTCAATGTAAAAATCAGTTTATATGATAGTGGTTGCAGTGAAAAAAATTGAAATATTACAATAGAACTGAAAAGAAGAGATAACATTGTTCTATCATTATTGAGATGAAACTGAGCTGGGGATTTAGCTTAGTGGTTCCAGCGCCTGCCTGGCAAAGTGCAGGGTCCCGAGTTCGACCCCCAGTACCAAAAAAAAGAGATGAAACTGAAATCCTGATGGTGAATATAACATCTCCCACCCCATACCTATATCCACATGAATTTTATCTTCCAGTGTTTCATAAACACACATAAGTTTTGTTGTATAATTTGGATAGGAGGTTAGGAAAGGCGTCTAAAGAAAGAGACAGATGATGGGGTAATGAACTCACTCACATGTCCCCTCAGATTTTGCTTTGAGCTCTGACTACTGTCAGAGATACTTCAGAGCTGAAGTTACAAAGACAAAACTGCACAGGGTGCAGGATATTCTCTGCACTGGACAAAATCCAGCTTCAGTCCATCAGTTGGACCCCGTGTCTATATCTACAGACTGCATTCTTGAAGTGGATGCCACTTTGCCAATGGTGTGCATTTAAGTGATACATGTTTTTCATACCATGTCACAGTGCTAGCGAGCACAGATGAAAAAAAAAGAAAAGATGCTTCATGTTTTGGAATGTGTGTGTGTGTGTGTGTGTGCGTCTGTGTGTGTATGTGATTTTGTAACTAAAACTGACTTAGTGTTTACTACATACTTGTCCCTATTCCAATCATTTTACTTGTAATTCTGCATATTATTGATGAAATCCATATTATTAGGTCAAGGTTAAACAAACAGATCTGGGTTCATACTTGGGGAATAAAAATACTTTCATTACAATTAGGAGTAGGGCGTAGGAGGTGCTAAATTAGTTGGTGAATTGAATTACAGTAAAATAGAAAAGTCATACCAAATATATAGCACAGAGAATAGCTAGATTATCTGAGATATGGAGAAGTCAACGAAGACTGATAAAGTGGGTAGAATTTTGTATAAGTCCTTTCAATATAGAGAAGATTGTACCTGAGCAAAGGTGAAAGTCTATGCTGCAAGTGTGGAGGGAAGGGTCAAGATTAACATAACTATACCAATTCAACGATTTATTCTTCTCTGTTGCTAGTTGTGCTATTTGTTGTTGTTGAATATCTGTCATACGTCAATAATGAAAGAATAATGAATATAATGCTGATATACAGTTTAGGGATCAAATAAAAGAAAACTTCTTGACGTAAAATATAACTTTTTTATATTACACTTTTTCATCTTTTCATGGTGATTCTATAATTGTGCATTTGAGCTTTTCAAGCCTCCTTTTATCTCTCTTTTCTGACTTGTAATTCTATTCCTTCTACTTAAAACTGAAGGTTCTTTAAACTGCTTGATTTAAAAATAAGTTTAAGAGAATATTTTTTCTTTGCAAAACAGAAGACAATAGTCTGTGTCTTCACATTATCTGTGCATGTGTTATTGCAAAAAACAAAAAGTTGTCTTCTAACAAACTTCAGAGAAAGATGCTGTATCCTTTGACTCGACATTTTAACTGCTAAAAATTTTGAAATTAGATTTGAAATTATTAAATACTTGTGATGTGCTCATAATAAAAGTCAAAAGGATATATTTGCTTTCCCATTTGGTGCTGTACCCCCTGGTGTAGCTATCTGAAGACCTTTCCTGCTGGCCTTAGAGAGGTGCAAGGCAGTTTCACTTTTACACCTGTACCTCTTGAGCCTGTCAGGCAAGACTGTCATAGCGTTTGCTAATGATTCTCTGGAAGTCTGGACCAATTTAACCTATGGCCACTTTATTACTTTCCTACTTCCTGCATAAGTATCTCTACTTTATCTTACCAATGTTCTCAGCTTTGTAAACCACAAGGTATCCCAGCTGAGATCAGGACCCTCTGGTGTGAGGTCTTACCCTCTGATGTGGTTCTTAGCTTTGATTCTTATCTAGCCAGAAACTTGATGCTTCATATCCTCAAATATACTGTGAATTTTCTTTCTGAAGCCCATTAATAATTCATATTAATTACCCTCCCTCATTCATAAATGTAAAAACAATGCATTATAGCTTAAAAAACTAGATTTAGATTTTTCTTTTGATAGAATGTTTCACATGTAAATTAATAATATTATATGCATGCAAGAGGAGTTTAAATTTATACTGTTTTGTGTGTTGTTTTTAATACATGAGGAAAGCTTTTTTCTGGATGTTTAGTAAAGTTGAGTTGAAAAAGAGAGAGGTGGTGCCCACTTAAGCTTTTGAAATGACCTGAGGGTGTCTGTCATGGCAATACCCAAGATAAAGAGGTAGAATTAGGAGAAAATACTATAGAAGAATCACTCGGACTTAAGGAGTAGGTGGCAGAGGAAGTGACAGAAAAGTGAGAAATCTTACCTTTAAATTTTTCTAATACAAAACAGAGTGGAGGTGAGTGCTCTAAAATTTTGATGGGAAGCCAGAAGGTACATTATCAACTCCTTGCCTCCTACTTTGCAGTATATAATTTCCAGTCACAGACAGCCAATGTGTTACTGTATGTGGTTCTTCTAAAGAGATATTGGTAGGTAATACACATTAAAATGTTCTTTCTCAGCAGATATTGCATTCAGGTAAACCATAGTTTAGGGCACAGTGACACACAATACATATATTTGGGAATAAAATAATTAAACAGCTGGACTTTATAGCATCATAAATAATTTTGCCTGCTCTGCAGAACTCCATTAGCAAGATAGAAAACTGTATAACTATGAACATATTTGCAAATATGTTGGTAATTATATCATGTATAAATGTAGTTAATTGTATAATAACTGAAAATGTTTTAAAATACTTCAAGTATAAATGATCCATCATGTTTCCAATAGAACAGTGTAATATTTTTTATTTTGCTGTAGTATTTCTCATTTTGATTGGTAAAGCAATCACATTCTTACATCTATTGGTCAAAACCACATTTTTAGTTAAATAGTTGCAGCTATAAAATGCTAATTGTTTTTATGCATGGATTACTCCAAAAAGTTATACATGGTTTTACATTTGTAGTAAGCCAAATATAAAATTAGTTGGTAGTTGAAAGTATCACTATAAAAACTGAGTGACTGATTCTAGCATGATTGCAGAAATTGAAACCTGAATGTATGATGTGAATTTATTAAAATGATGTGGTCTTATTTGTCTGTGATTTACAATGAAAGCTTTATTTTAGCAGGCTTCTTATTTCTGTGTTTGTTTTTTTAATTCTCTGTCTTCAGGTCTAGTGAAGAGCCTGACACAAAAAAGTCATGTCAAATAAAATAGTACATTTTTATGCTTCTAAATTTTGCAGATATGTGTTTGTGTATGTATGTATCTAAAAAAAAGTATATGTGTAAGCGTGTGTGAACATACACATCTATACATCCACAGAAAAACACTTTTAAAATGTTTATTACTGGATTTGGAGCTATAGGTCATTTTGTTTTTCATGTACTTTCCTGATTTTTGCAAATTTTCTTAAATAAGCAATTACTAATTTTTAAAAGGAATAAAAATTGCAATGCTGTTAAGAATATAGGCATTTAGAAAAACATATGTGTAATCAAAAGTAAAAAAGTCATGTTTTTCCAATGTATGTAGAATACTTTAATCTTTTGTCAAATATCTACATTAAAATTCATTGGAATTCTTTTCTGTGTAATGTGGAAACTATATGGACCATTATCTACTTTAATAGTCATTTTATAATTTTTCTAAGATCTTCCAGGGGGTATTAATTTATGAATAATTGCCTAAAGGCTATTCCCTTCCCATTTTCCTATGTCTGGTGTCATTTGAGAGCTAGTGAGCTTTAGATTGGCAATAAGGTCTTAATATATGATTGAGACAATCGATGATCTTGTGACCTCTAAATTCCATTGTACACTGGAGAAGAATGAACTGGAAAAGTTGTGTTTCAAAAAGAATCTCCATTGCCTTCTTGAGAATAAAATTAAAAAAGAATGAGAAGTCAATCCAAGGTTTTTTCTCTTCTACCTATTTATAATTGCTAAGATTTATTTATTGCTTCTGATATGTCAGGTGCTGCTTAAAGGACAATTTACGTACATAGTTCATTTAATTCTCACAATTCTCCATCTATGAATTATTTGACAAATGAAAGTAGAGTACAGAAAGATGTGTTAGGAACAAGGAAGTGTTCTGAATCAAGCAGTTTTAGTCCAGCATCCTCCTGACCACAGTGATGAACTGCCTGCCAACCCTCCAAATTAGCAGTTTCACCATCATTTAGTGGAATAAGGGTTGCCCAGGGAAACAAAGTAGAGGGATTTTAATTTTCTACTAATCACTACTTCCTGTGTAACCTTTGGCAAAACCTTTCATCCTTTATTGTCGATGAGTTCATGTACAAATGTGGAATAATTTAACTTTTTCCCCTGGAAACATTATCATGACCTTCGTAATGTTTTACAGGTCCTTCCGGTTGTTATATATATTTGAATATTCTATTATTCAATCCTTTGGGAAAATCATGAGAGTATAAAACACCAGGAGGATGTATTTATTGAATGATATTTAAATATAAAAAAGAAACTGAAGAAAATTTTATGTCAAAGATTATGAATGTGGTTTAAACAAAATTATTAGTAAATCTTACGCTGACTCATTTTTGAGCCTAGATTTAACAAATACTTGTTTGAAAAATGATCCAAAATTTACTTAGCCTGTTTTACCTTTATCACATAAAGGCAAAAATACAGCATCAGATATCTTGTAACTTGCATGTGTTTCTGCTCGTTTTTGACTCTTGTTTGGCCGGTAGATGTTCTACTATTCCATGAGCAGCTTCCTTTATGTCCGGGCCAGGATTAATGATGAAGAATCTTAGGTGCCACAGGACACTATATCATCAAATCCGACACAAGAACTGCCAGGATGTCTCTCTGTATTACCAGACATTTCTCATTTGGGGGCTCGACTTATTTCTCATTCACACTTTTCCCATCTGTTTTCCTTCCCACTGCCTGCTCTGTGGGTCTCAAGTGCCAGCCTCAGACCTGAGGACATAATCTGGTGGAGTCTACTTCGTCAATTACCATGATTGTTAAGGTCAGATTGATAAGCTTCTTAAAGTTTCTGATTGGACCCTGATGGCAAGCTGTTTAACTAGAAAGCTTATGAAACTCAACATAAGAAATTCTTTTGGACTTAAAAGGTGAGTAGGTCTGAAGTGAAACACATCAAAGAGAAATTTCTTTCACTGTGAGGCAAGAAAAATACAAAGGATGAGACAAAAATTACATTAAATATGAACAAAACTACAAAGCAGCTAGGAATAAGTGAAATAAGAAATGAGTGAGCACCTATATGAAATAAGTGAAGTCTTTTTGAAGAGATATGTACAAGGACTAGAATAAATGCAGAGATTCAATGTTAATATATTGGCAAAAAACTAATATGATAATAACTTTTATTGTTACTTTACAAATTTACAATTATAACATTTTATAGTACATTTAAAAAAATGCAACCCTAAAAATGTTGCTAAAAATTATTAGGAAAAAATTAGAAATAATCAGTGAAGAACATCTCATGATACTAGAAATGATGAAGTTTGGATCTTATTATATGGCAAAATATAGTAAGTGGTTTTGTGTTTCAGGTACAGAGGAAGTGTGAGTAGGTGGACCAGAGTAATGCATCTAATACATCAAAATAGGATAAATAAAAATTTAGTAAAGATGAAATATCTAATTAGAGAGAAAACCGTATAACTGATTTGGGGAAAAATGTAAAAGATAAATTTTATGCCATACTATATACCACCATGGGTTATGTAAGTTAAATATACTGATATAAAAGCAAACAAAAATTAAATTCCTTTGAAAATACAGGTCTTGTTTAGAATCATTTTCAAAGTCCAAAATCTTATATAACATAAGCTTAAAGTCAAAATTAGTAGATATGAAAATAATACAAATTTAAAAGGTAATAATAATCAATATTAAAAACTAAAATGTGTGCTAAAAGATAAAATATTTCCAGTGCATCTGAGTTGAGTACTTTCTTTTATTTATGTCTGACTTGCTCTAACACTAAAGAAAAAATTTTAAAAATTCACATATATTAATATAAAATAAAGTAATACATATATGAATAAATGACAAAAGATTAAATATTAAATATACAAAGTTATTCAATTTTATTCTAAGAAAAATGAATGCAACAAATATATATATATGTTCTCATAAAATCACAAGATATTTAAAGTAGAAAAAATGGGGAAACTATCAAATATTGGAAAGGAATCAGAGATATTAATTCAAAACAGAAATCAAAATTGAGGAATATCTATCAAATACTGTGAAAATTACATTGTCTTTCACCAAATAAGTTTACAGGTAAGATTACTAACCACCAATGAGTAAGGTAAAGGCAAATTTTTCAAAAGCTTGAAAGAATAAAATTGAAAATAATTTAAATACCTAGTTTTAACAAACTGAAGAGTGAATTATGATACATCCACACAATAGAATATTCTATAGGTATTTAACCACTCATAAAATATTAACTGACATGAATAGTTATTTAAAATACATGAATAGATGAATAAATAGAAAAATACTACAAGAACTTTACATACATCAATCAACTAGTGTAAGTGAAATGTATTGTTAATATTTTAATCTTATACATAAGAGAACTTGTAAACAGAAATGTTAAATGACTCCCCCATGTTTACATAGACAGAGCATCTTGGAGCTGAGAGATAAACAGAGTAGTGCTTTAGATTCTATCTTCCCTTTATATAACATTACGCGTTTTGTATTATTTTTGTATTTACCTTTGCCTTCCTTTTTGGACTTCTTATGTCAGAGATGTTATACCTCAAATTAAGAATTTCATTGTTTAAAAATATTCTCTGGAGTATAAGTTGGTAGTTATTTCTGAAAAGTTAGAGAAAATAACATATAAAATGTTCTTTATTATCTTTTCCTGAAATGCTTTTCCAATTCTTTTGATTTTTTCCTATTTTTATTTACTGGCAGTATGTTACCTTTATCTTAGTCAACACTAGTAATTTATTTTTCCTAATAACATACTTGAGTATATCATTTGGTCTTTGTTCAAATCTTTTGACCTTTGTATGCTATAAACTCCTATAAAATATGTAATTTCTCTTTTTTTCTGTTTTTGGTACTGGGGATCAAACTCGGTTCCTTGCACTTGCTCAGCAGGTGATGAAACCACTGAGCTAAATCCCCGGCCCTTTTGGATTTTTCTTAAACATAAGATAGATATAACAATATTGGCTGTGAGCTAACATTTTCCAAATAAATCTCAGTAAGATCTCTTTCTGTATATACCATATCTCTCAGGAAGGTACATTCCACATTATTGCAGAAAATCAAATTCATAATGCAAGCAGAGTTCCTATACATTTCTTTTGTCCAAAAATTATGCTACATTGCTATTGTTATTTTTTAAAATATGCTAATAAATTCGATAGCCCAATAAATCTGATTTCACAAAGGTAATAATGTTGTGACTGATGTTATTATGGGTTATTTTATTCCTTAGGAAAATACATAAGTAATCCAGAAAATTCATCCTATGTTTGAAGAAGAGTCACCCATGTACAGGTAAATTCTCTGGATCCAAATTATCCACAAAAAACTAAATTTAACTGGGTATGATCTGGTCTGAACATAACTTATTCCTATTCCTGATTCATAAGGAATAGCGCACAGGAGAACTGAGGTTGCATTACTTCTGAGACTGGATCAGAACAAACAAGCAGCTACTGACTGGTTTCTGGGCTTGCAAACTTTGAGGTAACTTAGCTGTCCTAGCAGATGTAATTACTGAGAATCCAGATGACAAGGAAGCTGGTGGAAACTTCAGTTAACCTCCTAGCAAATGTCAACTGCCCATCATGTCAGGGAGATGCACTGGACACTCAGACCATGGGACTTTGAAGTTCAGATAACTCTAGTGGACATCTGACAGCAACTACATAATATATTACAAGTGAAGACTGATGCATTGTTTTAAATTCTTAATGTGACTCCAATATCATGATTAAAATAAAATCAAGTGACCACATTTTAGTGCAATTAGTTATACACAATAATAATAACTGGAATAATTATTTTTGATAAAGAAATAATGGAAAATGATTAAAGAATTAAATGTAAAGCCTGAAACTATAAAACTCCTGGAAGAAAACAGATGAAGAGCTTCTAAACATTGGTCCAGACAACTTACATCTAGCACGTCCTCCAGAAGTCTCATATGCTTACATCCAGGAGTTTCAGAAGGTGATTGGATCATGGAGGCATGCCTTTCTAGGCATATCTCCAGCTCCTCCCTCTTTTTCTGCCTTTTTCCTGCTATGTCGTGAGCAGAATTTTTCCATTAGGTATTTTTACAATGTCATTTCTGCCTTGGAACCAGCCAGCCATAGCCTGAAGGCTCTGAACTGTGAGTCAAAATAATTGTCTCCTCCTTTAAGTTGCAATGCCAGGTATTTTGTTCCTCTTAGGGAAATGCCAACTAATACATGTGGATAAGATGGGGGGGGTATGACCTCAAAAACATAGACAACAAAAGCATATATAGACAAATGGGTTTGCATAAAACTAATAAGTTTATATACTGCAAAGGAAAAAACAAATAGACTAAGACACAATCTACAAAATGAGAGAAAATATTTGCAAGTCATGGATCTAGTAAGAGATTAATATCCAAAATATGTGAGAAATTCATAGAACTCAATGGCAAAAAAAAAAATCAGGTTTTCAAAAATAGGCAAAGGACTCAAGCCAGGGATTTAGCTCGATGGTTCCACCACCTAGCAAGCACAAGGTCCCGAGTTCAATTCTCGGCACAAAAAAGAAAAAACGAATAGGCAAAGGAATTGAAAAGTCTTCTCAAAATAATATGTGCAAATTTCCAATGGTATATGAAAAATACTTGACATCACTAAATATCAGGAAAATACAAATTAAGACCACAATGAAATATCCCTTCGTACTGAGGATGACATTATTAAATATACAAGCAATACCAAATATTTCTAAGGATCTGGAAAAAGGGGAATATTTATACACTGTAGGGATGAACATAAATCCCTACAGGCATTACAGAAGATGGTCTAGAGGTTTCTTACATATTAAAAATGGAACTACCATGTGATGAAGCAAACCCATAACCAAGTATATATCCAAGGGAAGTGAAATTAGTATGTCAAATATGCATCTGCACTTTGAAGCTCATTGAAGTATTGTTTATAATAAGCAGTATAGAAAAGCAACCATCGTGTTCATCAACTAATAGATGGAAAAGGACAATTTGGTACAGATGTAATTTGAAACATTATTCAACCTTTATATACAAAAAAAATGCTTGTCACTTGCAACAACATACATTAACTTGAGAATATTGTTTTCTGTGAAATATAAGCACAGCAAAAACAAATACTGCCTGGTCTCATTAAAAATGGTGACGTCGGGGAAGCAAACATTTGAATGGTGGTTACCAGGAGTTGAGTGGTGTTAAGGAATGGAGAGTTCTTGAGGAAAGGACATAAAATTTCAATTCGATATGGAGATCAGATTTAGGAGATCTATTGTACAAGATAATGAGGATATTAATAACAATGTTTGTTGTATATTTGAAAATTACTAAGAGTATAGATTTTGAATGTTTTCATTTTAGAAACAGAAACATGTGAATTAATAGGTTTTAAGAAGCTTGACTTAGCCAGTCTATGATTCAGATTTTGTCAAAACATCATTGTTGGGCTGGGGATTTAGTTCAGTGGTTCTACTGCCTGCCTCACAAGCACAAGTTCCAAAGTTTGATCCCCAGTACCAAAAAAACCCATCATTGTTGTTCACCATAAATGTAGACAAATGGTCTGGCCACACCCAGCCCAGAGGAAAGGGCTTTTGGGTCACCTTCTGTCCCACATCCCCCGGCCCAGAGGAAGGGGCTTCTGGGCCACCATCCCTACCTCCACTCCTGGCCGCTGTCCCACATCTCCAAGCTCAGAGGAGGTGAGCCATGCAGATGCCAACAGCACCCCCCCCAGTTGACATGAGAAAACATGGAAAGAAGTCTCAAAACCAGACTTTCAGATCTCCTACAGGAACCCCAAAGGGAAATGAGATGGGACACTCTGATACTCAACCACCTGGACCCAAAGAACTGGCAACAAAAGGGGATCTGGAAAAAATGAAATCAGAAATAATTTCTTAGATAACAGGAGAAATTGTGCTCCTAGTGCAAGACAAGATTAATAAATCTAGAGAGGAGCTGAGGAAAATGATGGAATCCCAACATAGGAAACAAATGGAATATATAAAACAGATGCAAATAGATTTCCAGGAGAAGAAAAACTCCACTGAAAGTCTACACAGCAGAAGGAGC
The DNA here is from genome assembly GCF_053883595.1 of Heterocephalus glaber. Taxonomy (NCBI): domain Eukaryota; kingdom Metazoa; phylum Chordata; class Mammalia; order Rodentia; family Bathyergidae; genus Heterocephalus; species Heterocephalus glaber. Next base: position 26,099,183 of record NW_028258145.1, on the reverse strand, counting down.
CAGTGTGAGGAGAGAATTTCAGATATAGAAGATAAGATTGAAATTAATGACCAGTAAAAGAAAAATTGCTTCAAAATTATAAGGGAACATGAGAAATCAATCCAGCAGCTGCTAGACAGTGCAAACAAGAATAACATAAGACTGATTTGGCTCAATGAAGAAACAGGAGACAGTGCAGATGACATAAAAACCTCTTCACAGAAGTAATGGCAGAAAACAACCCAAGCAGGGGAAAAGAACTTGACATACAGATAAGTGAGGCATATAGGACTCCAAATAGCCTTGATGAAAAAAAAATCTACACATAGGCATATAATTGTTAAGATTCCAGAAACTCAACAGAAGAACAAAGTTCTCCAAGCAGTCAGAGAAAAGAAACAAATCACAAACAAAGGAAAGCCCATCAGAATCACAGCAGACTTCTCAACACAAACCATCAAGGCAAGAAGAGCTTGGAGTGACATATTCCAGACCCTAAAGGAAAACAGTCTCCAACCCAGATTGATGTACCCTGCAAAACTATCTTTCAAAATTGATGGAGAAATAAGATCCTTTCATGACAAAGAGCACCTTAGGAACATCGTGAAAACCAAACCAGCACTCCAAAGAATTTTACACAATATCCTAGGAACAGACATTGAGGATCACAACCCCAGGAAGCAAAGCAGAATGAACCCATCTGGCATGACAAGAAATTAAATGTAAAGGAGGAGACCCTAGCAAAAGAAAAAGCCATGGCAATGATAAGTCAATATATTTCAGTTAAAACTATCAATGTTAATGGTCTCAGTTCACCAATCAAAAGAAATAGAGTGGTAGAATGGGTCAAGAAGCAAAATCCAACAATATGCTGCATACAAGAAACACACTTAATTCAAAATGAAACTCATAGACTGAAAGTTAAAGGGTGGAAAACAATACTCCATGCAACAGGAACCCGAAAAAAAGCAGAAGTAGCTATCCTCTTTGCAGATCAAGTAGATTTCAAACCAACACTGATTAAGAGAGACAAGGAAGGACACTACATCCTTATAAAAGGAACAATCCAAGATTAAGAGATGACAATCATAATTATCTATGCACCAAACACGAGTGTGCCCAACTATATAAAACAAATACTAACGGATATGAAAAGTCATATATGCACTAATACAATTGAAGTGGGGGACTTCAACACCCCACTGTCACAAATAGATAGATCAACTAGACTAAAAATAAGTAATGAAATACTAGAACTCAGTTGAACTCTTGAGCAAATGAACTTAACAGATGTTTACAGAGTCTTCCACCCCACAAAATCAGAATACACATTCTTCTCAGCTGCACATGGGTCATTCTCCAAAATAGACCACACACTCACACATAGAACATGTTTAAATAAATGCAAAGGAACTGAAGTTATCCCCTCTATATTATCAGAGCATAGTGCAATGAAATTGGAGATCCATAGCAAAAGAAACTGGAAAAATTTCATAAACATGTGGAAATTGAACAACACGCTTCTGAATAACCAATGGGCCACAGAGGAAGTTAAAGAAGAAATCAGACATTTCCTTCAATTAAATGACAATAACAATACAACATATTGGAAACTATGGGACACAATGAAAGCAGTCTAAAGAGGGAAATTCATAGCAGTGAATACGCATATTAGGAAAACAGAAGGAGCCCAATTAAACAACCTGATGCTGAACCTCAAGCTTCTAGAAAAACAGGAGCAAGACAACCCCAAAGCTCATATAAGGGAGGAAATTATAAAGATCAGAGGAGAAACCAATGCAATGGAGACTAAGAGAATGATACAAAAAAATCAATGAAGCCAATAGTTGATTCTTTGAAAGAATCAACAGAATTGATAAACCCTTAGCCAACCTTATCAGAAAAAGGAAAGAAAAGGCCCAAATCCTTGCAATTAGGAATGAAAAGGGTGAAATGACAACAGACGCAGTAGAAAATCAGAGGATCATCAATATCTACTTCCAGAACCTATACACCAATAAGATGGAAAAGACAGAAGAAATGGACAGATTCCTAGATACATATGAATTACCAAAGTTGAACAAAGACCTAAAAATTAGAAACAACCCAATATCAGCCAATGAAATTGAAAACATAATTAAAAATTTACCAACTAAGACAAGCCCGGGCCCTGATGGCTTCACTGCTAAATTCTACAAGACATTTAGAAAGGAACTACTGCCACAACTGTTTAAAGTCTTCAGTGAAATTCAAAGGGAAGCAATACTCCCAAACTCATTCCTGGAAGTAGACATAACCTTGGTCCCCAAAGCAGAGAAAGACCCAACCGAAAAGGAGAACTACAGGCCAATCTCACTAATGAACATAGATGCAAAAATCCTTAGTAAGATAATGGCAAACAGAATGTAGAAGATGATCAAGAAGATCATACACCCTGATCAAGTGGGATTCATCCCAGTGATGCAGGGATGGTTCAATATATGCAAATCAATCAATGTAATACACTATATCAATAGAGCCAAGGACAAAAACCATATGATTATCTCCATAGATGCAGAAAAAGCATTTGACAAAATCCAACATGCATTTATAATAAAAACCCTACAAAAAATTGGAATAGATGGTCTCTACCTCAAACTGATAGAAGCCATTTATGAAAAACCAACAGCCAATATCATACTAAATGGTCATAAACTGAAATCCTTCACACTAAAATCAGGAACAAGACAAGGATATCCACTATTACCACCACTCTTGTTCAATGTAGTTTAGGAAACATTAGTTATGACAATTAGACAAGAGAAAGAAATAAGACAATAAAGTTAGGAAATGAAGAAGTCAAATTGTCATTATTTGCAGATGACATGATACTCTATATAGAAGACCCCAAGAACTCCACTAAAAGTCTTCTAGACTTAATAACTAAATTCAGTAAAGTAGCTAGATACAAGGACAACACACAAAAATCAATAGCTTTTCTCTACACAGACAACAGACTCACTAAAAGAGAAATAGGGCAAACAATTCTTTTCACAAGAGCATCCAAGAAACTGAAGAACCTAACAAAAGAAATAAAAGACCTCTTCTCTGAAAACTATAGCACTCTGAAAAGAGAGATTGAAGATGATATCAGAAAATGGACAGACATCCCCTGCTCTTGGGTAGGAAGGATTAATAGAGTGAAAATGGCCATACTTCCAAAACTGCTATATAGATTTAATGCAATTCCAATTGAGATCCCAGCAGCACACTTCATGGACCTTGAGAAAACAATCCAAAAATTCATTTGGAACAAGAAGAGACCCAGAAGAGCAAAAGCAATTCTAGGTAACAGAGACATGGCAGGGGGTATCAAATCCCTAACCTGCAACTCTACTACAAAGCTACTGTGATAAAAACAGCATGGTACTGGCAAAGAAACAGACTTGAGGACCAGTGGAACAGATTAGAAGATGCAGAAACAATGCCAGACACATTCAGCCATCTCATCTTTGATAAAAGAGCCAAACACCCTCACTGGAGGAAAGATAGCCTCTTTAATAAATGGTGCTGGAAAAATTTAGTTTCAACTTGTCAAAGATTAAAACTAGACCTGTATCTCTCACCATGCACTAAACTAAAATCAAAATGGATTAAAGATCTAAATATTAAAATAGAAACTCTGAACCAGTTGGAACAGAGGTTAGGTAGAACTCTTGAAGACATCAGTGTAGAAAAAGATTTTATGAACAAAACTTCAGTTGCCCGTGAACTCATACAAACAATCAACAAGTGGGATCTCTTCTTATGAAAAAGATTTGCACAGCAAGAGAAACCACCAGCAGTGTGAAGAGACAACCCACAATGTGGGAAAAATTCTTCACCTGATTTTCCTCAGACAAAGGTGTACTATCTCAAATCTATAAAGAACTTAAAAGGATCAGACCTCCCAAATTTAAAGACCCAATCCAAAAATGGGCATCTGAAATGAACAGACATTTCTCACACAAAGAAGTAGAAATAGCAAATAAATACATGAAAAAATGTTCAACATCACTGGTCATTTGAGAGATGCAAATGAAAACAAGGGTGAGAGTCCACCTCACTCCAGAAAGAATGGCTGCTATCATGAAATCAACCAATAGCAAACACTGGCGGGGCTCTGGGGAAAGAGGAACACTGTTCCACTGCTGGTGGGAGTGTCAACTGGTGCAACCACTGTGGAAATCAGTATGGAGATACCTCAAAGAACTAGGACTGGAAGTCCCATTTGACCCCGCTATTCCCCTGCTGGGGATCTTCCCCAAAGAATTAAAAAAATCATACCACAGTGATATATGTACACTCATGTTCATAACAGCACAGTTTATGATAGCTAAAACTTGGAAATAGACCAAATGCCCATGAACTGGAGACCAGATAAAGAAAATGTGGTATTTTTATAAAATGGAGTACTACTCAGCCATAAAAAATGAGAAATTAGAGACATTTATAGCTAAATGGATGCACCTTGAGGCCATACTCTTAAGTGAAATAAATAGGACACACATGTATAAATACTGAATAGTTTCTCTGGTGTGAAAAACTGAAAGTGCAAATAAGGACCAAGATGTACAATAGGTAACGTGAAATAGGAAGAAAAGGGGCAAAGGGGAAGGAAGTGGGAGGGCTAGGGGAAAGGAAAGAAGGGAATGGAATTAATATGAGAAAATGGAAAAATAGGAACAAAATCTTTGTAAATAGGGAGGACTGGAGGGGTTGAAGGGAGAGCTGGGCAAGGGTGAAAGATAAGAACCAAGAGAGATTATGTAAAGGTGCAAATTTTCCATGATGAATGTCATTATATTGTATACCTAAAATGTACCAATGATTAGAATGAATAATTGATAATGTAAAATAGGAAGAAAAGGTCCAAAGGGGTAGGGGTAGTGGGAGGGGCAGGGGAAAGGAAAGAAGGGAAAGGAAAAAATGATGAGAAATGGAAAAAATGGAAATAAAATCTTTGTAAATAGGGAAGGGTGGAGGGCATGAAGGAAGGGCTAGGAATGGGGAAAAAATAAGAACCAAGATGCATCATGTAAAGGTACAAGTTCCCAATGAGAAATATAATTGTGTTGTATACCTAAAATGTACCAATAAAAGAATTTAAGAAAAAAAAATAAATGTAGACAAATTTTATTTCTCTATTAAAAACAAAAGAGCCTGAGAACAGCCAAAAGGGCTTTGACATATATTATGTGTTTTTATGTTCTGAAATTTCTGCTTTATTTTTTGCCTTTTTTTTCCCTAAAGAAACAACAGTTGCATCATAGCTTCAAAGATTTTGATATCTTATTCTGGCAAACATCAAAAATAACTCATTGTAAGTTTAATATTTTGTAGCTCATAATAACATTTCATAATTTTCCAATTTCTGTATTTGTCCTTTAAAAACATCATTATTCCTGCTATGGATTTATTATTCCTTTAATTTATACTTCAGTAGATAGATTTTAGAGCTCTTCCATTTCATCTAATTTTAAAAGATAAACTACTTGGATTTATTATGATTTTTTTCATTTTTAGTTTATCAATTTTTGTTTTCATAAATATTGCCATAATTTACATATATTACCATATTATTTTACTTTTCTTTTGTTTTCATTTATTAAGTTGAATCCTAACTAATCATTTCTCTTCTGGAAAACCAAGTCTATAAATTTGTCTATTAATAAATATAGTAAAACAGATCCAAAAAATAATAATTATAGTTTTCTTTTTCCTGACTTTCAAGTTATTTTGTTATTTTGATACATCTTTTTCTAAAACATGAATATTTATTTTTGTAGCAGTTTTATTTTTACAGAAAAATGAATCAAACAGTACAGGATTTTCCTTTGTTAATTTCTCCTCAAATTATTAACATCTTGCATTATTATGATATACTTGCTACAACTGATAATCCAATATTGACACATCATTAGCAAACAATGTCCATAATTTATGTTAAAATTCAGTATTTCTGTTGCAGATTTTTTTTTTTTTTTTTTTGCTACCAGTGATCAAACTCAAGCCCTTGTGCTTGCGAAACAGGTGGCAGAACCACTGAGCTAAAACCCTGGCCATTCTGTTGCAGGTTTTGGCAAATCCAATGTTATGTATTCACTATTATAATATCATACAGAATAGTTTTATTGTTCTTATAATATCCTGTGCTTTCTCTATTCATCCTTCTTTGTCCTTTAATCTTCCAACAAATACTGATCTTTTTTATTAACTACAATTTTGCCTTTTCCATCATGTTGTCAAGTGCACAAAATTTTCAACTAGCTTCTTTCACTTGGTATTATTCATTTAAGTTTCTGAGTGTCTTTTTTTTTTTTTAGACTTTTTTTGTGGTATCAGGAATCGAACTCAGGACCTTGCACTTGCCAGGCAGTCGCAGTGCTGCTGAGCTACATTCCTGGTCCTTCTGAGTGTCTTTTTGTGGTTTCATAGCTCATTCCTTTTCATCATAGAATAACAATCCATTGCACAGATACACAATGATTTGTTTGTCCATTCACCTATTAAATAATAGCTTAGTTGCTTCCAGTTTTGAGCACTTATGAGTATCGCTACTATAAAACTACTCATGTGCAGGCTTCTTTGTGCATCTAAGTTTTCCTAAGTATATAGTTTGGCTACATACTTGAAAGCATTAATTCCTGAATTTTATAACAAGGCCATTTTTAGGTTTGCAAGAAGCTCCTCAAATATTTCACAAAATGGCTGTACATTTTTACTATCTCATCAGCAATGAACAAAAATTCCCTTTGCTGCACATTTTTCCCATTATTTGTATTGTCATTGTTTTAGATTTTGGCTCTTCTGATTGGTCTGAAATAATATCATACTGTTGTTTTAATTAATAATTTCTTTGTGACATCTGATCTTTGCATTTGCTTATCTGTCACCTGTATTAGTCTCTTTTTCATTGCTGTAACAACATATTTGAGTCTGGGTACTTAATAAAGAGAAGAGCTTTACTCAGCTCACTGTTTTGGAGATTGAAAAGTATGACCTCAACATTTGTTGCTTCTGATGAGGTACTCTGTGGCTGGGTCACAACATGGTAAATAACAACATAGCAGTAATGCATGTGAGACCAGTCATCTAGCAAGGTAGGAAGCCAGCGATTGGGAAGGGACAGTTTTGTTGTTTCACAGCAACACACTATTGTGGTAATAAGTGTCTCTCTTCTGCATTAATCTCTTCTGAGGTCAGCAACCCCAATGACCTAATTAATCATAGTGTAACAGACCCCAACCTATTGGTCTTTTCACATCTCTCACATCAGCACACTGGGGCCAAGCTTCTAATACATTAACCCCTGGAGGGGTCACACTAAAAGCACCCCTTGTGTATCTTTTTGGTGAAATGTCTCTTTAGATCTTTTGTCATTTTAATGGAATTGTTTATTTTCCTATTGTTGAATTTTAAATATTCTATGTTTTAATGCAAGGCTTTCATTAAACATGTGTTTCTCAAATATTTGATTCCAATCTGTGGCCTGTCTTTTTCTTTCGCTTAATTGTGTTTTAGTACAGGAAGTTGGACTTTTAAAATTTTATTAAGGTACTAATAAATTTTGGTTTTCATAGATTGTACTTCTGTTCTTGTACCTAAAAACTCATAAGTCCCAAATCATCTAGGTTTTCTCCTCTTCAAGAAACTTTACAAGTTTTACATTTTGCATTTATGTCTGTGGTCCATTTTGAGCCAGTTTTTGTGGAATGAGTATGGTCACTGCTTCTTTTTTTCTTGGTGTGTGAACATAAAGTTATTCCAGCATCATTTTGTTTTGAAAAGTCAATGCTTTTCTCATGAGATTATCATTGTGCCCTGTCAAATATTTGTGGACTTTATTTTAGATCTATTTCTGTGTTCTCTATTCTTTTCTATTTTGCAGTTTATCTGTTCTTTTACCAAATACCACACTTTCTTGAATATTCAGTTATATAATAGAGCGTTTTCTATTATTTTAAAAAACAGAGTAATAGTTTATAAATTTTCTACAAAATTAGTGTTTTTAACTCTCTAATTTAGCTTGGGAGATATAATTTAAAAATAATTTATTGAAGTTTTCTTTTAAAGGCTTATGTTACAGACTGAATTGTGTTATTCAATAAAAAAAAAATCCTAAAGCCTTAGTTTTTACGTAACTAAAACCTAACATGCTCTTTTGACATCATAGCATCTCATAGTGACCCAAATACCTAATAATGCCCTTCCCAGGTATGCCTTCTTCCTTGTAAGAAAAGCATTTTGCCCTACTTGTGTCCCCTTCATTTGGTCCAGCCCCACTTCAAAGGTCTCTAGATTTAACAGGGTTTAGCTGCCCGGGAAATTACTCAAAGACACTGTTTTCATTGAGAGAAAGAGAAGCAACCTACTCCCTGGTCACCTAAATCCTGGCTCCCATTTCCCCTGCCAGTTTCCTCTGTTACCCCCGTGCTTTGCATGGCATGCAGTGTCTCTCTTGCAATGCCATGAGTGTTTGCCACTAACACGTAGCTGCAAATCTTTGCTGTATATTGGGATGCTCTTTTTTCCTACTGTATGTTTGGCTATCTTGACCTATTTATAGTGTGAGTCCTCTAACGCCAATGGGATGGATAGGAGGTGACCAGAATACCCTGGTGCCTAAGCTTGTGCATATTTTGAAAGATGAAGTCTCAGACAGAAATGAGACACATGTTATACACACTGGAAGGAAAGTGATCCTTGTTATAAAGCTTCAGAAGACTTGGGTGAATTATGTTCTTCTGTCTGTTGGAAAGTAGAATTTATAAATCACTAATCTTATATATTTTTATCTCAGGTTATCCTAAGCCAAGCATGGAATCGTCCTGATTTCTTCTTATTGCTTATATTAAAATGTGAAAAAGATAAATTTGAGAAGGATATGCTAAGCAAAAAAACTAGTACTTCATTTGAAAAATTCTATTCATCTGGGTAGCATGCTCTTGAGACAAGTACAAGGATGTAACTGGGAAAAACTTGCTGAATGTGCTACTTATTGATCTAATAAATCATAATATCAGGAACACTGCCAATATGGACTGCAGAGGGTAGAGACAAAGAGAAGAATGCCATATAAAACTGTTTCATTTTGCTGTTACACTACCACAAGCCAAGGAACGGTAGGCATTGCTGGTAACTTGCAATCAGGAAGATCCAAAATATTCAAACTTGCCCAAGTCTTGATTTTAGATTTCTGCTTCAGAACTTTAGAAAATAAATTCTGTTATTTTTAAGCACTCACTTTTTACAGCAACACTATGAATACCGGAACATGGGTTACATAATATCAGTCTGACCTCTGGGAACAGGAAGGGCTTGAAGATTGAGTTTGAACACGTGGACAACGATTAATAGTCATTTTCTCTTAAAATCCTGAAATAATTGTTCCATTGACATCTTTCAAAATCTGTCCCATGACATTGTTTTCTTTTCTTTATAAATCTTTAGTTAACTCTTTTCCCTACTACTTGCTGCATAGTTTCATTTTCAATTCAGTGTGTAAGTAATAGGTGAGCCTCGGAATCTGGAAGAACTCATATCCCTTCAATTTTGGCAACATTTCTGGTAGTTTATTGTTTGCTAATTTATAATCTCAGTCTCTGTTCTTTCTGTTTAGAACAGCTGTTATTTAATTATTTATTAATCATTGTCACCTACCTTTCTCATGGCTTCTTTCTCTTGTTATTTCTGTGCGTTTTTGTAATTTTGTCTGGGAGAGTTATTGGGTTCTAGCATGTTTTCTGTCATGCTTTTTCTTCCTTGTATTTCATTAGAAAAGCTGAACTCTTGTTTTGCTTTCAATTTTTTTCTGTTTTTGTTTTAATTGTTCATCTTTATGTTTTGGAGAATTTGAACTCATCTCATTAATTAATTGTAATAGATGAGGTGATATTTAATACATTTAAGAACTCATATTGAGACCTACAGCATCACTTTTGGACCCGAGACAACAGACTAATTATAGCATAAGTATTAGACGAGTATCAGGCATAGAGATTCCATGTTATTTTATTGTTGTTTAATCTCATATTTCTTGCATTTCCTTTTATTTTTATATCTGAAAATAGATTTTTCTATTATTATTTTCATTCTAATTGTGAAGATTAGAAAATTCTACTATAAAAAGTTAACTGAATTTATAGTTTCAAATCAATAAACATGAAATAGTGCATATTAAAATTGTTTACATTTAAAATATAGGAATGAGTTCATTTTAAATGCTCTATATCCATTTTTTAACTGTATGGATTTTGTATTTCTTACCATGGGGTAATTTTATCTGTTTTTATATGATTAATTTGAAAAGATTATGTAATCACTATTTCAAATATTGAATATGTGCTTTGATTTTTAAAAAGGATTTTAAATCATTTCAGGCTTAACTTTAATTTCAATATGGAACTAAAGTAGATGGAATTTAAAATATATTAGCTTCCTTCAGAAGTTTGTTTTCAAAATTATATTTTTATACTATGCCTTCTGAAAATTACGTTATCTTTATTTCATAAATCCTTTCTATCTGGATCTTCATCATTTTTGAGTTACTTGTGTTCTTTTTTGTCCCCAAAATTTAGATATGACATTTTTAGGTGATTCTGTACTTTCCTCTTTCATTCAATCAAACCATCAGATCCTAAGCCATGTGTTTGATGGAGGCTTAGTGACCCCAAAGGGTGTGAAACTGTCTTCTCTCTATGCTTCCATTCCTATGCTGGATGAGTCTGTTCTGTTTTATTAGAGACTGTGTGCTAAGGAAGGTAGATGCAATAATTTGTCTAACTTTCTGGCATTATGTAGTACCATTTTTAGAAACTGTGCTTCTCAGATTGTGTATTCTGTATAAAAATAAACACAAAGTCTGGGGAGTTTTTATTTTAGTCATACATGAAACATCACATTTCTATTTATGTTCTCTCATGTTATATTGCTACACTAGAGTGATATTTACTCATAGACCGAAAAACTAGACACTATATCAAGCTGGCCTGTAACGTTAAATTCTCTTTGAGGATACAAAAGGGAAAATTGTAGTGAAAATTCAGAGCAGGAACATGTACCTTCAGGCTGAAATTCAGGTTGCTTTGATATAAAGTTTAGTGGTGGATTTATCCAAACATACTTTCAGGATTTCATTTTTTCAACAAACAAATTAATTTAATAAATTAAGAAAATAATGATATACTTTTCCAGAAAACATGCCATTTAAATGGTTTCTTTTGCTAAAAGGTGCTCAATTATTTTGCAAACGAATTATAAATATTTTTAATAAGTACAAAAACTGTGCTTATTTCCATATCAAAATGCCTATTGCTAGAGCACTGGTGTTCAGACTATGCAGCTATGTCCACCAAAGAAGATTGAAGCAGTATTATAGAATGATTGGTAATATTTTATAGTTTTGTCCTTTAAAGATAAAAAATGCTTTGTTATTAAAATGAGAAAGGCAAAAGAGCCCTAAAGGACAGTTTTTAGGGGTAGTCCTAGAAATCTATAAATGATTTTGAATTTTCTTCCTGTTTTTGCATATTTAATCTATGAGAATATATATAATCCATGAGAGTCAGGAGGATTCATTAGGCCTTGTTTTAAAATGTTTACAGACTTCTCTTCTGTTAATTAGAGAATTGTTTAGAATTTTATTAGAGTACATTCAGTAACAGATCAAGGGAGCCTAGAATATAGATATAATGCTTTATATCTTAATTCAATGCATAGAAAAGTTAATATGTATAGTATTCTAATGTATAGGTTTATAAAGTTATTCCACTGCATGCACATACACACACACACACACAAACACACACAACCTTATGTTAAAATGTTTATAGAATTTATAATTTGGAATCAAATAGATATGGGCTTTGAAGTCTTAACAATTTAACATGTGTTGTACTCCAATTTCATACAGGTTCCATTTCAATGAACTGCAGTTTTCTCATCAATAAAATAACTAACTATAGAAGTGTTCATTTATAAATATTTAAATGAAATGTCACACATATTTAAACATTTTCCTATATATACACCTTTACCAATACTATAGCTGCAGCATCCCTTCATCTATTTTTTTATCTATCTTTCAAGCTATATATGAGCCGATCATGAAGGAAATGGACAATATCTTAGGAAAGGAATATAATTGTAGAAAGCACAGACAAGAAAGGAATATGTACTTTTTTTATTTTTAGAGGCAAAAACAAAGGAGTGTAAAGAAGTCATGGAAACACTACATTTGAGGTAAGAGGATACAGAGATCCTGTTACTACTCATCTATTTTTTTCCACTTCTTTTTGTTTTTCATTAAGTTTATTGGTACATTATAGGTATACATTATAGTTACATTCCTCACTGGGATCTTGTACCATTACATGATGCGGCTTAGTTCTTATTTTTTCCCCGTTCCCTGCCCTCCCTTCACCCCCTCCACCCTTCCCTATTTACAGAGACTTTGTTTCCATTTTTCCCTTTTCTCATATTTTTTCTTCTCCCTTCTTTCCTTTCCCCTACCTTTCCCACTTCCCTTACTCCTTTAGACCTTTTCTTCCTATTTCATATTATCAATTATAGCATTTGAACCTTATTTACAATTTTAGTTTTTCACACCAGAGAAACTATTCGGTGTTTACACATGTGTGTCCAATTTATTTCACTTAAGAGTATGGCCTCAAAGTGCATCTGTTTCTTTGACCACTCTCAAAATGGAAAATTTCTTCCAAATTTTTTTTTTTTTTTTTTTTTTTTTTTTGTACCAGGGACCGAACTCAGGTCCTTGCGCTTGCGCAGCAGGCGGTGAAAACACTGAACTAAATGCCCAGGCCCTCTTTCAAGTTTTAAAACAGACACATCATCCAAGATGTGAAGAGAAGTCAGGTTTTCAAAATGATCACTAAACCCTTCTTCCTCAAGCATAATTTTACAAGAATGGAACTCAGAAACAATGTGGCTTCTATCTCAGGTCAATCGCTGAAAAAAAAAGCCCTCAAAAAATAGTTACACAACTATTTATAGAAGAGAAATATTTAGAAAGTTTCACAATTTCCTTCAATATTTCAGAGTATAGGAATAATAGAATGATATTCATGTAATTAATACTGGCTCAGAATTTATAGCCACTGTACTTGAAGATCGGCATGTATGGATCCAAACAAAAAATTAAGTGAGACATTGTCTGCATGTCAAAATGACAAAATGGCAATGCCCAAATGGACAGGATAACAAAAATCAGAGGCTGTCCCGATCAGAGGCAACCCTAACCTTGACCTTAGTCTAGATCCTCAACTTGTGTGTATCATTTATGACCTCTGGATAATTTGATACATTGTTGGGGAAAGAGAAAAAGCAAAAAACTTTGTCATCCATTAATAATGTCTGTTTGAGATTAGGTTGGTTTTTAGATAAATAAGCAAACAAAATAAAGCAAAACAAAGCACCCTGCATATTTGAGTTTGTGAACTGTTTTAATTAATTATCTCATTAAGTGTTGCTAATTAGATGCTATTTTGAACCAGCTCCGGATGTCATCACTTTCAATACAATTGGACTACTCTTTTTGAAATCTTTTACTCTCATTGAACTGTTCCATTAATCCTGTTATCAGCTACAAAAGAGAAAGAAAGCATGCCACATTTTATAGTCAATGTATTTTTAAATCACCTTTGAAGAGGGAGTGGCTAGATATGCTTCAAAAGCAGCTTTCCTCCCTTTTTATTATATCAGTATCATTTTCTTTATTGAACATTTCATAAAGAAGCCCTGTTGTAGCAGCCACTCCTATTTGTCAGTTAGGATTATCAAAGGAGTTGTAGGAGGAGTATAATTACCAAATAGTTCTGGCCTGGTGAAGTGGATAATGAGAAGCACAGTGAAAATGAATTTGGAGTGTGTGTGTGTGTGTGTGTGTGTGAGAGAGAGAGAGAGAGAGAGAGAGAGAGAGAGAGAGAGAGAGAGAGAATCAGCATTTCAATTCTCTCTACTAAGCAAATGATTCACAAATAAGTGTATGTTTTTAGCAGCACTGAAAAACTGATTTTTCCTGTAGGGAAGAAGACTCCTCCTTGCATCAAATAGTTAGAAAGCTTCTCTTCTCAAAGTCAAAGATGGACATTGAGGTCATAGAAATTGAAACAGCTTTAAAGATAAGTTTCATCAAGTTCCCAAAGGATGGCATATTTGTACACCATAAAAGCACTAGATTTCAAATTTTCACATCCAAATGATGCTTTCAAATCTGAAATGAAAGACCTGATGCTACCTTTTACACATAATTTTGGGTAAACATTTTCTTTTGCCTGTCATTTATTCACACCTTTCAACAGAAATAAAACCACATAAGACAGAAACTTCCTTTCTTGAATGATACAAATAACATGTATTACATTATTTTATCTGGAATATTCATAAATTCAAGGGTTTAATCAACAAATTGAAAAGTTGAAATATTTTAAAAGGACTTGAGAAAATCCATTTATATTAGTTTGTTTTATGCATAATAGTCTTCAGACATTTATTACTTATTTATAATAACTTTATTATGCATAGGAAAGTGAGATTATTGAAGAGTTTATTTTATTTATGGCCTATCACTGTATTTCCCAACTCAGACATACAAATAAAGTTTTACACAAGATATGAATGCTGGTGGATATCACTGAGTACACTTGGGCTAAGTGAATTTATTCTCCTATCAAAAACTCTGGATGTGTACCTCTCAAAGGCAAGGTATATACATAAGGACTGATTCCATTTGGGTTGGCTTAGCATCTCTTTTAGGGGTCAGATCTCTTAACTGGCACATTTTGGTGGCTAAGCTGTTATATATCCAAGCTTATTTTATATGGTCTAATCAAATTGGCCCATAGGTTGACTCTATGTCTCAACAAATCATATGCATGTATTGATGTCAAAAACCAGTAATATCACCAACATACATAAGCATGTATAATCTTCTTTTTCATCTATGAAATATAATAAAAAGTTTAGATATGCATTTCTCCATCAATATTTAAAGGTTGTGAATAGCTTCTCTTCATTTTATGTTATCCGTATGACTCATAAATACTCATTTTTTGTGGGTATAAGTACAGAGAAAGGTTAAAGAGAAATTTGGTTAAATCAAATAGATATCAAAAGTAACAGAACTAAAAGAAAAGCAGGAGGAAATGATCAGCACAATGGGAAAGAATCCACATAGTAACTAAGTTTTCCCAAAAGAGATAGTAAACCTATAGGTGAATTGCATTTCTCAAGGAACTAGGAACCTCTTATAGTCTCAAGTAATTATGACTAAGTCCTAATAAAACATTATAAATAAATAGAAAGCTGAGGTAACAAAAACGTCAAATAAGGCATCAAAAGAAAAACATGGTTAAGGTTCAGGTATGTACTTTGTACAGAACTCAGCTCTAGGGTCATCATGTCAGACCAACTCAAACCCCACACCAAGTATTTAGATAGGTACCATCTTGATCTTCATTTCCAAAATGATGGAGCCAAGTCAGAGGAAGGTTGTCCAAAGTCATGTAAACAATAAGGGTCCAGTGGGGATTTGGACCCAGGCAATCTCATCCAACAGCCTGTCTGCTCTAACCTACACAATGTAAAATTTACTCTCTATAAGTCTTATCGCGGTACCAGGAAGAGTATGGACTGGCAAGTTAACCACAGTGCTATGGTTTTACCCTATTGTTTGTTAAAGGGGGATGGTGTAGAAAGCACACTGCTTAACTCTAGCTCACCAACATGTGTGAAAATCAGAAGCAAGTCAACAACACCTGCACTCAGTACCAACTCAAAATCAATAAAAATTTACCAAAATAGATAATTTGTATTCTTATAGGGAGATAACTTCTAAATCTTTACTATACAAAAGAAAAATGATTTTGCAAAATAGTCTACAAAATGTACTAATATAAAGATACTGACTTCTTAGGGCCGGGGATTTAGCTCAGTGGTTTCATTGCCTGCTGAGCAAGCGCAGGACCCAAGTTTGATCCCCGGTACCAAAAAAAAAAAAAAAAAAAGATACTGACTTCTTTGTGTTCTCATGCAGCCTCTGAGGACTGATGATTCTCCACCTTCACACTAGATTCTCCATGTTTGCACTGAACGGGCACCTCAGATGGCTATTGCTCCTTATGCCCTAAGTAACTGTAAAGACATTTATCATTGTGCAGGGTTCTCATGTCTGTCTCACAATTTCTAATTATGGATAATTCCCAATTACATGAAGTTTGGATGGAATGCAGAGCTTTCCCACCAACAGTGAAGACTGTTATTCTTCCAGTCAGTGGCCAATGAGAAACTGCTGGGAAGCCCATTGTCAGCTCCCATATCAATGGCTTCTAACAGGTTGTTATTACAGTCCTTTCTTGCCCTGAAAACCTTCATGACTACTTTCAAACTTTTGTCTTTCAGCTTGTCCTCAAATGTGGGAGGTCTTGTTATCTCTCCAGTAACTTCTGTCATTGACTGAGGTATCTATTATTTACAATAGAATGTTCTGTGATTGATTTGATGATGAATCCATTTAATTCCCACTTAGCATGGTGGTTTTGTGAGCCTGTTCTGGTCTTTGATTAAGTTGTCCAGCTGTGCTGATGCAGCCATCCATGACTAGAAGTCCCATTTCCTCTTGATAAGTACCGTCCATCACCATACCCAATACCATGAATCCTTTTCCAGCCTGCTGCATTGGTGGCAGTGATACAATTATAATAGCAAGATGGACTCTGCTTCTGGCTTAAAGGATATATAATTATGTCTAAAAAATTGCCCCTTCCTTTGAGTATTAAAACATCAGAAAACTGTTCATGAACTAATTTGTTAATTGTCCTGAAAATATATTACAATTCCCATTTTTCAGATGAGGAAATAGAGACTCAGTGGCTAGATAACTTATTCAAAGAGCTGTTTAGTGATGATGGAGGACTTGAAACCTGGCTTCAGGTTGTCTCAGTTTGGAATATAGCCCTACTGTGCCTGGGTTGCCCCAAAGGTTCTCTAGAACAAGAATAAAGGTGGGAAGAAGGAGCCTAGCAGCTACCCAGCTGTTGGCCAGGATACTCTGGCCTCAGAGACCCAAGGAACAAAAGGGATAGGAAGGTCTTTGAAACTCAAGCCCACAGCATATGAATGCTCTTCTCAGAGTTATCTTCCTTTAAACAGATTTCTTCCACCAGGTTGAGTTCATTCTCTTTGTGGACCTGAGACCGACAGACACTGCTTGGGTCATAGAAATAGGAGTGTAAACAAGGAATCCTTTCCTGACTCAGGTCATTGCCTGACCTGGGGTCTTTGGTCCCCTCTCCTAAATCCAAGAGCAGAATTTCATAAGGCTTCTAAAGAGGTTCAAAAGAAGCTCCAAGGAGGAGCTGATGGCTCTATTGGCTTAGAAAAGTTTGCCTTCTACCAATTTGGCTCAGTTTTAAATAGTTGAGTTTTGGTCTAGAATCTGAGCATGATGAGGAAGGATGAAAGGAAGGGAGGAGAAGGGAAAGTAAAAAAAAAATTAAGTACTAATAAAAATTTTTTAAAAAATTTGTGCCCCTTACCTGACCCTCCAAGACACCCACTGACTTTGAGAGAACCACTGAAACTTCCTATATGCTCAGATGTCCTCATCCAGGGCAGGTGAAAAGCCAGGTGGGAGTTTTCTGGAGCCCCTCCGACCAATCTGCATCGAATGGATCTAGATCCTTGTTGACAACTGCTTGAGAACTTTTTTAAAAACACCTTTTTCCTTAAAAAATTTAAAAACCAAGTTTCTAATTAATTTTTCCTTTGTTTTTAATTTTATTTTCTGACAATTTCATGTGATTAGTCCAACTAAAAATCTTGAAAGTATCCTGTGATCTCTGATTACATGATATCCATTTCTCTTTATTGTTTATATTGAAAATTGGGGTAATGATTATTTAAATAAATCATTATTTCAGAATCATGTATTTCATTATTTTGACATCCTGTCAGAAGTTTTCTAATGTTTAATATTAAGCCCTTTTTGATGAATTTGCATAAACCTTATGAAACCTGTATTTAAATCAGGAAGAATTACATGTTTCTTTCTCAAGAGTTGAATCATTGGATTTAATATATTTAAAACATTATTTATAAGTGTGCTTATAATGAAATATAGCAATTATATGAATACTTTATTAATGTCTGTAGTTAGTATTTAAAATTATCAGCAACTTCACTTCCATATACAAGTGAGTATTCTGCAGGAATGCTGTGTAAGTCTATATTCTATGAACTCTTGTATACAAAAACATATCTTTGTATATGAAAGAAATTGAGTATAGTGATACAGTATCACAATGATGTTATTTTAGAGTATTATAATATGTTTCTCTAGTTAGGTTTGTGATTTAGGGTAAAGAAGAAAAGTCATTGGCCTATACAATTTTTGCTCATCATTATTTGCTTTAAAAATATTTATAGGTTATAATTAGTCCTCTGTACTTGTGGGTGTTGCATCTTCAGATTCTGCCAACTGAGAAATCAAATACTTAGAAAAAAGTTGTGTCCATTATGAACAGATTTCTTTGTTGTGTTGCTGTAGACAATGCTGTATAACAACTACTTAGCATTTATACTATATTGTTGCATGAATACTCTAGAGATGACTTGAAGTATATGGTAGGATGCATATATTATATAATAACTTTAAGCCATTTTTTAGAAAGGAATTGAACATTCATGGATTTTGGTATTTATGGGAAGTCTTGGACTCCATTTCCCATGGATACTGAGGGACTAATGTGGTTTTTTTTTTCCCCTTTTAATTGAAGTAAGGAGCTTTTACAAACTTATACCTAGATATTCACGTTTTCCCTGAGGTATGGTGATTCTTTTCTTATCTGGGTATGGATGGTCCACTCAAAAAGATTTCTTCTATTGAATACACTACTTTTGTTTTGTTTTGTTTTATATGTTTTGTTCTCCTTTAGCAGCACTAATAATTTTATTTCTAGTCTGCTGTATATTTTCATTTTCTTCATTATTTCAGTGTTTCCTGTGCTTTCATCTTAACCTTTAAGAAATTTTTGACATATGGAACAATCCATTTTCAATTATTTTTATTGTGTATTCCTTTTTTTCTTTCTGGTGCTGGAGAGTGAACTCAGGTTCTCAAAAATGTCAGGCAAGAGCTGTACCGTGGAACTACACTTTCAGAAGTCATATCACACTGTGTAGTCAAATTTCATCTAGATTATCACTGCATTTTAAATTTTTTCTTGTGCTTTCTTATGAACATGATTTTCCTTTTTATATCAGACATTTAAAATTTAGTTTGTTTATCATCCCAATCTGTCATTTTATTTGAAGTTTTGTTCTCTTTTCATGGAAGCCATGTCTTTTCACACTATATTGAGTAATGAACACAATTTCTTGACATTTTCTTCTGGAGTATACTTAAAATTATTTTCATGCACTTTTTCTTCTGATTCTTCACACTACTTTTCACTTTCTCTAACTCTGAAACTTTTTATTCATGAGCCTCTGGTTTTCATTATTTTCACTAATTTGAAAACAGATTGAGCTCTTATTGATATGAAAATTGACTAACCACTGGATCTCTTTTAATTTCACTTTTTTCCTCTTTGTTCCTTGGAAGGACCTGCTGTTCCTATCTCCAACTGATGCCAGGTCAATGTGCAGGACTTCCATCTCAATTTCAAGTTGATGAACTCCTTTTTTACAGTTCATCTTTTGTTTGGAACAATGAAGTAATGTAGGATGTCAATTATACTCTTCAGCATATCCTCTGATTAAGACTTTATTTCTTCATCTGGAAAGTCCATTATACTTTAATCCCTCGATACCATCTTATTAAAATCATCATGGCCTCACACAAGAGCATTCATGCAGGTATGGGTATGCACACAGGAGTGTGAATGCACACACATTCACACACAAACAAATTAGGAGGAAGAGGAAAGAAATTATTTTTCTTAGTTTATACAGTTACAGTGAAAATTCCAGCAGGGACTACTCCCAAGTGCTCCAGTTTTTGAAGGTCTTATATCAGTCTGCCAATCTTGGTCTTTAGTCATCTTTGTGTGAATGCTTATTTCTGGATAAAGCTCATATAAGGTAATTTAAGAGACCTAAGTCTGAGCCCAAATATTGCTTTTCCTTTATAGTATCTGTAATCTGCAAGCCTCTCAAACAGAGGCAGGAAAGAATGGTTTTGCTTAAAACTAATGAAGTTTAAGTCTCAAAAGCCTTTGCATGGTATGATCTCTTTCTGAGTCCTTGCTGGGGAACCTAAAATTGGTTCAGATGATCATTTCAAAATAGGACATTTTAACTGCAGTTTATATATTTTTACTCTGACTTTCCCTGCATAACATACTGTCCTCTGACTTATAGTTTTGGAATAGCTATGGACAACTTTGGGATCTATCTAATAGGAAGATGATTTGAGAATACTTGGCTAATGGGGAAGTTTATAGTGGATTTAATTGGAACATACGCATATTGGTCTTAGTATATGAATATCTTCCATAAAGAATGAGAAAGTAGAGACATTTATAGCTATCTGGATCCACATTAAGGCCATACTCTTAAGTGAAATAAATAGGACACACGTGAATGAATAGTTTCTCTGGTGTGAGAAACTAAAGATGTAAATAAGGATCAAAATGTATAATGTGAAATATGAATAAAAGTTCCAAAGGAGAAGGGGAAGTAGGAGGGGTAGGAGAAAGGAAAGAAGTGAAAGGAATAAATATGAGAAAAGGGAAAAAAAAAGAATGTCTTCCATGAATACTGCTACCATCCTCAGGACCAACTGTCTCCCAACTTGTGGCATGAAAAGAGCAAGGACAAATTGCTAATGAGCCTAGTCCATTCCTATGAGTCTACATTTGTGCATTGCTTAGGAATTCTTGAAGTTGCTTGAAATCTTACAGTTCACACAATTGCAATTTTCCTAATTGACAGTAACCTTAAAAGTTTATAAAACATCATCATAAAACATATGAAGCTGCACTAAACATTTTGTCAGATCTTGGCCAACCATATTGGACAAAAGATGAATTTATCTATTTTCACTATTTGTAACATATATGTATGTATGTATGTGGTCATGATCATATGGACAGGTGATCATAGAATAAGCAGTCAAGTTGTAAGAAAAAATATAGGTAAATTATTTATTTATTTTCTGGATTTTGTGAATTTCATGATCTTTGCCACATTTTTATAAAGGTATTCTTTTCCTTTTTTCTTTTTACAAAGAAATAATTATTTAGGTACTTGATTATATTTATATACTTCATTTTTCTTAAAACATTTGATCCCTTCATGAGGTAAAAAATTGAAAAAAGCTTCAGGTCCTACACTGTCTAGATCTATGGCAATATCTACCATATCTACCATATAGAAAAAAATAAAATAAAATTAGCAACATATTGAGAATACAAACATGTAATGCATGTGTTTGTGCCTTATCAAATGAAAATGAAATGTAAGACAAATATGATTGGCTTTTCTTTCTTTTTTTTTGGTACAGAGATAAAGCATCAGGCAGGGGATTTAGCTCAATGGTTCCACCACCCACCTCTCAAGCTCAAGGTCCCGAGTTTGATCCCCGATACCAAAAAAAAAAAAAAAAAATTGGCCTTATTTTTATATTTATTTTTTATTTTAAACAAAAATAGACTATACATTTATGTATTATTAATTTTTTCCTCTCTCTGCCAAATCTACATGTCAAGAATTTAATTGAAATAATAAGCTGCAGATATCCCACTGCTACAGAAACAGATGCAGTACTACCCAGAATAAACAAATAGTGTATTTTACACATTAGGGATTTATCAGATTAAGTTTCTAAGTGTAGTAGAATGAGATACCTTGCTTCAAGTAAGAAAGATAATTTCATCTCCTCCTGTCCTATTTTTAAACAGTATTATTTTATATGCCAAACCAGATAATATTGTACCTATTATAACTTTTATTTTTATCAGGGCATTATAATAAAACAAAAGCCTCAAGTAGCAATGATTCTATTTTCATGCAAATCTGCCCAGTGTTAAAAGATGAGCAAAGAGAAATTAAAGAAAATGTCTATACAGGACTGGCTCTTTTCTATTTAAATTAAATAGAATTTAAACAATTCACATTATTTCTGGAATAATTTTTGCATTTGTTCTAAAATTCAAAAAATATTTGCTGAAATATATGTGGGTGCTCTTTCAGCTGTTCTTCCTTTTTGGGATTTATTTCATATTTGAAGTCAAAGAAATATATTAAAATTGCAAACAAAGTTAGTTTTTAATTAGGATGTTGGCAATTACCTTACTCATTTATATCTCATTTCCTATCTTAGCTGGTTTTACATTGCATGTCTTCAAATTACCTTTCTAAGGCTAAATTGCATCCTTTCCTACTTCCTCATATTATTATCAGTCATGAAATTGTGTTAGTTCAGTGAAACACTTTTCATTACAATTGAAAAGAAATCTTAGTCACTGTGTATAAGGAGAATTAAATTTCTAGACTTGAAGATCATGGAATAACTCATTACCAAAGACTGATTTTGTATGCTTGGTAGGCAAAAATTAATATTCACCTTTTGTTTATTTTTCAGAATAATGACTTAGTTATTGTCAAAATTTCTTATAAGGAAAACAGGATATAATAACTGGATTATTTAAATTAGAAAGATAAAATTTGTTGGGGAGCTGAGGATTTAGTTCAGTGGCATTGTGTCTGTCTTGCAGATGCAAGGTCCTGAGTCACATCCCTGGTAGCAAACAAGAACAAACAAACAAACAAAATCTTTGAAATGTAGAAAGTAAAAGTATATTTCTAAAAAATGAATATTGTTCTCAGTTCTGTCATCACAGCAGCCCAGCTGCTCCCTGGAAAATCTTGTGGGTTCCTTGGGTCCTAAATTCTGGTCTCTGACCTATTTGTCCCCTGGGACAGCAGCTGACTTGATGGCCCTAAGAGGGAACATCACACCAGACCTGGAGTATCTTGATGATGCCAGAAGCAAGACAAACTACAAAGTGCTAGTGACAGCACTTGATCAGCTTGGGAGAAGCTCCTGTTTATGCTCAATTTTAGCAATACATTATTGAAAGCATGAGTAGAAAATTTAAATCTGTGGTCTCCTAAACTCTCATTAAGTGTTATTTACAAACACATGCAAAAAACAAAAAGATGTCTTTGTTTGGTTTTCTGCTTTCCTACAGATCCCATTATCCCATTTCTGGTGATACTATTTCCTTGGATACATTTCCACATTGTCTTATAGGAAGGCTGTCTAGCCAACTGTCTTCCTGGCTCTCAATCTTATTGTTCTTTGCTTGTCAAATAATAGCTGTCATACAACCACATAATATACTTAAAACTTACACATATAAATCACTGCTCATGTTATCACATGAGGTAACCTATTAAAATACACTTTAGACTAACATTATTTTCATAACAGAGGTTACAATAAATTTCCACATAAATTTTGGAATTTGATTTTACAGCCATCTGGAAGAGAGTAGAAATAATACTTTATGGCTATTTATATCTCAGTAAAATAAGAATCTAAGAGTTTAAACAAAGTAAATCTCAGCAAGTACATAATTCAAGATCATTAGAGCAGAGTTTTGGAGTCAGTTATATTCATGCCAAAAATCTGTGATGTTTCCACTACAAAAATGCAAAATACTAAGTGATTTTCTAACAAAGACTTTTTGGAGTCAGTGAGAGATATGGGATTATAAAAGAAATTTTAGGATTTCTTAATCTGGAAAACATAGGCAGCAAAATTTCAGAAATCTCAACCCTAAATACAAACTGAAAAAAGTTGAGCTAATCTAATTTCTTTCTCTTTCCCTTTGCTAACCTATCATGTGAATATGAACATTTAATCAAGCTCTAAAACAAATTCTACTTTTTCCTTTGTTTTCTGTGCCAGAGCAGTGGCTCCCCGTGTCATTCCTTCTCTGTTGTCATCAAGAACAATGATATGAGCAGATAGCAAAATACAAGAAGGAAGTGTAAATTGTGTTATTCATAAAATGAGGGAGGATCAAATATCTGAGTAGTATAACACAACCACATAGTATTAATGAAGGCTGCTTCCTTCTTCTTTCTTGTAAATGAGTCACATAATCCTTATCTGCATGGTAATCCCTGACATTATGTTTAGATGTGATACTTGTTAGCAGAGTTGTCCTAGTCAATGGGGTGACATCACACTGCAAGCAGACAAAAATTTGTTCTTTGGAGTGAAAAAAACCCTAGGTGTTATGTGTCAGGGCAGTTTATGTGTACACCATATAAACAAATATACAGTGAATCTGCAGTAATAAATTTCATGGAGGTACCATTAGGAAAAAAAGACATCTCATGTAAGATAGCAAAAAAAAAAAAAAAAGAAAGAAAAAGAAACATTGCTTATAGGAATAAATAAAACAAAATGTCTCCTTTTATATGTTTTGTTGAATTTGATGCAGCAATAAATGGTTGTTGGAAGGTTTCTGAATGCAAAATGCAGACCAAATAAAATTTTATGCACTCTTAGCTAATGATTGGCTTAATATTTGAAAATTAGTAAGTAATGATTAGCATAGTACCAAATAATTTTTACAAAATCAACAGTCACAGTGAATAATTGCATGAATAGAATAGAAGGTATTAGATCCTGATGATGGAGAGAAAAAAATGAGAGAAAGAATGAGAAAAGGGAGTTACTTTTTAAAAATTATCATGAATTTAAAAAAAATTTGCTGTGGTTTACTTCTCTTGTACTCATAATAATGGTTCTTTCCCAGAAAGTACTCATTCTATTTTGGGGGTTTTTCTATTTGCTTTTAGTTATTACTGTACCACAATTATTTTTTAATGTATAATATAAGCAGGTAAGAGGTTGAGATAACAAACATTGTAGCAAGCTCAGTGAGAAAACACACTTTTTAAGATCAGGAGTCAGCTTTCCCATTTTTGGAAACAAATACTCAACATCTAATACTTAAATGAGTAGAAATATATTTGGTTTACAGTTTCAGAGGACTCAGTCCATAGTCAGCTGGTTCCAAGGCAGGAACATCATGGCAGAAGGGTGCGGCATAGCAAAGTTGCTTAGTTCATGGCTACAAGGAAACAGAGCCAAGGAACAGCACAGGAAAAGAATGGCTCAGGGAATGGATATAGTACCCAAAACCATGCCTCCATGATCTACCCAGATATGCTCGAAAGTGTGCTTCACAAATTCTAAGCCAACCAAGTTGACAATTAAGCCAAACTATCAGAAGGAGCAAACTAACAATAGCAAGTATATATCATACTGTGGGTTTTGCAGGTAAGTTCTTCTAGCTCAGAATGTACTTCATTCCCTAATGAGTGATGTTACAAGATGCTGGCACATTTTGTTTCTTGGCAAGCCTATCAGAAATTCTAGATGTAAGTCATTAGCTTAGAATAATAACTCCACAGAATTTAATTACTTTAAATGCTTATGAAGAGGAAGGTGAAAGGAGCTGTTCTCAATACAAATGGACATTAATGTTCTAGAATGCAATTCATGTAAGTAACAGTAAGTATGCTGTCTAAGCGATCTGTAACTCATTACAAATGGCAGCCTATTTCACTTGGAAGGTATTTATATACCAAACTAATAGGCAATCAAGACAGTGAGAAAAATAGATATCAAAGTGCGGTAGGATAAATTTAAGGAACTCTAATTACATTTACATTAAACAATCAAGTAAAGCAAATCTCAACAGAGATTCAGGACACAGGAGCAACCTTGTACATAGGTAAACTTGAGAAGTAGTATAGGCATTTTACAATATAAAGAAGACCCTCCCATCTCACAGTAGTGTGCATTTAAAATATAAAAGTTTTATAAATTGGGCAGGCTTTACAGAAGACATATGTAGATATGTATCAAAATATGGTACTCTAGTCACAGGGAATAATCATAACTTAAAATCATAAGACCAGAAGAAAGATAACATGATTCAAGTCATTAAATGTTCAGTCATAGTATAATTTAATCAATTTTTTGTTGCCAGTATCTAATAATTTACTATACAGACAGTAGGAAATATAAGATTTGTATATAATGACATTGTTATAATAGAAGGATACATGTTGTATGGTCGCCATGTAGTCAGTGTAGTCAAAATGGGCCACAAAAGCCAGCTCTGTGCTGGCTTTATTATAAAGGATCAGATAGTAAATATTTGATGCTCAGTGAACTACAGACAGGCTCTGTCACATATTCATTCTATGGGTCTTACAGCCCTTTAAACATACAAAAATAGAATACTGCATAAAAGCAGGCTCTGTGATATATTACTAGGTTGTAGTTTTCCAATCTGTGATCTACAGCAAGGTATTCATCCTCAGTCTGCTTTAGTTTCCTCATCTATAAAATAGAAATCATCCCTCTCTTATTAAGCTCTACAAAATATTAAATAAAGGAATGGTTGTGAAAGACAAAATACGTTATCTGTTCCTTAAGTGATCGTAGCTGGAGTCATTATGGTTATCACTGTCAGGAAGTTTAGTTTTTAAAATTACTATTATTAATCATATAATTATTATAAATAATATGGAATCACTGATAATTTTTTGTTTTTATAATAAAACTATCATTATATAACTATTTTCTCCAGAATGTTGTGAGTGATCCATTGAAAAACACTGTACTTGAAGGGAAAGAAAAATTTTGGAATAGAGAATAATAGTTCAGCTATGTTTAATAGGTTTTAAAAAAGACATAGACAACAAGTTTTTCTTAAAATAATTTTAAAAAAGCACTAGGAATATAGATCAGTGCAAAGGCCCTGAGTTCAATCCCAGATATGACCACTACACCACCACTAACAATAAATAGACATAAAAAGAAATAACAGGTGTGCTCTCAAGGGGGTAGGAGAAAGGAAAAAAGGGAAAAGGAAAAAATGGAAACAAAGTCTTTGTAAAAAGGAAAGGGTGGAGGGGGTAAATGGAGGACAGGGGAATAGCGAAAAAATAAGAACCAAGATACATCATGTAAAGTTTCAAGATCCCAATGATGAATATAACTGCATTGTATAACTAAAATGTATAATAAACTTAATAAAAAAAAGAGCAAAAACAACAAATGGTTTGCTGGGAGTGGGTGAGGATTGGATGCAGTGTGTCATGTCTCACAAAGAAACTGTTCAGATCAAAGACAATATGTGGAAGAATAGGGGAGATAGGACTGTATAAAGAATTTAGAAATATTGTTAAGAATTGTGTCAGATTGTGTCTCGTGCACACTGGAAAAGTGTTTAGGATGGGTCCTGAGGTTCTGGTTTGATGGTCTGTGGATGAAATCACATAAGACATCAATATGACAGAAGAAATTATAGACAGTATAAGAGGATGCACTCAATTTGGACATGTTTAGTTTAATATCTGCTTAAATGACTTGTATGTTTTAGATGCATCTAATGAGTAGTTGTATATTCAGATTTGAAATATTCAGGAATGAAGATATACTTTTAAAGTAATTTTTCATAGGTGAGTTTTTAAACCATGTCAGTGAATGAATTTTGAATTTGACAAGGAAGGAAACCAAACAGACTAAAAAGAAATGGAGACAGAAATATGAACAAAAGAAAAAATTATGTTAAATTCTAGAGGAAGGAGAAATTTTTGTAATTGTGGTATGAATGAATCATACTAAAGAGCAAAAAATGGTGCAAACATAAAAAAATCATGCATAAATTGAAAGAGTAAGCTATCAACATTTCCTCTAAATATTACAGTTTAAAAAACATTATTTTGAAGAAATTTTTGAAATGTAATTTCCATGTAAATTAAAGTGAATCTGGTATAAATATTCTCCTGCAAAACCAACATGAAACATGACTCTAGACACAATTTTGCAGGTAGGTATTGCCAGTGAAATTGCTATTCTGCATGGCACCACATGAGACTGTTCTTCCTTTACTCATTATCTCCCATTGTTTAAAAATGATTAGGCCCATTAAACACAGATCTATTTACAAAGACAAACAGAAGTAAAAGCAGTGTCCTTTTTACTGATCACACAAGCTTATTGGTCTTTGAACTTCCATGGAAAAAAGAGACAGTCAGATCTGTTTACCAGTGTCAAACTCAATTACATCAAAATCAAGAAGGTGGCATTTACTATTAGAAATTGATTCTTATTAAAAACTCTACACAGAAGGACAATGCTCTCAGCAAATGCCAGTGTTGCTTGAGCCAGAAACAGCTACTTTCATGTGTGAAACAGAGTGCATGCATTTTTCCTAAGTGTTTTTGTAGATTAATAACATTTATATGACAGAAACACTTGATGCCACATATAGTAAATATTGAGGTCAAACAGAAAAAGATAATAAATTTTTGCTTCAAAACTCATAGATTACAAAGTCAGATAATGTTAATTGAGGTGTCAGCTATTTCAAAATAGTGTTTGCATATTTGTCATGATACTTGGTGTCTTTTGTTCCATTTGGAATAATAATGTCTGAACAAAATGCCATGTCATCATTATCATTAATACTTATTGAAGGTTTATGGCAGACAGACTTCAAATAATCACATTAATTTACTTAGCTAATTCTCACCAGAATCCTATTCTGTAGATGAGATTATTATTTCAATTTTTGAAGATAGGGAAGCATGGTAAGTATAAATTACTTACCCAACTGCTTGGTAAATACCAAATAACTGGTAACTGCAAATATGGGTTTTATACAGACAGCATCATTCCAAGACTGTGCTTTTTAACCACTGTGTCTCATCTAATACTTGGTTCTCATAAATATGTCCTAATGGTATATACTCAAGGATAGGAGACAGTAGAGCTGGAATATGCCAAGGACAGAAGAATTTATCAGAGTACCAAATAGGGTTAAAACATTACAATATTTCTATCTTCTAGAAGAATTGGATTTATCTACTTCTCTTTCTTAACAGCATCAATTAGAGGATGATGGAGAAATTTCATTTAATTATTACCTTTGAATGAAAAGGCAAAAATTAAATGGAATAATGGGATTTCATGGGTTAGCAATTTGTTCCTTCATATATTCAATTTCTCATAGACAAATTTTAGGCAGAAAGTAGGTCAGTTTTAAGTCTGTGTAGAAAAATTCCTTAGAGTAAATAATAGTTATAGTACATGTACAAAGAAGAAAATGTCAAGAGTTAATTATGCAAAAGCCTTAAGCCAGAAGTCCAAAACTGCTTCAATAGACAAAATGTGTTTAGAATTCAGGGCTTTAATGGAGCTCATATGTCACCCGATGCCACCAAATTTCTTATCTTAGGGCAGTGGTAGTTGGAGGCCCCTAGTTCTGGAGTGTTATCCCTATCTGCACAGAGATGAGTCTTGGATATGGTCTACTCTTCACAGAGCATAAAGGACAAGAATGGAGTACAAACTCTCCAAGTCAAAGATTATATAGTTGGAGATTGTCAAATTTAAAGGCAAATTTATTAGAATAAAAAGAGAGTATTAAGCAAATAAGAGTGGGGTAAGGCAGATTGTGAGGAGATGATAGTGAACTTTGGAGAGTTAAATGATCAGTGAGCTACAATAAAACAAATAAACTGTAAATGGGAAGACATTTTTGAGAAACCAACTAGGGTCCGCATGAACTCTTTAGGAATGCATATATAGCATTACAAATAAAGGAAGAAGATATTTAAAGGTATCGAAACAGCACAAAGCACAATGTATGGAGGCACTTCATATGTTGACAAAAAGGTATCAATCTTTATTAGACATAAATGTCATATGTTAAAAACACAAAAGTTTTGCAATAGTTATTTTCAGTAAATAGTGATTAAACATCTAGGCAAAGAGCCAAATAGATATTACTTCATCTTCTAAGAAACTGGGGAGCTCAACATTAATGCTTATGGAAAGATCAAGGAATAATAAAAACAATAGTCATCCATACAATCATTCACAAAAATAGGATAGTAATAAAAGTACTCCATAAGATTTTTGAACTTTTAAAATAAATTCATAATATGAAGCTCTAAAAGAATGACTGGTTCAAGAATAGATGCTTTATCATTACTAGCTATTATTATCATTCAATGAGGTATGAAAATTATAAAAGATCAAGCAAGTCAACAAATACATGATGTAGTCATATTCAAAAAACTGTGGGTGAGAAAAAGAATGATAAATTACAACACAACCTTAGTGTCATTATTAGGGTTAGATACAATGCACCATGAGAACACAGGAGAAAGTCACATCCAGGGTTACCAACTCTAGAGATGTATGTAATTTGATGGACATTAAAATCACAAGGCTGCTTTCTGGTATAATATATACTTCCCAAATGGAAAGTGATTAAACTTAACTTTGGTGAACTTTCAAAAAAAATAATTCTGAATTAAGAGATGAATGAAAGCTTTCTTTTAAAAATTTTTCTAATTTAGAAGCTCTTTAGTTTCAGGCTAATTTAAGTTAAACTACTTTAAATTGAGACATCTCTGTGTAGGGGTGTTCTGTACTAATTGAATACTCACATATACAATTCTACAATTGCTGCAAAGATTTTAAAATTATGTAGTTATTGCTCAGGCAATTGAAATTAAGGGAAGACAAAGGGGTGTTATTATTTATTAAATGGAAATATCATTTATTTCTCAAAAACTCATATCATAAAGGTAACATCAGTGCTACTTAAGAAGAAATTTTATATCAAGTGGTTGTTTCTAAAAATATTTAACAAAAATTTATTGAAAGCCAGTTATGCATAATTCTGAAGACAAATTTGGCATTACATTTAATGGCCCATGCTGCTTCCTGATGCATAACCATCAAAAATTACTTTCTAAATTAATACAACAAAATAGTGATCTTGTTTCTTCACACAAACACATGGGTATATACATTCTACAAAAATTAAGGTATGCGTTTCATTTTAAAAAATTATATTCAATAATATCCTAATATTCTTCTGGGAAAATACTATTTTAAAATAGATTAAAGATATTTTTCTGTGAATCACTAAGTATTAGCCACATTGTTTATAAAACCATATGTATAAATTCAGTAAAGATATGACATTTTTAAGCAAAGAGTAAATATAAAGGAAGCGAGTAACATTAGAAATACAGTACCTATATCAAAAAAGAAAAGCCAAATGAACAATATGAAAATGATTTTTGGAGAGCCAAAACACCAATACTTTATAAAAATATAAGAACAGAACAGAATTTCCTTTACCTGATAAAATATATTTGCCATAACCCGTAGGAAATATATATTTAATGACAATGTTAGGAGCTTTCTCCTTAAAATCAGAACTAAGGCAAGATGGCTGTTTTCACTGTTTCTATTATCCATTTACTAGTTCATTTCACTTAACTTGATGGTTTCTAGATCTATCTAATATTTTACCATATATATACCACATTTTCTTTGTCCATGTTTTTAAAGGACATCTAAGATGTTTCCATAGCTTAGCTATTGTGAACTACATAGCTATAAAATAAGTATGCATCTATCTCTTTAATATGCTGCCTTTTAATTATTTTAGGAATATACACAGAAATGACATAGCTTGATCAAATGCTATCTTTCTTTTTAGTTTTGAGAAAACTTCATGCTAATTTCCATAGTGGTTGTACTATTTTATATTCCCCCTATCTATATAGAAGTATTCCTCTTTCCACACATCATCACCAGCTTTCATTTTTTTCATTCTTAATGATAACCATTCTGTCTGGTATGAGATGGAATCTTGAGGTAGTTTTGATTTCCATTTCTCTAATGGCCAAGATGTTGAAGTTTTCTCACATTCTTATTGACCATTTATGCTTCTTCTTTTTGATAACTGTCTATTCAGTTTATTTCCACATTTTTATTTGTTTGAGGGGATTATTTTGAGTTATCTGTATATTCTAGTTATTAATTTTTCTACAGAAAGGTAGCCAGTAAAGATTTTCCCACATTACGTTGGTTTTCTCATCACTTTCCTAATTATGTTCCTTGCTGTGAATAATTTCTTAAATTTGATGAAATACCATTTGTTGATTCTTGGTATTATTTCTTGTGCTATTGGTCTCCTATTCAGGAAATCTTTGCCTGTCCTTATACCTTCAAATACTCCCTTATATCTAGGTGTTTGTGGTCATTTTGAGAAAAAATGAGATTCCATTATTGGAAGCCAGTGATTGAAATAACACTACATGAACTTTAATAAATCTCAAAAATGAAATTATTCATAAAAATGTCACTGATGAGTATATATATGCCATAATATTATTTATATAAAGCTTAATTCATTGATGGAGTTTTAAGGATAACACATACTTAGTAGAAGCATAAAATTCAGAAAAGTTTTGGAAGAGGAATGCATAATGATACTTGGGTTCCAAAAGAATCACCCAGAGAATTTCAATTTTAGCAGTGATATTCAAATTATTGTATTGTGTGATAAAACTTTAGGTGTATACTTTATTAATTTTTCACTATATATATTTATGTTATTTTAATGTTTATGCATCAGATACTTTACAATAAATGAGGATGTTATGAAAACATTTTAAAAATTATCATTGAGAAATACTGTTAAACATAAAAAAAAAAGAAAAAAACAGCTCCATCTTGCCATTCCTGGAACAGAGCAAAGGACTTTTGGGCCGCCACCTGTCCCTCCACTCCCAGCCCAGAGGAAGGGGCTCTGGACCACCATCCCTACCACAGCTTCCGGTCCCTGTCCCACTTTTCCCAGCTCAGAGGAGGTGAGCCACGGGGGTGCCAACAGCACCCCCTGTGCCCCTCTCAGTCAAAATGAGAAAACACAGAAAGAAGTCTCAATACCAGACTTACAGATCACCTACAGCAACCTCAAAGGGAAATGAGAGGGAACACTCTGATACTCAACCACCTGGACCCAAAGAACTGGCAACAAAAGGGGATCTGGAAAAAATGAAATCACAAATAATTTCTCAGATAACAGGAGAAATTGTGCTCCTAGTGCAAGACATGATTAATAAAACTAGAGAGGACCTGAGAAACATGATGGAATCCCAACATAGGAAAAATATGGAATCCATAAAACAGATGCAAATACATTTCCAGGAGATGAAAACTCCATTGAAAGCCTACACAGCAGAATGAGCCAATGTGAGGGCAGAATTTCAGATGTAAAGACAAGATTGCAATTAGTGACCAGGAAAAGAAAAATTGCTTCAAAATTATAAGGGAACATGAGAAATCAATCCAGCAGCTGCTAGATGATGCAAAGAAGAATAACATAAGACTGATTGGAGTCAATGAAGAAACAGGAGACAGTGCAGAGGACATAAAAAAAAAAACTCTTCACAGAAGTAATGGCAGAAAACTTCCTAAGCAGGGGAAAACAAATTAACATACAGATAAGTGAGTCATATAGGATTCCAAATAGCCTTGATCAAAACAACTCTACACACAGGCATATAATTGTTAAGATTCCAGAAACTCAACAGAAGAACAAAGTTCTACAAGCAGTTTGAGAAAAGAAACAAATCATATACAAAGGAAAGCCCATCGGAATCACAGCAGACTTCTCAACACAAACCATCAAGGCAAGAAAACTTGGAGTGACATATTCCAAATCCTAAAGGAAAACAGTTTCCAACCCAGATTGATGTACCCTGCAAAACTGTCTTTCAAAATTGATGGAGAAATAAGATACTTTCATGACAAAGAGCACCTTAGGAACTTCATGAATACCAAACCAGCACTCCAAAAACTTTTACACAAAATCCTAGGAATGGACATTGAGGATCACAACCCCAGGAAGCAAAGCAAAATGAACCCATCAGGCATGACAAGTAACGAAATGTAAAGGTGGAGAACCCAACAAAAGAAAAAGTCATGGCAATGACAAGTCAATGCATTTCAGCTATAACCATCAGTGTTAATGGTCTCAATTCACCAATCAAAAGAAATAGACTGACAGAATGGATCAAGAAGTAAAATCCAACAATATGCTGCATTTAAGAAACACACTTAATTTGAAAGGAAACTCATAGACTGAAAGTTAAAGGGTGGAAAACAATACTCCATGTGATGGGAACCCCCCAAAAAGCAGGAGTAGCTATCCTCTTTGCAGATCAAGTAGATTTCAAACCAACACTGATTAAGAGAGATGAAGGACACTACATCCTTGTAAGGGAACAATCCAAGAGGAAGAGAT
Source organism: Heterocephalus glaber (assembly GCF_053883595.1). Lineage (NCBI taxonomy): Eukaryota > Metazoa > Chordata > Mammalia > Rodentia > Bathyergidae > Heterocephalus > Heterocephalus glaber. Next base: position 26,065,008 of record NW_028258145.1, on the reverse strand, counting down.
GACAATCATAAATATTTATGCACCAAACACTAGTGTACCCAACTATATAAAACAAATACTAACAAACATGAAAAGTCATATATGCACTAAAACAATTTTAGTGGGGGACCTCAACACCCCATTGTCACAAAGAGATAGATCAACTAGACAAAAAACAAGTAATGAAATACTAGAACTCAATCGAATTCTTGAACAAATGAATTTAACAGATGTTTACAGAGTCTTCCACCCCACAAAATCAGAATACACATTCTTCTCAGCTGCACATGGGTCATTCTCCAAAATGGACCACATACTCACACATAGAACATGTTTAAGTAAGTGAAAAGGAATTGAAGTTATCCCCTATATACTATCAGACCATAGTGTGAAGATATTGGACATCCATAGCAAAAGAGACGCGAAAAATTTCATAAACACCTGGAAATTGAACAACATATTTCTAAATAACCAATGGGTCACAGAGAAATACAAGAAGAAATCAGACAGTTCCTTCAATTAAATGACAATACAATATATCGGAATCTATGGGATGCAATGAAAGCAGTCTAACGAGGGAAATTCATAGCAGTGAATACTCATTTTAGGAAAACAGAATGAGCCCAATTAAACAATCCAATTCTGAACCTTAAGCTTCTAGAAAAAGAAGAGAAGGACAACTCCAAAGCTCATGCAAGGGAGAAAATTACAAAGATCAGAAATAAATGCAATGGAGACTAAGGGAACAATACAAAAATTCAATGAACCCAAGAGTTGGTGCTTTGAATGAACAAAATTGACAACCCCTTAGCCAACCTTATGAGAAAAAGGAAAGAAAAGGCTCAAATCCATGCAATTAGGAATGAAAAGGGTGAAATGACAACAGACCCAGCAGAAATCCAGAGGATCATAAATACCTACTTCCAGAACCTATACGCCAATAAGATGGAAAACACAGAAGAAATGGACAGATTCCTAGGTACATATGAATTACCAATGTTGAAAGACGAAGACCTAAAAATTCTAAACAACCCAATATCAATCAATGAAATTGAAAATGTAATTAAAAACTTATCTACTAAGAAAAGCCTGGGCCCTGATGGCTTCACTGCTGAATTCTACAAGACATTTAGAGAGGAACTATTGCCACTACTGTTTAAACTCTTCAATGAAGTTGAAAGGGAAGCAATACTCCCAAATTCATTCCTGGAAGCAAGCATCACCTTGATCCCCAAAGCAGAGAAAGACCCAAATGAAAATGAGAACTATAGGCCAATCTCACTAATAAACATAGATGCAAAAATCCTTAATAAGATACTGGCAAACAGAATACAGAAGATCATCAAGAAGATCATATACCCCAATCAAGTGAGATTCATCCCACAGATACAGGGATGGTTCAACATACGTAAATCGATCAATGTAATACACTATATCAATAGAGCCAAGGACAAAAAGCATATGATTATCTCCATAGACACATAAAAAGCATTTGACAAAATCCAACATGCATTTATGATAAAAGCCCTTCAAAACATTGGAATAGATGGTCTCTACCTCAAACTGATAAAAGCCATCTATGAAAAACCAACAGCCAATATCATACTAAATGGTCAACAACTGAAATCCTTCACACTAAAATCAGGAACAAGACAAGGATGTCCACTCTCACCACTCTTGTTCAATATAGTTTTGGAAACATTAGCCATGGCAATTAGACAAGAGAAAGAAATAAAAGGAATAAAGATAGGAAATGAAGTTGAATTGTCATTATTTGCAGATGATATGATACTGTATATAGCAGACCCCAAGAACTCCACCAAAAGTCTTCTAGACTTAATAACCAAATTCAGTCAAGTAGCTGGTTACAACGTCAACACAGAAAAATCAATGGCTTTGCTCTACATGGATGACAGACTCACTGAGAGAGAAATAGGGCAAATAATTTCTTTCACAATAGCATCCAAACAACTGAAGTACCTAGGAATCAACCTAACAAAAGAAATCAAAGACCTCTTCTCTGAAAACTATAGCACTCTGAGAAGAGAGACTGAATATGATATCAGAAAATGGACAGACATCCCCTGCTCCTGGTTAGAAAGGATTAATATAGTGAAAATGGCAATACTTCCAAAACTGCTGTATAGATTCAATGCAATTCTAATTGCAATCCCAGGAGCATACTTCACGAACCTTGAGAAAACAATCCAAAAATTCTTTTGGAACAAGAAGAGGCCCAAAATAGCAAAAGTAATTCTAGATAACAGAGACATGGCAGAAGGTATCACAATCCCCAACCTGCAACTCTACTACAAAGCTACTGTGATAAAAACAGCATGGTACTGGCAAAGAAACAGACCTGAAGACCAGTGGAACAGATTAGAAGATGCAGAAACAATGCCAGACACACTCAGCCATCTCATCTTTGATAAAGGAGCCAAACACACTCACTGGAGGAAAAATAGCCTCTTTAATAAATGGTGTTGAAAAAATTGGGTTTTAACTTGCCAAAGATTAAAACTAGACCTATAAGGTGAGAAGAGCAGCTTGAAACTACGAGGCTTTCCTAGGTCCTGCCCAAGGCACTGTGAGGTCTGGGAGGCATCTTGAAGCCCAACCCCATCCAATGCTCTCTAAGCTGGACTGGCTAGGTGAGAGGATTGGTTGGAACCTACAAGGCAGTCCCGGGCCCCACCAACACCACGGTGAGGTCTACTTAGTGGCCCGGGCACCTTTCAAGTCCCAATCTCCCTCCCTCCCCATGCACCTCTGTCCTTCTGGCTTTTCTGCTACCTGGTCCCACACTATAGAGGCACAGGATATTATAAAGACCCTTGTCCTGGGCACCACAAGATAGAGCAGAAGTTAGTAACAGAAAGAGGGCTTCTCAGCCTCCTCGATGAAAACTGAAGCTCAGTGGAAAAGTAAAGAGAATCTCTACAATGAAGGCACATCAGACCACTGTACTTGGTCTGCTGCTGGCTTGCTAAGACTCATTGACTCATATATGCACATGGATTCCTATGTTGCCTACTGTGACAACAGAGACATACCCTGAAAGAGGCCCATAATTTCTAGTGTTATTTGCAAAAAAAAAAATTTTTTTTCTCCTATTTTCAATTCTTAATTTTTACTTTCTCTCTACTCTTCAAAGTTTTACTTTTCTTTCTTTTTTTCTTTTATCTTTTTTCCCTCTCTCTCACTTGTTCTCTTGTGGTCCCACATTGGTCCTCATCTCCCCATTTGTTCCTTTCTGCACTGAATTTGGATTTCTCTCATTGTTTTTTTCTTCTCTTTTCCCTTCTCTTGATTATCATTAGGTTTAAAGGAAAGTAAATTTGGTATCTAGCCTCCCTGTTGCTGTTAGGTGATTCCATTCACATCTTTGTTCTTTCATTCTGCCTTTTTCTCTCACCTTTAACAACTTCTTAGAGTTTGTGTGATCTTTCTGTGTCTTTGGGCCTCACCACTAATCTTACCTGTTCTTTCTACCTGTCCCTTCCTCCCCAACTCCTTTTAACTCCCCACCTGAAGGGGAAAGATGCTATATTGAAGAGCTTATTCATTATAAACTTATGTTAGGTTGGTCCTCGGTTTTAATTCAACTCACATAGTTAAAATTGATAAATTAATAACTACCACAAATTGTCATTTTCTAAGCTGTGCTTGATGCTATGGTATTGCTGACTATGTCTTTTGGGCTAACATGTTGTGATTCATCTAATTAGTTTTCCTTCCTGGTGTAAGGAAAATAAAATAGGCAAACACAAGCTATATCTAGAAGAAACCTCTGAAAAGCCATCATTCCACAAGGGTTTTAAACACAAGCAATAAAGATACCTACATTAAGCAATTTTGAAATATCAACCCAGGAATTAAACCAAGGACAGTACCAAAAACAAAAATGAGAAGACACTTAAGCAAGGCACAAACACAGGCTTCCATGCCACAAAAAGGAAATTCTGGGGGAAATGAGGTGGAAAAGTCTGACAAGCAACCACTTGGACACCCTGAACTGATAACACAGGAAGTAACAAAGCAGATGCATGAGGCTCTAGAAAAATTCAAAGCAGAAATAATCTCCCAGATAAATACAGACATGGTGAGCAGAATGAAAGACATGAATAGAAGCTCTAGAGCAGAAGCAGATAAGAAAAAAGATGAGATCAGAAACATACTGGAAGCCACTAATCCCCAGCATAAGAAAGAAATGGAAAACATGATCACCCAACATAAGAAATAAATGGAATCCATGAAAGAGATTCAAACAGATATTCAGAAGATCAAAAACTCTATTGAAAGCATGCAGAGCACACTAAGAGAACGTGAAGACAGAAAATCAGATATAGAAGACAGGATTGCGGTTAAGGACCATGAAAACAGAGATTTCTTAAAGATAGTAAGGGACCATGAGAAATCAATCCAACAGCTGTTAGATGATGCAAAGAAGAATAACAAAAGACTCATAGGAGTCCATGAAAAAACAGGAGAAAGTACAACTGACATAAAAAAAAAAACTGTTCACAGAAGTAATAGTAGAAAAGTTCCCAGACAGAGGTAGAGAATTGGACATACAGATAAGTGAGGCATATAGAACTCCACCCAGCCATGACCAAAAAAAATCTACACCTAGACATATAATAGTCAAGATCCCAGAAACCAACAGAAGAACAAAATTCTATAGGTAGTTAGAGAAAAGAAAAAAATCACCTACAAAGGAAAGCCCATCAGAATCACGGCAGATTTCTCAACACAAACCCTCAAATCAAGGAGAGCCTGGAGTGAAGTATTTCAAGCCCTAAAAGAAAATAACTTCCAACCTAGACTGTTGTGTTCTGCAAAATTATCTTTCAAAATTGGTGGGGAAATTAGATACTTTCATGACAAAGAACACCTGAGAACCTTCATGAGCACCAAACCAGCACTCCAAATAATTTTAAGCAATATCCTAGAAAAAGACAATGAAGATCACAACTCCATGAGGCCCAGCAGAGAGAAGGCACCATGTAAAGTAAGACACTAAAGCAAAAGAGAGGAAAATAAAAAATAAAAGAGCCAACAACAGTAAAACATCATGACAAGGATGAGTCAATATCTCTCAATCATAACTATCAATGTTAATGGCCTCAATTCACCAATCAAAAGAAATAGACTGACAGAATGGATTAAGAAGCAAAACCCAGCAATATGGTGTACACAAGAAACACAACTAACTCAAAAGGAAATCCATAGACTGAAAGTAAAAGGATGGAAAAGAGTTCTCCACATGACAGGAACCCAGAAAAAAGCAGGCATAGCAATCTTATTTGCAGACAAAGTAGATTTCAAACCCAAACTAATTAAGAGAGACAAAGATGGTCACTACACGCTTGTGAAAGGAACAATCCAAGAGGAAGAGATGACAACCCTAAATATATATGCACCAAATATGAATGCCCCCAGCTATACAAAACAAATATTAATGGACAAGAAAAACCAAATAAGCACTAACACATTTGTAGTGGGGGACCTCAACACCCCTCTATCACAAATAGATAGATCAACTAGAAAAAAAAATTAACAATAAAATTCTAGAACTGAACCAAGCTATTAAACAAATGGACTTAAAAGATATTTATGGAGTGTTCCACCCCACAAGATCAGAATACAAATTCTTTTCAGCTGCACGTGGGTCATTCTCCAAAATAGATCACATGCTAGCTCATAGGACATACCTAAGTAAATGTAAAAGAATCAGAGTTATCCCCTGTATATTATCAGACCATAGTGCAATACAATTGGAGATCAATAACATAGGAAACCACAAAACTCCCACAAATACATGGAAATTGAACACCCTCCTGAACTACCAATAGGTGACAGAGGAAATTAAATAAGAAACTAGACAGTTTCTACAAGTAAATGATAATGCCAATACAACATACAGGAATCTGTGGGACACAATGAAAGCAGTTCTACAAGGGTAATTCATAGCAGTGAATGCCCATGGTAGGACAACAGAGAGAACTCAGTGAAATAACCTAATGCAGAACCTCAAGCTCCTAGAAAAAGAAGAGCATAACAAATCCAAATCTCATACAAGAAAGGAAACTATAAAGATCCGATCATACTATTTTTCTTCTATTATCTTTATCCAGTTTTAGGATTAGCACAAGGTTGAGTTCCTAAAATGAGGGGAGAAGTGTTCCTTCTTTTTTCTGCTTTAATTGTTTGGTATAATTTATCAGTTAAAATGTTTATGAGCCTGCTGTTGTCATATAGGTAGGTTTTCAAGTTAGAAATATACTTTCTTTAATAGGTGCTATTCAAATTTTATATTTCCTCCAGAGTTAGTTTCATTAATTTGTCTTCCAAGGTACTTCTTAGAAGTTGTCAAATTTATTTTAAAAAAGATTTTTCTAATATGCTTTCTATATTCTTTTAAATTCTGTAAAATCTGTGGTAATGTCTCCTAGATCTTAATATTGTAATTTTAAAAATGTCTAACTGATATTGTGTAACAGGAAGAAAAGGTCTAAAATATCAGCAGAATTGGGAAGGGTAGGGGAAGGGAAAAAAGGGAAAGGAAAAAATATGAGAAGAGGAAAAAGAGAATGGAAACAAGGTCTTTGCAAATAGGGAAGGGTGTAGGGGGTGAAGGGAGGTCAAGGGAAGGGGAAAAAAATATGAACCAAGATACTCATGTAAAGGTACAAGATCCCAATGATGAATGTAACTGTATTTTTTTTACTGAAAATGTACCAATAAACTTAATGGGAAAAAAAATAAATAAATAAAGATCCGAGCAGAAATCAATGCACTGGAGACTAAAAGAACGAAACAAAAAAATCAATGAATCAGAGTTGGGTTTTTGAAAGAATAAATAAAATAAATAAACCTTTAGCCAACCTTATCAAAACAAGGAAATAAAAGGCTCAAATCCATGCAATTAAGAATGAAAAAGGTGGCCACTGTAAACTCTTTCTCCCCTGTAAGTCCCCTCTGCTATGCCACCCTGCCTTGGA